>NC_087255.1:15684700-16884700 GCF_037042905.1 Lytechinus pictus | reverse complement strand
CACACATACATGTACATGTATTACTTGTGAGAGATAAACGTAAAAGTAAACTGTACGAAGAAGAATTTCACACTGAGCCCAGACAAACCGCTTCAAAAGATTTCAGATTCAGAGTCAGTATTACTCACTGTATATTTGGTGATGATTCCATTTTCCTCTGCTGGTGACAGCCAAGTGATGATGCATGTATCTGGATTGTTGGCAACATTGAATGCTCTGGGAGCACCAGGTTCTAAAATAGATCAATATAAGGCTATTTAAAGCCTATCTTCAATTTTGGTAAATCCCCCAAAGAAATTTGCTATTTTCTGGATAATACAGTAGAGAGATCCGGATAAGGGGAGGCTAGATAAGAGAGGTTGGACTGTACATGTATAATCTTTGTCAGTAGCTTTCTAATATCCATTCGTAGTTTTCTAATATCCAATTACTATTTATAAAGTGCTGAAAAGGCTATTTTATACATAACAAGATGGTTCACAAACCAAGAGTCTCGTCTGATTTCACGATCAATAACATATGCAATATGATCTTTTGAACCCTAAATGAACTTTGACCTTATAATCCTAAAGAACATATGAATGGTATTACACAATGATTACTTGTAACCAAGTATAAGCACAATTGATGCAGATAAATGTATAAAGAAATGAATCTTGAACAAAAACTTGAAAAGGGATAGACATGACCTCATATCATTTGACCTTTTGACCCCATTATCCTCATGATCACACAAGAGGTATTACCCAAGGATCATTTGTACCAAGTGTAAACATAATTGCTGCAGAAATAAAGAAATGAGAGCAGTTTGAACAAAAAATGAACTTTTGACCCATAGATGACCTTTGACCTATCATCCTCAACAACACACGTGTGGTATTCCCCAAGGATCATTCATACCATGTGTGAACGTACATGTAACTGATGCAGAAAAAAAGAAATGAGAGCAAGTTATACAAGAACTTCTAAAAAGGATGGACATTGAGTTCATATCAATTGACCTTCTGACCCTTTGATGACCCATGGCCCATTATCCTTAACAACACACATATGTTATTTCCCAAGTGTGATCAAAATTGATGCAGATATAAAAGAAATGAGAGAAAGTTGAACAAGCACTTCTAAAAAGGATGAACATGACATACCATTTGACCTTTTGATCCCTACATGACCTTTAACCTTATAGTTCTCATGGGCTTACATGTGGTATTACCCAAGGATATGTGGATATTACCCAAGGATATATTTGTGTATGTGTCAAGGGATGTATCAAGTACAATGTATGAACATAATTGATGAAGAAATAAACATTTTTGTAACAGACCAAAAGACCAAACAAAATGAGAGCAATTTGAACAAAAACTTGGCCTTTTGACCAATATATGACCTACATGTACTATATGGCCCATCTTCCTCAACAACACTTGAAGTATTACCCAAGGATCATAATAATTATGTACCAAGTATGAACACAATTGATGCAGAAATAAACATTTTTTTTACAGACCAAAAGACTAACAGATCAACAAGAATGGTGATCACTAGGTCTTTTTGTTCAGGTGAGACATCAACAGGAAGTGTGATCACTACATGTAGGTCTCTGCCGAACCTCGTTCAGACGAACCAAAATATCAGAATTTCACTAGTCGTGCGTAAAGTCATATAACAGTTTTATGAAACACCAACCATACCAGAGGAGTGAAAATACACGACTGCAATATCCATTCAAATATAGTCTCCCCTAAGAACTGGTGCAGTAGCTTTATCAAGCTAGGGGTAGTATTCTGAGGCAATTTTATCTTTAAAATATTTTATTTTATCTCTTAAATTGAAATTGGTATTCTGAGATGACATTTTATCTCTGAGATAAATTTGAAATTTGAAATTTTATCTGCGATAAAATTGTATATTGCATATCTTAAGATGATACACAAGAGAGCAGTGCTTGCGCAGATATATCCATCGTGTATAGTCACTGTAACGTGGATAATGTGCTTGCGGCAATGGGGCTATTTTATCTCCACGACGTTCATTTAAGCAATATTTCTAGGTGAATTGGCTCTAAATGTTGAAATGAAAATGAAGGAAAATTATATAGTTATTGAGAATAACACCTTAAAATAATTCTTGTAGAATTAGGAATTTTTTCATAAGACTTTTCTTGACTAATATTGTCTTTGAAATGATGCTTGTAATGATGCAATATTGACATCAACAAAAAGATGAGAGTATCATCATTTAAAAAAAAGAAATCTCTGTGAAGGCGCGCCAGCGGAATTGGTAATCATTGGTTGAATGAGATGAGAGAGCTATAAAATCGTGTTTCTCATTGGACATTGCTTCAAAAATAGATGTGTCTTACAGGGATAAATGAAGATAAAATTGTTCTCAGTATACCAATTCGGAGAGATTTTAAGGGTAATTCATCTCACTGATTTTAATTCAGATAAAATTATAATTTTATATGAGATAAAATGGATCTCAGAATACCATCCCAGGGTAATTATGCTGAATATTTTTTTTGGCAGAGTATTATTGGTTTACAAGCAAGTATGATTATAAGTATCAAAATTGGATACACTACATTGTACATAAGCAATACAAACCAGCTTCTAAGGTCCTAAACTCTGGAGAAGGCAGAGAAAAGTCACTTTGAATGAACCCTTCATCTGAAAATAGATTCACTGCCTGTACACGGATCGTGTAGAATGTATATGGTGTAAGGCCTTTAAAAGTATATCTGGTTTCAGGTACAGGTAGAGCTGGAACAGAAAATTCAAAAGAAGTAGATTTTTTTTAAATGATGACATAATTTGATTATATGTTTTATTCATCATCGTTCAAACTTCAGAAAAGTACTTGGATGTCTAAAGTGGAAGAAATTGTAACACACTACATGTAGCTATCCAGTATTTAGGGAATATTGGATAGCCTTGAGTGGGATGCGAAGAAACATTACGAGCTGAAGAACAATATTGGATTCGTCTTCGACTCATCCAATATTGTTCTTCAGCGAGTAACAATATTTCTACGCATCCCACGAAAATTGGTCATCCAATATTATTATTATTATTTAGATACCCCCACAAAGCTAAACATAAGGTACGTAATGAGCAAAAAGCAAAAAAAGATTGTTTTTAGTAACCATCATTTAAATCCTGTAAAATCCTGTCAATCATGAGCATGGCGCCTGAGTATCACAGTAATAAAATAAAGATGCGCGATCGTATAGTGCAAGCGCATTTGAATACAATAAATTGACGCTCATTACCACACCTGGCAATACGCAATGCAATTTCATTGTGACGTAACAATAGCTTCATGCGCCCAATCATTTATTAACCAATGATAATCTTGTGGGCGGGGCAAAATATTAATTTCGTCCAATATTGAAAATAGGCATATACGTTAAAAATCAGTTTGAATATTTTGTCTCTTTGAAACAACCTCGCAAGACGTCAAAAATATCTGCGCCTCTAAAACCATACCTCTAAATAATAATAAGTTTTAGTGGATAAAGATTAACACATTAAGAGACACAATCACTTCAAATGTTCCTGGAAAGCAAAGTTTCACCCATATTTTACTGTTTTAACCCCATGATTTCTAGGCCCGGGGGGGGGGGGGGGGGGGTGGGAGGCCTCAGAGGCTTCCCCTCAACATTTTGCACAATATTTTTGTAAAGTGTTATGAGATGTCACTCAGATACATGTATGTTAGGCACTATATGTGCGATACTGAGTTTTACAGAATGTACATGTAACAAATGAATTTTATCCTTAAGAATAATTGTTTCACACCAGGTGCTATCCACTATTGAATCCCCTGATGTGGTCTAGAGCTACATAAGAGTTATTGTTCATTTGTTCTAAAAAATAAGGGTTCATTTTCCTGAAGGGGCTTAATAATGTCAATAAAACCAATAACAAAAATCTGTTACTCAAGTTTGTGGGATAATTATCATAAAATGGCTTCGTTGCAAGGCATGATTACTCCTCTTTACCATGTGTCATATATTATGCTAATGTAATCATGGAATGCGCAGTCATACTAAATGTAATATTGAACATTCTGTTGTTCCCAATTGAAATAAAGATGGGCTAGAGATTGAATGATATTCATGTGCTGAACTGCTAAAGTCCACATATGAAAAAAGAAACTCACATGTAATATCACCACCTTTGGTTGGTGTAGCTGTCAATATATAATAATCGATGGGTCCATTTTTTGTAACTGGCTCATCCCATTCAACAAATACCTGCCGTGCTTGTTCATCACTGGTTCTCACAGTACGTGGTTGAGAGGGTTCTAAAATGAAATCACAAGTAAACATTGGTGTCAAGTTACAGGATTATTATTAAATGTTGTTTCATTTTCCAAAAAAAGTCACAGAAACTATTTTATGGATCTAATACGCATAGTCAAAATAAAAAGAAAACATATATACACATAATAATAGCAGGTGCATATAGAGAAGAATCTGGTTTTAACATAAATCAACCTAATCAGAAATATTACTGAAGGTGATTACTCTAACCCTCTCACAAAAGCTATGGGAGGAACACATTTAATAGTAACACCGATGATGTCTTTACTGCACAACCAATGTGCGTACCAAGTCTCTTCAGCATTGGGTAAAAAATGAAGCAGAAGCAGGCCTGCCAAAATTTGAAAATGAAAAAAAAAAGAGTCCCAATCACATGGCACAAATTTTTCTGCTCAATGTCAGGTGCGTCTCCCTCACTTTTTGATAAATACATGTTTAGCACTCAGTTAGATAAATTTAAACATTGAAAAATTACAAGTGTTGAACAAGAGTGTCACTAAGGCGAGCACAAAATACGCCCGTCTGTAACATGGAAAATGGAGTTATTAGTCAAGCAAGAAAAGTGGAAGGTGGCTCCTTCACATTTAACCTTATGGCCTCAAAATCAATAGAATTGCTAGGATCTATGCTAGTATCATACACACCAAATTATATGAGCCTAGGTTAAGTTAAACTGAAGTAATCGCATTTACAAGGACTGCAGAAGGGTAAGATAAAAACATGTCAGTGTGACCTTGACCTTTGACCTCAAAATCAATAGGCTTTCTGGGATCTATCATACCCACCAAATTATATGAGCCTAGGTTAAGTTAAACTAAAGTTATCGCGTTGAAAAGGACTACAGAAGGGTAAGATGAAAATATGTCACTATGATCTTTACCTTTGACCTTTTGACCTCAAAATCAAATCCTGGGATCCACGCTAGTATCAAATACACCAAATTATATGAGCCTTGGTTAAGTTAAACTAAAGTTAACACGTTTATAAGGACTTCAGAAGGGTAAGATGAAAACATGTCAGTGTGACCTTGACCTCAAAATCAATAGGTTTCCTGCGATCCATGCTAGTATCATACAGACCAAATTATATGAGCCTAGGTTAAGTTAAAATTATCATGTTTACAAGGACTGCAGAAGGGCAAGATGAAAATATGTCACTGTGACCTTGACCTTTGACCTTTTGACCTCAAAATCAATAGACTTCCTAGGATCCATGCTGTAGTGTCCATTCAAAGATACCATACATAATGAAGTGTAAAGTGGATAGCTAAGTTCACTTCACAACGTGTTGTAGTAGCAGCAACAACTATAGTTTATGATTGTTTACTTGAGTTTAGACTAATTACCCCTTCAAGGTCAAAGCAAAGTCACAGCTAAAACAAGACCGTTCGAAGGTACATCATCCTAGGTCGATCCTGAGTTTTCTTTGTTTTTTAATACAAAATTCACACACAGTTGTTGAATATATGCTACAAACTAGCACCGATTCTGAGATACTTCCAAGTATTAAAAGGAAGCGAACTTTAGAATACGCCTCCTCTGTGGTTATTGTGACGTGGTATATGCTGACACGGTCTTAACATCTGCGATGGCTGGCATCCATGCGTGCATGATTATAACCCGTTGGAAACTGAGCTTGCATATATACAGGCTGGAGTCAATCGGTAAAATGTGTTATAGCAAATTCCTTAACCCTTATTAAACTGGGGGGGGGGTCAACTTGACCCCCCTCAACAAATTTTGTCACTACGCCGTCGCACAATTTTTTTTTACTGCGCCGCTCACTGACTTTTTACTTTCAAGTCATCTTTTGAGACCAAATTTGCGACGCCCAGGTACGCAATTTTAAAATTACGCAACGTTTTGTAAGTGCATGTCACACCAGAAATTGCTCAAAAACGTGATTCCGTGTAAAAAGTCAATGCAAATTGTGTTTTTCGACCAAATATCATAAATGTATGATAATTTTTAGTTTTGTTGGTTTAAATGGATTTATTTTATGCTATTTATGATCGCAAAAGGGTCCTCGACAAAGTTCATCGGGAAAAACAATAAAAAACAAAGGTTTGAAAAAAACAAAGAAATACATAAGAATAAAAAAAAACAATAAAATACATAAGAAATTAATTACATTTTTGCTATTGTTTTGTAGATATTTGTTAGAAATGTAATATTTGATACTCCCACCAAAAATTAGCATTCTACTAACTATATAAATTGAGTTAAAGGCAAATACATACTGTACACAAAAAACAAATTTATGGCAAATTTCATATGCTTATTTGCATAATTAATTAATAAAAAATATTTAAAATTTTTTTTTGAAAATTTTACTACACACTCTTGTAGTTTAAATCCAGCTCTACGCGCTTGCAAATTTTCGTGGCAATTGTGCAATCAGCGGCCGAGATCTGAGAGGGAGGGGGGGGGGTCAAATTGACCTCCCCCAGTATATACTGGTCCGAAATAGCCCAGTTAAGATAGGGTGAAGTCTCCAACGGGTAATAATGAAAATACATGCCCAAGCTTTTCACTAATACAGACACGAAATTACAAAAAACAAGAGAGAATATAGTAATCGAAATTCAAGATAGTGATCATACTTCCAGCTAGGGTGTCCACAGGATTAAACACCAGAGGCTCACTCCTTCCGACAAGATTCACACAGGTCAGCTGGAATGTGTAAGTGGCATAGGGTGTCAGGTTTATCACATCACTTGGTGATGTACCACCCACATCTTGCTCTCCTGTCCCATTAGTTGCTTCATTCTTTACTTGGTATGTGTACGTGGCTGTACAGTTAATGTCATCATCATTGCCTTGAATAGTGAAGTCCCACAAAAGAGTAACTTGTGTGGAGAGAATATCCGTAATGTTTGGATTAGCAAGTTCGGGCACCTCTGTGAAAGTGAATAAAAGCAAACAGGTGATAGAAAAGTGATATAACACATAATTTAAAACCCCCACTCCCCCCCCAAAAAAAAAACGTGCAATACCTATATATAGAGCACTTGATATACATATAATATTTCCAAGCTACCCTGATCAGGTGCTAGAGCATTCAAAGAATACCTTCAAGCTGGGACCTCATTTGCTACACCTGGCTGGAGAGTGGCAGATATAGATACATGTAAACATATTGCTCAAGGATGCAAGTGCTGTGGTAGGATTTGAACCCCAGACCTTGTGGTTCAAAGACTGGAGACCTATCCGCTGAGCAAAATTACCTTTTCGATAAGATAGTAATTGACTGGTATAGCTCAATGTAGATAAATGCCTTGCCAAGGATGTTGAGTGCTAAAGTGGGATTTGAACCCCAGACCTTTTGGTTCAAAAGTTTGGAGACTTATCCACTGAGCAACACCACCTCTTTTAATAATGAAAATAACAATTGACTGGAATACATACAACGATGAGAAAGAGGAATGTGATCACACAGGGATTCCATCAGTGACTTAGAACCAATGCACAAGTTCTTTTCTCTTTCCGTAGCTATAACATTCCTAAACTGCATTTTGTAGAGTTGTGTACCAGCTGAAAGTGGTTTCATACATAAAGTTTATATTGGCCCTAATGACCATCCAAGTAGATTTTGGTGTCATTTTTACCCCTCACAAACAATATGTTAAGACACATTATCATGGTGCACCCTATCGGTGTCACAGCAAATGAATGCATTGGCCTGGGTAATAATAAATCTTTGAAGTGCTTAATTACGATATATCAAGTGCTACATAAAAAACAGGATATTATTAGCATATCGTCATTGTATCCCAACCATGCAGAAATGAAAATAATCATAATAGAGGATCATAGCTATTAAGCACATTATATAGCTTACATGTTTGCAGCAAATCAAGACTCTTTCCTAACCTTGTTATGTTATATGCAGCTTTTTAATACAGAAAGAAATATAAAACATGGTGGGGCTTGACCCGCAAACCTTACTAGTTACTTTCTGAATCTGCTAAACCAAGAAATCTATCATGATATGCATAAATAACAGACACAATCAATCATGAGGAAGAAAGTTAAAGGTAAAAGAAAGTAGTTGCAGCAAACAATCATTTCATGAGAAAGTCTTTAAATCAAGGTTAATTGTCACCATATTATCATAGATCTAGATCTGGTACGATAACGTAAATTTATCTTTGTGATATCATGACATCTTAGCTCAAACCGACAATTCTGATGATCACTAACACAGAAAAGCATATGTGGGACAGTGTATTAATATTGCTTGGAAGAATACCCGACATTTGAAGGAATTTCATACTTATTTTGCTATTTTTTCAGCAATTACACACTTTCTCTCTGAGCCATTTGGCACATATTTTTGATTTATAGATACAAATAATTGGGTGGTAATTCTATTGGAGCCTGTTCGAACTCAGTTTGAGATCATTACCACAACTGGCATATATCTTTAGAATGTTGACACTGAACCAAAGCACTCTACCTTGAACAAAGATGGTAAAATCAGCCCTGTCCGTCTCATTGCCCTCTGCATCCAGGGCCAAGCATGTATAAATTCCATTATCAGTTCGGACAATTTCAGATATCTCAAGTACGCTGAAGAAATACGTCCCTCCTATCCCCTCTCCACTGCCGGGTTTAATGCTTGCCCTGTTCGTTCCATTCTCTAGTCTCGTTCCATTCCGCTCCCATGCGATGCTTGCCTCACTACTGGAGAACACGGTACAGTTGAGACTTGCTGTTTGGTTGAGTTGGATGCGATCTTCAAGTTTGCTGAGTTCAAGGTCAATTTGCCCGTGTACTGTAAGAGGCAGAACAGATAATAATGACTGAATAATAATAATAATAATAATTTGATAATAACAATAATAACAATGATAATAATAATGGTAAGTATAATTATAATAATGATAATACAATTATAATAAAAATAATAACAATAAGATTACTTTTCACAACACAGCCACCATATTACTCTTAGATTTGATAGCAACTCCTACTGCCTACACTACAAAGTGTAATAATTATTAATATTACACATACATGTACAAGCCACTTTTTCAATACAATACACTTTTTTATGACACTTTTTCAGCTGAGCCCGCACTATTCGATCGCCATAGAATTTTGAGATCACGATACCAGTGAAACCTTTGACCTACTTTATAATTCCGTCAAGCGAATTTGAGAGAGTCAAAAGGGGCCTAAGCTTTCGATCCTAGCGGAATCTTCGTCGGAGGCAAAAAGACAAACATACAGTATAAAGTGGAACAAACATAATATAGACCATAGACATGCAACAGCAACACTAGAAACAAGGAGACAAAAAGGGCATTAGAGAGTTGTGATGACCAATCAGGTTAGAGAAGGGGATGAAAGCAAAGGAGTAGGCAGACACAAAGGGAAGTCAGTGTAAGTAAGGCCAGTAAAAGACCCTAAGCTGTGAGGGATCAAGACAATTGGGCAGGCAACATCAAACAGGATCTGAAACAGTGATAGGGGGTGTGAGGAAGAGATGAATAACAAGAGAATTAGTGAGAGGTGGGTCAAACAGGTTACAAAGAAAGGCATAATAAACTGATGCATAAGAGTGGGTGAAAAAAGGGAAAGAAAGGGGAACAACTGATAGTGTGCAAAAGACATATAAGTATAAATGATAAAAGCAAAAAAAAAACATACACATATATATAAATATATAGTGTAACTAGTATTGTAAATTCGCTAGGGGTGAGGGGAAAAACCCATAATGCTATATAGTAGAAATAAGACAAGTATATATGAAAAGGGAGAAGCATATTGCCTAAAAGGGTAGAGTAAATATAGAAGCCGAGGTTGTATGAGAGAGGGGAAATGTATATGAAGAAACTACAGCATACATGTAACTAAACAAAATGAATATGTAGTAAATCCAAAAGAGGTGAGTGGAGAAAAAATATATTAAAAAAAAAATATATATATATATTACATCGCCTGAATGTGGAAAGCAAAAATTGGAGCTGAGCCTGTATGAGATATGGGAGGAATGTAGAGGAAGAAACTATAATATAACTAATCTAAAATAGGTGAGGGGAAATAATACATAGAAAGTGGATAGAAAAGACTAATCAGTCATTCCCCTCTTGGATGTTCAGGCCATGAGGTTGGGTGGTGCGAAGTCGTCTCATCCAGAACTTCTCTCTGCTAGTATGGACTGAGTCAGGACAGGTACCTAAAGATTCAATGCCCTGTAGCATCATGTCAGTGATGGAGTGGTTGGGAAGGTTAAAATGGCGGCCAACTGGAGTGTCCAGCTTTGCTGTGTTGACGGTGGATCTGTGCCCGTAGAATCGTTTCTTGAGTGTGGCCTTGGTTTCCCCTATGTATTGTACCCTACAAACTCTACAAGTGATGAGATATACAACATTAGTGGTAATGCATGTGATGTTGCCCTTAGTTTGGTGAGAAAGTCTGGTAAAGTTGCTGGTGAAAGTGTCGCCCTCGTGAATGTGTATTTCAAATATGATGCACCTGTTGCTGGTACATTTGAAGGTGCCATGCTGTATGGGAGAAGAATGGTTAGTGAGGGAGGACACTTCAGCACGAACAATGAGGTCCCTGAGATTGGGTGGGCGTTGGTATGCTAGGAGAGGAGTACCGGGAACGGCCTGTTGGAGACGATCAGAAGTGTGTAAAATGTGGTGGTTATCACACAGGATTTTACGGAGAGGGGGTAGATTGGGATGGAAGGCGGTCACGAGCGGTATTCTGTCAGTAGTCTCCTTGTCACTTTGTGGTTTGAGAACTTCAGATCTGGGGAGAGAACAAACTTTGTTAATTGCCAATTGGACTGGCGAATTTGATTCTTGAGTGTGGTCTTGGTTTCCCCTATGTATTGTACCCTACAAACTCTACAAGTGATGACAAGTACCTGTCATATAAAACAAATAATGAATGCTCTTTTCATTTGTGCAATGGACAGAATAATTCATTTGGAGAAAGATGAAGTAAATGATCCATTCAACTTGGCTATGTCTTGATGAATGGATCATTTAATCTTTCATCTCATGAAGTATTCTGTCTATTGCACTAATGAACATGCATTATTTGCATAATATTCAACTCAGTGAAGCCATGTTCAAACTCTAGGGCACTAATAGCGGGTGCAATGAGCAATGCAACACCACTGATACTATGTGATGTCATAAAGAGCTACATGTACATGTAGGTTGCATTTCAATGATGCTTTTTTTTGGGGGGGGGGGGGTCAAACTGAATGAAATTGTGTTGTCATGGAAAGTGGTTTGTATGTTTTATAATAACTGTATTGACTCATGCCACATTCATACTGATGAATGTAATATATCTGATATATCATTCAAGTGCATCCAATATTATGTAATTTTCATTATTATTGTTTGTTCATTTTCTTTTGAAGGAAGGGGTACAGTGATTCCTCTCAGCATGCCAACTACTCCCATCAATAATATGTATACAAATATTGACTGTTCATGAGGAACATGCGAAAATCATCATTGCCGAGCTGCTTATCATATCAGGTCTCGGTCGAGGGACGGTAGAAGGGTCGGTGTGACAAAGCCCTCGGGCAGAGCCGCATTGCATTCCCATTGAGACTCTACATGTAGATACAAACTTGCCTTCTCATAGCAGTCAATATATAGTATATATACTACAAATATATCTACTTACCAATGACATCAACTTCAATGGGTTCACTAGAGTTCTCAAACTGGCTTCCTGCCGTCACGGCAGTGCAGACGTAGAACCCTGAATCCTCTGCGCTGGCATTCCGGATGGTGATGTTGTACATTCCCATATCAGGGTTTTGGTTTACCAAGTACCTTGGGTTGGAATCGTTTGGGAGTTCCACATCATCTCTGTTCCACGTGACCTTCTCCAGGTCATCACCAGCGAGGTTGACCTGACATGCAAGCGTGAAGACATCATATTCCGATATAGTATTATTAGGAAGCTCTGGAGTCAAACTAGCTGTGACACTGACATCCTCTGCAAGAACAAAAGAATCACCATTAGGAACAATCAGGTTACGTGCAGGACATGTATGATGTACAGCATCTTCTGGAAGTGTAAGTCAACAAATCTTCCAGCTTAAAGGAAGAGTACACTATATGGATCTTCATACAGATGGCTACAGGAATTAATTAACTTTTTCCATTTTCCTCAGGTCATTATACATGCTAAAAACATCTTTGATTCTACCTCGCCTCTTTACAACGAAAGCACTTACTTTTATCACAAGCTGCCATATCAAATGCCGGTTCACAAGTGCAGCTTCCGTCGACATTACTGCAGTTAGCTCCATCTACACATGTACAGCTCTCCATACAGTAATCTCCAAATGTACCAGGAGGACAAACTGAAATAGATGCATTCATTAAGAATAAATAAATAATAGTATTGCCGTATGATATGCACTCTATTTATCTTTGCAACTGAAATCATTTCAATGCCATTACAGAATATCATACCAGAATAAAGTACAAATACTATCTATCCAATAAATCACTCTGTCCAGATCATTAGTATTAATGAGTCAGAAAAAACTTTACTTAACTCTCAACTCATCAATCTTATGAAAAAATATATCATGAATACACAAGTATTATATGTACAGTGTATCTATTCAAGTCCGGAAAAAGTATCTTCTCAATAAAATCATACAATTTTTATGTGATATGTGTTCATGCTTGGATAATCCGGTATTACTGGCTGTGATGGTAAATATTGATTTGCGCAAATGTATAGCATATATGTAACTGCAATTTCATGATTCCACAGGTAAATGAAGATAATCCTTCAAGAGTTGCTGTAAAATTTGCTGCAAAAAAAACAACAACTTGACAATTGTTTAATCGACTCAAGTTCATTTATTGAGAGGGGGTTCGCAATGATGCATATTGCATCTCATGTAGGATTATGACATCATTGGAATCTGGGTTGGTATTCTGGACTACTGTCATAACTTCTGTCATAAATTTTGTAATTTCTCTCCGAGATATGACACCTTAATGATTGTCACAAATCGGTATTCTGAACATTGTCTTTTCCCTGTCATATCTCTCTAAGTTCCAACCCATTTTTTCGGAAGCAAACCAATCAAAATCATTGTTAGTTCCCAGTGGGAGCCCTTTTAACCAATATGAAGGTCCGGTGGCAGGCAGGGCATATCCCCAATACAGTAGCTGGCATCGCGCAACTACGCGTGTATTGATGCGCGTAACTGCAAAGAGAGACAGGGAGCTGTGAAGGATTTTACAAGAGAAGTAGGAAAAGAAAAACAGAGAAATAAAGGAAGAATTCATAATCATGTAGGGCCTCACTAATTGAAGCATGGAAACATATTTTGAGAATAGTCATGGATGATGAGTGAAACTAATATTCCAATATAATCTAAATGATATAACTATATGCTTGACATTTAGTCGGCAGGGTTTCGGGATATTTGGTATAAAAGATATGACAAAATTTATGACTGCTATCCCCCCTGTCATAAATTTTGTCAAATCTTTTGCTTCTAAATCGGGATTATGCGCATTTTAGAGCCGCATATTTTTGGTGCGCGCAAAAGAGAAGAGACAAAATTTATGACAATTTTTGTGACAAAAGTTATGAAATCCACCAGAATTCCGATTTTGTCATATCTCTGAGAAAAAGATAAAATATGGAGAAAAGACAATGTTCAGAATACTGCCCTTGAATTCATTATTTTTACAGCCATACAGTCATGAGTACCTTACTTTGGGGCAAATCAAAACTTCCATCACAACAAAGAATACCTCCTGACTATCCAAGTGTAGAAATATATTGCATTAACATGGTATCATATTATTTGAGAGGAAATACTTTTTCATGCAATAGATAACAGTGTTGTATTAACGATATGTTTTTCCAATGAATTTGCAATTTTTTTTTTTTTTGACTCACTCTGTATTAACATATTAGTATTACTCTTAGGAAGCAATATATGTTTAGAAGATACTGCGCGTATCTAACAGCAAGTTTAATATGCTCTTTGCATTTTAATATAAGAAAAAAATTACTTGGAAAGGATAAGAATAAAAAAATTATTAGTACAATGTACCCATCTTTTTAATAGAAAAAGCACTCTACTTTTAGAAAAGGATCAAGGTTTGTTATTAAACTGGTGCTGCTTATTATTTGGCGTGGAATCAAGCATAATATGGTTACAGGAAGTTTATCAAGCATTTGACTTTCAATAGACATTTCACAAATTCATTCTTAAAGACAAGAATGACAGCAATCAAAGCGGTCTAAATATGCAGAGATAGAATTTGTTTTTCGACAATGAAAAAAAAAAATCCCCAGCGCAATCTTTTCCCAACTACTTTAGACTGCAACATGTATAATAGACTAGAGATGAAAACGCAGTACTAAAATTGGGTATATCACTGAGCGGCTAATGCCTACAAAAACGTTACCAATTTTAGATTCACCAAGTTTTCTGTTGAGTGTTGCAAACTCTCACAAATGTTTATTTGAAATTGCAATATCAAAGTGCACTGCAAACCACTTCAAAGCTGGAGAAATATATTCGCAAATGTTTGAGACAAATTTTTTATCAGTGGATTGATTTTATCAGGAGCCATGTTTTGAATGTTTGCAAAATGGTAGCAATTGTTTGCAGAAAAATAGATTCACAAACAAATTTTGAACATGTTCAAAGCTTTTTTTGTGACAAGAAAAAACAGTTAGCAACAATGGAAACTATTTACAAACTTTTTTTTTGCAACCTCTACATGTAGTCTTACATACCTTTGTAACCTTCTGCAAACCCTGGCAAAATCTCAAATTTGCTATGTGCGCAAACCTTTGCGGCTCGGTGAGATACCCCTTTAACAGATTACTAGTATAGGTAAGGACACTGTGGATAAATTGAATCGGCCCATAATGCAGATTGCAGCATGTTCCCACTCTCAATCCATAGACCTTATGCATCGTCATCATCTCATCGCCATCTTAGAGGCTGTAGCCATTGCCTTGCATGTGTTGGTGATCTGTAGTTGGCGCATCTCTGACAACTCCATTTACATGTATTCCTATATCCTCTGAGGGAGGGCGCTATGAGATAATGAAGTCTCATGCATAAGGTCTATACATACAAATGCTGCAACCACATCTCCAGTCATTCAAGACATTCACAGTCTGAACAAACCCGTAGCAATGTTGCACAAGGCAAAAAACTAACAGGGAAATATTCTTGATTCTGTTTCTATTTCTGTCAAAAATATTTTTCATCTCCAATAATTATCCATGCAATCATATAAACCAATTCAAGACATCTTATTTGCAAGTTTACATACTATTTTCACAATACGTTCCATTGTAGCCAGGAGCACAAGTGCAGTTGAAAAAGTTTGTGCCATCAAAGCAAGTTCCTCCATTCTCACAAGTTGTTGGATAGCATTCACGAATATCTAAATGTTTGACAAAATAGCATATATGCACATATAACAAGCAAGAAATGTATCATAAATATGACCACATCTTAATACCTCAACAACTTGTCTGCAATAACTTTGTATAATTTGGTTTCACAATCTACAATAAATTCTTGAAAGGAAGGGATATGGTCACCATGCTTGAAATATTCACATCTCATTTTTTTATGACAAATTTTTCACCCCTAAATTCATAGAAATTTACGTGCATGTAATTTAATGGAAGACCAACGAGCTGTTATTATTCATGACACTTAAAGAAAATGTCAAATTTCACTTTTGCAGACAAACGTTCAGATTTGTTAGATATGGTCACATATCGGAGCAAATCAATTATTGTATTAAAAAAGTTCTTATGATGCTTTTATTAGCTCCTGTTAGCAGTTACATTTCTAATAATCTTTGTAAATGTCATTCAAATATCATTCAATCTTGGAAAGCTTTCCAATAAACAAGCCTCTATAGGTAAACAATAAAGAGGAAGTGTTAATAAGATTGAAGAGAACACCTAGATAACAAAAAAAATTAAAGTTCTGAAACTCTGATTTCTTCAATAATTTTTAGGGCAAAGGGGGATAATCAGCATGAAACCATGGCGTTCTAATGCAAAATGGTAAAATTACTATAAAAATTAATCTGAGAACATAAACACATACATGAGTATTAAAGATTGGGGAAAAATGCTTCTAAAAAAATGAAAGAATTTTATGAAACAAATTTAAATGAAATATATGAACCCAAAATATATATTTTTGAAAAGTCTTTCAACTTCATGCCACATGAGCAGCAGAAATACAATTTTCAATACATGTATAATGTTATCAAGGGTGTTTCTAATCTTTGTGTTTTACATTATGCATTGGTTATTAAGCATTGTGTGTAATCACTGGAGGACTATTAAAATTCAGTGATAAATACCGATTGTGTAGTGAATGTTTAAGAGTTGTGCAATATGTACATGTACATGTATCTACCACTAATATGTGATATTGAAATGAATGATAACAAAGAGTTCTTGAAAATCATAATGAGATCTTTTAAAATACAAAATAACAGAAAGAAAAATAATAAAATGAGTTTCTTTCATATAAACACTCAACACTGATGACTGTAAATTTGTTTCTTAGCTCTGTCTATAAGATTGCTGTGATATTTAGAAGAAAAAAAATATTTAAACTTTATGAGTAACAAAAAAAAAAGAATTGTCATTTTAAACATCTATTGAAAGTGGAATTTTCTTTTTTTAGGGAAGGGGGGGGGGGGATGTGGAGGGGGTGGTATTTGTAATATTTTTGGTGTAATTTGTACAAACCCTCTGAGCAGTTTTGCCCCATCCATCCAGGCCGACAGTGACATGTGTACGTTGCATCACCTTCATTCATTAAATGGTTCGTACAGTTCACAGCATTGACACAAGGGTCGGGTTCACATGCATTAATATCTTCAGGTCAAATCAAATCAACATCACAGAACAAAAGAAAATGAATTAAAACATGAGCAAAAAGCATGCAAACTAAAATGTTAAATGCCCCACTATCCCAATGCAAGCAAGTTTTTCTTCATTTTTTTTTCATTCTAGGGCTCCATAATTCATTAAGCTTGGTTAATACTAGCTGAGCGTTATAATAAAAATATACTTGATTCTACATTTCAAATTTTAACAGGTCATGTACGACTAGGGAAATTGTTGTGCAATGCCAGAAGAAAATATATATGATTCTAAATCTAAATCTACCTCTAAAATTGAAGCAACGTGCCAATGTGCATAATAATAATCCTGACTATATACAGAGGCTCTAAAACAATATGACCTAGTGATACGCACAACACATAGGCCTGTTGTTAATGATTAATTTCAGTGACCTTGTAAATGACTAATTTCATAACTTGATCAAAACTAAAATGGAAAAAATATTCTATGTTTTAAAACTAATTTCACTGGATAATATAACAAAAAATTACTTTTTTAACAATTGAAGAGTCAGGCAGCAAAAGAGAGCCACAAAGCATTTAACTTGCACAAATTTCAATTGTTATATTAGGCATGCTAATAAAACAACATCTTTTTTTAAATTTATGATTCATTATATTTTGGCACACTTTTAGGCTTTAGCACAGCAGCTTAAAAAGAATTGTATTGAGTTGGGAGTATCATTAAAAAGCAATTATCAAAAGGTTTCCAACAACTAGACACAGTAGTGGACCGTGACCCGAAGGAAACAAATGATTGGAGGGGCACTGTATTCTTTGTGAATAATGCTGTGCCCCTCCATTGCTTTGTCTCCTCCGGGTCACGGTCCGCCACTGACTAGACACCAAAAAGAAACACAGGGGGATCCTGGCATCCATAAAGGTAATATTTGTAATCATGCAAACATTATTAACAACATAATAATTACATGTATTTCAGGAGTGAAAATCAAAGTAATCCTGCACATACTACATGTACATGTGATAAAGTTGAGAAAAATAAAGCAAATCAAATACTCATGCTCCAAAACAATAAATAAAAAGCATGCATGGGTAAAATATAGTTATTTGTATGTGTATTCTATTTTCAATACGATTGTCTTGGAGACCATTTCATGAACGTTGCCATTATCTGACTGTTATCAGACATCTTTGCTTCTCAGCCAATCAAATCCAAGGAAAGTTGCCAGAGCGGACAACCTGGGGAGTGTTTCATGAAGGACTTGTCGGACGTTTCATCCGACAAGTCTTATCTTATACGACAGTTACCATAGTAACACTGCCTCACAGCCAATCAGAATCAAGGAAAGTTGTCAGATCTGACGACTTGTCGGACAAAAATCTTGATGAAACACTCCCCTGACAGACAAACAATTATTGATGAAACATTCCCTGGATGCCAAAGCGCCATTTCCACGTGGCTAACCAAATGTTTTGCAAAGGTTGTGCAAGGATGCGAACGTCAAAAATTGGCAATTGGCAAAGTCGAACATTTGAGACTTGTCGGATAAAATGACCGATAAGCCCTTTCATGAAATGCTCCCCAGTACTTGTTTGGTCCTATGGTTGCAAACCCTATCAATACAGTGACTATCAGCAGGTACTATGAATGTAGTCTGCAGGCACAGACTTTGGTTTTTATTATTTTTATAGTGCAATAATGCAGAGTCTGAAGTAGTGAGACTAGATTCATTATATGCAGCTGCCTCTATTTGACACAGACAGAGTTTGGCACTGAGTCTTCACTCCAGACATGGTACAACTGTTAAAGAGTCAAATATGAGTATGTGCTTGCAGGCTACTATGGTTGTAATAAGGTTGATGTATAGAACTGTCAAGATGGTCACTCGTTCATCACTGACAAAATGAACGGACTCTCTTCGTTGCTTGTGCAAGAGTGTCTTTGGGTGTTCTTTATAAGGAGTGCATTCGCAAGGTGTAAATTCAACAAAAAGGCTTGAGCTATGTTACCAGTGTCACAGAGAGTTCCATTGAATCCTTCTGCACATGAACAGTTGTATCCATTGACCAGGTCATTGCAGGTTGCACCATTCACGCATGGATTGCTGGCACATTCATTAATATCTGGGTAAAAACAACAAAACATAATAAAAATATTCATTTCAACTTTGCTTTCACTTTGTAATATCTGCACAACAAGAACAACAACAAGGAAAACAGTAGTTCATGTACTCTCATTTACAATAAAGATAAACACAAAATTGATGACAATAACATTTTAACATGAACCATAAACAAAGATGATGAAGGTGATGGTGATGATTAGGATGATGATGATAAAGCTGATAATGGCGAAGATGAAGATGATGGTGATTGGGAAGAAGATGATGGTGATTAGGATGGCGATGATGATGGTGATGATGATGGCGATTGTTATATGGAGGAGGGTGGTGAGCATGATGATTGCGATGAAAATGATGTTGTTTATTTTCTAAACTTGGATGACCCTCAATTCTCTATTTCCATGAAGGTCTCATGCTCTGATCAAAAAGCTAACCTGGGTAGAGAGAGGCAAAATAGGATTAGAACAGTTGAAAAAGGGAGAAAATGCAAATCTGGGGAAAATACATATAGAAGGCAAAGAAATTAGCTGCCAATTACCAAAATTAGGAATGATAATGAATTCATTTTGCACGACAAAATTTTAATAATTAAAATACATTCATATTTTGCACACAAATGGCTTAAACCCACAAAAGAGTTTAGATGACGTACACCTGAAATTTAGAGTACAAACAGCCAATGCAGAAACAGAAAAGAAATGACAGAAAACCACAGAGATGATTAAAACATCTCCTTCATTTGTGAATTTGATTCAAGAACACATAATCTGGGATTATTTTTTTTTACAATACATGACAGCAGGACCAAAGACATCTGAAGAATAAAGACTTGCACACAAATAAAATTTCATGAAACAAATGTTAAAATATTTAACAAAGAATTTGTAACAATGATTTTAATCTGTTGAAGGCAGTTTGATTTGAAAAGATTACACATTTTCCATAGACCCTAAACTGCATTATCTAGGGAATGGGACCCAAATGGGGAAGAAGTCAAATAACATGTGAATTTTGGTAGTCATTCAATGATGTCTAGAGATAATTAATAATAACAAAAAAAAAGCAAAAATAAACCCCATCACAGTGCGTCCTAGAAAAAAAGGAACCAGGATTCCCATGTCTTTATAATTCAAAGGCAAATAAATTATGATATTTCAGTTATATAATCATATAATTCCATTATTCTTCTTTATTTTGATACCTAATATGAGACGAACACTTCACGCATTAATGAGCAAGACAAGTTTGACATTTTAATGTAAAATCCACATTGCGCAGTAAGATTGGACAAGATTGGTTCATGATACGACAACCTTGCACATTTGACGATTGGCTTATTAGTATTTCTTTTGTATTCTTTGTCAAGCTTCTCTCACTGATCCCTGAAATGAGAGTGGATTCAGATTGACACGTACATGTAAGTTTCTGTGCAAATCGTTACTGACATGCCTCAATATTTTGTAATCTGCCATCCGTGAACGATTTTCTAAGCTGTTGGTTTCAAATGAAAGATGCAATTCAACTCTTGCCATGAGTATCAAATTTATAGTAAAAACAAATTTAATTTGTGAAATCTTTCTCTTAAAACAAGTTTCTTCTTTTGTGGGACGCACTGTATAAGACAGCTATGCTATAGTGATTGAAAAAAGGCAGGGATAGCAGAATATACCATAGATTGACCAAGATTTTCACAATCATAACCCTCCCCATTAATACACACATAATTACATGCCACTATCTGACGTTGATACTAAAAGAAGCAGAAAAGTGACACCTCTATAAAAATTTTATAAAAACCTATCAAAATGTATCAGATTTTAATAAGATTTTTGATTTTTACTTCTGTAATATCCCTTGCATACTGTTCATCATGTTGCCATTTATGAGTAGGTTTTAATTTTAATTGCTCATAATCAACAAAAACATGAGATGTATCACAAACTATTACAATTATAAATACTTCAGTGCAATATCATGTATTGCATTTTTCTAAAGATAAAATAGCTATGGGATTCGTAGTATACACTGTACAGAGTACATTATAAGAGGGAATCTTGTAAATTTTAAAATTCCTTATGAGATGGCATTTTGCAAATAAATCATCAAAGTAAAACTTCAATAGTGTAATTTGCTATACATGTATGTGTATCCCACTTTTATCCTTTTTATAATGAAAATTAATTAATTTGGTTGGAAATTCCTCTTCACATTAAAATAAATATCACCATAAGAAAGCAAGGGTTCTTTCAGAGATGCTGCATGTTTTTTTTCACAATATACACAGTACTTCAAAGAAGGAAGTATAAATCATTCTACCAGCAATGACAGTAAAAAAAACCCAGCAAATGAACCACAAAATTTTGAGAAAAAAATTCAGACAAGTTCATGTTCATAAATACCTTGTTCTCCATTTCCCAACGCGAAATTTAAAAAAGTAACACATTCAACATGGTTGAATTGCAACCGAAGATATTCAGCAACCGAATAACAATATATTAACAAAACTCATACTGATAATGTAATATAATGATCCAGGACCTCTCAAAAGCAACATGTCTTTTTGCATGTACATGAGGCCCTATAATATATCAGCAATGCAGTATACACATACATGTACTTAATGATAGCATTTTAATACAAAGAAAGGTAAAATCATTTGAATAAGAATAGAACGGAAATAGAAAAAAGTTTGTAATCATTATTAAAAAGAAATGTTTTAAAGGAATATATTAAGACCCCTTGATAGATTTTGCACTGGTGTCCTTTTCATAGAAATGCTACTCAGCGTCTTTTACAGTGACTTTTCCCCCACATTCCCATTGTTTTCTCTTTGCTGATATGGGCGGGTTAGTAAGGAAAGGAAACTGAGTGGGTATTCAGTTGAAAGACACAGCTCTGTGTTAAAGTTCCCAAACAGAAATCACAAAGACATACATGTACAAGACAAGACAAGACCAGATAGTTATCTGAAAGTTATTCCTTGAAACAAGGAAAGACTGCTTGTATACCATACAACCCAATGAAGGATAAAAATTAAGAAATCGTAATATAAAGTAAGAAAAAAGCATGATCTCACAACCACACAAAAAACGCAACTAAAACAGAGTCATTTGATTGATTGATTCAATGATTGTTTGAAACACAATAAACATTTTCTTCTGAGATGATACAAAGCAGCAGATATTAAAGAAGGTGGAAACAGTTGAAAGGCAGAGCTTGGTTTGGGGATGCTGTAAAGTATAAAAGCAATTGTTATGTTAAAACTGACACATCTTCTTTACCAGTTTCACAGTTCATTCCTTCATATCCTTCGAGACAACTACATTCGTAACCATTAACCATGTCTGTACAGGTTCCTTCATTCATGCAGGGAGTCGGATTGCATTCATTAATTTCTAGAAAAATAAAATACATGTATAATCAATAATATTTGACTTTTAAAAAAAGGAAGTTTGACATACTTTGATACAAACAATCCAGCATAATCTGCTTTAATACATGTAAGTAACATTTCTACAGTGATTAATGATTTGATGATAAATCATTATTTTAAAAATTCAACACACGCTTATAAACTTATTTCACGATTGAAGTGAATGTTAAAGTATGATAATAGCATATGAATTTACACATTGGATATTTACAGAAAAACACACACAAAAAAAGTAGAATAACAATTAAACACCATCTAGAAGAATGCAAATGGTTAGATTAATTTAAGAGAAGTATTAAAATTTATATATAAAAAAGGAGAAAGATAAACACATGTAGAAAGGCAGGTCATAATAAAGGGGTGATAACATGGCTTTTCAAGGACAGCAGGGGCCGCGGAAGGGGGGGGGGGGGTTGGGGCTTTTTTCCAAAACCGTGTAAAAAAAACGTAAAAATGACCATATGATTGTGATTTTTTGCATGGTCAGCCCCCCCCCTCCCACTTTGAAAACTGTTCCGCGGCCCCTGTACAGTATGTGTTCTTTCTATGGACCAGGAAAACCTTCAGAAAAATATGAATTGTTTCAGTTAGAAGCTGCAAAGGATATTTCATATGACAAAACAAAAGTGGCACAAAGAGGAGAGAAATATGACCACCCTCAAGAAGACAATAGCAACAAAGGATTGATGACAGAATACGAAACATTACAAACAAACCCAAAAAGCATAAAACATTTTGAGCCAAATAAGAAATAGACATTGAATTACTGTTTTTAAAGATGCCTTAAGCAAAAAAAAGCCCATGATGCAGAAAGAATATTCAAGACAAATATTAGCCATTAGAGAGTTGTAAAAAAGAAATATTTTAAATAAAACATACATGTATACTTTACATGTATATCACAATTATATTAATGTATTGGTGGAAATCATGGTAATTGTTTTGTGTATGCTATGATGGGGTTAGTAAGAAAAAGTTAATGAAAGTGGAATTCAAGTTGACAGATGCAACTATAGTTTTGTTAAATTCCTAAGAAAAACTTGTACAGACAGGTAAGACCAAACAAGACAGTAATCAGAAAGATATTTCTTGAAACCTTGTAAAAACACATACCATACCAAAAATTCCAAGCAGAGTAAAGATTTACTAGGGACAGGACAAACGCCCACACAATACAACAAAGCAGTAATGGAAAAGACCAATAACTAGAAATAACAAGTGGAATGCCTCTAGCAGTCTCGCCTGCATTTAATATAGTAGCAGAGCTGGCTTTGGAAACAATCAATATTCACAAAACCGCCATTCGTATGAAAATAAAATACTATGTTCATTGACCCTAAATGACCTTTGACATGTGACTTTATACTCGTGCAAGACAATTAGTGATACATGATTACCCTTAATATGACTTTATGTCAATTTTTAGATCCATGAACTTTCAAAGTTATGATGGCAATTCAACAAATACCCCCAATATGGCCAAAGTTCTTTGACCGTAAATGACCTATGACCATGGTCATGTGGCCTCACAGCTATGCAGAACTTTCACTGATACTTGATTACTCTTCTGTCTATGTTTCATGAACTAAATCCACTAACTTTAAAAGTTATGACATTTAAAAAACTAAACAGCTTAAGATTTCAATGTTGACGACGCTGCCGTCGACGTCAGAAAATCGGCGCCATTAGTCTTGCGCTGCTCTGCAGGCAAGGCAATTAGAGACATAACTTTATAATGCATTCCTTTCATATAGTGGGATCAGTAAGTAAAAGTGAACACAAATGTTACACATTACCAAATGGCAGAGAGAAACAGAAAGGAAGGAAATAGGAAAAAAATGAGGACTGCATCGCATAACACAAAATTAATTAAAGTGCACCCAACACCAATATCAAACATGTTTGTTGGATACCATCACAAGTTTTCATATCAGACTGATCAAGCTGATATCCAGGGATACAGGTGCAAATGAAGCTACCAACATTGTTCATGCACATGCCATTTGTTGCATCACAAGGGAAATCATCTCCTGTTAAACCACACTCATTAATATCTAGAAAGTAATTGAAAATGAGAGGTATGAAAATAAAGACATCCAAAGGTATATATGATTGATGTTTTTTGTCATAAATACTGCATTCTCAAAATACATGTGTGTTTAAAAAAGAGCCAGAGAGTATGTAGATTAATGTATTTGAGGAAACACAATTCAAGGCCAAGGGATGTTAATATCTGTAACTAACTCTATATACGTGATTAGCACGGGTATACAAGTATTTTCTGATTTAAAAAAAATCAATGTTATTCACTCAAAATTGTAAATTATTTATTCAAAGATTTACTTTCATTCACCGATAAATATACTCAAGTGATAAAACATGACACATTTTATTCTTTAAGGAGATTAATCATGAAAAATGTGTGGGATATGATACATGTACCTGATATTTACAAACATTCTTGTAAAGATTATTCACAATTTAGAATATGAAATTAACAAAGAAAAGAGGAACAAGTATTCATAATGTATAAATTAATGCAGTTAAACAAATTGTGTTCCATAAACAAGTTTCTAATTGCGACCTGAATGCATCATTTTACAATAACCTTTTAATGAAACTGGGCAGAGCACTCCCCAGTTCTTTAATACTGGACCTATATAGGCCTATTTCAATCTTCATTTCTGGGGAGTGTTTCACAAAGACTTTAATCTGATTTAATGTTATGATTAGGTGACAACAGAAGTGAAGGCAGAAAAAGAACTTAAATTATATTAAATTTATTTGGAGCTCATTTTGGATCCAGCTACCCCGCCAACTACACAATCTCAGGCAAGTTACAGCGCTCTCCGCTGGTCGCACTTGTTTGCTGGTTGCGGAGTTAGGAGTCATAAGAGAGTCTTGCATGTAAACATTAACGTTGACCTGAAAATGACCTTTGACCTTACCATGTGACCTCCGACTGCAGCCTAACTGCAGGTCCCCTAAGTCCATCTACCATCCAAGTTTGGTTGAAAAGTGACTTACGGTGGCGAAGTTAAGTGTCATAAGAGTCTTGTATGTAAACTTTAACGTTGACCTGAAAATGACCTCTGACCTTACCATGTGACCTCCAACTGCAGCCTAACATGCAGGTCCCCCGAGTCCATCTACCATCCAAGTTTGGTTGAAAAGTGACTTACGGTGGCGGAGTTTAGTGTCATAAGAGAGACTTGCATGTAAACTTTAACGTTGACCTGAAAATGACCTTTGACCTTACCATGTCGGACAACGGACGACATTTGGATCCCTAAGTCTCGCCTTCACCTCTGGTAGGCGAGACAAAAATGGAGTTCCTGTTGAAAGAGGATATTCTACTTTTGTCACGTTCTATTAAAGCAAAACTCATAAAGACAGGTAATACCAAACAAGACAGTAATCAGAAAGATATTCCTTGAAACCGTGTAAAAACATATGCCATACCAGAAAATCCCAAGCAATTAAGTCTAGAACAAGAATAATGACAAACTAAAACACATAGCAGGACAAACCCACACACAAATGCAACAACTGATACAAAACAATGACAGAAAGACCAATAAAAACATGAATCTATGAGACAATGATTCCCCAAAATAGTGATAAGAACACTGAACTTCCTTTTCATACTCAAAAATAAATATGAAATACAATAATAAGCTGAAATCAGAGGAATTTCAATACCAGTTTCACAGTTCACTCCTGTATATCCAGATTCACAGTTACAGGTGTACTTATTAACCATGTCTTGACAGGTCCCTTTATTCATGCAGGGGTTGGAACTACACTCATTGATATCTAGAAAGCAAAAAAAAAAAAAGTCCAAAACCTGCAGAAACCACAGTAAAATCCATGTGAATTGATGTAATTCATCAGCAGTAAATCTTACCATTGGGGACAATAGTAACCTTGTATTCTTTGCTAAGCTTCTCTCACTGATGAGAGTGGATTCAGATTTACACGTACGTGTAAGTTTCTGCACAAATCATTTCTGATATGTCTCAATATTTATTGCTTGTAATCTGCCATGTGTGAACTATTTGCTAAGCTGTTGGTATAGATGAGATTCCACTCTTGCCATGAGTATCAAATTTATAGTAAAAACATATCTAATAATTGTGGAATCTATGTCTTAAAATGGATTTCTTTTTTGTGGGATGCACTGTATAAGACAGCTATGCTAGAGTGGTTGAAAAAAGGCAGAGATGAAGAAGAAATGTACCATAGATTGACCAAGATATTGATCAATATAACCCTCCACATTAATACACACATAGTTACATGTACATGCCACTATCTGAAGTTGATGCTAAAAGAAGCAGAAAAATGAAACCTCTAAATAAAAAGTTTTACAAAAATCCATCAAAATGTATCAGATTTGAATAAGATTTTTACTTCTGTAATATCCCTTGCATACTGTTCATCATCTTGCCATTTTTGAGCAGGTTTAAATTTCAATTGAATTTCAATTAAATTTCAATTGCTCATAATCAACAAAAATACTTTAAAGGGAATGAGATGTATCACAAACTGACAATTAACACTGCAGTGCAATATCATGTATTGCATTTTTTTCTAAAGATGAAAATAGCAACTTAGTTTGTAATCATTATTAAAAAGAAATGTTTTAATGGAATATATTAAGACCCCTTGATAGATTTTGCACTGGTGTCCCTTTCATAGAAATGCTACTCAGCGTCTTTTACAGTGGCTTTTCCCCACATTCCCATTGTTTTCTCTTTGCTGATATGGGCGGGTAAGTAAGGAAAGCAAGCCGAGTGGGTATTCAGTTGACAGACACAGCTCTGTGTTAAAGTTCCCAAACAGAAATCACAAAGTCATACATGTAAAAGACACGATCAGATAGTTATCAGAAAGTTATTCCTTGAAACCTTGAAAGACTGCTTTAACCCAATGAAGGATAAAATTTAAGAAATGGCAATATAAAGTGAGGAAAAATGATGATCTCACAACCACACAAAAAACACAACTACAACAGAATCCTTTGATATTCATTAATTGTTTGAAACACACTATACAGTTTATTCTGAGATGATACAAAGCAGCAGATAAAAAGGTGGAAACAGCTACATGAAGAAGGCAGAACTTGAGTTGAGGACGCTGAAAAGTATAAAAGCAATCATTTTTTTTTTTTTATCTGATACACATTCTTTACCCATTTCACAGTTTGTTCCTGTATATCCAGCTACACAGGTACATGTGTAACTATTAACCAAGTTGATACAGGTTCCACCATTCATGCAGGGAGCTGAGGCACATTCATTGATATCTGAAAAAGAAAACATTTCTACAAAGTCTTAAAACTGCACATAGCACAGTAATTCGATACGAATTGCTGCATATAACCATTGTTACCAGAATTTAAAAATACAATTTTAGAACATTTATCTATTAACATAAATTTAGAGAAAAAAATAAATTTTATAGATGCTGATGAACATTTAAAAGAAATGATGAAAGATCCTAAAATGTGAAGTTGCGCATTGAATGTCTGATAACATAAATAATATTGAACAAGATTTAGAAGGAGGCAAATGTTTCGATCAGATATACATTTAACATTTGAATGAAACAACATAACTACTATATAACCATTTGATCAATTGCTCATGGGTAGAGAGAAATATAACTACCCTCAAGAAGAATATAGCAAAGAAGGATTGATGACAGAATTCAAAACATTACAAACAAACCCAACAAGCTTAAAACATCTCGAGCCAATATAAGAATAGGCGTGCAATTGCCGTTTATTATTTTAAAAAATGCCTCAAGCAAAAAAGCCCCTGCAGAAAGAATATTTAAGATAAATATTAGCCATCGGAGAGTTGTAAAGAAGAAAATTTTAAATAAAACTTAGACTTTATATCACAGTAATATATTAAGGTAATGGTGGAAATCATGGTAATTGTTTTGTGTATGCTAATATGATGGGGTTAGTAAAAATATATACTGAAAGTAGAGTTCCTGATGAAAAGTGCTACAACAATTTTTTTTAATTCCTAGGCAAAACTCACACAGACAGGTAAGACCAACTAAGACAGTAAAAACACATACATATACCACTCCGAAAAAACCTAGCAGGGCAAATCTAGAAGAGTAAAGATTCAATAGGTACATGTAACAAAACAAACCCACATACAAATACAACAATAAAACAATGATGCAAAGACCAATAACTAGAAATAAAAAGTGGAATGCCTCTGGCAGTCTCGCCTGCATTATGCGATTCAATATGGCAGCAGTGCTGGCTTGGCAAACAACCAATATTCACAAGAAAACATATGAAAACAAGGCATAAGCAATGTTGTGTCTCATCCACTTGTGAAGATGACCAGAAATATCTTGGATTTGCAAAGAATTTTGGAACACTTTCTTTAATTTGCTTCTTGAATTTAATTTGAAACCATTATTAGAGTTTAAACTTGATGAAATGACAACAGGATTAAACTATCTAATTTTGAATTAATTCCTCATAATACTACCAAGTAAAGATTATCTTTACAAATGTAAGATTAAAAATGACATTTTATGTAATATTTGTAAAGTTCCAGATACCACTATTCATATTCTTTTTACCTGTCAAGTGGTAACAGTATTTTGGAAAATTGTTTCTAAATTAATAGATGCTTTGTTCGATGTAAAGATTTTTTTTTAACAAAAAAATATTCCGATAGGTCATGAAATTGGAAAAACAGAAATGAATGTTTTTAACCTTATTCTGAATTTTTTACAATTTGTAATCTATAGGAATTATATAAGAAAATGTTTTGGAAAAGAAACACATACAGTATGACTCATGCTCTTTAGGATAAAACGTAAGAAATCATAATATAAAGGAATAAGGATGATCTCACAACCCCACAAAAAACACAACTACAACAGAATCCTTTGATATTCATTAATTGTTTGAAACACACTATACAGTTCATTCTGAGATGATACAAAGCAGCAGATAAAAAGGTGGAAACAGCTATATGAAGAAGGCAGAGCTTGAGTTGAGGATGCTGAAAAGTATAAAAGCAATCATTATTTCCTTAAATCTGATACACATTCTTTACCCATTTCACAGTTTGTTCCTGTATATCCTGATACACATGTACATGCGTAACCATTAACAATGTCTGTACAGGCTCCACCATTCATGCAGGGAGCTGAGGCACATTCATTGATATCTGAAAAAGAAAACATTTCTACAAAGTCTTAAAACTGCACATAGCACAGTAATTCAATATGAATTGCTGCATATTACCATTGTTACCAGAATTTAAAAATACAATTTTAGAACATTTATCTATTAACATAAATTTAGAGAAAAAAATAAATTTTATAGATGCTGATGAACATTTAAAAGAAATGATGAAAGATCTTAAAATGTGAAGTTGCGCATTGAATGTCTGATAACATAAATAATATTGAACAACATATAGGAGGTAAACGATTAGATCAGAGATCCATTTTACATTTGAATTAAACTACAGAACTACAATATAACCATCAATTGTTTGAAACACAATATATAATTTTTTCTGAGATGAAACAAAGCAAAATATATTAAAGAAGGTGGAAACAGTTGGAAGGCAGAGCTTGAGTTGAGGATGCTGAAAAGTATAAAATCATTATTTCGTTTAATCTGATACACATTCTTTACCCATTCCACAGTTTGTTCCTGTATATCCAGCTACACAGGTACATGTGTAACTATTAACCAAGTTGATACAGGTTCCTTCATTCTTGCAGGGAGCAGAGCTGCATTCATCAATTTCTAGACAAAATGAAATATAATCAACAATATTTGATTTTTAACAAAAGGAAGTTTAAATAATTTGACACAAATAATCCTGCATAATTTGCTTTAAATATATAGACAGTGATTAATACATTTGACAATATTCATTATTTTAGACAAGGAAAATCATAGAATTGTAAATTTGACACATACTTAAAAACTTATTTCATGAATTCCTTTTCTCAAACTTTGCCAGGAATAATTAATCTGATTTGAATGACATGTTTTTAATTACAAAACTGAACTGAATGTAAATGTATACAAGGCATGTAACAATAGAGTATGAATTTACACATTAGATATATATAAAGAAAAAAAAACCCTCAAACACAAGTATAATTAAAATTGGACACCATCTGGAAGGGGGCAAATGGTTAGATCACTTTATGAGAAGTATCAGAAAATATATGTAAAAATGGAGAAAGATATTGTATAAAGGCAGGTGATAACAGGGGTAATAACATGCGTTGTCCCTTATGTGTTCTTCCTATAGACCAACAAAACCTTCAGCAAAATATGAATTGTTTCAATTTATAATGGATATTTCAAATGATTAATAAAAGTGGCACAGAGAGGAGAGAAATATGACCATCCTCAAGAAGACTAGCAAAAAGGATTAACAGCAGAATACAAGGCATTACGAACAAACATTACACAAACCTTATATCATTTTTAAATGAAATTAGAAATAGGTATTTTATGACTGCAAAAAAAAAGAGACACAAGTTAAGAAAAGTATTAGTATTAGACAGTTGAATAGAAAAAAAGCTGAATAAAACTTTTGTGTTTAAATTGGTAGAAATCATGGTAATTGTTTAATATGATAGGGTTATGCTGCAGTCATATTTCACCTACAGCGAGTCGTAAACAGCCGTTTATTCAATTCAAACCACCTATGTATGTAGCTGGTATAAAAAATGTGAAAATGGCTGTTTTGGACCCGCTGTTCGGCCGCCATAGAGAAAATGCAACTGAAGTAGTAGTAAGAAAAAGAAAGTGGAGTTCCTGTTGAAAGATGATACTCTACTTTTGTCACGTTTCTATTAAAGCAAAACTCATAAAGACAGGTAATACCAAACAAGACAGTAATTAGAAAGATATTCCTTGAAACCGTGTAAAAACATATGCCATACCAGAAAATCCCAAGCAGGTAAGTCTAGAACAAGAATAATGACAAACTCAAATACATAGCAGGACAAACCCACACACAAATTCAACAACTGATACAAAACAATGACAGAAAGACCAATAAAAACATAAATATATGAGACAATGATTCCCCCAAAATATGCAACAATTTTGCACAGAAATTAGCAGTTCAAGTGATAAGAACACTGAACTTCCTTTTCATACTCAAAAATAAATATTAAATACAATAATAAGCTGAAATCAGAGGAATTTCAATACCAGTTTCACAGTTCACTCCTGTATATCCAAATTCACAGTTACAGGTGTACTTATTAAACATGTCCCGACAGGTCCCTTCATTCATGCAGGGGTTGGAATTACACTCATTGATATCTAGAAAGCAAAAAAAAAAAAAAGTCCAAAACCTGCAGAAACCACAGTAAAATCCATGTGAATTGATGTAATTTATCAAATGTAAATCTTACCTTTGGGGAAAATAATAAGTTTCTCTTTGTAATACTTAATTTTGTTTTTAAAGGGGTACCTGTATTCATTTTTTTTTGCTTCAAATTGAAATGACTAATATTAGAAACTTATGTACAAAGATTTTTTTCAGCTTAATTCATAAATGATAAGCATTTATACTTGAAAATAATACACATTCATATTTGATCAGTATCCAGATTTGTCAAATTTAGACATTTTAATTGTAGAGTTTGAACAATACATATAGCATAAAAATGAATGTGTTTTGTGATATCCTCTTTCATCTCATCATCACACTTCAGACTTAATACAGGCTATACAAACCTGAAGATGTGTGTATTTGTGTTCAAAATGTAGTATCTCTTTGGTGATTTACACTTGATTACAATCCATACATGTATGTACATGTTAATATTCTGTAAAAATATGTCATGTAATCATGTAACTCAAAGTCAAATGCAACTCTTTGGGATACCCTCACAGTAATTGCACAGCAAACGTGAATTGATGCTTTCCCTTCCACATAGTAGATTTAGGGGACTATTTCATCAACATTTTTCATTGTCAGATCTGACCACTTTGCTTCATTTTCATTGGCTGAAAAGCACAATTTCTAGCTCAACTGTCCAATACCTACATAATATCTGACAAGTCCTTTCAAGAATCACTTTCCAGTACTCCATAAAGTGAACATTATGTTACACATAAACCAAATGACAGGGCGAAACAGAAAGAAAGGAAATATAAAAAAAAAGAGGACTGCTTGGCGTAATATGAAATCAATAAGGTGCACCCAACATCAATATCAAGCATGTTTGTTGGATACCATCGCAAGTTTTCATATCAGACTGATCAAGCTGATATCCAGGATTACATGTGCACATGAAGCTACATGTGTACCATCATTGTTTGTGCACATGCCATTTGTTGCATCACAAGGATAACTGGCTCCCATTAAATTACACTCATTAATATCTAGCTCGAAATTGAAAATGAGAGGTATAAAAATCAAGTATATCTGAAGGTATCTATGATTTACAATATCTTTTGTCATATTTTGCATTTTCCATAAATACATGTTTTTATATGAGAGTATAATTATGTAGATTAATGCATATGAGCAAACAATATTTCACGGTGAAGGGATGAAGAATATCTGGAACTTACTCTACATGTGATTAATCTGAGTATATTTTCTGATAAAAATCAATGTAATTCAACTTGAAAATTATTCATTTGAAGATTTACCTTCATTATTAACTGATAAACATACAGTAGTGGTAAAACCTGACACATTTCATTTTTTAAAAAGATTCAGGAAAAATGTGTGGGATACGATACCAGAATATTATTGTTGTGAAGATTACATCACAGTTCAGAATAGAAATCTTGAAAAAAAAATGAGTAACAACCATTCATATATAATAGTTTTCACAACATGAGTATGAATTATCGCAGTTAATCAAATAATGTTGCATAATGAATTTTCTTACTGCATCCTGAATGCATCATTTACAAAACCTTTTAAATGAAACTTGGCCGAGCACTCTCTAGTTCTTTTATACTAAAATCTAAATACACAAAAATTGGCATATTTGTACACTCTGTAGTTCCGGGGAGTATTTCACAAAGAGTTTAATTCGATAATACATAACATGATCTGGTACCAATGTGCACATGAAATTCAACATGTATGTACGCATCCCATGAGCATGATCAGACCAATGATGATGATGGATTATAATATTTTAGTCAGACCTATTGTATGGATGTGTGGAACACCCCTGGCTTTGAACTGTCAAGTGCTGTAAATCTTGTAAAATATGGACCTTCTACATATATTTTAGTAACATGGTACTGTGGGTATGATTTTCATGCCATGGTATCATGGAAATGTGGTGACATGGTTATGTAACTAAATGTAAAAAATAACAATAACATACCCTCCATGCAATTTGTTCCCTCATATCCTGTTCCAGTACAGTTACATGTGTAATTATTCAGCTTATCTGTGCATGCACCACCATTCATACAAGGATTTGGGTCACAATCATCAATATCTGTAGAGAAAAAAAACCCAATCATTGGAAAAGGTACAATCAAATGCAAGGATTGGTAGTCTAATATATGTATATACATTGTACAGTATGCCTAAATGAAAATGTAACATTAATAAAAACATACATGTAACTAGATTGGATTCTTGTCTGAGCAGGGTTGAAATATATGCCTTGACCATTGCCATATCTAAAATGCAGTATATTGCACACCTTTTTACTAACATGGTACCGCCATGATTTTCATGCCATATTAACATGGTAATGTTGTGGTACCATGTACAATTACAAAAGGAAAACAAAAGCAATAACATACTTGCATCACAGTTTGTTCCCTCATATCGTGGGTATGATTTTCATGCCATGGTATCATGGAAATGTTGTGGTGACCAGGGTGAATGTAAAAAATAACAATAACATACCCTCCGTGCAATTTGTTCCCTCATATCCTGTTCCAGTACAGTTACATGTGTAATTATTCAGCTTATCTGTGCAATCACCACCATTCATACAAGGATTTGGGTCACAATCATCAACATCTGTTGAGAAAAATCACCATGGATAGAAATGATACAATTAAATGCACAGGCTGGTACATGTAGTCCAATATGCATGCATCCATTGTAAATTTTGCTCTGCGCCAAATTAAGGCATGATCTGCAATGAATAAATCCAGATGCCAATGTCATCCTACATCCTGAGTTGAAGTATAAACATATTAGCAAATCCCTTTTCAATGAAATTTACTTAAGAATTGATGCTAACAATTGTTTTACAAATTATAATGTGAATTTATATTGAAAAGTTGTTTTTCAATGAATATTAATGCAATCCTTGTAGGATTATGACAAACTAGAATAAGCTGGACCCTGTAACATAAACCTTAGTTTGATTAACCTTTGATTGAGGGGGTGATTTCTATGATTGTATTCAATCAATCGCAAATATCACTCCCACAATCAATTACTATAAAGATATACGTTATGGGACACTGGACACTTAAGGGGCCAGTGTATGCCATTGTCAAAGGGCAAGATGATTTGACATTCAATACATTGATTCCTGTTAAATATCAAGTAATCAAATATCAAGAAAATCATGTTGTGTTGCTCAAAATCAGCAATTATAAATATAAAGGTATAAACAAATATGACATTACAACTGGTTTGCCACATGTATCAAAACACATAACACGTTCTGGTGTTGAAATCCCCTTTAGAATATCATGACTATGTATTTGGTCAAGAAAACTGTTCAATATAACCCATAATTCACCCAAATACATGTACATGTAGCAATTACGCATATATATATATAAATGTACAGTGAACATGTCTACAATTAGAACAAATGTTAATTTCAAAGGTACAAGTATGGCAATCCCAAACAATTGAATCATTCAAGTTCCTAAACCTTTTTTTTTTGTTTTAGGCATCTTCCATCATTTTGTATATTTGTGTATGTATTAGTTAAATTGAAATCGTGAGTGCTTTGGGCTATTTGGGAAAAGCATAAATACAGGTATAAAGTCCATATATTTTTGCATAAAATCAAACTTCAGATTTATGAATGACCAATGTATCCCCAGTTATTTTATTGTTTTCATCAACACTGTTTGGCAAGAAAAAAAATACATGTAAAATCATGATTAATGAAAATAATATTCTCTCATAATGGTTTGCAAACATGTAAAAAGTTAAAATGGAAATGGATATGTTTGTACATATGTATGTTAGACAAAAAAAAAGGAAAATCATTTAAGTCTTATAATAAAGCATTTTAACTTATTTGCTGCATTGTGCATTTTCACAATTTTATATTGGCTGTTTGAATATTTTCTCCATGAACATGTCTTTCAGGCTGGGCAGATGTAGTGCTTGCTAATCAAAAGTAAAAAAAAAAAGTATTAGAAAAAAGAACTTCTAATGATTGTAGATTTAAAAAAAAAAGGATGATCCATTTTAGTCATAATGATCATGTTACTTCTTTACTACATTTTGCAATTTAATACTAAAAAATAAACGATATTTGCATATTTCCTCCATGTAGTCCAGTCAATATAGGGTTTGACCCACCACTAATTGCAACACGAGATATTCCACTGCAATGCTTTCAAGGAAGGTCCCCTAAACAACATACTAAAAGTCCCAAGAAATCCAAGCAGTGGAAATTTATGAAATTTGCATATTATGCAAATTAGCCATAAAAAGTAAGAAAAATAGCCCAAAGATTACAAATTGAGTGTCCAAAACAATTTAATTTGAGCGAAAATTCATGATAAATAACTGTATTCAATGTTTTTTGTCAAAAGTGCAAAAAAATCTACCTCATTTGCATAATATGCAAATAAGCATCCTTATATGGAAAAATGTGTAGGTAATGTGATTTTTCTCTCATTATCTGCTTGAAAATTTCATTAATGTTGGAATTTACATGCTGCTATTACTAAGGACGTTGAATACATTTGTATTCAGCTTAGTGTCTGTAGTGTAATTTGCATATTATGCAAATAAAAGTATCTAACATGTTATAAATATTCAAGAAAACACACTGGTGATACATCCCTCAAAAATTGCAAGTAGATTATCTATTGAAATTGCAATATGGCAATACCTTACAGGAAGGTTTCCTAAACACTATATTAAAAGTCCTTAAATATACAAGCATATGGGAAAATCACAAAATTTGCATTTTATGCAAATTAGCCATAATAAATTACAAATAAGGAAAATAATCCAAATATTGGAAATCAAGTGCAATCAATACGAATTGAACTGAAGCCCATGACAAGTTTTACAAATTTATTTATGTTTTAAATAAAAAATCTTGAATAAATCTACCTCATTTGCATATATATAAGCATCTTTATATGGAAAAAATGCAGAAATTTAGATTTTTCTCACAAAAACAGTTATGAAAACATTTCAGTCTAGATCAATATGATTTGATCACTAAGAATGGGAAATACATTAATAATCAGCTTAATATCTGAAGTGTAATTTACATATTATGCAAATAAGCATCCGACATGTTATAAATATTCAAGGAAACACATAAGTGATACTTTCCTCTAATATTCCATGTAGATTATGTGTATTAACCATGATGACCTTCCCTACACTTCTTGCTTGGTTGATATTGAGTTTTGTCACGAGCACTCATATTGTACAATGATGAGTCAATTCTACATGGATCCCACTGCTTGAATGTTTCATTATTTCCATCCAAGTCTTGCTCTCTTCTTGACTTTGTATAGAGACTTTGCGTTTCTTGCGAGTATAGTCCACGCTAGCAACTCCTGGATTGCCAAGTGATCAGCAAAAGATGTCACACCCGTACAAATAAAAGCCCATTAGCTTCGAATATTTGGTCCTTGTAGCACACCAATTAGCTTATAAACTTGGGGGCCTTGTATTTAAAGCGCTTAACGATAAATCTCCACCCTACATCTCAGAGCTCTCATCTCAGCATAGACCAACACGCAGTCTCAGATCAGCAGCTCAAGCATTGCTGAGGGAATCTCTCAGCCACACAACCTGGGGTGACAGAGCCTTCTACATCTCTGGACCAAAGCTGTGGAATAGCCTTCCCCAATTTATCAGGAGAGCAGAGACCCAATCAACCTGGGGTGACAGAGCCTTCTACATCTCTGGACCAAAGCTGTGGAATAGCCTTCCCCAATTTATCAGGAGAGCAGAGACCCAATCAACTTTTGAGTCTTACCTGAAGACCTTTCTGTTCCCCACTCCAACATTATCCCAAGACAAGAATAACTCAATTGTAGCATTACTAGGACAGTACTTGAACTGAATGATGATCCTAAGCACTGTTTGAAGACATTGAAATTTGTGAGATATTTCCTATTTTTGAGCAAGCGCCATGAGCGCCCAGCTGAGGCGGATAACGACGCTTTACAAGAACCCATCATCATCATCACTTGTCTTGGTGGTGAATATGAGTACTTGCTTGGATCACAAGATCTCTGGGCATGCTTAATGAGAGTAACAATGGGCATTTGCCTATACGAGCAACATGAAAGCCATTCATAAATTCATGATAAAGGCTTAAAGTGCATTATAGGCATCTTTCTCAGATACAGGAATCGTAATTAGACTTTCTTGCTGAATCCAGTTGCTGCTTCATGATGAAGCATCCATTTTCTGTTCTCTCCTATTTGATAAATCTCCTATGGCAACCATCTCCAAATATTAAAGCTATAGTTTCTAAGTAAGTCGTATGCAAATTATAATATTAATTTCCTGATATTTATGGTAAACATAAATTCCTCAGTGAGACAATGAACAAACCAGATGGAGAACTAAGCTAGATTATTGCCTTTCCAACAAGAGGACACAACATAATGGAACACCCTTAACATCACCATCAAATACCATCCAACATTGATTAGACAGTGTGTACCACTTCCAAGATTATTTGCCACTATGTGCTATTCATGGGTATACTGTGAGGTTATCCAGAGGAATAAACATTTTATGGTACGACTAAGGATGTTCTTTTGGAGGAATGCTGACTTTAATAGTGTCATGCAGATGTACTTTGGACAATCATACAGCTCTCTGTACTGAAATCCGACAAGTCGAGCATAGGAGACTGAATGCCAATCGAGAGGACTTTAACAAGAACACACTGTTAACCATGTCTTCTTCCGACACAAGTTGCCTCAATGAGAGAATGGACATAAGTTGTGTCGGAAGATGTCAAGAGTTTTAGAGAAAGGCTAGGAAGGCTTGCACATTTTAGAGCTCCAAAAGCATCAGTAAGGTAAAGCTCAGAATTGCTACAATGCATTAAAGAGGACCATAAGAGGGTTTGTAGACAAGCCTGTAATACATAATTTGTTGACCGGATTGACAATGATCCAGGCTGTAACAAAATTGGGAGCCCTTAATATCAATAGCTATGACTACATTGGAATATCATTATTAAAGGAAGGCAAAGATTTTTAGTCTTAGTATTCACCACTGATCATGATGATGATGACGCTGAAGTCCTGGGACCCAGTCCTGACCCAGATATGGCCAGATAACATATTGTTTAGTCAAGCAGGTGTAGCCAGACTACTGAAGAAATTGTTAAAGAAAACAACCTGCATGAAGCTACTAGGCCAGACGGAATCTCTGCTGCACTTCTTAATGAGACTACTCATCAGATCTTACCTGCCATAAGTTTGCTTTTCCTGGCCTCCCTTTATCATGTTTATGCGGTGAAATTTCAAGAAAGTCTAAGTCGTTCCCATCTATATAAGAAAGGGTTGTCAACTCTAACAAACTACACACCAATTCAAATACTGTGCTTTGTTCTTGCCAATCCCATCATCTTGTCAGACTAACGCTTAGGTAGCGAAGAACATATTTCCAGTATTTTTCCTTGAATATAAATCATATTAGGATAGATTTGAATGCTTAGTGATAGCAGCATATTAATTTGAAAAACTTAAATGTTTTCACTGCAGTCAATGTGATAAAATCTAAATTTCTTGACATTTTCCAAATAAGGATACTTATTTGCATAATATGCAAATGAGGCAGATTTGCTAGCTTTTTAAATAAAGACATTGAACTTATTTATTCATCATGTTCAAAATTACTTGCTGTGGACATTTAATCTGTAATCTTTGGATTAATTTCCTCATTTTCTATTTTTTAAATGGCTAATTTGCATAATATGCAAATTAATTTTTAGGCATTGGGATGAATTCTCATGCTTAGTGATATAGTAGCATATTAATGTCAACATTAATGAAATGTTTTCAAGCAGTCTATATGAGAAAAATCACAATATCTTGACATTTTTTTCCATATAAGGATGCTTATTTGCATAATATGCAAATGAGGTAGAAATTTTTGCACTTTTGATTGAAAACATTGAATTCAGTTATTTATCATGAATTTCCATTCAAATCAAATTATTTTGGACATTTAATTTGTAATCTTTGGATTATTTCCCTTCTTTTTCTAATTTTTCATGGCTAATTTGCATAATATGCAAATTTCATAAATTTCCACTGCTTGGATTTCTTGGGACTTTTAGTATGTTGTTTAGGGGACCTTCCTGGAAAGCATTTCAGTGGAATATCTCGTGTTGCAATTAGTGGTGGGTTACCCCCCTATTCTGGCTAGATTGACTGGACTAATGTACATGTATATAAGACTGGGCAGATGAAATGCTTGCTAATAAAATGTAAACAAACTTTTAATGCTTGTTCATGCTTTCTTTTCCTCTAACACTTGATTCTAATATAAATGTTCAAAGGATCATATAGATAGGAATTAACAAATAAAACAATAAATAAATAGCCTAAAGTCATCAATGCCATGATAAATATGTTTACATGGACAAAATGTTAATGCATGCTGGACAGAAAAAATGAAGTACATGGAACTAAAGATCTGTATAAATTCCAATGAGAAATATAAAATCATATTTTTATAACATAAAACCTGCAGTTTTTCAAATGAAAACATACATGTATATGAAAACAAAAATAAAATGAAAAAAATGAATAAATGAATAAATAAAAAATAAAAGTCATACTTATAAATAAATGAATGAACCAAATAAAAGAATTAATAATTAAACATATAAATAAATAAATAAATGCATCAAGCATGTTGGTTACAAAGGTAAATACTGTTGTAGATATGAAGCCATGACAATGCCTGTTTGCATTTTTATATTTACATGTATGTACATGAAATCATTCAATTATACAGGGGCAAGTATGAAGGATCGGACATAATGGTAAAGATAAGTTGAACAAAGTTTATACATAATGACTGAATTCATGACTACCACATGTACATTGAAAATAAAAGCAAAATACATGACTGCTAAAACAGAAAGACATTTTGAATACATGTTATGTCACTTTACAGTTGAGTTTCAGGTTAAATATTCAATTAGAGTCAAGATGAAATGTAATGTCAAATCAAGGTTCAAGCATTGGCTGAAGATAATAATTTTGGAAATATGGAAAAGAATGGAACAATTTTCATAGGCAAAAGTTTCATGCAATCAGTGCTTTGCAGGCTATAATGTACCATTTTGTAGTCACATGAACACTCAAACTTTGTTAAAGCTGTCATGAATATTGATCATGTATTTTTATCATCCAACTGTTTTCTCATTTTTTACTTAGGGCAATTATGACTTTCGACTATGAAACACAAATACATTGCATCACAGCCAGTTGGTTTTCTTCAAAAAAGGATGGACTTGATCTCAATGGGAAAAACAAACCCTCTACCATTCAAAAAAAGTTTTGGGCGCTACTTTCTTTCCAAATAGATCCCTCTTTTCCTCAAACAAGTAAATAAACTCTCAATACAAGCAGTATACTTTTTACTTTTAATGGGCTACCCTGTTAAATGCATTACGTAGGTAGTCTTGGGACAGTGATTTTACGTTTTAGTCTCTGAAAACTTGTAATTCTACTTCAAACTTGATCTCTCATTGAAAATTAGTTTTGTCACAAAAATTGCACACAGCAGAATATGAATTCCATTTTGCAAAGGTAAACCTAATGAAATTTCACAAGAAAAGTTAAGAACCACCAAAATGGATTTTCTGTTTTGATTTTAAAACCGGTAAACAGAAAATCACTGTCCCTATAATAATGACTGAACAGAACACGACAGGGATTCGTATGACTGATGAACTTGAACGGTGTTGTAGCATGGTGAGCAGCAGTCACACGGGTCACCTACCAACCGTTGTCGTCGAAGGAGCCAAAGGCAAAGTTGACAAACTACTTGTGACTGGGGCAGTACTGTTAACAATTACTGTCACAATCTCTGTTATGATTTCTGTAATAGCCGGAGGATCTGTTGTCTCTAAAATGTTAGTGTTATCTGTTGATAAATCTACGATTAAAAACATGCAAGATGACAAAAAATGTTAAAAGTGCAATTTAAAAAAAATATTAAAATGCAGCTTTAAGTTTTACTTTTAGACTTACCGTCACCCTAAATGGCCGAGTGGTGCCAAGGGCACAAGGGTTACATACTTCCCTTTCTAACTTTATCATTTTTCAAAACAGACATTGTACCTACCTTTTTGGAGAAGCACTTCCTCTTTTTGAAGCAAGAAACTTTTTTCTTTCCCTTCTTTTTTGAATTGCTTCAGTTTACTCTTGAAAACTTTGTCAAATTTTTTGAGTGAGCAGCCTCAGCACCCTTTATTCTTTATCTGGACATTATAATTTTGAATCAAATTTCATAGACCACCAATCATTCCTCAAAGAGTGTTAAAGGGTTTCACATAATTTTCACCCAGATTGTTATTTTGAAAGATGTTATTTGCAAACAAGAAGCTTTTAGTATTAAAGGAAAGATGAATGCAGAGCTACATGATTGTACAAGAGAAAATGCAGCAGGTATTAAACATGCTAAATAATAGCTTGATTTCTAATTTGTTTGAAGTGTCTTTAATACATTATATTTACATTTAAAGCTCACATACTGTACACAGAATAATGCACAGGACAAAGAGTGTTTGTGGTGACAAAGCATACTCTAAGACTGCATTTATGCGACCTCAAGCCAGAATCACGATTTGAATGATGATCTGAATCATGATTCAAAACACAAACATGAATCACAATACCACAGAATCAGCGTTTAGACAACCTTCATTCTAACGCTGTTTCTCCTCTGATTCGGGCTGATCAAGTGCGCATCACAGTGCGCAGACCCAAGAAGTATAGGTCAACTATTCGCACGTGTCTCGGCTTTCGAAAAATCAATCTTTTGCTTCCAATATTCAGTCTATTATACCTCATTTTGTTTACTTTTATTCATCTTGTCAGTTTATCAAAAAATGGTGTTCGAAGTGAATTTCAGCGTAATCCAATTTAATATTGACATTGTAAACTCAACAACTGAGATCATTGTCTGTCCAGTTAGTTAATTTACTAGAACTTGCAGTTAAAGCCATGACCAAAAAAAAAAAAAAAACAGTGGACGATGCAATAACACAGAAATGCATGCGTAGCATATAATAGCAAGGAACTTCCAAATAGCACATGCCTTGTGCTTGGCAAGAGTCAAACAGGAAGCAGCCCAACACAGTGACATCATAGAATCATGATTCAAATCACGATTGCGTTTATACGACCATTTTCGCTCATGATTCTACAGAAACGTCTTCCCAAACGCCCCTTTTTCCGTGTTTCATGTTTGTGATTTGAAAGACATTTATTTTGCCTCCAACGAAGATTCTGCTAGGATCGAAAGCTTAGGCCCCTTTTGACTTTCTATTTTTACTTTTGACTAAACGTAATCGTGATTCTGCAGAATCATGATTCAAATCATGATTCTAGGGTATAAAAGTGGCGCATAAACGCACCCTCAGACATCTACAATGTTGAACAAGCACTTGGTCTGTTGAAGGCTTTAGCACAACATACCCTAGTTGCCTGCTTCACCACTAGTACCACAAAGTTAAACCTGTGCATTATTTGTTCTATGAAACAGGTCGATAATGTTAATATACATCCAGTGGCTTAACTATGGGGGAGGGGGCTGGCACACAGGGGTGGGGGTACATGCCTCCCTATCAGCTGGCAAAAAACAAAAACAAAAACAAAAAATGGGGGAAAATTAGGAAAAGGGGAGAATGAGAAACATAATGGGAAAAGAAAGAGGAAATTTAAGATTTTTTTCATAATTTGTTGAAACATAATTACGCAGGGCCTATGTATTCAACACTCCAGGTGATTGTAGTGTCCATTTCTGATGTAATGATGTATAATTCCGATCAAGAGAATTAATTAAATGGCGCAAAAAACTTCCGTTATCAAGTCAATACACCAAATATTTTTCCTCATGCTTCCGACATCTTTTTCAGGATTACTTATTATTAAGTGATTGCCACCTTTGAATGTTTGATTATAAAAAAGATCAGTTCACCCTTCGCGTTCGCAATAGTGAATTGGTGAAATATGCATGCTCTACATGAATACCTAAAAACAGTCCTTAAAATATCAATTTTCTCAGGGGAATAAAAATACATTTCAGCTCTCGCTTCACGCTCCCATACATTGAATAGTGGCATACATATGCTGTTCATGGATTCCTACAAACAGTCCTTAAATATCTCTTTTCTCAAGGGTATAAAACGGGAAAAAAAACAATTCAGCTTGTGCTTTGCAGTTACTTCCTTTGATTAGTGACATGCTCTCTGTGAATTCCTTAAAATAACCCTTTTTCAGGTCTGAATATAATATAACTTTTAACCATGCATGCAAATTCTGAATACAGGGATCACGCATGCAAATTCTGAATACAGGTTTTGATTAAATATCTTTGAACAAGCAAAAGGAAAATACTTTACCTGTTGTAGTGGGGTCAAAGGTCATTATTACTGTTGTTACAACAGTTGTTTCCTCTACAGATAGATACATTGGAAAGTGAATTATAAGATTTTCACCACAAAGCTAGTACAGATATGAAACAACTCCAAGATAAATTTTGCGGTTTCTAAACTATACAACATCACAATATTTCTCCTGGAATGCCAAAGGAGATCTATGAGTTTTTTGTCCAATTCATAGGGTATAGTCTCATATCTGTACAAATGTGCACCAAATGTACATGTATCAATAATAACAGAAGCTGGATTTTTGAAGCACTTTTTGCCTGAAGATACAAAGGGAACTTATTGTTACCCTGGCTTTAGGCACTCAAGCATTTGAGGAATTTTTTCGTACTGGGTACCCAATTCCCCTCACCTGGGTTGAGTGCAGCACAATGTAGGTAATTTGCTTGCTGAAAATTTATTTTAGTATAAATATATACCAATAGCTACATGTACCACCAGAGACAAACAAGATAATATGCTTGCACATAGGGGATACAGAATAGACATGATAGATACATTCACACTAGAGCATATACATCTAGAAGAGTAATTATTGAAATTTCACACATCACACTCAAGATTAACACTTTAGTGTTATTAGCATGGACCTACACACAAACAAACTTTGGTTGTTGTTGTTGTTGTCTATGCTCTTACTAAAACTGGAAGCCACAAATATATCATTCAAGTGAATGTGCTAGTGAGTCCTAATTTTCAATCTAGTCTTCAAATGAATATTACTAATAATCACAAGCATAAAAAAGCTTTTCAGTGAAATGGATTTAACAAACAAATATTTCTCAGCATGAAAACTACAATTTCTCTACATTCTAAATGGAAAACTATTAGAAATTTACAACTCTTAATTAGCTTGAATACAATTAAAACAGGCAGCACAAAACAATGATGATTAACAAACTTTAATTGCAATAGAGCCCTCCTCAACATTTTAAAGTAACAAGGTAGCTTTTAGTAAAAATTGTTATATCCGCAATGTTTCAGTTATATAGAGGTTACCTTGTGTTTGCGTTGGTTGCGTTGTTGCTATTAATAAAAAAGAGTATTAAAAGAGAATGAGAAGGAAAAGAACAAGCATTAAGCAAGGCTAAAAGTAAATGCTGATACATCTATCATTTTATTAGGGTAAATTGACTCTTGCTGCTATATCAGGAAAGCCTAGCTTTGCAGGTACACATTTATGGATATCACTTCATTTAGGGTTCCTGCAGAAGCACATTTTAAAGGGGAAGTTCACCCTGACAGAAATGTTTTGTTGCAAAAATAGCTGAAAAAATACTGAAATATATTTGTGAAGGTTTGAGAAAAATCTATTATTAAAGATTAAGAAAGATGTTAGAATTTCTGGATTTGTGACGTCATAAACGAATAGCTGCTCCCTATGTTAAATAATATAAAATGCATAAATTTCAATTTTTTAATGGTACGTAATGACTTATGTATATTTTCTTTTTAGAAATGAGTGTGAAATGATTTTTCCATTGTTATACTGAAGGTACAGTAAAAAACATTTTCAATTTTCTTAGAAAATGACAATTCATTGATGTTTTACCATTCAATAAGTAGGAAAGCTGCTTGCATATGATGTCACAAATCAAATAATTAAAATTGCAATAACTTTTTTAATCTTTGATGGATTTTCCTCAAACCTTTGGGAATATACATGTATTTCATTATTTTTTCTGCTATATTTACAATAAAATTTTTGTCAGGTGAGCTTCATCTTCAATGATATTTTGGACAATTCTGCACTATAATTTCTATATCTAATTAATTTAGCTTGCGTTCAACTGCATATTGGCGGAAAGAACACAGATAGAGACAGTGACTGCCTTAAGGCCACCGCACACCTTACGAATAGTCTGTGACCCGATTTTAGAATAAAAAATAGTAGAATGTGATGATATTATTAAGACATGGAAAATCTTACTGTATGATATTCTAAATAACCGTACGAATATGTATGTCCAAATCTGTGACTATGCTATCACCCTTATTAGAATAAAAGCAAATTTAATATCTAATCGTAATGACGTCATAGCAATCGTACGATCGGCTACGATTTGAAACTAATTTGACCTTTACTAAAACTAAAGGCTTGCAATCATCCAAAATATTAATCCTTACTGTTAATTTTAACCTCAAATAGAACAGACTTTTCATTCAAATTTTCAGAAAATTAGCAAGATGCAATTTGTTCCAATAATCGGATCGCTAACCAGTCGTAATTCATTACAGGTATCATTGCATTTTTAATATAAAAGAATGTTTTGAAAGTGTTTTTCAAAATTTTGAAGATACATGTAAATGTTATCGATAGGTCCCTGTGAACTACCAGCTATTAGATAATCATTATTTATTAAAATGACAGATGTAAACAAGTCATGTCCCCTCTATTACACCAAACAGTATTTATAGGAACAGAGATATTTAACATGAAATGGAAGGATGGTTCTGTTTCACAATAACATTCTTGGGTGAAATGAAATTGATAACAAAATTTTATATCATTTACTAAAAATGAGTAAAACAATTTCTACAGTGTTTGGGTTAGTACTGTACATTTCTCCATGGAGTTTCCTTTGGAAGAAGTTAAGGCATTTGAAAAGTAAGCATTGTTTCACGATTTTGGAAATATCAAAGAAGCAGAAAACCCCCCTCTGTACTGGAATGGAACAGTCACAACAACAAAATTGACTCCAAACCATGGGCGAAAATTTCATCCAGGGGCGGATCCAGGATTTTCCAAAAGGGGGGGGGGGCACATTTTCCCCCGGAAAATTTGACAAGCAAAAAAAAAAGGTTATCATCCAAAATGTACAGGTCATTTCTTCAAAAATAAATTTGAAAAGCAAGCAAAAACACGGGGGGTGGCTAGGGCACACTTGGGAATAATTTTTTTTTTTCTATTACAATTTTTCATTATGGCTCTCAAAAGGGGGGCATGAATCACCTTTTTTCCATCATAAAAGACCACAAATAGCAGAGGGACATTTGATATTGTGTCCCCCCTGGGATTTCCGCCCATGCTCCAAACCGAACCGATTATATGTTATTGGAAATACATGTAATGTAATAACTTTGATCAGTCTGAAGTCTGTTTCACTAGGTGGTTTCAGACCGCCTCGAAGTTCGTCAGTTCCAGGTATTCTCTGATCGGGAAATTTACCCCGATCAGAAAATACCAGGTATTTTGGTAATGTGAAAGCAAACTACGCGTAATTTCCCTGAAAGAAAATACCCGCTAAATAGTAGGTACTTGGCGAAATTACGAGAACTTTCGCGGGGATTTTTCAAAAGTTGCAGGTATTTTGGCAATGTGAAAGCAATTTACAGGAACCGTGGGTGGCTGCTGGGCTAGTGGTTTTGAATCTCGCGCCTTGCCTGCTTATTAGACCATGCTGCGCATGCTCCTAACTTCAGGAATTTATCCCGAAGGATATGTTTCGGGGCGGTATGAATGCAGGAATAATTAATGGGTATTTTTTAGCCTAAAAATGTTCTCGTAATTTAACGGGGATTCTTGTGATCGAGGCGGTTTGGAACCACCTATTGGTGTGACTGTGCAGTATACTACTTGACAAAAGTTAAGCTCTGATCAGTAACTTACTTGAATTATCTCCATGTGCTATGCTCAACAGGACAGCTATAATTGGAAAAAGAAAAGGATGATGGTCAATATAAATCCTTCCTGTCAATACAAGGTCCATTTGTAAAAGCATGTTTTTTATCATTAAAATCATACACACATGTGCATGTATACGCATAGAGATTGTGTATCATGCACGATAGAAATGCCAATTTATCATTATTATCATCAGAGAGTCAATAATTTTATTCAATGGATTGTGGCATTAAAAGGGTTTGCAACACCATTGAATCGACTGTGTCTATTCTAGGCTCATTCATTCTATTCAGATAGCTATCAGTCTTGAATACATTTTACATGTTTAACTGGAGTGTCCGTATTTTAAAAATCTGTGATAGTCCATAAAAATACAGATATCAGCAGACCTGTCAAGGGCATTCATTTTACACCTGATAATTCAATGACAAGAACTGACCCTTCAACGGGTCTACAACACCATTGAATAGACTGCCATCGATTATAATTACTTAGGAAACCTTGAATATATCCTGTGCTGTATACTGTCTGGTATTTTTCAAAGGATAGTGACCCTTCAATGGACTCAATGATGTATTCAAGAGGTTGTGACTCAATTCAATAACTAGCAGATGTAGTAAGGACCCATTCAATGGATTTTCATCCAAATCTATTCACACGGTTTGAGCAAGAAGCCAGCCTCGCCCAGTGTGCTGTGCAAACCCTTCACTCTAGTTAAAGGAGAAATATATTGATTATGAATATTATGGCCTTATTATATATCAGTGGAGAGGTAATGATGTGAGGATTACCATTAGGTCATTCAAAAATAACGAAAATAATACATAAGGTGGAAATCGCCAATTAAAAAGCGCTAAAATGCCTCTCCGAAATATGCCTCGCATCGGTCTCTGAATTGACTCGAATTTGATGACGTCACTGTCTGTACGAGAGGCGTGATTGGCTCTCCCACGTCAAGCTCCACTTGCATGCAAAACATGTTGCGAGGGTACGTTTTCTCCACACTGACACTGAATACTTCGATCATGAAATGAAAGAAAACCCAGAAGTTTATCTAGATTTGGATTTTCAAATTGATGATTATGCAGATGAAGAGAATGATGATAAAGTTTCTAACTCTAGAAAAACAAAGTGACGTGGATGGTGGTAAATTAATGGAATTACGGCGGTGATGATGAGTAGGACAATTCAACTTGCAAGCCGATTCGCTACCAACGCATGCAGCTGCTAGCTGCACCGCGGGTCAAATCCATGAAAATGAATTCCATGCAGCATGACCACATCCAGACAGAGTCTCCTCTATCAACAACATAATGAGAAGGAAAATAATAAAATAACTGTACTTACAAATAAGTGAATATATATCCGAACCTAGGCTGAAGGTAAATCAACTCAAGGAATAGCAGCAGACGATATGCACCGACGATGAATTTCACGTGGCTGGAATAGATTGTCACTCGTTCTGTTAGATAAAATGTATATCTCATTATTTTGACTAAATTACGAAACTCGGAGAATAAGTATTTTACATAAAAATTAAGTAACACCTGGTACTATTTTTTGAATTACGATAAAATATTTTTGAAGCAAAGAAATTGAGGTAAATTAAAATAAGATATAAAGGATCATCCACTTAGCCGCATGCGATTGTAAACAAACAATCAAAAGCACATGGCCAGCTTGCTCCACTGAACTGAAAATACATATTTTCAGTTCAGTGGCTTGCTCGCCCATAGAGTTGGATAAAGCGTAGCTTTATCCAACTCTATGTGCTCGCCTTGCTGATTGTTTACAATCGAATGCGAGCTAGGCGGATGATCTTTTATATCTAATTTTAATTCACCTCATTTTCTTTGCTTCAAAAAGGTTTTATCGTAATTCAAAAAATATAGTACCAGGTGTTACTTAATTTTTATGTAGAATACTTATTCTCCGAGTTTCGTAATTTAGTCAAAATAATGAGATAGAAATTTTATCTAACAGAACGAGTGACAATCTCCCAGCCACGTGAAATTCATCGTCGGTGCATATCGTCTGCTGTTATTCCTTGAGTTGATTTACCTTCAGCCTAGCTAGGTTCGGATATATTCACTTGTTTGTAAGTACAGTTATATCATTATTTTCATTCTCATTATGTTGTTGATAGAAGAAAGAGACTCTGTCTGGATGTGGTCGTGATGGAATCCATTTTCATGGATTTGACCCGCGGAGCAGCTATCAGCTGCATGTGTTGGTAGCGAATCGGCATGCAAGTTGAATTATCCGACTCATAATCACCGGCGTAATTCCCCTAATGTATACCTCTATCCACGTCACTTTGTTTTTCTAGAGCTAGAAACTTCATCATCATTCTCTTCATTTTCATAATCATCAATTTGAAAATCCAAATCTAGATAAACTTCTGGGTTTTCTTTCATTTCGGGATCGAAGTATTCAGTGACAATGTAGAGAAAACGTACCCTCGCAACAGGTTTTGCATGCAAGTGGAGCTTCACGTTGGAGAGCCAATCACGCCTCTCGTACAGAAAGTGACGTCATAAAAAATCCCCAATTTCGCGGACGTAATTCTGCGTGTTTGAAGCATTCAGAGAGAGAACTTTAAACTATCAATTAACTGAGTTCCATCGGTCTCCATGATAAATGATTTACACCATCGTGTTCTCCTTATTTTCTCCCTTAATTTGATATATGATTCTCCATTTTTACGATTTTCAATATAGTTCTACTTTAAGGGGTCTGAATGCAAAGCCTACAACTGAAGGCCCTCTCGATCAGTGAATCTGAAAGGACAAGTCCACCCCAACAAAAAGTTGATTAAAAAAAAGGAGAAAAATCCAACAAGCAAAACACTTAAAAATTTTATCAAAATCTGATGTAAAATATAAAGAAAGTTATGACATCTTAAAGTTTCACTTAATTTCACAAAACAGTTATATGCACATCCTGGGCCGTATGCAAATTGGCACACTAATGACGTCACCCACTCACTATTTGTTTTGTATTTTATTATATGAAATATGAAATATTTAAATTTTTTCCTCCTTGTCAAGTGAAACAAAGTTTTATTTCTCCCTGAACAGGTGGAATTAACATTATTTTAACAGTTTATGGTTATTGTTAAGTTAGTCCTTATTGTCAAATCTGTAAAAATTGAAATACATGTATTGTATTATCAAAACAATAAAAAACAAAAGAAATAGTGAGTGATGGACATCATCGACTCTCTCATTTGCATATCGCTGAGTTGTGCATTGAACTGTCTTGTGAAAAATATGCGAAACTTCAAAATGTCATAAAGTTCTTTCTTATTTTACATCCGATTTCGATGAAATTTGCAGCGTTATGTTTGTGTGATTTTTCTCTATAAGATCGATTCAAATCAACAATTTTCTGGGGTGGACTTGACCTTGAAGGAAAGACGTGGGGCTAGATTTGGAGAATTGCTTTTTGGAAGATTATGCAGATCATGAATTGAAACAGCAAGTTTTATATAAAAACATGTGCTGTTCTTTGTGATGTGAAGACCCACTTGTTGATAAAATTTTAATCAGGGTCTGTGCCTGCAGACTAAACCTGACATATTCTTTCTGCAGGCATCGTGCAAGCCTTGTACAATTTCCTTCAGGTATACGCAAGCATCTGTTCAGACCACTGCAGTGACCTACATGTATTCAAAGGTAATTTACAATTGGCATTTTAATAAAATGCCTTTGATATTCTGCAAAGTCCAATAAAAGAAATCCATGTTTTTTTTTTTTTAAATTTGGGAGTTATCAATTGGAAAGTCATTCATAGGATAATAACAAATGAATTTTATAATGTTAAAAAGTGGTGCAGAGTGGAATTATTAATAATCACGAACTGTAGACTGACTGCATGACATGTGTGTACGGTACTGTACTGCATTAAAGCTCCAAGAACATGACCCTCACCACACATGCAAAAGTGAAAGCTAATACAAGGAAGAAGCAGAGTAAACTAGCAGGAAATATATTCAAAGAGACAGAATAAAAATATACATATATGAAGGTAAGGAAGAGTAGACCCCAAGGATCTTGAAACTGAAAATTGTAATGATAACGCTCCTATATTCAAAAGTATAAACAACAACATGCCTTTAGGTAAACAGGGAGGTTAACTCTATAGCCAATTGGGTTTAAAGCACAAGAAAAATACATTATGAGAAACTTATAAAATCAATGCTTATTTGGTGAAATCCAAAGATTTCTAGTTATAATTTTCTGACTCCCTGACCACCCTCATACATGAAGTCCCATTGTATACGAAATTTGAAGAAAAAAAAGTTTTCATAAGTGCATTTAATAATCTACATGTAGCACCTTATTTCACGCATGGTTCTTAAATACATTGTAAACCATTTAACAGAGCACCAACACAATATGGGGTGCATTGCCCACATGTGATGTCACAAACTCATGGCTTTTTTAAATCAACAATTCTGCTTTTCTTTGATTTCTTTTCAAAAATCTTCACCATGTTTCCTTAACGTTTCTGCTTTAACACCTAACTTGACACAAGGTGGACTTCCCCTTCAAAATGTTATCAAGGAAACCCAATATAAGGAAATAAAATACCATGTCACACATAATCTATGGCACGATCTAGCAGTGTCAGTTCATATTCCACTGAATGTGATGTCACTATACGGAAATCTTACATAAGTACATATTGGGAATATACATGTACATGTATGAAGGAGCCGGTGCTTTGAGAGTTCTTTACAGAGCTGCCAACCTCTAAAAGTAAAATTTATGTTAAATCTAGAAGCTCAAAAGCCATAATTCTGAGATAAAAGTCATAATTTCATACGTGCCACGCGGTACTGTATTATGATTTTCAAAGAAAGAAGGGGTAATATACCATGCACAATGCACATAAATGCCAAGTTTTGCCAACCCTACTACAGGATGGTTGTCTGGAATATTCATTCAGGGTGCTACATATAACTTTTGTGAAGCACTAGCTTGCCTAGTCAGGCAAGTAAATTTAGCAACAGCGCAATGTATTACTAGATGTGTATTAAATGTGTACATACCAATTCATCCTCAAAGTGTAATAATTACGGTCAAAAGCGTAATGGCATAATTTGACATGAAAATCGTAAAAAATATGACTTTTTCTTAATTGCTGGCAGCTCTGTCTTTACAGATCAATGGCACTTTACTATATTCATCATCACCATCATCATGAATATCATTTATATCAATGAGGACTCATGCATGTATGCAATAAGATGATTAATCCAGGTTGTAGAAATGTAATTAAGACTAGTTTCGATTATAGTTTTCAAAATAATGTATATTGTAACAATGACACACAAATAAAAAAAAGCTGCCAAAAATCTAAAAATGGGAATCTGCTCAGAGAACAATTATTGTTTAATTATAAAAAAAATCAGAGAAACAGAAGTTTGAAAAAATGGATTAATAATATTAAACTTCTGATTATCCTAGTTGATTAAATTTAAGCTTGTTTAACACTTCTGATCATTGCCAGGATTGTCATTGGTGACATAAATCATATTACCAGTATGTTTCTGATCTACAAAGGAGAGAATTTTAAAGTTAAGCTGAAAAAGGTTATCTACATGTACATGTATGCAAAGTACCATAGTTCATTTTTTCTTTTTTACTAAATCTTACATCCAAACATCCTCCTAGCTGATGTTTAAGACCCTTTCTCGCTTTTCATCTCATGCTGTAACCATGTACATGTATTTTAATTCAAATAACCGAGAATCCTACTCACAAGAATTTTGATAAACTTTTCTATTGTTTCGGTTTTATCTGTACGTAACATTTGCCATTCCTGTACATATTGTATATCATTTTTATGCTGAGAAAATAAATAAATTGAACTGAACTGAAAAAAAAATAGTTTCAATAAGTACAGCATGTATAAAAAAGAACCCAGTAATCATTTTTAAGAGGGATAGGCCGAATTTTCGTAGCTTTAATTTCAAAATTTCATAGAATCTGCTAGTCTCCCACTTTATTATTTGTTTTTAATATGATAAGCTGCTTGATTGGATTTCTCATCGCAGAAACTTTAAAAGATTTTGTAGGCAATATATCAAGGCACTAAACTTGGCATTGTTGTATGAAACCCATGCCGATCGAATTCTGATATATATACCTCCTTCCTCCCAATGACGTTTCTGCGAAATTCCTCTTTAAAAGGGGTACTTCACGCTAAAAATAATTTTATCTAAATAAAATAAAAGTAAAATTTACAGAGCAAAACACTGAAAATTTAATTAGAGTTTATAAATATTTAGTGAAAACAGTTACATGCAAGTTGTCATGAATATTCAATAGGTGAGCTGATGATGTCATGTACCCACTTTCCTTTTTCTTATGTTTAAATACAAAATCATCATTAATAATAATAATATGCAACATTTATACAGCGCTTAATACAAACGTTTCTAAGCACTGCATACTATTACCCCGGCTTTAGCACGGTAGATCCTGATCGGACGATCTAGTATTCAAGGAATTCCATATTCTTATACACGTGTCACAACAATGATTATCTTTACACATTATTCAGTTGTCAATCCAATTATGTTCATTCTTCGTAGTCAAATTTGAATAAGTATAATTTCATATAATGAAATGAAAAAAAGAATTTATAGAGGGGATATGACATCACCAGCCTGTTCATTGCATATTCATGAAGGCATGCATTGAATTGATTCACCGAAATAATGCAAACCTTTAATAAGTTGTCATACTTTTGTTATTCGTTGTCTGATTTTGATGAATTTTTCAATGTTTTGTTTGTCAGATTTTAGTTTATCTATTCAAATTGTATTATTTTCAGTCTGGATTACCTCTTTCTTAAAGATCAAGTCCACTCCAGAAAAATGGTGATTTGAATCAATAGAGAAAAATCAGACAAGCATAATGCTGAAAATTTCATCAATATCGGATGTAAAATGAGAAAGTTATGACATTTTAAAGTTTCGCTTATTTTTCACACAAAAAATGAGAGACTCGATGATGTCCCTCACTCACTATTTCTTTTGTTTTTTATTGTTTGAATTATACAATATTTCAATTTTTACAGATTTGACAATAAGGACCAACTTGACTGAACCATAAAATGTTAACAATGGTAGTTCCACAAGTTCAGGGAGAAATAATACTTTGTTTCACAGGAAAATGAGGAGAAAATTAAAATATTTCATATAATAAAATACAAAAGAAATAGTGAGTGAGTGATGCCATCAGTACCCTTATTTGCATACTGACCAGGATCGGGTGCATGTAACTATTTTATGAAATTAAGCGAAACTTCAAAGTGTCATAACTTTCTTATTTTACATCCTATTTTGATGACATTTTCAGTGTTATGCTTGTTGGATTTTCCTCTTTTTATAAATTCAAATTAACTTTTTGTTGGGGTGGACTTTAAAGGTATTGTTTAACTTTGTGAGCAGCCGATTTAAAAAATTCTCAAACCAAGATGAAACATGTGTACAACTGCATGTATTAGAACTAATAAACCCTGAAAACAACCATTATTGAGAATGAAAAGCTAAAACTACAAGGCAAACCCCGATTTTGTAAATAGGCGTCTTATAGAAGCCTAAATAGTACACATAAGTGTATGGGATGAAATTAAGATGGTGTTTTCAGTCACTTTATATTTCAATATTTGAAGCACTAAATAATTATTTTTGAACGCAATATTTTCTGGGCTTCATTTTTGTAACATATCACAGACACAGGTGACAAGTGTGACCTTCTAGCTCAGATTTTTTACAAGTCAAACAATGTTAACCAATCACTTTAATAAATGGTTACTGACCTGATGAAATGAGAAATGAAAACAGGCATCTCCTTCCTCTTGAAACCATCTTGATGATCTGGTATCCTATTGATTAAAGAAAAATGAGGAAGGAATGGTTCGGCTTGAATATTTAGGATAAATAACAGTTCCATTTACAGTTCTATTAAAAGTTTGAGTATTCTTTGAAATTGAAACCAATAGCATTCTATTCAAAATAGGAAGGATGAGCAAACAACCTTTATCCTATTCAGTACATGATATTGTAAAACATTTGTCCTCTAAATGATCAATTTTATACCACTCATCTAATAAAACCAAAAAGAAAAAGAAACTACAGTTTGTATGTGTACACATGTTATGTGTATACAAAAAGACAAATACCAGTTGTGGTAATTATCTCAAAATGAGTTCAAACAGAATCCAATGGAATTACCACTAAAGTGTTTGTATGTATTTATAAATAAAAGATATGTGCACTGTAAAAAATGACGTGCTAATTTAGCACTTACAGTGCTTGTATAGTGACTGCACTATGACTGCTGATTTTCTAGTTCAAATTTAAACTAGAAAATCAGCACTCGTAGTGCAGTCACTATACAGGGTAAGAGCTATGAAATTAGCACATCATTTTTTACAGTGTGCCAAATTGCTCTGGAAGAAAATGCATAATTGCTGATAAATGACTACAACAATCACAGAATTCCATCAAATGTCGGGTATTTTTTAAACAATATTAATACACAGTCCCACAGATATGCTTTTCTGTGTTAGTGATCATCAGAATTATCGATTTTGAGCAAAGATTTCATGATTTTACAAAGATTATTGTTAACATTAATGTACCAGATCTAGATGTATGATAATATTTTGACAATTATCCTTGATTTAAAAGACTCTCTCATTCCTTTCTTTGCTCTTTTTGCTGCAACTCCTATATTTTCCCTTTCATAAGAAACAAAGCACATTTTAAAATGTGAAATTAGTATTTATATACATGTATGTTTTGGTACATTAAGTGGTTTTCTTATGAACAGAACAGAACTGTATTATCTGTACTTTCATACACATTTATCTGTACTATCACACACATTTCAACATCATAATGTTTTTAATGTGTTTCAATAGAGTAGTACATGTACTTGAACATACATCGTTCAGCAATGTGATTACAACATGTACAGCATTTGAATACAAGAATCAAACCAGGAAGTAAAAATAGCTTAAATCCATTATCAGCAACCCTTGCATGTTCTATTTGCATAGAACTATTTACATGTTCTTTAAGTACTCGGTTATGCATTCTGAGTACTTAGAGAAAGTTATGCATAAATTCACAGTATGAGGTTCATGTACATGTAGGTATCAGGGTGGTGTAACAGATTGTACTGTAAAGTTTAACACTAAAATGAGAAAAGGGGTACAGTATAGCTAGGGGGAAATTACAAGAGGGCTTGGGGGGGGGGGCAATTTAGCCCCCCAAAAGGCCAAAATGCTTTTAAAAAAAGCCCAGGAGTTTCGTTGAAACTTTAAAACAAGGAGCCCTGGAAATCCCAATTCATTGAAGGTTATCCAATGTTGCAGATTTAGGCAGTAAGTTGTGAAAAGTAGTCCCCCCCCCAAAAAAAAAAAAAATACAACAACAATGATACTGAATACAGGCCCATATACATGTACCTTCCAGCTTTTTGAGGAACTCCTTCCCACCAGTACACATTTACCTCACCTGGGTCGAGTGCAGTTCAGTTTATTATTATTTTTGCTGAAGTGGATATCAAATCCACCCCAGGTTGAAGGGCAGAAGTCAAAACCACTAGACTTTGATACTTCCACAATAAAAACGAAAGAAAAAAGGGTTATTGTGGGGGGGGGGGGTCTTTACCAATTGTTGAATTTATTTAACTGTGCTGCATGAAAGCCCATCCATAGCTCTGGTAAGGATCAATAAGACTTGAGTATCATCAAACATTAGAATATTACAAAAGTGTATTAATAATAATGATTTGTATAGCGCACGTATCCACCTTGCTAGGTGCTCAAGGCGCTCCTATATTACTCCGGCTAAGCTAGTCTATCGAGTCCGGTGCGCAAAGCTTTTTGAGGAATTACTTCCTGCCAGCACCTATTTACCTAACCTAGGTTGAGTGCAGCACAATGTGGGTGAATTTCTTGAAGGAAAACATGCCATGACTTGGAATCGAACTCACGTCCTTCAGATTGAAAGATGAGAGTCTTAACCACTAGACCACGACGTCCCCGGTAGTAGTCGTTGAACATGTTTTCGGTGTTAAAATTATGAGTTTGCTTTTTTTTTTCATCTGTTAGAGTTTGAATTTAAAATAGCATATAATGCCCTCTCCCTAATGTGTTCATTTTTATTTAAAAGCGTCATTTGAGCACTGCATTAAATTGGATATTAGAAAGCTACTGACAGAATATATCCTTCCATACTTGAGAAGAGCTGTTATATAAACAAGGCATACATGTAAATCCATTTCATTTTGAGCAGACTCCCGATCAAAATATTTTTTTATATAAAATCAATAAAATTAAATAAACAGAACAAATTTTTATTCTATATCCTCCAGACCACAAGTGTTTAAGGGCACATTTTAGTAATGATTTAGGAATGGTGACATAAATATACATATCCACTTTTTTTTTTGGGGGGGGGAGGGGGATTGCGCAAATCTATAAAAGATGGACTTTGATAAAGACCATTTCACATCAAGTTTTCAAATAGTAAACTTTATTGTGTTCGATGATTTCTCTCATGTATACCTGTACACAGTGAAAAAAAATATGTATATCATGTTGTTTCACTCCAAAAACATGTTGTTTAACCTTTTTTTTAAATTGTAGTCAGGTCCAGATTTTAAAAAATGTGCTCAGAAAAAGTGCTTTAGGCATTTTGTGTTAATGCTGATTTATCGATTGTTTAAGGTAATTCAGGGGTGCTGAATCCAAAAATGCTGTTTGCCAAACTTGTTTCCGAAGTTTTCATCCTCAAATCGGCAAAAAACAAATGGCGGCATTTTGAATGCAGTTTCCCATATTAACGATTTTTATGGGTGATTATATTTCAGAAATTGGGGTCTATGCGTTATTTTTTATACCCAGGGTTGCAAACATAATGTGTTCGATTGATTTGTCAGCCATCTTTAATTCCAAGATGGCTTCCATGATTCACAGCTGCTGATTGATAACTAATATGCCAAAATGTTTGATAATTTGGGGGCAATGCTGGCATAATCACATTGTGATATCTTAAAGGTGTCCGCCATTTTTTCCTTGCATGCATAGCAGAAGCAAGACATGGACGTCGCTTTTCCGACAGCGGCTATGACCATAGCGGCGCGGCAAAGTCAACATCAAATCTTAACCGAGGTTAAGTTTTTTTAAATGTCATAACTTTTAGGTTATAGATGTCTATTTCATGAAACTTAGGATTAAACAAAGTCTATTGAAACAGGTTATAATAACAAAAGGTCGTCAAGGGTACCTGGAAATCCAACATAGCGTCCACAACGGCAGTCGCTGTACCATCAACTCCAAAAATTAAAATCATTAAAATTAAAATCATCGAAAAAGCTTTCAAGGCAAATAATGAGTCAGGACATGTTTACAAGATAGTCAGTGAATGTGTCAGAGAATCCAAGATGACCTTCCAAAATGGCGTCTATAATGGACGTTGTAACTTTGAAATGGTCCATATGCATATCTAGAAATAACTTTGGGGTCTACCGAGAAAAATAAAACATTTAAAAGATCATGGTTCGGAAGGGAAAAATTTCAAGGTTTATCAGTGGAGCAGTTTTTCCAAAAAAATGATGATGGCTTAAAAAATAGTTGCAATTTCTTAAACATTTGGCTGCAAAGTGCATACTATCTACCTACAGTATAGAGACATTTTTGTGTCCTTCTCATGATTTCAAGGTTCAAATTAAAAAAAAGACGAATAACAGGGATACGCTGTTGTCTGTTTTGTCAGAAATTGAAGAACGCTCCAAAAATTACATTCGAATTGGCCACCATTGATACAAAAATGACAATACTTCATATCCCATCTAGCGCCACGGTCTCTGTTTTTAACATGTTTAAGACTCATAAAAATATGTTTTACAAGAGTTTAGTGACATAATTAGATGATGAAAAAATAAGTAAACATCCGAAAAACAAACTTTCAAAAATAAGGTATGTACACTTTCACCTAAAAAGTTCCATAATTCACTGATAAGTATTTCAAGACACTTCATAAGTGCTTAGGACTATACTATGGTTTCATGATTAGGGGACACTGAGCAGTCATTTTTACGCAATTTTAGAAGTCGCTTTGGACTTTTTAGGACGAAAAAGGACAACTGCCAATCCTTGTTATTTGTCCCCATTTATTTTTTTAGCCTTCAAACCACAATAGTGTAGATTTTGTTCACCTAATTATGACTATAGGTGATGGAAGTCTTTTTAGACTCATTTTGAAAGCCATTTCTGAATAATAGGCAAAATGGACAGCTTCATACCATTGTAACTAATCCAAACTTTTTATTTAACCCTTGAAACCATAGTGTACACACCAAAATCATATCTCCCAGATGGATTCTAAATGGATTATGTCAATTTTTTAAGTATCAGCAGCCATTTTAGACTCCTTTATTGGAAGCCATCTTGGATTTTTAGACAAACAGGATCATTGATTGCCATTAACTTATCCTAATGTATTACTTGACCATTTAAACCAAGGGTTAGACAACATAATCATATACCGCAGGCGGATATTAACATGTCAGTTTTTAGGTAACTGTAGCCATTTTAGACTCCTATTTTGGAAACCTTTTTGGATTCTTGGACATGCTGGACCAGAGACTGTCTTTGATACTTGTCCCATCATATTTCTTGACCCATTAAACCATGGGTTAGACACCAACATCATATCCTCAAGGCAGATATCAAACAAACTATGTCGGGTTTTAGGGTTTTTAGATAACAACAGCTATTTTAGACTCCAATTTTGAAAACCATCTTGGATTTTGGACATAGTGGACCGTTGACTGTCCTTATAACTTGTCCCAGTTTACTTCCTGACCCTTGAAATCACCAATAAATAAAACCCAAATAAAAGACACTAAAATAGATAATAGATGAATTGTGAATTTTTAGGCCATGGCAGCCATTTTTACGCAATCTTGGCTCTTCAGGTACCCTAGCCTCTTGTCGAGGCCCTGGCGGCTGCTTCCCGAGCGAAGCGAGGGATTCCCTAATTCGCGAAGCGAATTAGGCCTGGCGCGAGCCAGGGCCTCTTGACATCTGAACTGAATTATATATTCATGAGGAACGTCTTCCTAATGAATATACATGAGTCATGATATTACCGGTCACCGAGTAAACCAATGAAATGTCAGAGCTGTTTCGTTTTGGGTTCGGAATACTATATAGTATAGTAGTCCATTATTCTGCAGGGGATTCATTTAATTGCGGGACACTAAAGGGGATATAACCAGCAAAATGCTACAAATAGTGGTGGTACTACTACTACTACTACTACTACTGGCCGTAACAGACCCATCACCGCCCCGAAACTTCCCGGGAGATACTGCTCAGCCGCTGGTCAGACTCGAGTCAACTCCCAACAACTCCACCCCAGCTTCCCTCACTGCACTGCACAGCGGAGATCGATAATCGACTCCCCGGTTCGACCGGTGGAATCGCATGAAATATTACATTTTTTCCATATCCTGTGGGTAGATTTACAAAGACATCTCGTCCTTTCAGTGCAGAGTTAATTTCATCGACTTGCAAATCCTTAAATCGGTCAATATTCAGCATTTTAGAGTCATATTCAGCGCTCTTTGATATTTCGTCGTCACTCTTCGCCGGAATCCAAGGGTCGCCATTCAAGATGAGCTCATGAATATTTAATATGACGTCATAGCAGCTCGCGCTCTCATTGGATGATTTTCACAGACCAGTTTTTGGTCGGTGAATTGGTAAAAACAATAAAAAACAAAAGAAAGTCGGTGAAATTCGGGTCAGATGTCCAGAGGCCCTGTCTCGCGGCGCTCTGCTTCGCTCTCTCCCTTGCTTTGCCATGTTCGCTCGGAAAGCAGCCGACAGGGCCTCGACAAGAGGCTACAGGTACCCTGGAGTGCTTCTGTTCACTCTTTCCTTAATACCCCCTACAACACTGAATACATGTATGCACTGAAAAAGATGTCTAGGGTATAAGTGTCGGTTATTTTAATGGCGGCCATCTTAGACTCCATCTTGAAAATAACCACTTTCCCTGATCCAGATTTTGGTAGATTTTTAGTATGTTATTTCTGAGAGCAAATGGTACCAAAAACCGTTGACAAACATTTTTGTTACAAGTTTTGGGGTTCAGAATAGAGCAAAAAAAGGTGTGGAATGGCGGCCATATTGTTTTTGCCAATTTGAGGATTTTAACATAAAAATCAAGGTTGGCAAACAGCAAATTTGGACTCAGCGCCCTCAAATTATGCTTAAACACTTCTCATTTCAGCATTAACACGATTTGCCTAAGGCAGTCTACTTTTCTCAAATCTGGACCTGACTATTGTTCAAACTTGTTTAAAAACTTTGTTAGATTGACAGGCCTTTTAATATACACATGTACAACATGCTTAAAATTTTCAAACAGCATTTTTACAATGTAATCAAGTATTTCTTTAAGTTTGAAATATATAATATGAAAAAGCCCTTAGATATACACAAATATATCAACTGATGATACCTTTTTATGCAGAATAAAGGATAATGCCCAGAGATTTATTTTGCAAAAATATGCAAGCAGAGGCTTTCCTTTTCACATCTACTAGTACAGAAACGGGTTATTTCATTTCCTTGTATATTCCCAGAATTCATTTCATACGGTATTTAAAAGTGAAAACAAAATATTGGTTGTCAGGACACACTTAAACAAGGATCTAGAGCTTTCGTGCATCATTTATTTCCTTATTTTTAGTGGTTGAGAAAAGAAAAATATTTTGTCTGCACGATTTACTGTACATGTACTTTTGAATACTGTACAGTATGTAGACGAGTGTCCAACTATGGATTGTCAATGTCAAAATATTTAGATAACCTTATCAAAAGTAGATTCACTTTCTGTCCTTACTTGGACAAGGAAAATCTACACCTATTTCATGAAATTAATCATGGATCTATTAATTTCCTTGTTGTGCTACATGTACATGATGGCAACATACAAATAATGTGGGAAAATATAGCAATTTTAGATATATCACTATGAGTAAGATGAAAACAGAAGATGTTAATTTTGTAATCATACAGAGTAGACATTTTATACACTGCAAAGCACAACAGATTGCTTTTCAGTTCTATGCACTCATCAGTGTCCTACATGTAGTTAAATTATTTGAGCCGAACATCTTCCAGGCCCAGTCATATATTTCTCTTTTATTGATTCCCAAGAAGTCTTACAGGACACTGTTCTCGCTACCGTCCTAAAACTAGTTTACTCGAAACTAGTTTTAATATCGTGTAATGAGAACGGTCGAAGCGGTCTTGGAAGCGATCTTCCAAACCGGTTCAGAAAAAACCACCTCGCGATGTAGTTTTGAAGATTGCTTTGCCTCGTTATACTGGTTTTAGCGTTAAGTGAGGACACAAAGTGAGACTTTCTATTAAAGCATTATTTTTTTACAAGTAATAAATAAATCAATATACATGTACATAAATGTGTCAGATTGTTGACAGTTTATGTACTGTACATGAATTATGCAATTAGTCAAATATGCACATATGTACAGTACATGCTGTTTATAGAACATTTTCTTCAGAAAGCTTTCCAGTCGAAAATCATAGGGGAAAACACCCAAACCGGACAAGTCTATGCATTGTTCTACATGACTCTAACAACTATTGAGTAGCATACATGTACCTTGTTTGATGTGATGTGACATTGTAAATAGGATGCTAGACTTCCTTTCAGTTTGATCAACCTCTCTCACCATTCACTAAAACTCAGATTCAATCGCAATAGAACCATGGTTATTTCCCATAAACAGCCATTCTCCCATGCCAAAACCCAAGGTGAATTACAGTGTATTCTCTGACCTCATTTCCTCTTTTTAGCTAATTTGGAAGCCGCGGTTTCAAAGCAAGCCGAGAGTAACTTAAACAGCCGCGTTCTCATTATACTTTCTAAAACTACAGTGTAGTTACTGGAAATCGGATCAGGATACCAGTTTGGAAGTTCGCTTTACTAGCGTTCCCATTTGATCAGCCGACAGTGGTTTTCAAAACCACTTCACATAAAGTGGCCTTGTTGCTATGGAAATGCTCTCGGTGGAGGTGACACGTTTAGCGCAAAATTTGAAACCGCATCGAAGACATTCTACGCACAGTGTACGAAGATCGCTTTCCGAAGAACGGTCGTGTCCTCACTTATGCTAAAACCACAAACATGGCAAGGCGATCTTGTAAACTACATCGCGAGTTGGTTTTCCGAACTGGTTTGGAAGATCGCTTCCAGGGCCGCTTCGATCGTTCTCATTACACATTAAACTAGTTTCCACTAAAGTAGCGGTAATGAGAACGGGGTCAAACTGTGATATCTCCCTGATTAAACACTCCTCTTTTACTTTGGGAATGTTTGCACAAAATGCATGAACTATTGGATTTAATCTGACCTTGGACAGCAGCTTCTATGCTCTCACCCTTATACTAAGGCTGCGTTTATGCGACCTCAAGCCAGAATCATGATTTGAATCATGATTCAAAACACAAACATGAATCACAATATCACAGAATCAGCGTTTAGACGACCTTCATTCCAATGCCGTTTCTCCTCAGATTCGGGCCAATCCAGTGCGCATCACTAGTGCGCAGTTTGACAGAGGAAGTTTTTCGCACGTGTTTCGGCTCTCGAAAAATCTTTTGCTTCCAGAATTCAGTCTATACCTCATTTTGTTTACTTCTATCATATATGGTCCATATGCTTCTATTCATCTTGTTAGTTTATCCAAAATGGTGTTCGGAAGTGAATTTCAGCGTAGATCCAATTTAGTATTGATACTGTATACTCAACAACTGAGATCATTGTCTGTCCAGTTAATTCATTTACTATAGAACTTGAAGTTGAAGACATGACCAATAAATGAAAAGTAGTGGACGATGCGATGACCAACACAGAGCTTGGACATGACAAGAAATGCATGCGTAGTACATATTCATGTACATACAGCGCATTGAGCTAGGCAAGAGTCAAACCGAAAGTAGCCCGACACAACAGTGAGGTCATAGAATCATGATTCAAATCACGATATCGTTTATTCGAACATTTTCGTACGTGATTCTGCAGAAACGTCTTTCCAAACGCCCCTTTTTTCGTGTTTCATGTTTGTGATTCTAATCATGATTATATTCAATTTCGACTAAACGCAATCGTGATTCTGCAGAATCATGATTTGAATCATGATTCAGATCATGATTCTAGGGTAAAAAAGTGGCGGATAAACGCACCCTAAAACTGTATTGCTTTAAGGTCAAAATAACTACTTAAAACATTGTATGAAGTGGCACTTTGATATAAACTTGGTAGGTTTCTATTAAAGTGGTAATAAAACTTTCCTATGACAAAAGGAAGCAAGTCAACTCTGTGGAATGGTTTTCTCAGTAAATGAGGAAAATATGTCACAGATTTTACCTTTGAATTACTTGCTTCTGAAATGTTAATATTTCAGGAATTGGGGATTATGTGACTCCTATTCCTTTTAAACGGGAAGTTTGCCCTGACAAAAGGTTTTATTGAAATAATAGCTGAAAAAAATATTTAAAAATATTGGCAAAGGCTTGAGGAAACCAATCAAAGAATAAGAAAGTTATTAGAATTTTAACTACCGGTATTTAATTTGTGACGTCATATGCGAGCAGCTTTCGTATATACATGTATGATGTATCGTATGGAAAAAATATCAAGTAATATCATGTCATTTTATCAAAAATTGAAATTGTGGTCTATTATAACTTCAGTATATATCGAGAGAAAAATCATTTCACACCCACTCCTAAAAAGAAAAAAAAAACAAGTGACGTCATATGCGAGCAGCTTTCGTATATATACATGTATGATGTATCGTATGGGAAAAAAAATCAAGTAATATCATGTCATTTTCTCAAAAATTGAAATTGTGGTCTATTATAACTTCAGTATATATCAAGAGAAAAATCATTTCACACCCACTCCTAAAGAGAAAAAAAAACAAGTCATCACTAACCACTAAAAGAAATAAAATTTATACATTTTATATTGCATAACAAATGGGGCAGCTGCTGCTACATGACATCACAAATCCAAAACTTAAAATTCTAATAACTTTCTTAATCTTCAATGGATCATTTTCCTGAAACCTTTTTTTAAATTATTCTTTTCTCCTATTTTAACAACAAACTTTTCGTCAGGGTGAACTTCCCCTTTGATAGTGCATCAAGTAGACTCAGACAGAACACATCTTGAAGAAAAAAGGGCCAATATTGAAAAGAAAATCAGAGTAAGTTGCTTCCTTGTGTCGTGGAACAGCAGGTTAGGCCTACATGTACAGATACAGTGTACATGTAAATTACATGTACTTTGGTAATTAAAGGGAACCTTGTAAAACCTTTTATCAGCCTCAGTATTTTTCACACGGGATTTTGAACGTCCCCCCCCCCCCTTGTTTTTCTTCCATGATGATGACATGGGGCATGCTGAGCAGTATCTTCAGGTGAAAATGTCAACAGCATGCAAAGAAAAAAAATTGAAGAAGCTGATAAATATAACTAAAACAAAATGACATGATAAATATGTCTTAGTACAAACCTCATGTGCAGAAAATCAGATGTAGTTAGAACTGCAGCATTTGGAAGCTTTGAGAGCTCTCTATCGAAACAAGAAATCCTTTAGCATCCAAGTGGCTACACTGTAAAGTTGCCTGGAATTAATTTAAAGAAAAGAAAAAGACATGTGTGAAGATATCAACTTTAATAGTAAAACTAATAATTGCCCAAGCTATTTAATAATTTGGTATGATTGTGTGGAAAGTGAAACTAATACTTTATCTCTTGAACTTCATCCCAAAACTTGAACACAAATTGTTCTTGTTTGTAATGTAGGCCTACATACTGTACATCAATTTAAAAAATGCTGTCTTCATCATACCTTTTTAATAACTGTTGCACTTTTACATAGTGTACATCTAGGCATTATGTACAATCAATGAAAAAGCCAACCATATTGATCTTCATAATTGAAATGAAAAAGAATTTTCAACTCTATCAGAAAGAATATATATGAATTTTCTAAAAAAAAACATGATCAAGAGTTATACACATTAATAAAACAAATCGTGATTCAACAACTATTATTTTTCCTAATCATACTGTAATCTGACAGAACCCCACTATTTTTATATTTACCAGTACCGGTATCTAAAATAATCTGCACACAAGAAAATAAGAACTGAATGGAGATTCTATGTCGTCAAGAAGTGAGATCAACATAGTAGGCCTACTATGTTGATCTCACTTCTTGGGCCTACGTCCAGGAATCCCCCCTCGGCCATTACATACATGTACATGTACATGTACCGGTATGTCTTATCCCATGATTCCATGTGTATAGTACTACCATTGGAGACACTTCAAAGTTTAAACCATGCTGTTATTGTTAGCCCGATGAGTTTGAGGAAGTAAAATGCTTTAAAATCTGAGTAATGTCAAAAGGATTTTATAATAATCAAAGGTGAAATGATGAACAGTGTAAAGAGTGTACTACACAGCAGGCTGTGAACTTCATGCATTCAATTTTGTGGTAATATACAACATGTAGTACTACATGTATATGTACATTACAAGTTGAATTAAAAAGTATACATGTGTAAATTATTTCACCACCACGACCACACAAATGTTTGGAATATTAAGGGCAAAGTCCATGTAAAGTTCATACAGAAAATACGCCGATGTACAGAAATGTCATGGTGCCTGATTGTCATGTTTCACCAATCAATTTTGATTCCATTTGAACAAAAAAATTAACCTTTCAAACCCAAAGTACACATTATACGTTCTCATCTTCAATCCTTCAATTTCATATACATGTATCAATATTACAGATCCAAGACATACATTGTATAAAGTCTACCCCCCCCCCTTCCAGCCCACTTAACTAAGATAATTTGAATACCTTTACTTTGGGGATTCTCTACAACATATTTGACGGACAAGAAAATATACAAATGATTTTATATTCCAGCTTTTGTATGTGAAAAGCATTGCACAGCAATTTCCAGGTCAGCATCTAATGACTTCCAAAGAAAACAAAATTAACTATAACAATAAAAATGATGGTGGGGACTTTCCCCCATAATATAGCACACCATTAAAGCTTCTCCAGATGAGTGTAAAGCAAATCCCCAAAATGTCAGTCACCTATATCTACAGGTACATGTACATGTGGAAGTGTAAACAAAGTAAAACTTTTATAAGCATTTATAATATTTGATTTAGCTCACAAATAATCAAGTCTTTATAGGTACATGTAAATATCACATTGTAAATGGTTGAACTTTAAACTCACTTTTAATTTCTACATGCATGTCTCTCCTGGGAACAACAAATTTGATTTTGCATTTTTGGTCATACATTGTATTAAAAGGAAAGCTCTATTAAGTTTTGTACAACTCTGTACATGTATGTAAAAAATGGCTATAAAAACAACTTTAAAAAGATGGAGCAAATTGCAATGCGATACCAGGAAAAAAATTCTGCCTCTCAATGCTTATTTCTGCTCCCCTTTGGCATCATCTTCTCTTTTTTTGTCTTTAGACGGGTCAATATACGACCAAAAATACCCTTACCCGGAACAAACTGCAACAAATGATTTTTCAACGTTTTTTTGTACTATTTGACCTCAAGAACAAGATATTAACAAGTCTCTGGCAGTCTCGCCTGCATTACGTGATTTAATATAGCAGCAGTGCTAACTTTGAAAACTACAATAAAATAATCATTCACAAAAACACCATTCATATAATGACATAATACCACGTTCATTGACCATAAATAACATTTGAACGGTGACTTAAGACTCGTCAACTACACCCATGTCCACATTTCATTCACTCTATCCATAAACTTTCAAAGTTATGATGGCAATTCAACAATTACCCTAACATGGCCTAAGTTTATTGACCTTAACTGACCTTTGACCTTGGTTTTGTGACCTGAAACTCACAGGGGATGTTCAGTGATACTTGATTACTCTTATATCCCAAGTTTTATGAACTAGATCCATAAACTTTCAGAGTTAGGATGGTAATTTAACAAATAACCCCAACACGGCCAAAGTTCATTGACCTTAAATGACCATTGACCATGGTCATGTGACCTGAAACTCGCACAGGATATTCAGTGGTACTTGATTAACCTAATGTCCAAGTTTCATGAACTAGATCCATAAATTTTCAAAGTTATGATGTTAATTCAACAAATACCCCCAACTTGGCCAAAGTTCATTGACCCTAAATGACCTTTGACCTTGGTCATGTGACCTGAAACTCAGGCAGGATGTTCACTCATACTTGATTAACCTTATGTCCAAGTTTCATGAACTAGATCCATAAATTTTCAAAGTCATGATGTTAATTCAACAAATACCCCCAACTTGGCCAAAGTTCATTGACCCTAAATGACCTTTGACCTTGGTCACGTAACCTGAAACTCGAGCAGGATGTTCACTAATACTTGATTAACCTTATGCCCAAGTTTCATGAACTAGGTCTATATACTTTCTAAGTTATGATGTCATTTAAAAAATTTAACCTTCGGTTAAGATTTTGAAAATAATTCTCCCAACATGGTCTAAGTTCATTGACCCTAAATGACCTTTGATCTTGGTCATGTGACCTGAAACTCAGGTAGGATGTTCAGTAATACTTGATTATCCTTATGGCCAAGTTTCATGAACTAGGTCCATATACTTTCTAAGTTATGATGTCATTTCAAAAACTTAACCTTAGGTTAAGATTTGATGTTGACGCCGCCGCCGTCGCCATCGGAAAAGCGGCGCCTATAGTCTCGCTCTGCTATGCAGGCGAGACAAAAATCTACCAAAATCTGCATCCGGGAAAGTGGTTGTTTTCAAGATGGCGTCCAAGATGGCCGCCATTCACTGAAAATCGAACTTAAGCATTATCCACCCTAGATCCTATTTCGGTCCATAATGGTCGAGGGAGTACTAAAATTGTTGATACAGGCTAGAGTGAATTATAAGCCCTCCAGTGTACCTGGAAAATCCAAGATGGTGCCCAAAATGGCTGCCGTAGACTGAAAATCCACAATTCATCTAAGTGGCTTTAATTTTGGTGGTTATTCAATTTGGTTTTAAGGGTGAAGTAGTACAATGGAACAAGTTACAAGGAGAGCCAGTGGTCTGGTGTGTCCAAAAATCCAAGATGGCTTCGAAAAATGGAGTTTAGAATGGCTGTTGATTATTAAAATTGACATACTTGGTTTCATATCCGCCTGGGACATAATGATTTTTGTGTCTAGACCATGATTTCAATGGTCAAATAAGACATTGGGACAAGTCAGTCAGTCAGTGATCCAGTATGTTCAAAAATCCAAGATGGCTTCAAAAAATGGAGTCTAGAATTGGTGTTGCTACTTAAAAAAAATGACATAGTTGCTTAATATCCAGAAATATAATTTTTGTGTCTATACACTGTTAAAAAAACCCTGATTTTACAGAAAAATAAAGAAGGTTTTGCAGAAAGCAATAACAGAATCATTCTGTAAATTCATAAAACAGGAATTTTTCTGCAATTTAACAGAACAGGTCTGTTAAAAAAGGGGAAAAGGGTGTTTTATTAAAGGAAATTTGTAAGGTTCCATAAACCAAATACCAATTTCCTGTAATTTTACATAATCTGGTAAGATTACAGGTGTTCTCGAGACTCTGCTGCAGGAACTTCTTTTAGTTTAAGGATAACATTTCTAACAGTGTACCATGGTTAAATTGGTCAAATAAGACATTGGGACAAGTCAGTCAGTCAGTGATCCAGTATGTTCAAAAATCCAAGATGGCTTCAAAAAATGGAGTCTAGAATTGGTGTTGCTACTTAAAAAAAATGACATAGTTGCTTAATATCCAGAAATATAATTTTTGTGTCTATACACTGTTAAAAAAAACCTGATTTTACAGAAAAATAAAGAAGGTTTTGCAGAAAGCAATAACAGAATCATTCTGTAAATTCATAAAACAGGAATTTTTCTGCAATTTAACAGAACAGGTCTGTTAAAAAAGGGGAAAAGGGTGTTTTATTAAAGGAAATTTGTAAGGTTCCATAAACCAAATACCAATTTCCTGTAATTTTACATAATCTGGTAAGATTACAGGTGTTCTCGAGACTCTGCTGCAGGAACTTCTTTTAGTTTAAGGATAACATTTCTAACAGTGTACCATGGTTAAATTGGTCAAATAATACATTGGGACAATTTACAAGGAAAGGCAGTGTTCTGGTATGTGCAAAAAACGCGATGGATTCCAAAAGTTGATTCTGAAATGGCTGCTAATACTTAAAGCAGACATAGCTCATTTCATATCGGCCTGGGAGATGTGGTTTTGGTGTCTAAACAACTGGTTTAAGGGTCAAAATAATACATAAGGACAAGTTTTAAGGACAGTCACTGGTCTGGTATGACCAAAAATCCTATATGGCTTTCAAAAATTGACTCTAAAATGGCTGCTGATACTTAAAAGTGGCATAGCTCATTTTAAATCCATCTGTGAGATATGATTTTGGTGTCTAAACTATGGTTTCAAGGGTCAAATTATAAGTTACAATGACAGTCAGTGGTCTAGTATGTTCAAAATTATAAGATGGATTCCAAAAATGGAGTAAAAAAAATGTCTGATGTTACTTATAAAAGGACATAGTTTGTTCAATATCTGTCTGGGGAATACAAGTTTGGTGTCTAAACCATGGTTTAAAGGATCAAGTAATACACTAGGGTAAGTTACAAGACCAGTCAAATGTCTGTATGTTAAAAAAATCTAAGATGACTTCAAAAAAATGGAGTGTAAATTGGCTGTTGTTACTTAAAATTACATAGTTTATTAGAAATACATGTACACATTGGATGTATGATTTTGCTGTCTACACTAGAGTTTAAAGGGTTAAGTAATACATTTGGTTAAGTTGAAAGGACAGTCAGGTGTCAGGTATGTCCAAAAATCGAAGATGGCTTTAAAAATTGGGGTCTTAAATGACTGTTGTTATTTAAAAGTGGATATAGAACATTATAAATACACCTTGGGGATATCATTTTAGTGTCTACACTAGGGTTTCAAGGGTCAAAAATTACTTTGGGACTGTTTACCATGATATGCAGTTATCCATTTTGCCTTGAAATCCAAGTTGGCTTCAAAAATGGGTTCTAAAGTGACTGATGTTACTTAAAATGGTCATAGTTCATACAATATCCATCTGTGAGAAATAATCTTGGTGCCTACACTTAAAGGACAAGTCCACCCCAACAAAAACTTGATTTGAATAAAAAGAGAAAAATTCAACAAGCATAACACTGAAAATTTCATCAAAATCGGATGTAAAATAAGAAAGTTATGACATTTTAAAATTTCGCTTCATTTCACAAAACAGTTATATGCACATCTCGGTCGGTATGCAAATGAGGGAACTGATGACATCACTCACTCACTATTTCTTTTGTATTCTATTATATGAAATATGAAATATTTTTATTTTTTCGTCATTGTCATATGAAATTAAGTTTCATTCCTCCCTGAACACGTGGAATTCCATTATTTTAACATTTTGTGCTTCAGGCAAGGAGGTCCTAATCATCAAATTCGTAAAAATTGAAATATTGTATAATTCAAACAATAAAAAACAAAAGAAATAGTGAGTGAGTGACATCATCGACTCTCTCATTTAGATGTAACTGGCTCGTTCTATAACTATTTTGTTAAAAATAAGCGAAACTTTGAAATGTCATAACTTTCTTATTTTACATCCGATTTTGATGAAATTTTCAGCATTGTGCTTGTCTGATTTTTCTCTATTGATTCAAATCAACATTTTTCTGAGGTGGACTTGACCTTTAAAATACATGGGGATAAGTTATCATATTGTTTCATGAGTTGGTAACAGCCCCCATTTTGATGAAATTTGAGAATCCATCATGGATTTTTGACAAAATGGAATACTAACCAATACTTGTCCGAATATATTATTTGACCCTTCCTAACACAATTTAGACACCAACATTATTTCTTACAGATAGATATTGTAGAACTCTGACCATTATTGAGTGATATGAGTTGTTTTAGATGCCTTTTTTAGAAAACCCTCTTGGATTTTTAGGCAAACTGGACAACTGCATATCATTGTAACCAGTCCAAACGTATTATTTTAACCATAAAACCATAGTGTGGACACCGAAATCATATCTCCTTGGTGGATTTTAAATGAACTATGTCCATTTTAAAAGTAAAAGCAGTGATTTTAGACTCCGATTTTTGGAAGCCATCTTGGATTTTTGACATACTGGACCACTGACTGTCATCGTAAGTAATTTTCTGACTTTTAAAACATCAAAATCATATGCCCTTGACGGATATTACATGAACTATGTCCATTTGTAAATACCAGCGCGGCTAATTTATACTGTTTTTTTAAGCCACCGTGGACTTACATGTATGGACATACTTGACCACCCATCGTCCTTGCAACTTATCCCTATGCATTATTTGACCCATTTAACCATGGTATAGGCACAAAAATCATATTTCCGGATATTGAGCAAACTACATGTATGGTTTTTTTTTTTTTTTCAAAGTGGCAACAGCATTATTTTACTTCATTTTTGGAAGCCATCTTGCATTTTTTTACATACCGGACCACTGACTGTCCCTACTTGTCCCAGTGTATTATTTGACCATTGAAACCATGGTCTAGACACCAAAATCATATCTCTCAGGTGGATGTGATATGAGCTATGTCCATTTTAAGCATTAACAGCCATTTTAAACTCAATTTTTTTTAAGCCATCTTGGATTTTTGGACACACCAGACCACTGGCTGTCCTTGTAACTTGTCCCTTTGTACTACTTCACCATTAAAACCATTGAATAGAAACCAAATTAAAGCCACTTAAGTAAGTAATAGACGAATTGTGGATTTTTTTAGCCTACGGCAGCCATTTTGGGCGCCATCTTGGATTTTCCTGGTACCCTGGAGTGCTAACATTCACTCTAACTTGTATCAATAAATTCGTTTACCCACTGGACCATGGAATATGAACCCAAATAGGATTCCAGGGTGGATAATGAGTGACTTATATCCATTTTCAGTGAATGACGGCCATTTTGGACACCATCTTGAAAATAACTACATGTACTTTCCCATAAGTGGATTTTGGTAGATTTTTAGTATGTTATTCCTGAGGTCAAATACTGCCAGAAACAGTTGAAAAATCATTTGTTGCAATTTGTTCCGGGTCAAACCATATATTGACCCATCTACTTCTACACACTAACAGACCGCACAGTAAATATTTGTGTAGAACCTGGCTTGTTATTCATGTAGAGTACAACATAACATTGTCTGTACATGTAGAATCTGGCATACAATGTACAGTATGCCACTTCATATTTTTTTTAAATACATGTATTCTTTAGCATAATTGTGAGAGTTGGAAACCAAACTACATACATGTATATATATCACTTTGAATTCATGTCAACACATACATGTACTGTACCACTCTAAATGGAATTCCCCCTTAATACGAAAATATATCTTACAACAGGTGCAACTTTTATAAAGGTAAGTATACAGTGCGTATCAAAAAAAAGTTTACACTTTGTAAAAGCCCTGGGAATTATTTATAAAAAAAAAACATGTTGGTAATTTTTTTCACATATATTCTTGGGTTTGGGTTTCATCTATCCAATGAAAGTAAAAGATTTGACAGAATGTTACACTTGAGTGAGCACTGTCCTTTTTTGTAAAGCTCGCACAAATCTGTTTGCGCAGAAATGCTTGTTTTCACGCTGTGTCGAGGGGAAAGGGTGAAATCAAACTTACCCTGCGAAACATCTCATACATTTCCCTTGCACTTTTAATCAATTGAAATCAAATGGATACATTCAAGCGATTTTGTAATAATTTTGCCAACCAAATTGAAATTTCAACACTTAAAAGCACAACCTTTACCCTTTTTGTGCCAGCTGGATATGAGGACATAACTGAATCTGAACAAGTTTATATCAGACATCTCCAACATTTCTTCACGAAGTTTTTATCATTTAAAGTGGGTTTACATTTCATTTTCATCTGATACTTGTTTCTCCACCCTTTTCCCAAGCTTGACAATGATTAAAAAATTAAAATCAAGCCGAAGCCATTTCATGTAAATCACAGCTCAGTGTAAAGCAAATATCGTCACGATGAACTCGCTCTGTGTGTGTGTGGGGGTGGGGCGCAATGCACTCTTCGAAGTGTTTGGGGCAAGGAAACAAGTTAAAAAGGTTAAAGATATCTTTAAATCAGTTTTACTAGCTAAATTCCATGTGTTCTTCATGATTTAGGTCTACTTTTATTCGCATAACTATTTCAAAGCTCTGCGCAAATCATTTTTCACTAGCTTTTCAAAAGTAAGGGGTGCTCACTCAAGCGGAATTTTTTTTCGACAGTTATATCGTCATTTGCTTAAATGGGTCTGTACCAATGTTAAAATGTGGAAAAATCTGCAGGATATTACAAATGTATAATTTTACAGGATTTTTTTTTCTAAGTGTAAACTTTTTTTTGATACACACTGTATACAAGTCAGTTTGAATAGCACAGCTTTTAGTCATGAACTGTTTTTAATAGTGTTCCAGACTCTTCACCCAGAATGCAGTGAGTTGATCATGTGTTGTCTATACAGTTCAACCTACTTGAATGATAACAATTCAAATTAATCTTCTACAACATGGCTCCAATTGATCATCAAAAGCTCCACCTTGGATGTCCTATTACTTGGCTCCAAATCCCCCTTCACTGGCCTGAATATATATATTTTTAGTCCTTTAAAATTTTTGCCCTATTTCTTTTTCTCATTTGTGCTGTAAAAGGTGTGCCCTTTTGAAAAGTGGCCTTGCCCTAAAAAAATATAAGGATCAAGGCCTGTACACAATGACAACAATCATACCATAAATAAGTTGCCCGGGAACAAAATGATTAAAATACACTTTTAAAATCTCATATAAAAAAAAAAAATAATAAAATAGCAGAACTAATTAATTAGAAATTCTTACCTTAACTTCTAAAGTGTATCCAGACCGATGGTTTACAATGTACATGTACATGTATATACTGGAGCCTCTTCAAATTCAATTGAATTACAAGTTTCTATCCAACTTTGATCATATAAGGATCACATTACTGTAGGTGAAATGTGCTCTCATAGACACTTAATTTTACGTTTACAATACACAGAAACAGAACACCTATTAAATATATAAGCAATTCAGGTTTTAACTTTTACATGCAAGTGAGAATGAACTTTGTACTGTGTCATCACACCTTTTCTAGATATGGAGTTGAACATTTACAATACAAATTTTACAATTTTTAATACCTGACCATTCATTTCCTCATTTTTCAGGTATAGTTGTTTTCATGCATGAACTACTATGCTTTTTATATTGATTATTTAATATTATACAACAATGATAATCTGTCTTGCAATGACTCAGAATCAAGGCACTGGGAATCGGGGGTGCGGGCACCCCCAAGATTTTCCCAGGGGGTGCTGCTTGTATTATTTTCCATACATAGGCAGCACCTCCTAGAATTCTGGTGTGTAAAATTTGAGAAATGTATGTGAAATGAAAAACATTTTGCATTGAAACCTTTTTTGGGGGGCTTGTCAAGTTTTGTGGAATGAAAACGACCTTCAATTTGTAGTGAAACCCTTCTTTTTGCTTGTCAAATTGACTTCAGCGCCCCCACTCAAGAAATCGTTCCCACGGCCCTGCTTAGAATCTGCACATTTATGAGAGATAATGAAAAGCCTTCATGAGACTGATGGGAAAACTATTGCTATTTTTTTGCTTTTAAATATCATATTCATAGAAATATAGAGATTAATACCTTGTGTGGTCTGGGATCAGTCTCTGCTTGGTATCACTGTATTACTCTGGTAAAATGCTGCCTGTGAATGAAAAAAGTAAATGAAGAAAAAAAAAGTTGTATGTAGTCCTATTACAGGTAGATGAATTACATTTTTATTGAAAATAATTTAATATGTTTTGTTCTTTCTCCCTTCATGTACATGTAGTAATTAATTTTTGTTCTCATTCCTCCTCCTTCCCTCTTTCTTTCTTTCGTTCGTTCTTCCTTCCTTCCTTTTTTCTCCGGCATTCCTTCCTTTCTTTTTTGTTTGTTTTTTCTTTTTTTCTTCTTTCTTTCTTTCTTTTCTTTTTCTTTCTTTCTTTTCTTTTTTTTTCTTTCTTTCTTTCATTGTTTTCTTTTTCTTTCTTTCTTTATTTCTTGCTTCTGTCTACAATATCTTTCAACTGTCAGTCCATTTCAATGAGCAAAATTTAAGCATAACTTCCTCATTTTACAACTTACATCCCATTTCAATGAATTCTTCCGCACATCGCTTGCTTGAATTTTCTCCTTTTATTTCCACTCAACTTTGTGTGTTTGGGTGGATTCCCCAAAATCTTCTGTCCTATATTATTATCGGTTTTTAGAATCATTTCAAAGTACAAGTAGGTAGAGCTTAGTCAACAAATATGTATTCATACAGTGTGTGATTCATCATGGGGTGTGACTAGAACTGAAAGGGAAGTATACACATCGATCTTCAAAAGTATACTTTGGAAGGTTTGGAAAGATTGAGTAAATATTATACATATAGAGCTAAAAACTGAGATATTTCTGAGTTTGCTACCTCATCAGTGCCCTCATTAGCATGAATGTTTTGTTAAATTGACAAATACATGCATGTTGAATTTTTTTCATGTATTCAAAATTTGGCTATTTGTAATCTCTTTGGATGAGCTGAATGACTTAACAATCTATCAATACCAAAACACCCTTCTTTTTTACACCTAAGTTCCCCCAAAATTCTAAATGGCATGATCAACATTTTTTCCTTAAGACCACCTTAAGACCTACATACACTGAACATGTACGTGTAAACCTGAATGAACGTACATATACATTCCCCTTTAAAATAAGACAAGCATCAATAAAACTCACATGACATGGATAATTAACGCACTTGACATTTTGTAATATACACGGTACAAATGCCCTTGATTCTGGGCTTATTTCATCACTCCCTTATACATGTAAGACTAAACAAGTAACATGCAAAGTATATTCAATTTAACCCTAACCGCTGATGTTGCAATTTTTTGCACATTCGTTCAGTTAAATTCAACAATCGTAATAATTAGTTTTCTCCCCTAACTTCATATTAGAGAAGCTAATATTAATAAATGGCAAAAGCTCTTGGACAACATCTATATAACAATAATCATCAGTATCAATGGTTCAAAATGGAAATCTTGATTCATTTCAAAGAAAATACACTGTAACATAGATATTGTCATTATTATTCCCCAAAAATTTAAAGTTAATTCACCGTGCAAAGAATTAAAGAAAAACCAAAGGATGACATCAAAGTGTGATTAATCCAAATTGTTGTTTTAAATTGTTGTATTGTAAAAGGCCAAGGTTATGGGAATCAACAACATTTAATAAACAGCAAACACTAACAAGTGCTCACAGCCTCACACAGAACTTTAAATTACCTTTTATCTTCACAATTTTTTCTTCATGAAACAGAATAAAGTTTTAAGGAGAGGAAATCATTTTTTTCTTTTCAAGTTCTTCTTCTTATTGAGGCAATTTCTGAATTTTGGGGCCTATTTCTTGTATTTTGAGGTTACTTTTTATGCAATTATGCCATACATTACATTGTTTCTTTTATAAATTATGATATGTATGCTACATACTAATTTTCCAAATATTCTTGAACATTGTTTGTGGGAGATTGATTAATGGGCGACTCTTGAAAATGAGCTCGCCCCAAAGCATGCAATTTGGGGAATTTTAGGGGTGATTTGTGCTGACATGAGGGCAAAATTGCCTATCGCCCTCATGCATTATCCTATATATGCTGGTGAGCAAATTCATGACCAGATGCCAAGAGAGGAAGTCGATAGGAAGCCTAATCTACCACATACAGTATGCACAGGATTGTAATACCACTCATGTAATGAGATGAAGTCGATTCAATAGTATGTGTGCGAACATGGACACTGTACATGTATGTACAGCACATCAGTGGTCTGTACATGAACATATGTATCTCTAGAGACAGGGCCTACGAAGTCCAAAATGTTAAGGATTTTATTTTTAATTACAACTTTTGATGAACATTACACAAGTGAACAGAATAGGCCTACCTTAAACCTTTGGAACAAGTGGGCTTGTGTGGAAAGAAAAGAATCAAAGAATAAGATCAAAGAAAGTTTGAGAAAAATCAGACAAATACCGGTAATGATAAAGTTATGAGCATTTGAATATTGCGATCACTAATGCTACATGGAGATCCTGAGAATCCTCCCATTGGCAATGCGACAAAGATATGTGATGTCACATGTGAACAACTTTCCCTTTGATGGACTACGAAATACCCCCAAAATGTCTCTTTTTGCTCTTTCTTATTTGAATACAAACTCTTTATCCATAATGTATTCTTTGAAAATCTGTATTACATGCCCTCCTATAGAAAGAATACATGATCTACTGATAGAAGTGATAAAAAGGGCAGTTTACGTTATACGAAAGTAATGGGAAAGTTGTTCACATGTGACAACACACATATTTGTCGCATTGCCAACTGGAGGATCTATCTACATTACAATAATGGTCTAAACTTCAAATGCTCATTTATAACTTTCTTATTATTTATACAATTTTTCTAAAGCTTTCATTCACCTGTTTCTTTGATTTTTCTGTTTTCAAACAAGCTATCTTGTTTCAAAGGTTTCATTTTCCTTTTAAGTCTGTGAGATTTGCAAACAGTTAAAATGTAATATTCACCTATAAAACTTTCTGATCTTCCCAAAATACTTGACCGTCTTTCTTTGTTCATGATTCTTTGGGAAAATTTGAATTTTACATTGTGATAATACTTTACAGTGATCTCTCTTGGTATGCTAATATCATTCTAAAGGTCGTTGAGACACAAGTTTAATATGCACAAACATATCCCAAATTTTTTGACCCATTTCATGCTTGAAGATAATAATGAGGGAAAACATATTTTTATTTTGACTAAGCACTGTACATGTACATGTATGTACGGTAAGTGCATGTCCTGATCAATCATGTAAAAACAAACACATTACGGTAGGCCTATATCTGTGATACATTACAAGTGACCGGATCTCTAGAAGCTACAGACAAATTCACACTGAAATTCTAAGACCATTTCAATTTCATACTTGAAGTTATTTCAAATTGAATGACAATACATCAATTTAAAGAAAAAAATCTCTACTATACCAGTACACTGCTCAATCATACCAAAATTTATGATATATACTGTACATGTAAATTCCAAATGAACATTCACTGTCCCATACAAATGTAGAGCTTTCCTTTTCTCAGAAACTCGTCCATGACCATGTACATATAATTTATTTATACTGTATATATACCCGGACACAGCATCTGTTATTAATGAACAGTGGTTTCTTTTTCTGTGAAGTACTTGTACTGGACAGCAATTAAAACTTTAATATTTCATGACATTTTTATGTGTAATTGTATTGGACTACTTTCAATTTCAGACATTTTCCTATTAAAGAAATAGTGAAAGGGATTCCATGATTACTACAACTTGAAGTGTACTTGTACATAGTACATAGAAGAGCAGGAACAGAATCATATTTCCACAGAATATTGTGCACGTGTACAGTTTGAAAGGAAACTACAAAGTACTAATACATGTACAGAGAATTTTCTGGTTTCCAGTCATGATTTAAAACCATTTTCTGGTATATTGGCATCATCCTTTAATATTACTTTTACAGTATATACAAACTACTTTCTCAGTAGGCCTATGAGTATCAAATTTATTCCTTGACAAATTTCCAACTGGTTTAAGTTACAGTTCCTGCTTTATATCAAAGGGCAAGTCCACCCCAGAAAAGGGTAGATTTGAATCAATACAGAAAAATCAAACAAGAATAACGCTGAAAATTTCATCAAAATCTGATGTAAAATAAGAAAGTTATGACATTTTAAAGTTTCACTTATTTTTCACAAAACAGTTATATGCACAACTCAGTGATATGCAAATGAGAGAGTTGACTCACTCATATTTCTTTTGTTTTTTTATTGTTTGAATTATACCATATATCAATTTTCACAAATTTAATAAAAAGGACCCTCTTGGATGAACCACAAAATGTTAAAACAACTTTGTTTCTCATGACCATGAAGAAAAAATAAAAATATTCTATATTTCATATAATAAAATACAAAAGAAATAGTGAGTCGGTGATGTCATCAGTCCCCTCATTTGCATACCGACAAGGATGTGTATTATATAACTATTTCGTGAAATTAAGTGAAATTTTAGAATGTCAGAATTTTCTTATTTCACATCAGATTTTGATGAAATTTTCAGTGTTATGCTTGTTTGATTTTTCTCTATTTATTCAAATCTACTTTTTGTTGGGGTGGACTTGTCCTTTAAAGATCAATATTTTCCTAATAAAACCAGTCACATCATTTCCTGCAAGCCTTGTGTGTGACTTGCGGACCGTGACTATTACTGCTACCTGCAGGTCGGGTGCAAGATGGTATCTCGCATACTTTGCACGCAGTTGCTCGCAAGAGTGCATGCAATTCTGATACGCTTGCAGAAAAGTTTGAAATGCTAAAAACTTTGTAGCGGGTGAGTTGGATGTATACGTGTGATTGAAGCAAGGCTTCCATAATTTAGGGTCTACTACTGAACTGAACACAGAAGCAGTGTGTGATACATACAAGTACATGTATCAAATTATGACTTTATTCTGTCAAAACTTGTTGACTTCAATGCAAGAATTACATTGATAATTGTTTATGATTTAGTAGACAGGAATAACCATCGTTTCTGGGGATTCATTTAACAATTTCTGACATTTTACTATCATAAATTGGTGAGTGGAGCCAACGCAGTTAGGCGGATCAACCAAAATAAAGAGACTGAAGCTTTGGTCTGATGATTTAGGAGAATCTGACATTCTGTTTAATCTTTATGAAGGGATTGAATTGCAATTTCTCACCACTTTCACTTTCGAAAATTTTACCATTGTGACTTACATACATGTATTATGCAGGAGCTGTGGAACATCAGGGTATATCTGTATAAAAAAAGTAAAACTTTCATGTTTCAGCTTATTAGATGGCTGGAATATGTTGGATTGGAGAAGTTTGTAAACATTTTAATTGGGGGAGGGGGGAGGTTCTACACCTGTAGGCAGGTAGCCAGAAGTCTCTATATCCCATGGACTCCATGTTGTATTCCCCTAAAATCTAAGTTCTGACTTCTCAAATACACTGTACTATTGATTTTCATTTTGTTATGAAACTGCATGGAAGTGATGTTGATTATAAAGTAGACTCTGTAGTCTGTACTTTCTCAAAACATTCATACAAAAACCTAGCCTATATTTTAATGAAAAATTATACATTACAGTACCAGTCACAATTCTTTGACTACCTGTTTACCTGTTCATTTGTATTAAGTAAAATTTAAAAAAAAAATTGTTAAATGTTTCAGTGGAAGAATGACTTTTATAGCTCCTGGTGTAAGGCAAGACATACAATGTAGTCCAGTGGAACCGATGAAACAGAGACCAGTTTCAGCTCTAACTCAAACTTAACCATTCCCGGCCTCTACTTATTAAGCCTAGCCGTCATACATGTAGATTACCGTACGCCAGATCGATTGAACATTTACTAGTCAAGTTTCTTTTTTGTTCTTTTATTCTTGAAATCTGTCATGTTCATTGTCAATAATACTTTACACTCTTTGTCAATTCTTAAAGGAAAATGAAACACAAAATGTAATACCAAATAATATCATTAAAAAAGACAGAATAATCAAAATGAATCCCCTTAAACCCCAATTCGATTTCCTGGTATGCAGTAACACCCCTTCAAAGTTGGACTTCTTTGAATTCGAAGTCTCTCAATGGAGATCTCCATTTTTGAAGGGTTAGTAAAAAATTGTGATGTCAGGGACAAACTACATCTCTTAAGTTTGCCTACTACATGAAGAGAGTTGATTTTACCAGTTTGAATATTAATGTACACATGAAATTTATAAAAATGTTGTTCCAAATGTGTAGGCCTATAATATACATTATACCTGTAGTTTCAAAATACGATTTTTATGAATTTTGATGATTACTTTTACACCCTTATCTACATTTTCCAAATTGGCAGATTAGCTAAAATTTGCCAGATTGCAAATTGTAGATGAGGGTGTATAATTTATTATCAAAATTCATCAAATCGTATTTTGAATCTATTATGTCAAACAAATTTTGAATAATATATTTTCATGAGTTCATGTGCATATTTGATTAATTGGTAAAAGAGAATCTATAATAGGCAAATGTATATAGAGATATAGTTCGATGATGAGCTGACATTGTAATTTGAACGAACCCCGCGAACATGGCAATATCCAATTCTCCATCCAGAGAGTTCGAACCTGAAGAAGACCAAATTTCAAGAGGTGCCACTCCATACTGGGAAATCAGATTGGGGTATTGTATTCTTTTGACTGTCCTGTACTTATCAATGATAATATTAATGTTGCATTATTTAGATTTTGGGTTTCATTTTCCCTAAAACTACCAATATTATCATGATTATAGCCAACAAGAGTAGGAACCAAACCCATGAACTGGTATACATAGCATAGAGCTCAAAGTCATTTTGGCAAGTTCCCCCAAGTCTGCACAGTCCCCCTTGTCTGCGCATACGCGCATCTGCGCGATTCTAGTAAAATGAGATACGCGACGACCACAGATTTTACACAAGCAATACATAGAAAGATATTCATTAAAAAATCTGACTCAAAATGGTGGAAAAATAATGAATTTAGGGCATTTCACGTGAAGGCTTCAAAATGCAGCCTTTCTCATCAAAATCCCGAATCACGTGCAAAGTGAATGAGTGCGCAGACATGGAGTATCATTTTTTTCAATCTCAAAATGACCGCCCAAGGTTTTTTCCAAGAAAATCCTATATTTCTTTCAAATTTTTACGAGATATTTGGTACACTTGCTCATAATAATGTAAGGAACATTATTATCTGAAAGATTTTGTGAAATAAAAAGAAATTCATGTTAAATCTTAACTCAAATTGTTAGGTGCGCAGACTTCTTCCGTTGAGTACAGTCCTCTTTACAGAGTATAGTCGTACTTGGCTGAGGCCGCAATCGCAAAAACACGACATTTGGTGCAGTTGAACAAAACTAAACTAAACTATGTCTATAGTGCAAGTAAAAAGATGCATCTCAACTGGAGAGCTAACGGAGGGTGAGTGGTTCCATTCCAGGTGGCTCCTGAAAGACTCAGTTGAAGGAGCAAAAAACCACTGTTGTAGGCAAGACATTCCACAAGCAGATGGTACTTGGGACTTGAGGACCGCCATCATACAAAATTATAATTTCGAGACTGACACAAAATTTTCTTGTCTTGATTCCTCACACAGTCACACAAAGTACAAATTAGATCCATGCCCAAGAATTTAGCTCCTTTCAGTTCTTTGCAATTTAAATTTGTGTTCCCCAATGAGCATGTGTGTAGATTGTATGGGTGGTATTGTATGAGTGGTATTGGTGATGCCTTCCTGTGAAGTCTGACCAATAATTGGTGCACCCAGAGAGTCATGACCAGTCCCACTCATTACAAACAGTGTAAGTGAAAAGAAGAACCAATTTCTTACCAAATGAATATAGCGGTTCTAATGTCGTCAATCCATAACTCCAAACCAAAGACCAAACTCAATCTGGCAAACTTAAAATATTTGTTGTTGTCCTACTCCAGTATACATACGATCACTTGAAAGAAGTTTTGAGTATTATCACGAATTCGCCGCAGAAAACTCCACTGACGTGATCCTTACCACCCGGAAGTTAGAATAAATTCGCTGAAGCTTGAATGAGGTAAAAAGAGATTCTGAAAATCTAAGGTGGCTTTCTCTCGCTGGTACATGGTAGTGGATGCGCTGGCGAGCGCGTCGACCCCGCCGCGCCGCTTGTGATGTTTGTACACAAACGGACACAAAAATGTCAAATACATCACGGGCTGACGGAGCGTTGAGTCAAGGGTAAAGGACTTATTTCTGTGGTAATAATGGATAAGAAGGGCGTGGTCATTATCGTGGCGCCGAGGTGGTATCATGGCGGTGGCACGACATTTTGCTCGGCTGCGACATTTGCTCTTGTAATAATACCTCAGAGAGCATAGGGTTAGAGTTAGGATCGTAATTGTGTTAATATGGTTTTAAAGTTTGGGGTATTTATGTTTGGCTTAAACCAGGGGCGTAATGAGCCAAAGAAGTTGAGGCGAGCGAGCAAAAGTTTCGACATTTTTCAATGATTACAAAAATCCAAGTTTGTGATAGATTTTTACATGATATTCGGAAAATAATATCATATTTCACCATAATCCCTTTCCTTTTTTTCGTTATCTATTTTTTCTTGGTCGCGATTTTTTTTTTTGAGCTCCCCCAGACTCCCAGATACAATGTCCACAGATGCATAGGACATCGAACGGAAAGTGAAAACAGGCCTAGCTACTAGGCCTATACATGTAATGCTTCAGCCCCCACTTTTTTCCAAAACCGTGTACAAAAACGTAAAAATCACCATATGATTGTGATTTTTTTGCGCGGGTCAGCCCCCCCCCCCCCACTTTGGCCCCTGTAATGTGTGATTTTAGAAGCAAAACAATCATAGGCATGATCTTGAGGCTTACCAGTCTGTTATAGGCCAACACTGCAAATATTCCGGTGTTGGTTTAACACCAGCCCGGAATGTCCACACCAGAGAAGTCTTGAAAGAACACCAGTTTGGAATCAAACCGATGCTGGTTTAATACTAATTGGTGTTGTATAAACACCTATCTGGTGTTAGACAAAAACAAAACTGGTGTTGTTTAACACTTCTCTGGTGTGAACATATATCGATTCCGGGCTGGTGTTAAATCAACACCAGAGTTTTTGCAGTGTACCGATAGAGGATAACACTTTTTGTGGAAGGTATAGAAAATCCTATTGCTCCGCTTTCGCAAATACGCTTCCTCAGCATTATGAAAGGGGTAGGGGCACTCCCGGCTGAGAATAATCATATCTAAACAAATTAAAATCAATAGAGCAAAATGCTGATAACAAATAATAAAGTTTATTAATTTTAAAATTTCACTAATATTATGTGAAAACAGTAATATGCACATCGTCATAAATATTCATTCATTAATTAGATGGGCTGATAATGTCATATCACCACCTTTTTTTTCTTATGTTATTAAATGAAATCGTAATTGTTTCATATTTTCATACATGCATGTACATAATGTGTCTCCCTTATAATGAAATAAGTTGCAGCGATGAATATCGAATGCATTATTTGTCAATCCCATTGTTTTAATTCTTGGAGGACAAAATATGAATAAACACAATTTCAAATTACAAAAGAAAAAGTGGGGATGTGACATCATCAATTTGCTCATTGAATATTCATGAACTGTTTCACCGAGACCATGCAAATTTTTAAATTTCATAACTTTCTTATTCCTTGGCCGATGTTGATCATATTTTCAGTGTTTTGTTTGTCTGATTTTCTTTATCTGTTCAAATCAAATTATTACACATGGAGTACCCCTTTAAAATGTTGAGAAGTGATTAAAACGTTCCTTTTGGATCAGTGTGTATAAAAAAGAATTGCGCTTCAAGCTCGCTTTATTATTTATTGTGATACGGAACACGTTCATGATTGCACAATAGGTCACGTTTTCATGTTAGAATATCGACAACAAAAGTCAACTCGCGCTTTGCGCTCGATCGTATTATTTTCATTAGCGAGATACATTATGTAAAACTTAATTTAAGGGATGGTCCGGGCTGAAAAAAAATTTATATCTTAATACATAAAGTAGAATGTACTGAGCAAAATGCCGAAAATGTCATCAAAATCGGATAACAAATAACAAAGTTATTGAATTTTAAAGTTTAGCAATATTTTGTGAAAACAGTCGTCATAAATATTAATTAGGTGGGCTGAATTCTATTCTATGTATTAAGATATAAATACTTTTAGCCCGAACCATCCCTTTAAATAATGCTTCAAATGTCATAAATAATACTTAGGGTGGCATATCAAATTTAATAATAAAAAAACAGCTCACCCTTCTTCCTCGCATTATTTATTTACTTTGATTCGGTTCCTGCTTATGATTGCAAAAGGTACTTCAAAGTCTTGTTTTCAGGTCGGATTAATTACCAAATCAAAACATTTCAGCTCGCTCTCTAGCTCACATTATAACGTATCCTCTTCATGAATTCCTACAAATGGTCCTTGAATGTAAATTTTTACTGTCTGTCAGTGTATAAAAAAAGTTTAGGTCGCGTTTCGCGCTCACAGATTATATTGAACAAAAGCCTTAGAACATGTAGAATATTCCGTTATCAGGTCTTAATAACATTAAAATTAAAAAAAATCAAGCCAGCACTTCATATACGGTAGTCCTAACAATCGAAACCGAATCTTGTAAAAAAATATTATATTTCTAACAGATATTTGATTAAGCATCACTCTTTAGTATTACCACCTCCTCCCCCAAAAGAAAATAGCTTTTAGTTATTCGATCAGCTGATCCAGAAAGATGTTGATGATTTGATTTGCCCGGCCCATCTTATTGGACAATGCTGGATCCGCCGCTGATAAAGGTGATGATTATTACGATCAATTGTGTACAGATGGGGAGGGGGCTTGGGGGCTCTGCCCGCACCCGCCCCCCCCCCCGAAAAAGAAATGAAGAAAAAATCACGAAAAAGAAAATAAAAGAAAGAAAAGGAAAGAGAGAAGCATGAAATATAATATTATTTTCTGAATTTTATGTCAAAATCTATCACATAATTGGATTTTTGCTTTAAAAGTTACAAATTTTTTACTCGCTTGTTTTTCTCGCAACTTTTTTAAAAATAAATTTGGCGCGAAACACCATATTTAGCCCCATACATTTTTGTTGGCTCATTACGCCACATGTAATGATCATCATGATGAAGATGATTAATAGTGATATAAATGACAGTGTTAATATTTAGACCAATACTGAAAAACGATACTTTATCATGTAAAAAAAGTGTAACTAAAAAAGCTAACAATACTAATTAGCTTTTGTGTCACATATTATAATAGACTAAATATAGGCTAAAGTCATTGTTTGGTATCCTTGAAATTACAAATTTCGTTTTGCGTTGACCTTCCACCCTCTCTTACTAGATTACTACGTTATAATTTGATTTCAAGAATGTGTGATTTTCTCAATTCTCTGGACTAGTGGAATTCACATTTCAAGTACAAATAATAAGCCTTCTTCATAAATTTTATTTCCTCAATAATGGTTTACCACAACTATACACAGAGGTTTTTTCATTTCATGATATCGAAAGGAAATGAAGCAATGATTTCTGTATTTTTTTTCTCGTTTCACTTCATGATTATTATTCATTTTCGATGAAACTAATTCTTAGAGAAGTAATTTCCTCGCTCGCTTATCTAGCTTGAAATACACTTTGATACAAAACAATAAGGGTTTTAGACGTTTTGTCACAGATACCAAGTTGTTCCCCTTCAAATTTTGGGACTCGTTACGTTTCCGGATTACGTTTCTTAATTTCATCAACACTTTTCAGGGGCGGATCCAGCCTTCGCCAATAGGGGGGGGGGGGGCGGCGGAATTTTTTTCAGCCATATTTTCCCCGATCAGCGGCTCGAAGATGATTTTTTTTGGTTTTTTGAAAGGGTAGTCCTAAAAGTCATTTAGCTCTATTGTTATAAATCAACATAAATATATGATATCACAATCCTAATATATTTAATGCGAGCGCGAAGCGCGAGCTAATTCTTTTTTAGAAATCTTAAATATGTAAATTCCCAAAAATTTGAACATTCTGGGCAATGTTTTTTATCCTTATAAAGATGTGTATGCAACTAAATAATTACTACGAACGCGAAGCGCGAGCAGAAATGAAATGATGGAAAAGGTACCTGTTAACGATTACATGCCATGAAGACGTTATATATTTTTAAAAATCAAATAATGCAAGCGCGAAGCGCGAGCTGAAATTTTTTGATATTTTAACCTAAAGAATGGAAATTCTAAGCACTTTTTGTAACTTAAACAGAATAGGTATAAACAATTGAAGCGAGCGCGAAGCGCGAGCGGAAAATTTCGAGATTTAGACCTACTGAACGAGACACTCTATTCATGTTTGGTAAATCATGAAAAGGATGAATAAGTGGGGATCTTACTTACATTGATAATGCGACCGCAAAGCGCGAGCAGAAATTTTTTATATATGTTTTGAACTAATCGAAAAGTTACCTGTTAAGGACTGCTTGCACTTAGCCACGAATATGTTACATAATTCAATAATCAAATAATGCGAGCGCAAAGCGCGACCTGAAAAGTTTTGAAATTTCTACATAAAGAATGGAAAATTTATATCGATATTTGTAATCGTGAACAGGATAGCTAAAAACTAAACAATCCATGCGAGCGCGAAGCGCGAGCGGAAAAAAATCGAGATTTAGACCTAAAAACGGGACACTCTATTCTTGTTTGGTAAATCATGAAAAGGATGAGTAATAGGGGATCTTCCTAATGCGAGCACAAAGCGCGAGCGGAAAATTTCGAGATTTAGACCTACTGAACGAGACACTCTATTCATGTTTGGTAAATCATGAAAAGGATGAATAAGTGGGGATCTTACTTACATTGATAATGCGACCGCAAAGCGCGAGCAGAATTTTTTTATATATGTTTTGAACTAATCGAAAAGTTACCTGTTAAGGACTGCTTGCACTTAGCCACGAATATGTTACATAATTCAATAATCAAATAATGCGAGCGCGAAGCGCGACCTGAAAAGTTTTGACATTTCTACATAAAGAATGGAAAATTTATATCGATTTTTGTAATCGTGAACAGGATAGCTAAAAACTAAACAATCGATGCGAGCGCGAAGCGCGAGCGGAAAAAATCGAGATTTAGACCTAAAAACGGGACACTCTATTCTTGTTTGGTAAATCATGAAAAGGATGAGTAATAGGGGATCTTCCTAATGCGAGCACAAAGCGCGAGCAGAAAATTTTTGATATTGTGATCTGAAACTGGATAATGATTTAAATAGAGAACAAGTTGAGTTTCTGAATAAACATGCGCGCGCGCGTTTAATATTTTTAGACGTGAATCTAGGCATTCTGAATACATCTTTTATTTTATTTCGAGATTTAGACCTACTGAACGAGACACTCTATTCATGTTTGGTAAATCATGAAAAGGATGAATAAGTGGGGATCTTACTTACATTGATAATGCGACCGCAAAGCGCGAGCAGAAATTTTTTATATATGTTTTGAACTAATCGAAAAGTTACCTGTTAAGGACTGCTTGCACTTAGCCACGAATATGTTACATAATTCAATAATCAAATAATGCGAGCGCAAAGCGCGACCTGAAAAGTTTTGAAATTTCTACATAAAGAATGGAAAATTTATATCGATATTTGTAATCGTGAACAGGATAGCTAAAAACTAAACAATCCATGCGAGCGCGAAGCGCGAGCGGAAAAAAATCGAGATTTAGACCTAAAAACGGGACACTCTATTCTTGTTTGGTAAATCATGAAAAGGATGAGTAATAGGGGATCTTCCTAATGCGAGCACAAAGCGCGAGCGGAAAATTTCGAGATTTAGACCTACTGAACGAGACACTCTATTCATGTTTGGTAAATCATGAAAAGGATGAATAAGTGGGGATCTTACTTACATTGATAATGCGACCGCAAAGCGCGAGCAGAATTTTTTTATATATGTTTTGAACTAATCGAAAAGTTACCTGTTAAGGACTGCTTGCACTTAGCCACGAATATGTTACATAATTCAATAATCAAATAATGCGAGCGCGAAGCGCGACCTGAAAAGTTTTGACATTTCTACATAAAGAATGGAAAATTTATATCGATTTTTGTAATCGTGAACAGGATAGCTAAAAACTAAACAATCGATGCGAGCGCGAAGCGCGAGCGGAAAAAATCGAGATTTAGACCTAAAAACGGGACACTCTATTCTTGTTTGGTAAATCATGAAAAGGATGAGTAATAGGGGATCTTCCTAATGCGAGCACAAAGCGCGAGCAGAAAATTTTTGATATTGTGATCTGAAACTGGATAATGATTTAAATAGAGAACAAGTTGAGTTTCTGAATAAACATGCGCGCGCGCGTTTAATATTTTTAGACGTGAATCTAGGCATTCTGAATACATCTTTTATCATGAAAATCAAAGCGAGCGCGAAGCGCGAGCTTAAACTATTTGATGTTCCGATCTGAAAAAAAGAGTCAATTTCAGCTCTATATTTCAAGCACTTCGTAGAAAAATTGTAAGGTGGATATGGATCGCACTTAATAAAGAGCTGATATTTTTCATTATAATGACTTTGAGTTTTGACATACGACCGGGACATCTGTAGGACATGTCATCATATGAAAATGATGACTCTTCCGATTCCTCTCGCTTATAAGCGCGAGATGAAACAAAAAGGTCAATTTAATTATGAAATTAATATCTTATTCATTAATGCCTAACGAGGGCGCGAAATCTGATGATATTATGGCCTGAAAACTGGATATTTCAAGCACTTCTGTAATTATAAATAGGATGTTTCAGTTAATATATTTTTAACCATTAATGCGAGCGCAAATTGCGAGCTAAAACTTTTTATAAACTGTTATGAAAAGGGGATTTTAAGTAGTTTGTTGTATATCAATATTAAGACATACATAACTCGCCAATCAAAATGAGAGCGTGCAGCGCTAGCTGATACGTTTTGACAATGAGACCTGAAAAGGGATATTTTGAAAACTTTATGGAATAAACGAAAATAATAGGTACCTGATATATCAAAATTTGCGAGCGCGCAGCGCGAGCAGAAAATGTTAACTATCAGACCATAAAACTGACATTTTTACAGAGCACTTTTTAAAATTCAACTTGTCAATCACACAACATAATGGAAATTCGATTTCCGAGGTGAAATATGTTTTGTTTATTGACTTCCAAACTTGATATTTAAACTCCATATTGTTCAAGATATGAAAATCACCTGCAGGCAATGCGAGCGCGAAGCGCGAGCGAAAATTTTATGTAGTGACATGAAAGATTATTTTTTCATGTCCTCCCCTCATCTTACTTTATTCTCTCGAATTCCTCCTCTTCTATTTTTCTCCTCTCTTTTCCTTCCTTTTATTTTCTTTCCTTTTCTTTCTTTCCTTCTTTTCCCTATTTGCTCCACCAATGGTGGGGGAGGGAGGGGGCTCAGGCCCCCCTGGATCCGCCTATCTGCTTTTGTTCGTCGTCTTTGTGTAATTGAGGGCCTATATTTCTTTCTGTACACGAAAGAAAATTAGGCTGGCTATAGGTGTTCACAGAACCACTGATATCAGATCGTTGAAAAAATATAGCGAAGAATCTTTCAATCTTAAACTGTCTGCCGTTGATTGGTCAAATTTAACCCAATGCACTGACGTAAATAAGGCTTGGTCAGTTTTTCAAAATACTTTTATTTCAACGTTGAATATGATAGCGCCTCAAAAACGGATTAGAATTAAACAGAGATCAGAAAACTGGATGACTAAAGATATTATTTCTCTTATTCGAGAAAGAAATGTGGCGTATAAAAAAATGAAGAAAAATCTAAGCGATCAGGATTATGACACGCTTTCCAAAAGATACAAGAAATTAAGAAATATGGTTCAAAGAGAGGTGAAAAAGGCCAAATTAGAATACCTACAAAATAAAATAGAAGAAAATAAAAATGATTCTAAAAGACTTTGGCAGAATCTAAAAAGTTTGGGATTAAAAAAGAAAAATGGAAAGGACCAAGAATTAGTCGTTTCAATTGACGGAGAATTATGTCATGATAAGATAACTATTTCCAATGAATTCAATTCCTATTTTACAAATGTCGCAGCTACGTTGGTAGATAAACTTCCATCTTGCAAAGACATTTTCAGTGCAGACAGTGAAAACATTCGTAAATTTTATGAAAAAAAGGGTATAAGTCAAGATAAATTTGAATTATTACCTGTTAGTGATCAATTCATTTTTAATGAGTTGCGTAAATTAAATGTATCAAAAAGCACTGGGTTAGATTTGATACCTGCTAAATTTCTAAAAGAAGGAGCAAAGAGTTTGTACAAACCATTAAATTTCTTAATAAATCTATCTATCTTTACTAGCACTTTCCCAGAGGATATGAAAATTGCAAAAGTAACTCCTATTCATAAGAAGAAAGATAAAACTGCTGTTGAAAACTATAGACCTATCAGTGTTTTAAGCATAGTATCCAAAATTCTAGAAAAGGCGGTATGTGTTCAGATCGAAAAATATTTTAAAGAAAATGATAGGATTTACGAATATCAGTCAGGTTTTCGACATGACTATTCGACTGAGACATGCCTTATTCACTTGACTGATTATCTGAGAACAAATATGTCTAAGGGACAATTCGTTGGGATGGTACTCCTAGATCTTCAAAAAGCATTTGATACAGTTAATCACGGCATCTTATTGAAAAAATTACAAATAATGGGTTTTAACCAGGCTACTGTAGCATGGTTCAAATCCTACTTGTCGAATCGACATCAAGTAGTGGCTATTCGCGATATTTGTTCCAAAATTATGCCTATAACGTGTGGAGTTCCACAGGGAAGTATTTTAGGCCCAATCCTATTTTCAACTTATATCAATGACATGTCTATTTGTTTAAAAGCTGACTGTAAATTATTATTGTATGCAGATGATAGCGTACTACTTTGTTCAAATGCCAACCCAAAATTTGTTGAGGAAAAACTTAGCGAACAGCTGTCTACATGTGTCGATTGGATGACTGATAATAGATTATCGTTACACTTAGGCAAAACCGAAAGCATTCTGTTTTGTTCTAAAAGTAATCATAAAACTTCATTTGAATTTGAAGTATCATACAATAATAAGATAATTCATAGGAAAGAATCTGTAAAGTATTTAGGCATTGAGTTGACTAGCTCCCTTTCATTTTCATCTTTAGTAGAATCAATCGTAAAAAGGGCGAATGCCCGTTTGAAATTTTTGTACAGGTATCAAAGTTGTATGGATCAAAAAGCAAGGCGTATTCTCTGTTTTGCTCTTATTCAGAGTTTATTTGACTATGCCAACCCTGCTTGGTTTAGTGGCATAAGCGAACTCGATAAAAAGAAGTTGAAAATTATACAGAATAAAATGGTTAGATTCATTAGCTGTTCTGGTCCCAGAACCCATGTTGGCTACACCGAACTCTCTGGAGCAGGTTTTCTTGAAGTCAACAAAAGATCAAAACAGCTTATTTTGCACCACGTGCATAAAATCTATCACAATAGATCGAATCATTACATTGGATCAAACTTTAATCTAGTTACCGAAATACATAACTATAATACAAGAAACAGCCATTTCAATTTTTGCTTACCAGAAAGGGTAGGTAGTATTGGTAACTCATTTTATTACAATGCTATAAAACATTGGAATTCCCTTCCCAATGATATAAAGGAAATAGGAAACTTTTTGCATTTTAAGAGGAAATTGAAAGAATATCTTTCACTTGAGAGTCAAAAAGAAGATGCAAATGATATGTTGTACGGTTGATTTAGCCTGAATACTGACCTAGTTCTTTTCTCTTCTCTACTAGGTATTATTATGTATTTTACATAGTTTGATTGAAGCCTCGATATGTCCTTTCTTCTATTCTTTCTATTTCTTTTATTTCTTCCTATTCTCCTCTTCTTTTTGTTATTGTCGTCACGTTTATGCTGTTGTTCTTCTCCTTATTTATTTCCCTTCGTTATCAGTTTCTTCCGTCTCCTTCTACTCCTCGTCCCCTCTCTTCTTCTGTTCCTCCTCTTCCTTCTCCTTCTTTTCTTCTTCTTCTTCGTTATATTCTTGTATATATCTTATTTATTGTCTATATATCTTATTTATTGGTAATAGTAAATTCTGATTTTTTTCTTCATTTTTAATATGTAAATAGTATAATTTTAACATTTTATTATCTTAATTCTGTATATTGAGGACCCCACTGGAAATAAGCTTTCGAGCTTTCGTGGGTCATCCTGTGCAAGCCTGTTGTTTTAATGCTACTGTATATATGTTATGGTGACTTGCCAAATAAAATCAATCAATCAATCAATCAATATTCTCGTTTAAAGTGGGCATCCATGATTCAGTCTGTCATAAAATAAAACAATCTCAAAAGGTCCCGTTTTGATCAAGTTGGAATGGAAGCTAACAGGTGCTTCGGAAAATCCCGAAGTTCTTTTTCAATAGCGCAATTCGCAGACGCTTTCTACAACGGATACCAATTCCTTTGAAAATGCAAATCAAATCACAATGGACAGATTAGACATGTTAGAGGTCAATGTCGTCAGTTGGTGGACCGGGACAGCACATCGTACTGACACTCGGACCGGAGAAAGACTGCAAAATTATGTCGTTTGTCCAGAGTCTCGGAAGCCACTGTGCTGTTTTGATTCACCAATTTTCGACAAGGACCCCATTACAATGAAGGATTTTTGACAATATATTATCAGAGTTACAGAAAGCGTATGCGCAGAGAATACTAAAATGCCCGAACTGACGCTAAACAGAGGCAATGCGGACGCGAAAGTGTCTGAGAATCACTGGCTCACTGCTACCATCCTGCCTGTGGGGAATATACAGGTAGGACTATAGTATGCCAATGCTGTATAGAGCACACACAAAAATCATTCAAATATCACTTTTGTGACCAAAATTATTAAATTCTATACAGTTGCAATTCAATTTTTCATTAGTAACTTAGAATAATTTTTGTATTGACCAGAGCGCTCAAAAACTTGAAATTTGGGCATATTTTTGTGTACGCCCTCTATTAGTGGAAAATAATATGGCAAGAAAATTTTGATTTTTCAAGCTTTATTTTTAATAAAGAAAAAATAATTTAAAGGATCAAGTTTACTTTAAGAGCCAAGTTATATAATGAAAAGCTGTAATGGAAACTGACAGTGTAAAAAAATCAAGCATTTGTCCAAAAGAAAAAGAGAAAATAAGCCAGTGTCAACCTTATTTTGCCACACATGGAGAGGTAGCTGAGAACAAGGTTATATCATAACCTTGTTCATTGAATGAGTGCTGAGAATCAGCCCATGATGTAAGTCTATTGTTTATATTTTTGAATTGAAGTCACGAAAAGATTAGGTTTTATTTCAAAAGAGAATGTGCAGTCTGTCATGCTTGTTTCATTATAAAGCAAGATCGCTGTCTAGCAGGAGAAGATGGGGGGGGGGGGGGGCAGAAGCGGGTCTAGAGGGACTCCCTCGCATACCACCCCAACCCCCCCCCCCCTTTATAAAAAGCTGGATCCGCCCCTGGGGGGGGGGCAGTTTTAAAAACCACATATGGAAAACTAGCGGACAGAAGGTCCTCGCTGCACGCGCGCACCCTTATAACACGCAGAATTCCCTTGCATTATACCCTTTTTTCACAAACAAATGTGTATCAAGGACAATCGTTGATTCAGATAGAATTTCCGCCCCCCTGAAATGAATGGTAACAACTTCTTCTATCAGATGACCAAAATTTTTTTTACATTCAATTGGTGGGAAATATGGCACTTTATTACATTAAAATCACTAGAAACCATCCATAGTCAGGAATATGTATTGGGATAATGGGTTTGGGGGACATTTTTATAGTACCCGGGTGGATTATTTCCGTCGTCACATCGGTGGGTGGTGGTATCATGAATTTCCGCCCAGATTACAATAAAGGGCACATTGTAAGGCAAATACTCATGAAAGAACCATGGAGATTGGTTAATAAGGAAATAGGGCACTTTTATCATCAAATCAGAGGAGATTTTCTTTGTGATAGTGATGTCCGAAGAGCAAACCTACACTCGTGACGGGTCCATTATGTATACGAGGGGTGCATCCTAGCTTACCACTGCATAGCTAAGTCTGAAAATTAAGTTTTGCTTATTTCTTTCATTGTATAATGATGTTTTAATGTTCAAAGAACGATAATTCATGAAAATTGACTCAAAATATTGTGAATCAACGCTGAAACATTATCTGTGTATACATTTTATCCCTCTGTAATGCTATTTCCCCCATAAAGCCGCAATGGAACATTCCGCACCACTAGTCATACGATGATCGCGAGGTCTGCAAACGTCGTCTGCTATGTTTTTACATGTCCGGTACACTGCATACAAGTTTTCGATATGCTTATTTATCAAAATTTAAGCACTTCATGTATCGCAATTGACGTTCATGCAATGGAGCCCTCACCGGACGTATGTCTCACCACGCAGCATGATATCACTATTTAAATACATTGAGATAAATTTAATGACTGAACTTGGGCTTAATTTTTGAAACGGTTGAAAGCTGTGGTAAAATGATATACAGCGCGTCCCAAAAAAAATGTCCCTCTGACATAGGACTGAATTAATTCTAAACTGTGGTAAGATTCTCAAATAAATGTTCATGAGTAGAAAGCTCATTTCATGATCTAACTTCTATGAAAATATCATTAGTCGCGCTTCAGCGGTTTTGAATACATGATCTGTTACGTAAAAGTGGTGCATTTTAGCCCATTCCAAGTTTGCAGCATTGCTGCATTTCTTCATTGTCTATGGAATGTTAACCCACATTTTTACATCGAGGATCTGAGCAGGGAAATTTCCCTAATCATATCCAGGCTCATCAAAACAAACTTGAGAAGGACAAGAAACATAAAAAATTAAGTTTGTTTGATGATTGATAAGGGGAATCAGTGCACCAACTTGAAAGAAAATGTGAATGATTGATGAGTAACATAAGCTGAAAAAGGTGGAATCCACAAGTTAATCACCCTTTGCGAGAAGTAACTTTACCAAAGAAAAATTTGACTTTCTTTCCTTTAAAAAGTTACATTGAATTAACTTGACCTCAGAAGCTTATTAACTAAAAAAAGTAATGAAAACAAAAATGCAGTATTGTTGGAATTATGCATGAAACAGACATGACCCGTTGTCTCAATCATTGTGCATCTCCAGTTATCAAACATTCAACGAACTGTCAACTACTGTGTCTGCCCTTCTGAACATGCTCAATGTTTTGATTTGATGAGCCTGGTTAGATCATGGAGATTTCCCTGGTCAGATCAGGGAATTCCTTGGTCAGAACAAGGAGATGGAGGTGATATCTCATTGGTCAGAATGGTCAAAGGGGGTTGATATGCGAGAAAGTGCAGAATCCAAAGCAGTGCTGCATGCGTGCAAACTTGGAACGGGCTGAAAAGCACAATTGTTACATAATAGGCTGTGTATTCAAAACCACTGAAGCGAGACCAATGAAATTATTATAGAAGTTAGAACATGAGATGGGCTTCCTAGTTCAATACTTTTCATTAAGAATAATTTTTAATTTTGGAAGTAATTTAGCTGCATATCAGAGGGACATTTTTTGGGGACGCGCTGTATAGAAAACCTTCAGCATATTAAAAATATCTCATATCATACTTTTTTTCTTAAAGTGTAAACTTTTTATACGCAACAGAAAGTAAAAATTAATGTGAAGGAGGAGGATGGGGGGGGGGGGGTAACTCGACATTGCTGAAATGTAATATTAGATTTGAGTCGTTATTTTTCGCTCATCATTGTACCACTTGCTATGTGTTAGCTAGTCCAGATTGGACCTTGTTCTTTGGAAGTGCCCTTTCCCAAAGCTAACATAGAGGGCACATGACTCCCAATCTCTAATCAGCGCCAATCCACCACTGATCTCTCATCTTCCCTCCCAACAAGATGAGTGGATTGGCGCTGATTAGAGATTGGGAGTCATGTGCCCTCTATGTTAGCTTTGGGAAAGGGCACTTCCAAACAACAAGGTCCAATCTGGACTACTAGTATGTGTTAGCTGGACTGTGTTCTGGAGAAAGGAAGTGATTTTCATGCGTTCTGGTATAGATGTGATTCTAATAATCCCCATTTTTGGATTTGGGGACTATATCACGATTATACCGTGATACCGAGACTCCTTGAATCAACTTTGTGTTTGAGAGCACGAGCGTACGGGAGGGGGGCCGGGGCATGGCCCTGGGAAACGGGGATGCTGAAGCAACCCCCCAAAAAATCATTGGGGGTGCTGAGTGTATTAGGCCTATTCTCCATAGGCAGCATCCCTAGGTATTCTGGGAGAGGTGTAAAATTTGACACCAAAAAATGTCACCAAAATGACCTTAATTTTGTTGCAAAGCCCTCTTTTTTTCAAAATTTATCGGGACTAATTTGACTTCCATTTTGTAATGAAAACCCCCCCTTTTTTTGCTTTTCATATTTACATCAGCACCCCACTTAAAAATCGTTCCCAGGGCCCTGGGGATACGGGGGGGGGGGGCAGGGGATGGAGTTCCCATTGTCAGACTTTGAAAGGTTTTTATCTTTTGCTTGCCTGGTTTTTGCTTTAAAGGGGAAGTTAAACCTGATTTATCAAGTAGATTTCAATAAAAACAGCGATGTGACGTAATAATAATAATGAGAATACACCCAAAAATAAGCAGTTATACTGTGGTATAATTTCCATGATATGCCATTTTCTCAGAAAAATGAAATCAATATTAACTTTATAACAATCATAATATTGCACCATGCAACCTGTATTATAATAATTTTTCCTCTGCAAGTGGGAAACTTGTTGTTATCACAGGAACATTGTTTGTGTATTACAAAAAACCCACGTATTGTTGAGGTATATAGACTGTATTCTAATCTTTAGCTCGAGTAGAGTGATTTCAATTAAACGGCGCCAGACTTGATTACGTTTATCATGCAGAGGCCGCGGAAGCGGGAGGGGGGGGGGGGGCTTCAGCCCCCACTTTTTTCAAAAACCGTGTACAAAAACGTAAAAATGACCATATGATTGTGATTTTTTGCATGGGTCAGCCTCCCCCACTTTGAAAACCGTTCCGCGGCCCCTGTCATGTAAGTTTAGTATTCGTGGGGGAGAAAACCCAATGTGAATTTGCTATGAAGCAGAAATGGCTTTCCAAAATACAAAAATACTGAATACAAAATACTTGTCACCTTAGAGAGGACGTAAAAAATAGAGAACATACGTCGCTTTTACAAAATTTATCAAAATAAGATATAAAACAATTCATTTATCGAAAATAGGTGACGCCTTTTACGTTGTCGTATTGATCATGATATAGAAATAAAAGCACATTTATGATGATATCAGAGGGTATTTCTTAAACCATTTTGTTAAAGGACAAGTCCACCCCAACAAAACGTTTATTTGAATAAAAAGATAATAATCTAACAAGCATTTCAATGAAAATGTCATCAAAATCGGATGAAAAATAAGAAAGTTATGACATCTTAAAGTTTCGCTTAATTTCACTAAACAGTTATATGCACATCCCGGTCGGTGTGCAATTGAGGGAACTGATGACATCACTCAATCATTATTTCTTTTGTACTTTATTATATGAAATATTCTAATTTTCTCCTCATTGTCCTGTAAAACAAAGTTTTATTTCTCCCTGAACTTGAGGAATTACCATTGTTTATTTTATGATTCTGTCAAGTTGGTCCTTAATGTAAAATCTGTAAGAATAGAAATATTGTATAATTTAAACAATAAAAAACAAAAGAAATGGTGAGTGAGAGACATCATCAACTGAGTTGTGCATATCACTGTTTTGTGAAAAATAAGCGAAATTTTAAAATGTCATAACTTTCTTATTTAACATCCGATTTTGATGAAATTTTCAGTGTTATACTCGTTTGATTTTTCTCTATTTATCAAAATAAACATTTTTCTGGGGTGAACTTGACCTTTAAGTTTCTCTACTGATCGAATACTGGAATAGATTTATGGCAAGCCGAAATTGCCTCTCAGTTAATTTTAATCGCTCATTCTGTCCGATTTTATATCATAGAGAATTATAATCAAGAATACCAGTTTACTTTAAAAAACAAAATTTGCAAGGTTTCGTTGGTATATACCAAATATTATTTGCAAACTATGGCAACCGAGAGTCTTCAAATTCCCACCACGAATAAATTTCGTTTTGGACAATGGATGCCTCTATGACGAATTACATCTGAGACACCCAGTTTATCATGTGGGGATCTCACTTGGCTTGTCATATTATAATTTATATGGAATATATCATAGAGAGTTCCTAAAGTTCTTGAAGAACTTTTCCACGATAAAATTTATTCTGAAATAATAATGAGAGTAAATACTTTTATTGGAAAACTTTGTGTCATAATGGAGCAAATTGCATTGAATGCCGAAATGTTACGACCAGTACTAGCCTAATGATCAGTCACTTTTTTGTTTCCTTGCCCTTTTGCATAGACACCGATAACACCCTCGTAAAATAAGATAATCAACATATAAAAGCGTAAGTGATAAAACGACTAGAAATGCGACTACATCGAGGGAGTTGAGTTCAATGAATCCCATTTCAGTAGAACGAAGACGAAGATGATCTCCACCGAACTTGACCACGTGTTCTATCCAGAATATAGCAGTGTCCAGAGGGCCGGCCAGTCGGTCTCGAAGGATACCAGACGCCTTTACAACATTGTCTTTATACCTGGGGGCATGAATTAGTATTGTAATAAATAATAATTAAGGTTTAGTATACAAAGTGCCTGTTCCAATAGAGCAATATATTCTACCATAATGTACTCAACAAATCAGTGTACTTATTCAGGGGGAGGGGCGGTCCTATGAGGTGCTACGATAGATTAAACTGAAACTGAGATTTACCCCACAATTATGCAGACCCTCTTTAAGAGATTTGTACCGAATTAGGAAAATGTTTATCAATATCAATTTGCGTTTGATTTCAGTCTATCACAGGGGTGGATCCAGATTTTCCAAAAGGGGGGGGGGGGACGAAAAAAAAATTTTTCAACCATAAATTAAGAATATTTCGTACCCGAAAAAAATTTGACAAGCAAAAAAAGAAAAGGGTCTTCAATTTCAAAAGAGGGGGCACACCTCTGTTTTAATGGCATTTTTACACTACAAATTTTAATTTTTCTTCTCAAGGGGGGGGGGGGGGGGGGGTCACGTGCCGGCTGTGCCCCCTGGATCCATTAGTGGTCTATCACAAGTCTTTGTTAAAACGGGGCTCAGCATGTACGCTTATGATTTTACATGAAGAAGCCTTAATTGCTGCGGTGAAGTAAAGTGTACATTGCAGTAATTGTAATTAGGGAGGAGATGTTCGAAAAAAAGTGTGAATTGGAACCCTTTGGTCCCGTATTGATTTTGGAACCCTCGAGAAAAACGGGTTCCCAAAGGTTATGCGCTAAAGAATATTAAACCTTAAAAGGTTTCAAAGTGGCTGTTTAAGGTATTTTAGAACCATATAGGGAATCTTTGAAGGTTCCAAATACGGGTCAAGCATACATTCCTCTCAAAACTCTTTTTTGTAAGTGTGTGTGTGGGTGGAGGGTTGGCGCTCGGGAGGGGGGGGGTGTCAAACATATTACTGTACACATGCGTGACCAAAAAATGCGTTAAAGGTGTGTTTTTTTTCAGGTTTGGACTTGGGCCGCGCGTGCACTCGTTAAGGGTATCAAAAACGCCGATTTTTATTTAAAAAAAGGAGTTTTGAAAGACTGGTCAATGGACAATTGCGGGCTCAAACGTATTCAGGGTATGTTTTTTTCCCCCAAAGCTTTCCTATTTAAGACTAGCCACACGTGTTTTGGGTATGGTTTTCCCCGGGGCTTTTTCCTCCTCGATCGTTTCTTAAAAGTGTTTGGGTTCTTCCCGATTGTAGTATTTTAACCCTAACTGCACCAGGGGGGGGGGGGGGGATGCAATACACATGAATATATAGTTTTGTCTATTTAAGCTTATTGTTAGCAAGAAGACAAAACTTGTTTAGGGGACAGTCATATTCTGGCGACAACTTGTTTAGGGGCCAAATGTGTAAATGAAGCCCGCGTAAAACTTGTTTAGGGGGTTATTTCGCACACAGAGAAAAACTCGTTTAGGGGGTGTTTGGAAATAATTTGGTCACGCATGTGCGTTTGACTGGCCCCCGGGGGTTGGTGGGACCACCCCTTGAAAAATAAATTCCAATCACCACAAAAAATATCTACCGTTTTTGTTGACGATTGCCTTTAAACATCCACAGCTTTCTTGGAAAATAAAAAAAAAACAAGAAAAATAACCTCTTATCATTCAACACATCGTGGATGGCAGTTCGGATTATGTCTTCATTCAGATGGTTTAGATCGAGGGAAATTCCCATTCCTTTCTCAGCCACAAGATTGGCATTTGCACCCTGGTCTCCAGCGAGTGGTAGGAGTAGCATCGGAACACCGTAATTGATCGCCTCGTGAACGCCAGCACTGCCGGCATGGTAGATGAGCAAACGGGCCTTGGGGTGAGCTGCAATGAAATATTCTTTATCATTATTATGGAACTTTCATAACCCAACCTATTGTTTATCCAATTATTGTCAAAATTCCATCAATTATATTCTTTGTTTCTGTTAATTACCTACCCTTACGAAAATGTCGTGTGGTATATCTGTGTGGTACCCGGCTTTACCACACGAATTACCACATGAATGTAGGTTACCACATGAACATCTGTGGTAATTTTCCATATCCTTGTGTGGTAACGTCAGCTGGTGGCTGTGGTAATTTGTTGTCTATGTGGTACTTCTGTGGTAAATCAAAATTACCACATGAATGCATGTTACCTCATATGCCATTGTGTGGTAATGTAAATTCAAATATGTGGTATTTGTGTGGTATTGTTATATTTCTGTGGTAAATCAAAATTACCACATGAATGCATGTTACCTCATGATGCCATTGTGTGGTAATGTAAATTCAAATATGTGGTATTTGTGTGGTATTGTTATATTTCTGTGGTAAATCAAAATTACCACATGAATGCATGTTACCTCATGATGCCATTGTGTGGTAATGTAAATTCAAATATGTGGTATGTGTGGTATTGTTATATTTCTGTGGTAAATCAAAATTACCACAGGAATGCATGTTACCTCATGATGCCATTGTGTGGTAACGTGTGGTATTTGTGTGGTATTTTTATACTGCTGTGGTAAATCAAAATTACCACATATGAAAGCATGTTTCCACATTAGCCCATTGTGTGGTAATGTAAATTCAAATATGTGGTATTTTTGTGGTGTTATGCTCTGCGGTAAATCAAACTTACCGCATGAATGCAATACCACATGATGCCATTGTGTGTCAATTCAAATATGTGGTATTTGTGTGGAATTATACTGCTGTGGTAAATCAAAATTACCACATGAAAGCATGTTACGTCATAGCCCATTGTGTAGTACTGTCAATTCAAATATGTGGTATTTGTGTGTTATTGCCCTTCTGTTGAAAATCAGAAATACCACACAAAAAAAGTTTTCACACCCATAACTTAGACCCCCCTCAGCTCACCCCCTATCAAAATTAAAAATTGATTCGCCGGAGGGGGGGGGGGCAGGGTGACCAGACGTCCCGTATTTCCCGGGATTGTCCCGTATTTTGCTTCTTTGTCCCGGCGTCCCGACAAACCCTTCCCGGGACGCCTATTTGTCCCGTATTTCAGAATATTGAACAAAATATATTTAAAAGTGACGAATTTTCATTAAAATAACCAACAGATGACGAAGCAGAGACAACAATAAAATCGATAAATAAACTTTTGCAAGGTGATTTTCTTGCTAACCCAATCGAACTGGCCTCCTGCCTTTGTGTGACAGGCTAGTACTAGCAAGGCATGTAGGATCGGAGCAGATTCTCTACACCAAACACAATGAAACATGCCAAAATAATCACAAAATCGGCGGGAAATTTATATAATTATATTATGGGTTCTCAGATTACTGATTTGGGGATGTAATCGGAGGAACAAGTTATTGAGTTTTCATAACTAGATCTAGTTGTTTCAACTTTCGTTTTGAGTCTTGTTCTATATAATGCCGCGATGTTTCATCTAATTTTTAAGTAAAAAAAGAATCACTTTGAAATTTTATTCATTTCTAAAACATTTTTTTAAAATATATTTTAAAAACACCAAATATCATTATGATTTTTGTTAGATGATTGGAATTTTTTGCTTGAAGTTTGAACTTTTCTATCCTTCTTTCTTCATCCTTCTATCCTTCCTGCTTGCCCGTTTTTGTTCCATCTATCTCTATTTCCTATTTGCCTTTCCTGATCCTTTCTCTCTCTCTGTGTTCATTTTTTTTCCTCCCTTTTTTTTACCCGTCTTCTTTATCAAATTTCCTTTTTTTATTTCCTCCATTCTTTCTTTCAACTTTTTTCTTCCCCTCCCTTCCTCTCCTTTTTATTTTATTTCCTCCATTCTTTCTTTCAACTTTTTTCTTCCCCTCCCTTCCTCTCCTTTTTATTTTAATTCTTTCTCTTCTTCCATTATGTTTTCACTCCTTCCTCACTTCATTCTTCCTCCTTCTCTTTCTTTCATTCTTTATTTTATTTTTCCTTATAATTCTTTCCCTTATTATTTCTCTCCCTCCCTTAATTCCTTCCTTCCCCCCTCCCTTACTGTTTCCTTCTTTCTTTGTTTCTTTCTTTCAAAGAATGAAGAAAACATTTTTCTTTCCTTCATTCTTTCTTTCCTCCTCCTTTTTCTTACTTTTTTTCTTTCTCTCCTTTATTTTGTCTTTCACACATGTATTCTTCTTCCATTTCTTTCTTTTTCTCTCTTTCTGTATTCAATTCAAAGAATGGCGGAAACTTTTTTTCTCTTTTTTATTCTAACTTTCTTTTATTCTTTTTTTATTTTTTCCTTCATTTTCCCCTTAATTTTTTTTCTTCTCTTAATTTTCATCTCTTTTCTTTCGCCTTTTCTTTCTTTCCTTCATTCTTTCGTTCACCCTCCCTTCCAATTTTTTAAAGTTTTTTACAGGTGTAACACTGTGTAGCCTTCTTTGTTGATCTTTTTTTGATTGTCCCTTATTTCATTTTGTGAAATCTGGTCACCCTGGGGGGGGGGGGGGGGCGGCGACAGGCTTGCGCATGCGCACTTACCGCCAACATTTGAAAAGAATACCGTTTGCGTTGCGTTGCAGTTTATTGAGCTCGATCGAGAAGTGGGACGAAGAAGGCCGTTAATAATTCAACTACTTAAAGAATGCGGGTTAGATGTGGACGACTTCGAAGACATTTGCAGTAGGCTAAACAGTAAGTTAGATAACCATTTTCTATGATTTTCTTTTCGTAGTTTGTTAAATGCCCCGGCTTGCAACTAGCTAAAGATTTCGTCAATGAAAATGACATGACACTGGCAATCCCATCCTGTCTAACCGGGCGCTCGCCCGGCCCCGAGCGCCTGCTCGCTGCTGTGATGTGGACCACTGGCTGGTGGTCTCAAGTCTGCACACAGTCACAGCACACCTAAACGATTTGAGTTTAGATTTAACGTGAATTTCCTGTTATTTTACAAAATCTTTCAATTGATGATGTTCCTTGTATTCTTATGAGTAAGTGTGCAAAAAGTCTCATTAAAAATTAAGAGAAATAATTGATTTTCTTGGGAAAATATCTCGGCCAGTCATGGTCATTTACTTGCATTTTGATTGAACAAAATTATTAAGTTAGTGGTACTGGTACGGTAGCCCGACAGCAGATCAGAATGACATGAGAAATTGAGAATGAACGTTAAGAATATTACTTAGAAATTAGCGGGACAATTATGTGGAACAATTCATTTTATGATAAAAATTTCTTGATAACTATCGGGAAACGGTATCATGTAAAAATGAAAGGCTACGTCGGACCCGGGTCGCACCGCGGACAATTCAGTTTAACATGCATTGTAGCGTATAGCATGCATGTCCAGCTCAGCTAGGCGCGCTGGCAACGCGGGCTAGTGTGGCTGCTCAGCTCAGGCTTGGCTGGCTGGCTAGCCGGCTGGAAGTGGAAATGCGCCAGTTTCTATGCATGGATATTTTTCCGGTCATCAATAAGAAGATCGTAGTTTGTTTGTTGCCGAAATGATTCTGAAACATCCTTTACTTTTGAGGATTGATGATGAATGATGCAACAATTATTTCCGATGACTTTTCCCCACTTTTTATGATTTTTTTTTGCCCGTGACGCATATAGACTTTCTAAAATTGATCGTCCAGACACACAACCTGTCTGGACACACAACAACTGGGTAATACTAATAGTGGCCGATGTCTGCGCACTTATTCACATGATGCGAAGATTTCGATAAGAAAGCACAGTCACAGAGGCTGCATTTTGAGGACGTCACATGGAAAGAATTCCATATGCAATTCCAATGTACCCCCCACCAACATGATAAAAAATAAGATTGTTGAGACTTAATTCCATTCCAGTTCGTTCACTTCAGATTTTTCTATAATTTTTTTACCCTTGTTTTGGCACCTTAGTTGGGACTTGAGATCACCTCGTTTTATTTGCAGTCAAGACCTGTTCCTGCTATGCTAGCAAGAAGTGCTGATGCCGGAAGGGGTATTTTAACGATTATCAGCCAATAGTTCGCCTAGACTTGACTCACAGACCCTTGAGTAAATAAACCGATGTCTATGGACAATTACACACACTAGATACATCCATACATGCTCGAAATTTGACGGAATAAAGCCATATTTTAGTATGTATTTCCACTCCTAGTACTATCCACTACCCCATCATATATGTTCTATATTGTGCTAGATATATTATTCTGAACCTTCTTCATGTTTTTATTTTCAATTTTAGTGGGGTTGCATATGGAACTCTTGCCAATGCCCTAAATTCATTATTTTCCAACCATTTTAAGTCAGATTTTTTATGAATAGATCTGTTTATGACATTCCAGGAGAAAGAGAGGGAGACCCAAAACTACTTGTCCTGGCATCACATTTGAGGAGGAGATGGAGTCGGTGAATATGACCTAGCCCGGGGGAGTTTCCAGAAGACGGCCCAGAACCACTGGCCGCCAGGAGTGGAGGTCCTTTGTTGTTGCTCTACATGTCAGGAGGCATCGGGCAGTAGGTAAGACTAAGTACAGTAGGCTCTTTCAGGTGTAAAGTTTATTTTTTGTTTGGAGTCGTTGCGTATCTTCCATTATCAGAATCGCGCAGATTCGGATGTGCGCAATCTTAGGGCACCTTATCTGTCAATGGTCCTAACTGTACTTAGAGGACTCTGTGATGATATTTTTATCATTTTTACATTGTACAAGGGATATTTTCATTCACGGAGCTAGACAAGTCTCTGTTGCCTGTAGAACTTGGTACACAAAGATGGATTTCCCTTAAAAAATCCACCTTTCCCACAATAATTTTGGGCAAACATTTGATTTTTCCAATTTGTAAGCCTTTTGTTATCTAAATATACAAAATTAAGGCTTAAGAAATTTTACTTTTAAGCAGGTAAACATTTCGAAGGATCACTTGCTTGCAATTCCCAAGCTATATAACACAATGACATGACCTTTAAGTCGAGAGACGTCCATATGCAAGAAAATACAGAGGGAATTGGTGCAAATGCATAGCTGATTGTGCTAGTACTAGATTCCTGGCTGACGTGTATCGGTTTGGACGTTCTAATGACAAGTTTAGAGTGTAATTTGGCGCTAATAGAGTTTCACAACGGTTGGCATGATTTCTTGGCATGATTGAGGTTAACATTTTTTTTTTTTCTCTCTTTTGCAGCCCTGGTAGAAGCACCATCTTGATACCATCATTCAAACTCTCATCAGCTGTATCATTATAGGTGGACTAAAAGAACAATATTCATGCAGATATAATGGTGTGTACAAATTTATCCTTTGTGGAAGGTATTTTTTATAATTATTGTGTTATTTTGATTATTTACATGTGCATGAACATGAGATGCAGTTAAATAATTTTGATTTTGTAACCACTCTGATACAAAGCTCGTCTAATAATTAATGCCCTTACAAGGTTCATGCTGTTGTCAATTCAAACGTATTAGATAGGCATAAGTGAAACATCAACATCTGACATGCATTTATTATCACATCAGAATTGATCTTCGTTATGTGAAATTGGCAACTTGTAATTTCTTATTCAAACTGATGGAATTATCCCATAACCATTTAAAACACATTTAAAAAAAGCATGAATTAAAATCATGTTTAATTAAAATAAATATTTTTTTTTTTACTTTAAAATGTCCTTCCCTATACAGAGATGGTTTGGAGGTGCAGCAGATCTTGAGGGCATCAAGCCCCCCTCCCCCGACCTGACTTTTACATGTTAATATTTGAAGTATAAATATGGAACAAACCCCACATTGTTTTTTAATCATTTTTTAAAAAGTTTGGAAATTGATATTGAAACCATGTAGTTTTTAATGAATATTAAATAGTTAATGCAGGAAAGGCTTTTATGTTTATCTTCTTCTGTTATTTATTGCAGATGCCTTAAGTTGAAATGGAAGGTGTCCTGAATCTGCACCCATTCATCTGGTTTCGTAACTCCTTTCATAGTGCTATTGGAACCTGCTCCCTACCAGTATAACATCAAACAGATTGGAAGAATAAAGGCCAATGGGAAGTGCCTTTTATATTTCTACTTGCCACAAAGCAGTCCATGGTTTAGCGCAATCTAAACTGGACTATTGTAATGCTCTTCGTGCTTGAATTAGGGCGATCTGGACTGACTGCAGATAGTACAGAATGCTGCATCTATTGTGCCATTTGCCATACGCCAACTTCGCTGGCTGCAAGTCAAGGAAAGGATATACATGAACATCAGTGTCCGTCTCCTGATTTTCAAAGTCAATGACAGAGATCCAGATTACATGTATTATAAGGAATCCCTTGTGCGTCATTTTCATTCTAGGCGCACTTGCCTTTTTATTTTTGTGATCATTACGCACCTACAAATTAGCTACTGGTGATGCAACTTTCTCCACTACTGCTCCAAGGCCATGGAATTAGCTCCTTCCTCTCCTCCAGTTGTCAACAACCTTGGATCAATCCAAATACAATTTGAGAAGACCTACTATATTCCTGATCTTTGCTCTGTACCTACAACAATACTGTCACTGCCTGGTAATTTGAATTTTTTTAAATCTCATGTGCTGACTACAGTAGGATGGCGTCTCAATTCATCCAAATTAGACAAGGGATAATAAAGTAATGTATGACATTCTAACCTCTGCATTATTTTGGTGAAAGAGCTCTAAGCATATATGCAAGTAGCAAGCTGATGATGTCATACTGACGTACATTGTACATGTACACGTATCCCCAACTTATTATTTTGTATATAAAATTGTGCATTTAATTTTGTTTACCAAGAATGAAACAAATCGGATTGTAAACTGTATTGATGTGACTTACCTGTATTGATTATTGCTGGAAGTTCTTTTGCTACATGGGATTGGAAGACATACTTATTACACACATGAAGTAAATTATTATTTTATCTGGTAACATGAGAACAATAAAAATGTGGGCATGATATCATAAACTTACATGTATCTACTTGCATGTGTTGATGACCAATATTTTTGTAATTATTTTTTTTTTAATTTTATCTGATTTTGATAAAATTTTCACTATTTTGCATGGTAAAAATTACTTTATTTTAGATTATGTTGAGCCCGTATCATATACAAGTACAACTTTAAAGATAAATTACCAGTTGTAGTAACAATCTTAAAATGAGTTCGAACAGAATCCAATAGAATTACCAGCAAAATATAAAAGACATGTGCCATAATTAATTATAGCTCGGGAAGAAAATGTGTAATTGCTGAGAAATGAGCAAAATAAGCATGTAATTCTATCCAATGTCAGGTATTTTTCAAATCAATCATAATACACTGTCCTGTCCCACATGTTCTTTTCTGTGTTAGTGATCATCAAAATAATTAATTTTAAGTTCAAAATTAGTGATTTTACAAAAATACAAGCTTACATTAATGTACCAGATCTAGAGATTATGTACAATATTTTGACAATTTCTCATGAAATAATTGTTTGCTGCAACTGCTGTCTTTTTAATACGTTTAAGTGATAGTGTAATACAACCACAAACTTTTCTTAAGAATTAATGTACATGTATGATTCTTTCACCCAAATTTACATGCATTGATACTGTTGACTACTTGCCAAAAGTTCCTGCCAAAAGCCTTTTTTAACGATGTACATGCTTTTATAGACGACCTGCCAAAACATTGTATTGTATTATATTCAAGGTCCAACCAAAAAGAGATGAATAAAATGTTTGAAGGAAATTGAAATTAACTTTTAAAATGATAGAGCTCTGTCAATGCAGTATTATTACAGGGTTCCCACAGTCATGGAAAATCCTGGAAAAAAATTGGTCATGGAAAGTCAGGGATATGTGAAAAGTCATGGAATTGCATTTACCTCTTGGCTATGACAGCTTTCTAGTTTTTTATGTCTCACAACTCTCATACTCAGTGATTGTACTCTACTATTATAATTGGTGTTCATGATCATAACATGTCTGATTTTGTAAACTGTGCCAGAAAGGAATTAAGTCATGGAAAGCAGCAATTTAGTCATGGAGAGGTCATGGAATTCTGTTTTCAAATTTCTGTGGGAACCATGAATAGGTTTGTGCACTTGACACAGTGTGCACTACAGATGAACTTTGTAATGCCATGATATAAACCAGTACAATATCTTAAAGGAAAATAAAACCCAAAATATAATACCACATGATACCATTGATAAATACAGGACAATGAAAATGAATCCACTCATATACCCCCAATCCGATGTCCCAGTATGGAGTACCACCTTTTCAAAGTTGGCATCTTCTGGTACAAAGTCTATGGATGGGGATTATTCCGTCAGCGATGAACTACATCTCTAAACGTTTGGGCATTATTCTATTTCATCGATAATAAATCAAATGTACAGATAAAACTCATAAAATATTAATTAAAATTTGTTTAATATTATATGATAGGTTCAAATTACGACTTGATGAGTTTTAATGATAAAAATTACACCCTAATCTACGATTTACAAATTGGCAGCGGAAATTGGGGTGTAAATCTTATCATTAAAACTCATCAAATTGTATTTTGAACCTACCATATATTAAACAAATTTTAACTAATATTTTTATGAGTTTTATCTGTACATTTGATTTGTTATTGATAAAATAGAATATATAATGCCTGAACGTTTAGAGATGTAGTTCGTCGCTGATGTAATAATTTCCTAACTAACCCCGCGAAAATGGCGACCTCCATCCAGAAACTTCGAACCATACTGTAAGAGGCCAACTTTGAAAAGGTGGTACTCCGTAATTGGATTAGGGTATGAGTGGATTCATGTTGATTGTCCTGTATTTATCAATAATATCATGTGGTATTATGTTTTGGGTGTTATTTTCCTTTAATTCAGATATTACATGCCAGGGTATTGTCCTAGTTTTCATTTTCTCCAAATACATATTATCATCTCTCGTCTATTTCTACTTGCCCTTCAGCCTTGAAGTAAACTTGGGATAATTATGCATTTTGTTATACGCAATTTTGAGTACAGTGCACTTTGCCGCAGCTACTTATATGATATTACCTATTGTAGACACATCCTTATGTTTTGTTCATTTTCTTAAAAACGATTAAGAGTTTAATCATTTTTGTCTTTAAGCATAAAACAAAGAGTAAATCAGTCCATTCTGTATGTGTGACCTGCAAAAAAACTACAATGGTCGTTAATTTGGTTTGCTGAAAAGCCAGATAACCTTTGAGGTAACTTTTTAAAGTATTTAGAAGAAATGTATCTTTTTTAAAAGTATTTATATGCACTGTAACTAATTTCTTTGATAGTTACTATTATGTTACACTGTTTGTACAGTAAAGCAGCTGTTACACAATTTTTGTCAATAGCAAATCTAAACCAGTATTGTAAATTGATGACTCTATGAGCTAAATACCAGTACTTTCTATATCACTTGTAAAATCATTTGTTGTCTGTTCATTGAAGGTGTTGTATTTTCTTAATCTTATAAAAGTACATAGGGTCATGAACACATTCTACTGCTACCAAAATCATACCCATGATCTGTGATGTATCTAACCAGTTACCACACACATTGCAACACACCAGTTGCAACATACATTATCATGCATCAGTTATCACACATCTAGTTACCACACACATTTTGGGTAATGACTCTGATGCATGGTATTATGTGTATTATGTACAATATGTGTGGTAACTGGTTAGTGTTTAACTAATTTCTTTGATAGTTACTATTATGTTACACTGTTTGTACAGTAAAGCAGCTGTTACACAATTTTTGTCAATAGCAAATCTAAACCAGTATTGTAAATTGATGACTCTATGAGCTAAATACCAGTACTTTCTATATCACTTGTAAAATCATTTGTTGTCTGTTCATTGAAGGTGTTGTATTTTCTTAATCTTATAAAAGTACATAGGGTCATGAACACATTCTACTGCTACCAAAATCATACCCATGATCTGTGATGTATCTAACCAGTTACCACACACATTGCAACACACCAGTTGCAACATACATTATCATGCATCAGTTATCACACATCTAGTTACCACACACATTTTGGGTAATGACTCTGATGCATGGTATTATGTGTATTATGTACAATATGTGTGGTAACTGGTTAGTGTTTACCACACACCATTTACCACACGAATTACCTCATATTTTACCACACACCAGTTACCACATGCATTACCACACACCAGTTACGTAACTGGTGTGTGGTAGTGTATGTGGTAACGTGTGTGGTAAATCGTGTGTAGTAATGCATGTGGTAACCGGTGTGTGGTAAAATGTGACGTAATTTGTGTGGTAAGGCATGTGGTAAAATATGAGGTAATTTGTGTGGTAAATTATGTGTGGTAACGCGTGTGGTAACCGGTGTGTGGTAAAATGTGAGGTAATTTGTGTGGTAAGGCATGTGGTAAAATATGAGGTAATTCGTGTGGTAAATGATGTGTGGTAACGCGTGTGGTAACTGGTGTGTGGTAAAATGTGAGGTAATTTGTGTGGTAAATGGTGTGTGGTAATGCATGTCGTAACTGGTGTGTGGTAAATGTCGTGTGGTAAATGGTATGTGGTAAAAATTGTTACCATAAATTAATCCCTTGTGTGGTAAATGTTACCATATATTAATCCATTCATGTGGTATTCCTGTGGTAATGTTGTGTGGTAAATGTTCCAATTTACCACAGGACAATACCACACGACATTACCACACATTACCACACAATACCACAGGACATAAAGACATAGCATTACCACACAACAATATATGTGGTAATCGTGTGGTACAGTCCTATGGTAATTATATGGTATTACCACAGGACATTTTTGTAAGGGTAGTATGTTATTCTGAGGTAACCACTCTTGGATGAGAGTGTTATTTAATACTAACCTAGCAGGTCATTCTGAGGTAACCACTCTTGGATAAGAGTGTTATTTGATACTAACCTAGCAGGTCATTCTGAGGTAACCACTCTTGGATAAGATTGTTATTTAATACTAACCTAGCAGATCATTCTGAGGTAACCACTCTTGGATGAGAGTGTTGTTTCCAAGGAAACGAGGAGACGGACCAACTAATCTCCAGATGACCCTATAAGGAAGTTCACTGAAAACTTTCGAGAACATGTCGTTAAAGGTGTCTGTCCCTAAGGACGCAGTCATTGAGCCCTTTATTGGTGGATGAGAAAGAAAGAGGAAGGTTGGGGAGGACGGAGAAGGGGGGGGGGGGGCAGAAACCCCCAAAATTGTGAGTGAGTGGTGTGTGTGGGTAAAAGAGAGAGAAAGAGAGAGGGAGGGAGAGAGTGGGAGAAAGATAAGACAAAAGAGGAAGAAAAATAATTATTATTATTAACTATCTATTCAAGGTCTGCTACGTACGAATCGTTAGATTCCAATTTATTTTGCTAAGGATTAAAAAAATATCATCCACTAAATAGCAAACATAATTGTGCGCTTTGTAATATTTTTTTTACACTACTTTCTATTGATTAAAGAAATTTTAAATGAAAGTTCATAAAATTACTGCCTTGCGTTATGTGTTCACTACGTTTTTTTTTTCTTTTAATGATTTTTTTTAGTTTCATAACTTCATATACATACTCAAACATAATCATTATACATTGTACATATTATATACAAATTGAAATATGAACTATGTTACTAATGCAAGTTGTTTCGTCAGATGTGTTCATATTGGGATTTTTTTCGCTTCGCGAGATACGAAGAGTTCAAGAACAGAGAAAATATATTGTCAAATACCCTCCGATAATGAAATGAACAACCAAGACATCTTTGTCGAAAATTGGTGAATCAAAACAGCAGTTCCTTGACTCGATCTCGACAAATGACATATCTGCAATATTTCGTTTGCACTGAAATTTACCACCAAATTTCTGTCCTGATTCGCCAATATTCGACAAATACCTCCCAGCTGCTCTCCGTACGATCTATGAAATCATTCTAGGAGTTTTATTTATTACAATTTCAAATTGGATTCGAAAACCCCAACCCAAGACGTAAACGAACTCTCACAAAATGTTGAAGTATACTAACCAATGTGAATAAGATGAATCCATGTTCAGACCCCTGAACGAATGTCTCTAGATCCTCAGGAAGCGGCTTGGGCTCCTCTATGGTGTATCCGGGTATTGGGATCCAGTTTGGTCCTATTGGCCTTGGGTATTCCAAGGCCCAGGAGTTGTGACACAACCACAGCTCTGCTCTACTCACCATTTGCCATGGAGTGAGATCAAGGCGAATGTTGTAGGTAGTTTGCAATTGACGTAGAGGACGATAGATCGAAAAGTATTCGAAGATGTAATGTACCCCGTAGTGGTAGAACGCATTTTTAAGTCGGTCGAAGAAGTTCATTTTGTCGGTCAGGGAAGGCGTGAACGAACTAAAAGGAACGTATGAGTTTGGAATAGGAATGCCGGCATTGTCCTCGGTGAAAGTCGGGAGGCGCCGTGTTCCAGACAGAAGAATATACGGCACATCCAGATACGCAGCGAGTGCGGCGTCGCAGAAATCGGTCATGGGAAAAGTGAACATCATATCAAAGCGTTCTTCTTTAAGCTTTCGAAGAGTGTCATCGCTTTTAAAGAGCTCAAAACAACCGAAATACATCAATCTATCGAATTCAGCCATAACTGGGCTATTCACTAATTCCATATAGGTACTGTTTTTAAAATCTGACATCACAGTCCTTCTAATCTTGTACATATCGGAAACTTCTTCGTCAGACAGTGAGTTCGGGAAGGTAATGTTCGAAGTGTAAGATTCTGGTCGGAATCCCTTGAGGCTCTTCTTGTCGATGATAAGCAGAACCACCTCATGACCCCTCTTAACCAAGACTTGGGTAATGGTTGTTAGACCCATGTAATGGCTCGGCAAGCTGAGCATACTGGTTGCTGGTAAAAGGAACTTTGCACCATCACCAATGTCAGACGAAAACATCAAGTACACCATCAGAACAGAGAATAGGCCTGTTTTCGTCATGATGTCAATTGGCTGGCTAGTATGAATATTGGCCAGATGTCCTCGTTAAATCAAATAATTAAAGAATAAGAAATCGCGGATTGTTTGTTCTGAGTCTCCAAATCTTTACGCCAGGTAATTCGTCTGTCGCAGCTCCCCGGGCCGATTAATTACAAAAGAATATAGGTCCTATAAAGTGTCCACATTATCTGATAATATTGTGTGTTTATCACAGCCACGATCTGTCTTTTCTTTGCAAACGTTCAAACGGTCAGTTGAGTCGCGATATAGCGGGTGAGATGATTAAAACCTCTTTGCCCCTCATTGTACGACAGATAACACCTGCAATTAAATTTCAAAAAATGCAAAAGCAATAAACAATAAAAGAGGATACCTGATAACCAGTGGCAATATTCAGTAATAAAAAGGAGAAATGTTCTTTACAGGCGTAGCATTAAAGTTTTAACAGATGGAAATATAAAGAAATACAAGACATTTTGAAACAGAAAATGATCACGATTTTACACTATTCCTCACAATTTGAACGTGCATGTGGAAACATAATCCTCTACTTGGAAAACAATTTAAATTATATTATATTTACACATGGACCTACTAAGCAAACAAAATACCTAAATACGTTGAAAGTGGACTGAAGCCGGCCGGCGTTGGAGGCGACTGGAATTATAATATGTAACACCCTTTTTTACATGCGTTTGGTTGAAGCCGCCTTTTCTGGTAACGTCTGTAATGTGAAGCAGCTTCGAGATCGATGCGAAACTCATACACATATAGACGGGTCAATATACGACCAAAAATACCCTTACCCGGAACAAATTGCAACAAATGATTTTTCAACGGTGTTTTGTACTATTTTACCTCAGGAACAACATATTAAAAATCTACCAAAATCCGCATCCGGGAAAGTGGTTATTTTCAAGATGGCGTCCAAGATGGCCGCCATCACTAAATATGGATACAACTAAAACTTTATCCACCCTAGATCCTATTTCGGTCCATATTTCATGGTCTAGGGGGTACAAAAATTGTTGATACAGGCTAGAGTGAATTATATGCCCTCCAATGTACCTGCAAAATCCAAGATGGCACCCAAAATGGATGCCGTAGACTGAAAATCCACAATTCATCTAAGTGGCTTTAATTTTGGTTTTTATTAAATGGTTTTAAGGGTGAAGTAGTACAATGGAACAAGTTACAAGGACAGCCAGTGGTCTGGTGTGTCCGAAAATCCAAGATGGCTTCTAAAAAGGGAGTTTAGAATGGCTATTGATAATTAAAATGGACATAGTTCGTTTTATATCCGCCTGGGACATAATGATTTTGGTGTCTAGACAATGATGTCAATGGTCAAATAAGACATTGGGACAAATTGCAAGGACAATCAGTGGTCCAGTATGTTAAAAAATCCAAGATAGCTTTAAAAAAATGGAGTCTAAAATTGCTGTTGCTACTTAAAAAAACCGACATAAATTACTCAATATCCAGAAATATGATTTTTGTATCTATACCATGGTTAAAGTGGTCAAATATTACATTAAGACAAGTTACAAGGAAAGTCAGTGGTCTGGTATGTGCAAAAATCCCCGATGGATTCCAAAAATTGATTCTGAAATGGCTGCTAATACTTAAAGCGGACATAGCTCATTTCATATCGGCCTGGGAGATGTGATTTCCGTGTCTAAACCACTGGTTTCAAGGATCAATTAATATATTTGGGCAAGTTACAAGGACAGTCGGTGGCCTGGTATGACCAAAAATCAAATATGGCTTCCAAAAATTGATTCTAAAATGGCTGCTGATACTTAAAAGTGGCATAGCTCATTTTATATCCGCCTGTGATATATGATTTCGGTGTCTAAACTATGGTTATAAGGGTCAAATTATAATCTAGGTTAAGTTACAATGACAGTCAGTGGTCTAGTATGTTCACAATTACAAGATGGCGTCCAAAAATGGAGTAAAAATGTCTGATGTTACTTATAAAAGGACATAGTTTGTTCAATATCTGTCTGGGGAATACGAATTTGATATCTAAACCTTGGTATAAAGGGTCAGGAAATACACTAGGGTAAGTTACAAGACCAGTCAAATGTGTGTATGTTAAAAAATTACAAGATGGCGTCAAAAAACGGAGTAAAAAATGTCTGATGTTACTTATAAAAGGACATGGTTTGTTCAATATCTGTCTGGGGAATACGAATTTGATATCTAAACCTTGGTATAAAGGGTCAGGTAATACACTAAGGGTAAGTTACAAGACCAGTCAAATGTGTGTATGTTAAAAAATCTAAGATGACTTTTTAAAAAATGGGGTGTAAATTGACTGTTGTTACTTAAAAGTATACATAGTTTATTAGAAATACATCTTGGAGGCATGATTTTGCTGTCTACACTAGAGTTTAAAGGGTCAAAGAATACTTTGGGACTGGTTACCATGATATGCAGTTATCCATTTTGCCTTGAAATCCAAGTTGGCTTTAAAAAATGGGTTCTAAAGTGACTGCTGTTACTTAAAAATGGACATATTAGTTCCTACAATATCCACTTGTGAGAAATAATATTGGTGCCTACACTTAAATACATGGGGATAAGTTATCATATTGTTTCATGAGTTGGTAACACCACCCATTCTGATGAAATTTTAGAATCCATCGTGGATTTTTTGACAAAATGGAATAGTAACCATCATTGTTACTTGTTCGAATGTATTATTTGACCTTTCCTACCACAATTTAGACACCAACAGTATTTCTTACAGATACATGTAGATATTGTAGAACTCTTACCACTATTGAGTGATATGAGTCGTTTCAGATGCCTTTTTTGAAAACCCTCTTGGATATTTAGGCAAATTGGACAACTGCATATCAATGCAAACAGTCCAAACGTATTATTTTAACCATGAAACCATAGTGTGGACACCGAAATTATATTTCCTTGGTGGATTTTAAATGAAGTATGTCAATTTTAAAGTAGAAGCGGTGATTTTAAAATTCCGATTTTTGGAAGCCATCTAGGATTTTTGACATACTAGTAAACTGACTGTCATTGTAACTAATTTTCTGTCTTTAAAACCATGGATTAGTCATCAAAATCATATGCCCTTGACGGATATTACATGAACTCTGTCCATTTTGTAAATATCAGCGCGGCTAATTTATACTACTTTTAAAGCCACCGTGGACTTTTGGACATATTTGACCACCCATCGTCCTTGCAACTTATCCCAATGTATTATTTGACCCATTTAACCTTGGTATAGGCACAAAATCATATTCCCGGATAATGAAAAAAACTATGTTTGTTTTTTAAAGTAGCAACATCATTTTTTTACTCCATTTTTGGAAGCCATCTTGCATTTTTGAACATATCGGACCACTGACTGTCCTTGTAACTTATCCCAGTGTATTATTTGTCCATTGAAACCATGGTCTAGACACCAAAATCATATCTCTCAGGTGGATGTGATATGAGCTATGTCCATTTTAAGCATTAACAGCCATTTTAAACTCAATTTTTGGAAGCCATCTTGGATTTTTGGACACACCAGACCACTGACTATCCTTGTAACTTGTCCCGATGTACTACTTCGCCAGTAAAACCATTGAATATATACCAAATTAAAGCCACTTAAGTAAGTAAGTAAGGATTTTTTAGCCTACGGCAGCCATTTTGGGCGCCATCTTGGATTTTTCAGGTACCCTAGATTGCTAATATTCACTCTAACTTGTTTCAACAAATTCGTTTACCCACTGTACCATGGAATATGAAATCAAATAGGATTCTAGGGTCGATAATGAGTGACTTATATCCATTTTCAGTGAATGGCGGTTATCTTGGACGCCATCTTGAAAATAACCACTTTCCCATGTGCGGATTTTGGTAGATTTTTAGTATGTTTTTCCTGAGGTCAAATACTGCCAGAAACAGTTGAAAAATCATTTGTTGCAATTTGTTCCGGGTCAAACCATATATTGACCCGTCTAATAGTCTGAGGCCTTAATGTACGTCTACAAATAAGCCTGCTTCACTTTGCCTATTCAGGTGATCCGAGTCACCTGACTTTTCATGTCAATATTTTACATTGTTCAATCAAACAATTTGCACGGTTCGTTATAGCTATATAACTATAATTGTTCGTTGTTTCTTGTTCAGTGGTCGATCAAGCCGGCCTGACGTGCCTGAGTCAACTAGGAGATAAGTATACAAATTGCAGGGACTGAAGCCGGCCCGGCATTACGCAGTCTCCTCAGTTTGAGCCGGCGTCAATCCGGCTTAAAAAAAAAAAAAAGGGGGGGGGGGTGATAGGCCTACACATAATTCGAGCAGCCCGCGACGCCTGCCTCAGTCCACCTTCGAAGCATTAGGGGGTATACATATTTGTTTGCTTATATGAATGGGTTCAGTGGCGGACCGTGACCCGGAGGAGACAACGCATTGGAGGGGCACTGTATTGTTTGTGAACAAATGCTGTGCCCCTCCAATACTTTGTCTCCTCCGGGTTACGGTCCGCCACTGAATGGGTTTGTCCTAAAAGCAATTCTGATTTGAATGATATAAAGAAATGCGTTTTGGTGATTTTATTTTACTGCCAAAAATTTATTTTGATCGGGATCCCAAAATAAATAAATATATGAAATCACATCCCAAGATAATTTTCAGGATATCCATATCTAGATATGTAAGCACATTATAAGTGTGTGAGATAGGTATGTTAAAAGGACCAATTAAAAAACAACGAATACCTGACAATGAGAAGGTGCTAATTATCCAAGCAGTAATTTTTTTTCAAGAATGAACTGACAAAGTGCTAAAGTCACTTCGCTTTTGTAGGGTAGAATCATTAGACCGTACTTCTATAATTCACATATTGTTCAACCTTTACAAGAGTTGTCGATTTACGATAACACAGGACCAATGTAGATGAAAATAAGACATTTGATTAAAGTGGCACAAAACTTGCTCTACATACCTGAATATGATGTACGACGACTGCATGCCATATATACTGCACCATTAAAGACACGGTAAGATGACTACAACATGAAGTTTGGTAAACCGAAGATATCTAGCAGCTATCACGATCGTTCAAACTTTAACCCCTCAATGTACTAATCAAATAACAAGCAAATCTTCAATGACAAATCAAAGATACATACTGTGGCGTCATATATATATGCAGAGTAGGGTCTACACACCCTTCCAGACCCGAGTGGCCCCGGCGGAGTATAGGAACGAAACAGAGGATAATTTCTATTGATAACATGACGGGAAGTGTTTCTAACGATCAAAGTCCTCTCTGCTATTGACCATGATGTTGGATGACGAAACCCTGTAGTACTATTACATGTACTACTATATAGAAATCACGGGATCCGTGGTGTTTTTCTTGCATATGTGAGGATACACCTGGGGTATTCATAAAAAACTGCAGTGATTATTTGTGCGTATAGAAAGCTATATATCCGCCATTTTACTCTCGTGTTAAGGGGTTTGTTTAACCACTGAACTATATAGTTCAGTGGGTTTAACACAATGGGTTATGTTAGTTTCTGTTACACAACACATTTTATTGTACACTCTCTCTCGTATATTGTCCATCACGAGGGTGCAATGGAACACCATGATGTTTGTCTTCTAGGGACACCAATTACTGGCGCCCCTGGCGTCAGTTTAAACACCCATGTTTTTTTTGCAGCTGTGTACGTCGGGAACAAGCATGGAAAAGTACGGTCTACCAACGTCTGCACAGACAGATATGATATCTATACACGCAAACACAACCACACACACATAAATTTAAGGCCTATATATTTCATCACTTTGAAATGCTAAAAACCCAGAAGGAAAAACCAGTTCCACTGGACCAGTTAGACCAGTAGAATTTTAACTGGTAACTCTGGAAATTGGAACATCGGTGTACTGGTCTAACTGGTCATACTGGTCCAGTTAAAATTTTACTTGTCCAGTTAAAAATTATACTGGTCTTGAATTACTGGAATTTTATACTGGTCTTGTTTCTGGTGGTTGTTACTGGTCTTCATACTGGTATCCAATTCAAGCTGGTCTTTACTGGTATTTTCTACTGGTCTGACTGGTCCTCGAACTGGTCGAACTGGTCCTCGTACTGGTCTTACTGGATCAATTTATTACATGCATTTGGTTTGTTATATACCATGGTCAGTGAAATGTGATGGAAAAGATGGTTGGTAAATTAATCTTTCTGCTGTTATTTTAAATGTGATATATGCAATTACACATTTTCATTGTGAATTAGTTCACACACTTATTTGGAAAGTTTTTAAACAACAATGAGTGCCATTGCAAGGATATTCCATTCTAAATCCTGATTTTTCTTTTTAAAATAGGAAATATGCAAATGAGGTAAACCACGTGATCCGCATCATCATAATTACTGGTATTACTGGTCTTGACCAGTTCAATTTCAAACAATGAATTACTTTAGACCAGTTGACTATATCAGAGGAATATATCTTGCTTTGATCTTAATCATAATTAAAGGAAATAATTATTTTAATGATAATGTTAATACTTGATAATTATGATCATATCAATAATAATAATTACAATATCAATAACAATGATAACAGTAATAAGAATGATAACAATGATCATAATAATAATAATTATGATAATTATAAGATGAATGATGATAACAATTATAACGATAATAACTTTGTCTGAATTGCAAGATTCATTTTCCATAATTCGTCAAATTATCTTACTTGAAATAAAGTCATTATTTATTGGACCAACTGCAGTAACACCAGTTTGATGAAAAACAATTTAACTGGTATTACTACTTTGCTTCAATTGGAATGCAATTGTTTGAACTGGTCTCCAGTTGATTTTTACTGGTCCAGTTAAAAATCAACTGGTCCAGTAAACATATTCTGGAAACCAGTAAAAATCTACTGGAAACCATTTATTGGACCAGAAACACCAGTTTGATGAAAAACAATTTAACTGGTATTACTAATTGCTTCAACTGGAATGCAATTGTTGGAACTGGTCTCCAGTTGATTTTTACTGGTCCAGTTAAAAATCAAATGGCCCAGTAAAAATATACTGGAAACCAGTAAAATTCTACTGGAAACCAGTAAAAATTCTTACTGGTCTTTCCTTCTGGGAATGAAAATAAGCTTTAATACAGTAAACAATATCATCCCCTTTAAGCTAAATATCCTTATCTAGATAAATGAAGAACTAGCACTAGCCTTCGTGGTGACACGACATTTGTTCCGGGCTTTATTTCGTCTAAGATTTAGGTTAGGGTTAGGTGTTGCACGAGGGTTTATGTTAGGTTTAGGGTAAAGTGTTAAAGGTCAAGTCCACCCTAGGAAATTGCTGACTTGAATAAATAGAGAAAAATCAAACTAGCATAGTGCTGAAAATTTAATCAAAATTGGATGTAAAATAAGAAAGTTATGACATTTTAAAGTTTCGCTTATTTTTCACAAAACAGTGATATGCACATTATTAGGTGAGTCAGTCGATGATGTCCCTCACTCACTATTTCTTTTGTTTTTTATTGTTTGAATTACACAATATCTAATTTTTTATAGATTTGACAATATGGACCAACTTGACTGAACCATATAGTATTAAACAATGCTAATTCCACATGTTCAGGGAGGAATTAATCGTTGTATCACTTGACAATGAGGAGAAAATGTGCAGGATGTGCATATAACTGTTTTATGAAATTAAGCGAAACTTTAAAATGTCATAACTTTCTTATCTTATATCCGATTTTGATGAAATGTTCAGTGTTATGCTTGTTGGATTTTTCTCTTATTATTCAAATCAACTTTTTGTTGGGGTGGACTTGTCTTTTAAATTCAGCGTTTAAGTTGGTCATTCCACCATGATTATGTGGAATTTGCAGCAGAACAAGTGCCCGGAGCAAGTGTCATGGAAACTTACGTGTCATCGGTGGTGAATGTAAATAATGTTGAGAAATGAGGTTCAATTTTCTTGTGCGAAAAAGGTCTTTAATTGCTATACATTGTGCCCCCCAAAAAACTATACACTTTTAAAATGGCTGCAAAAAAATATATATATCACTTTTTGGGGAAAAAACCTACATATATGGAAGCCAATAAAGTCAACTTTCAAATGACACCAAAAAGTTGGAAAACTGTTCATGCTTGAGCGAGCACTGCCCACTGAAACAAAGGGTATGAAAATTAGGCTGGGCCGGATTCAGCCTTCCGATTTCTGTCACTCTGAGAGGCAAATCTTTGGAACTTGCAAAGTTAAGGGTGTTGTGATAAATTAATGATCAACCGTGATGCCAGTTTTTGTTGTTTAAGTGAATTTCATAAATTATAAAATTGAACTTTTTGTTGTTTAAGTGAATTTCATAAATTATCAAATTGAACTTTTATGCATGAGTGACAACAAATTACACTTTTGGGGCAGCATTTCAACTTTATCATGTGGATCTCAGCATGGACCTAGTCCATGATCTCAGCAATCATTTTCATATCCTGGTTTAAGTGGGCAGTGTTCACTCAAGCATAAATATATTTCCAACTTTTTGGTGTCATTTGAAAGTTGACTTCATTGGCTTTACATATACAGTATATAAGTATAAAGTGATACATATTTCTTTTATTTGGCAGCCATTTAAAAAATGTATAGTTTTTTTTCGGGACGCACTGTAGTGTCTCTAATGCCGGAGGTCATTGACATGCATGGGATTAGTGTTAGAAAAACTTGATTTTCTCGTATGAAAGAGGTCTTGTCTAATACCAGAGGTAATTGAATGCATGCCTTAAGTATTTCATTCAGCCCAGGATATAGGTTTTCTGTTTGGGATTTTTCAGGTGCAAATAATATGCAAATTAGGTCCTGCCCCGAACACTTAAGGGAAGAGTGCGCTTGGGGTAGACACACCCTGCCGGCCAGCTAGAGGAGAAAGAGTCATGGGTAACGGTTGTTCTCCGCAAATTTATCAATATCTTTAGCATTTCTTTAGTTCTGTATCATCAGGTTTTAGAGCAGCAGAACCAGAACCTGTCAGTCGCAGATTAGTTCGTCTATTACAGAATAGTAGCCTATCTTTAGTAGTAATTCGGCACCACCGGTGAGTTGACCTTTGGATAATTACTTTGGGCTTTAAAAAAAAAACTAACTGAAATGAATGACAAGTATGTGCATAAAACGATAGTTTATGACGAGAATACATTCTTTTGATAGTGATTGATGATTCTTAAGGCGCAATTTTGAAAATACTTGGTTAAAACCTTTGAACTAAGAGGAAACTCGGTTTTTTGTGAGCAATTCAAAGAGTCGGTCAGTGTTGTAAAACAGTAGGCCTATATGTTCACTATGAAATGAATATGGCATAGATTCTGAATTACTTTGTGTGTCAATTACATGATTTATACTGTTATATCTGGGTGACTATTCACAGAACCATATAGTAATTGTTATTCAAAAGGATCGAAATGAGAAATAACAAAATTTAAAATTTCGCCTATTTTTCACAAATCCGTTATATGCACATAATATTATGATGTCATCCACTCAGTATTTCCTTTGTATTTTATTTACATGCGAAATAGGATATTTCACTTTTTGGATATTTGACAAACAGGAAACATCTTTATGAATCACGAGAGGTTGCAACCTTGGGCAATTTCACATTTCCATGGAATATTAACCTTGTTTCCCAATATAATGAAAAGATAAAGATATTTCATATCCAATAAAATAAAATATACGAAAGATACAGTAAGTGGGTGGTGGCATCGGTTTCCTCATTTGCCTTTCAGTCGAGGATAGGCATATAACTGTTTTTTTTTATTAAGTGCACTTCAAAACGTCATATATTTTTATTTTACATCTGATGTTGATGAAATTTTCAGCGTCATAGGTGTGTGTGTGTGTGTGTGGGGGGGGGGTGGAGTGTCTACCCCCTCTCTTATTTTTTCCTATCGATTCTACCCTCTCCCCTTCTCTCATTTTACAATTCCTTTTTAATCCTAAAAGCAAAAGTGATCTCATAATATCAATATTCCAATAGCATCGTTCTCATTCTGTCTTCGAGATAATTATTAAAATAATATTTCTCAGCATACCATTCTTAAACAACATTCTTAAAAACCTGTCGTAGATACAATTTATCTTTCACAGACTTTCACATTCACATGTCACTAGATGTTCGGAATACAAAATGCAAGAGAATTTACATGGTATGTGATTAATCATGTTCATTCTGAGTATATTCTGTTCCAGGCAGCATAAGAGCGAAACTAGCCACTTTATAACCACATTAGTATATATACATTCATATATTTAAAATCTCTATAGAAAGCTACGTTATAATATCAACTACATGACTCAGAATCATTCGTTATTGAAATATTAATTTGGCGGCCCCGTGGGTGAGCGTCCGACTCATGAACTGGAGGTAGTGGGTTCGAACCTATGCTTCTTGTCAGGCAGGCGTTCGACGTATAAGAATGGAGGAGAATAATAATAACATATTTTATGTAGCCTACATGCAGGGTCCATGTGAAAGTGACAACCTGAGTTAATAAGCATTATTATAATTTTAATCTCAAACACTGAAAAACACCCTAATTTTATACAGTGGATATTCCAATAATTGTATATACATGCACTCCGTAATTTATTCTGGGCAATGAAAATAAGTCACATAAACAACAGCAAAACGAAAGCAAAACGCAAACAACCAAATAGCGTTATATAGTTAATTTGCTGGATATAAGATCGTACAATTATAACCCAAAACGTAGAATGCCGTCATTGCATTAGCTCAACCATCACCAATAAAAATAAAATGATGATCGCACTCACTATAAAACCATAACCCGACTGCAAGATTGTATGAACTTTGATTTAGACTGCAAACATATTATATGAAAATGATTTAAAAAGTATATTTTAAACAAATTTAAAACGAAAATTACTTTTGCGTGTAGATTTCTGTAGACCTATATCGCAGAGCCATGCATCCACACCAGCGTCAATGATTTAATATAAAATAAGTGTTTAAGGAAAGACTCCAAAATATATCTACAGAGTAAAATGTATTTACAACCGCATTTTTAAATAATCCTACATTTTAAATCACGTACTAAACCAATTTTAGTCAAGAGCAGGGGCTGCGGAACCGGGGGGGGGGGGGGGGGGGGGGGCTTCAGACCCCTTTTTCCAAAACTTGTTCAAAAATGTAAAAATGACCATCGGTGATTTTTTGCATGGTCAGTCCCCCTACTTTGGGCTCAACCCCCCTTTAAAAAAAACATTCTGCGGCCCCTGAAGAGTAACGTGTTTTTTATTTCTATAAAAATGGCTCAGTATATACTAAAATATGAAACAATAGTTTATGCCAATTGTTTGGTTCGGCGAGTGTTTCAACAACACTCGTCATCTTTCAAAGGTGCAGATTAACCTCTAAGTTGGTTTAGCACAACAGCTTTTTATATTCTGCCTAATGCAAAAAAAAGAAGAAAAGAAATAAAAGTGTGAACAAAGCTTTATACTTCTACATGAGCCGAAAATGATATCTTATATCAAACCGAACAAAAATATGAACATGTGCATTTTCACGATGTATTTTATCATGACCACCAGGCGCATAGCCAGGGGGGCGGTGGGGCGGTCGCCCCCCCAAAAAAAACGTCCCCAACAAGAAAAAAGAAGGGAAAAAAAGAGAGGAGAAAAGGAAAAGGGAAGGGAGGAAAGGTAGCTTTGTGTTTTTTTTTTCCTTTTTATTTATTTTTTTCTCAATAGAGAAACTCCTTCACTCTTGCTCTATATAAATTTATATATGAATTTTGCTTCCGCGCTGCGCGGGGTTAAATGACAATACTGAAGTTCTCCATTGTTTCCCAACCCTGTTTTTCCACCTCAGCTATATGTGTTTCTTGCCGGGGTTATTATTATATCAATTTCCTCCATTGTATTCCTTTTTTGTGCGTTCACAATCACTTTTGAAAACAAGGTTCATGAAAACAATATAGTCAAATGAATTGGAGCCGATATAGGTACTAGAGACAAGAGAGACGGCTTCTTTTCATTTTAATTTATGAAACACCAAAAGCTTCGCGCCCTGGGGTTTCTGGGGAGCGCGCTACGCACGCTCTGTAAGTGTTTGCATGCTTTGCGTGCATTTACCGCCCCCTCCAAAATGAAATCCTGGCTACGCGGTTGATGACCACCTTTTGTGTTCATTTGTCTCTTAACGTAAATTTAATGACAACAATTGTGATAATGATATTGGAAACTTGTAAAGCGCACACATTCACTAAACGTACAGCTTCTATATAAAAAAGGTTGTATTGTACATTAAACATAAAATCTGAACATCATGCCAAAATAGAAAATGCAAGTCACATATATTTACATGTGTAAGTCCATAATCAACATAGCTAAAAGGAGACCGTGAGAAGCACATTGAATTGGTTGTTTAAACCATGGACCTATGAAGAGATGGACATTCATCGCTTAGATAATGAATTCACTAACAGGTGACGGTAATTGTCATCTGAATAACATTCTCTTCATACTAGTCTTCTTTGGTCCTATGATCGTCACCGTGAGAAGGGACTGAATTAGTTCGTGATTGGACATTTATATTTCACAAATTATATGCGCAGTTGATAGAAAATCAATGAAATAATGGATAATCGATGTGCAGTTTTTGTTTACCTTTGTTAATCTTAGTTCCATGTGTTTTATTTGGGGAAATGTCTGCATATTTTAATATAGAGGCAATATCGTGATTGATTGTTTACCATTTAAAATTCAATTTTCCCAAGTTTCTCCATAATATTCCAGATATACGTGGCACATAACATGTGTAGATCGTGTATCTTTCAATGTTATTGAGGTCCTTATGTGTGAGCGGTAGTTAGCGGATCGAATAATATCATATTTTATATCATAAAAATCGTCTGCTTCTCAAGTTTGCTGATCCATATATGAAGCATATTGACTGAAAGGCACATACTGAAACAGGGGATCAGCCAACAAAAATCAAGACCGGGAAACTGTTCCGTCTTTGAGTGATCAGATACCCTTGGTAGTCATGGTAATTGCTATTGTTACAACACCTGTATGTTCTCATTAAGATGCGCATAACCAGGTGACGGTGACTATCATTGGGTCAAAGAAATGCTCGCGTTAATCGTCCATCTTTTCATAGGTCCATGTTTAAACGTACACATTTACCATGGACCTGCCACGTGAAAAATATACAGTGTAAATAAATGAACCATCCATCTTGTTTCTTGAAAAAGCTATTAAATGAATTTACAATTGTATTTACATAACTATACAAGTAACTCATCTCGATCATTTTTATTCTTGTTAGCATTCACAAACTTGTACAATTTAAAGTAATCGAATGTTTCAAAATTTGTTTAAATCACCGGTCTAATAAGCAGCACCAAGGGTCAACATTCATTTATGATTGATTTTCTATGTACAAAAAGCCCGCAAAAATTAGATGTCGCTGAGTTATATTTCCATAAATTTGAATTATCCCTTTTAATATAAAACTGCAGAGGTATCTTTCTGAAAGTAACTGTTTAGATGCCAGGTGAATTGGTAAAGTAGACATGAAACTTAAGAAAAAAAAATGACTTCAATCTCTGTAAGACTGATTTCTATAATTTGCAGGAGATATATGGCGCCATATCACAGGCCACCCACTCCCTGCCCCGCCCCCGAGAGAATTCCACACTTTTTGCAATTATTGTTGAGTTGCGATTGATCCGATGAACCACAACTACGGAAAGCCAGCAACGCCAATGTACAAAATGCATGTTTATTCAAAACGTCTCCTATATAAATATTATGATGCAAGAATTTAATGCGTTCGTTCTTTTCTTGACAATTCAGTATGTTCCCTTAAAAAAAATAACAATATTGTGCATATTTCGTGTAGGAAAATTATGATATTTTGTAAAACAGTGCCATATTGCAAACTTAGTTTTTCAAGGGTGGGATAATCATAGGCTGGGTCAGCAGCACTGCCTTACTCGATTACCTCGTAGGTTGGACCAACAGCTGACTGGTCGTTTGAAGTCTTCCCGGGATACTTTCCGGTCGGATCGGACACTTCTTCAATCTCCTCGTAGGCCTGGTTGTCATGAACGCCAGTCTGGTTCTCATTCGATGCCGGATTCTTCGGATCTTCGTCCTTTCCGACCTGGGAGAAACGCGTAATAGAGGACGAATATTCATGCATGTTGGTCGAGGAGCTAATGTGACTTGTTCGTCTTCCTGTATGGGAACTGGTACTGTCCTTTGGCGAGTTTCTGCCGCATCCGCACATCCTGGCCCAATACGCCCGCACTGCTGGGTTCTTTGCACAGTAGAGGACGAAGATGAAGAAGCCCTGAAGAGAGTTGAAGACAATGAAGAGTGTCTGGATGACTTGGCTGGTGGTGTTTATCAAGGTCAGGTAACCGGTCACCCAGGTTAAGCCGAACAGAATGAGGAGGCTGATTGCGTTCTTGACGCGTTCGTTAGAAGCCTTGCGGTTGTTCGGAATCGAGTCGCGTTTGGAGCCGACATTGGCGGATTTGAACAAGCGGCGGACGACAAGGCCGAAGATGATGATGTTGGCGAGAAGGATGAGAGCTATTGGAATAAGGAGACCGCCGATGGCTGGCCACCTCTGAAGAAAACAGCTGTAGATCAACAAATTTGAAATGAAAATGTCAGCAAAATTGAGTGTATTTCTTCACGCGAAGAGCGCGTCCGCAGATCTATGCTGGGAGAATTATGGTGGTAACTCCAACATTACCACCACTCCAACATTATTGCAAGAATAACTCAATTGTAGCATTACTAGGACAGTACTTGAACTGAATGATGATCCTAAGCACTGTTTGAAGACATTGAAATTTGTGAGATATTTCCTATTTTTGAGCAAGCGCCATGAGCGCCCAGCTGAGGCGGATACCGGCGCTATACAAGAACCCATCATCATCATCATCATGGTAATACGACACGAAAGGGTAAATAAAAATAAGATAAATAACTGTTTTTGCATGTTATCATACATTTTTAATGAGTTCTTTATGTATTTCCAGTGACCTTTACATTAAGCTGCTGAGCTGCTAATAATTAAGAGGCCGTTCTCATTACGCTTTCTAAAACTAGTTTACTGGAAACCGATTCAGGAAACCCCTTTGGAAGATCGCTTTGCTAGCGTTTCCCACTTGATCACACGAAAGTGGTTTTCGAAATCACTTTATGTAAAGCGCTCTTGTTGCTGTGGAAACGCTCTCAGTGGGGTGACACGTTTCGCGCGAAATTCGAAACCGCAGCATAGGCTTTCTACACCTGTCGTGTGGAGTAGCGCACCCAAAATGTGCGAAGATCGCTTCCCGAAGAACGGTTGTGTCCTAACTTACGCTAAAACCAGTTTAACGAGGCAAAGCGATCTTGAAAACTACATCGCGAGGTGGTTTTCCAAACTGGTTTGGAAGATCGCTTCCAAGACCGCTTCGACCGTTCTCACTATGCGTTAAACTAGTTTCCACTAAACTAGTTTCCAGTAAACTAGTTTTAGGAACGTAGTGAGAACAGCCCGGCTCTTAAACGCACGACTTGGACCCTTCTCGTGCTTCATGATCTATATCATGTAGCTAACTTTACCACCTAAAAAGTGTTCTAGTCGTGTTTGAGGTCGTGAGTTACTTTCGGAAGAGCTTTATTAAGCACCCACAGAGAGTATCAATTTTCAATGGCATGAATCAGGAATTAAAAACAAAAGCTATGAAGCCCCCCAAGATGCCAACATTCTCACGGTTTTGATATCATAGACTTACAATTCTTATCAAGTGTAATCTTCCACATTTTGAGGGGGTGGGCATTTTGTTCTAAGGACTGCTCCAGCCCCACCCTCCCTCTGCCGCCCATTTGTGCCTTCACTGCTAAGAAATCGGTTTGAATTTGAAGCATAATAATTATGTATCGATTTTCTCAGAATAAGTCTACTTTTGATTTATGTTCTAACAGTCATGACAGTCCACGGTACATACATGTATATATGCCTATATCCAATCCAATACTCTGATACCCCGTGGTGGGTTGGGGAGGGAAGAGTTCAATATTTTTAATGCTTACTAGTCGGATTCTGCATAATTTCCCATGGCTGCAAGCCCGGTTATTAGGACGACCAGACCGCATCCTCCTGGTATAATGTGACATAGATTGTACGAGAGAAAAGAGGGAAAAGCGGTGTTGAGAGAATGGAATTGTGGCGTTATAACAGATGTAGTACCGGTAAGCGAAAATGTGAGGTAATTTGCAAGTTCATTTATGTGACTTTCGTTTTTTATCACTATGCTTTAACTGGAACCCTACAATTTTATTTGTAGGCTTATTTATCAAATGCTTCATCCTAAATTAATCGTAGGTTTATCTCTTGAATTAGTATACTGATTGTAATGAATTGGAAATTAACAAAACAACATTAATGAATCACACAAAATAAGTGAAGAATCAAATATTGTTTATTTAAGGAATGCGAAATAATTTTCTCCGAATGTCTTTCGAGATTAAAAAAAACCAAACCCTTACCCCATGCTACGAGCCCGGCCTTGAGCATGAATCGAGGGATGTAGGCATCGAAGACGCGCACGACGATGAGATAGGTGTTGACGCCCTCAACGCCCATCCAAGCCAGGGAAGAGAGGGTGAAGAAATGAACGAGAGCGGCAAGGATGCCACAGGGAACGGGTTCGACCTCCCGGTGATCGGGATGGCGGTCCAAGGCGGTCATGATCAGGAAGGTGATATAGAGACAGAGAAGGGTACCGCAAAGACATAAAAAGATCTTCTGCGACTGGTGTTTGTGAAGGTTTCTGGATAATGCAATTGTTTATAAGAGAGGGGAACAGGTTTATAAAAGGAAAGAAAATAGTTCATATAGACTTTATTACTGAATGTTTTATTATTTCAAATATGATTTAGTATTTGCCATGGGTCTAAGTTTGTTAATCAAATTCGTTTAAAAAGGTATAAGTGCATTTTTCATCATATAGGCCCGTATTTCGAACTCTGTGTTATTTTAATTCAAACTCTGTCCGTGCTTGTATATCCATTGTTTAACTATGGACAGCCAACATGGCCAATTGTAACAGGTATCTCTATTGAACAGTACAAGTTCGATTTACGAGCTCACCTCTAACTCGGGACATTCAGAAGAATCTGGGAATAATAACTGAATCATTTAACATGTTTAACTTCGCAATAATAGCATGACGAAATAGTATTACGAAATATACAATGTTAACATTTGACATATTAGGCTTCCTACAATTTTAACCTAGAGTTAGACCATGGCCTATGTTAAACTGGACTTCAGAATACAGGCTATAATGTCGAAGTGCTAACATGGCCCTGGGAGGCGGGGGTGCTGAAGCACCCCCAAGGTTTTCCTTGTGGGTGTTGCGTGTACTATTTTCCATGGGCAGCACCCCTAGGATTTCTGGAAGGTGTGACAAAATGAAGAAATTTAACAAATATGACGTAATTTTTATTATTTTTTTTTTTACAGAAATCCTTTTTTTTTATGTTTGGGGGGCTTGTCAAATTGCTTGAGATGAAAATAACCTTCATTTTGTAGTGATACTTTCCTTTTTGCTTGTCAAATTTCTCGGGATGAAAGAGACCTTCATTTCGAAGGAAGTAAATTACTTTTTTTTTGCTTGTCAAATTGACATCAGCCCCCCAAATCAAAAAATCGTTCCCAGGGCTTTGAGGGCTAAAATATACAAATTTCAAAGAAGGAAATTTCGCCGTGTACTCACTTATTTGATAGATAGGTGATCAGTATAATGATTATACACACGATAGATATTGTACATCCGATGATACTTATAACCCTTAATGCCTCAACACGTTCAGCATAAATGTCCTAGAATCAAACAACAAGAACAAAAACATGATTAATGACGATAATAGAATAAAACACTCAACAATTTCTAGGATATGTGATAGTTACATTCATTATTGGGGTAAATTATCAACGATCAAATGTTTTCTTCGATCTACCAGACATTACAAAGTTGTATTCTATCATGATCTAGGTAAATTCTAATCATTGCAAAATTGGCAGGTAATACATTCCAAGAAAATGTTTATGCATACACGATATAGAGTTTTACATTTTTCAAATGAAATATTTCAAACGGAATTAAGTAGGTAGGGCTTAATGTTTTTATATGGGATGCGATTTGTTTTTAAGTAGGTTTTTACTTTTTATGCTCTGTCCTTCTCTTTTCCCTTTTTTCTTGCAAACTTACCATTAATACAGCAAAATTTGTAAGATGGTCGCAGCTACATGTAATCTCTTCTGTGTCATCTGATGACGTAATCCTTCGACACCCCCTTTGTGACCAATCATTGTCCTCAAAGTCCCAAAAATTACACTCGGGATTTTCGAACCCTGGCTGCAAAAAAAAAAGAGCAACTGATACACTAATAACATTATGAGATAGAGTAATCAATTATCTTAATCCATTTTTATAGTTCAATCCGTGTATATAATCAAAACTAGGAATCCTACCCTTTAAAATTAATTTCTACAACCTTTTTAGAGTTAAAACATCCAAAAATATCTTTAATTTGTAAGGGGGGGGGGGGGTCACACAATAATTGATCACGAGTTACTGCTCGACTAAGGGCCATACAAATTGAAAGTCGAAAAAAGCACAATAATAACGATTTAAGGTAGGTGTACTATACCTGTACTTACTAATCTGCAAAATACATTTTTTTTTCAAAGTCACATTGCAAAATTCAGTTTATTTCCAATGCGGCGTTGTTATTCTCGGGGATTCGTTATTCTCATATTACAAAAAAAATAGTATTAGGGCCTACTCATAATTTGAAAATGCATCGACATTTTTTTAAAAAGCATAAGAAGAAAAAGGTATTCCTTTATGTCATCTGATATGCTCCTTACCTGAAGAGGTGTATAGTGAAAAACGATATCTTCTATTAGATTCGTTGTCTCCCTTCCTCCGATGGCCAAGCCTACAATTAACGAGTTCACAGACCGGTTGAAACTGTTCTGCCCGGAGTTCGTCTCGCGGACACGCGCCGAACTGAACAGCGACGAAGTCCTGAAAACGGTAAGGGCCAGACGCACCTCTGACGAGCCCTCGTCATCGTCGGCGCGGTCGTTCAGCACACCAGGAGGGATGTCAACACGAGTTTCAGCCATGTTGTCTTGTCTACGATCTAAGCCGCTGTCTCCGCTGTTGAGTGTGATGTTCGAGTCTCTAAGATCGTCGGATGTACTACTAGCAGATATGGTCAACCCAGAAGCGAAGTCGGTCGGTCTGACACTCGACACCTGGAAATGATATTATCTTACAATATTGAAATCGAATTTGTGATGGAATATTTGATCGTTTTGAACTGATATGGCTAAATATAAAAATCGCATGGTGCTGTTTGATCCCGAAAAATGAACAAACATTTTTATTGTTTTCATCAATCATCGCCCTCGCCATCAATATCATCGTCGTCGTAATAATAATCATCGCTATCATCGTCATCCTCCCCCTAATCATCATTATCGTCATCGATATACTCCAAACGTAAGTAAAACCATGTATTAAAGAGTTAGAAACGGTCATTATATGTCATTCCTAGTAACATCTGATTATGTTAATGACTTTTTGAGAAGTTTGAAGACTTATGCAATTATCAATCTTGAGCGGTGACGGAATTCCAAAAAGCTATAAAGCAATCGGATCAAAATGTTTTGGATCACCAGACTCTGTATACTCACTACATTGTTTTCCTCTGTCATACCTACTCCCACTGGAAATCCCTTACGCCCACAATTTTAATTAAATATGACTTATTAAGTATGTTTATTCATTTCATATCAAAGTAAATACCTGTACAGCTAAGTTCCTTTTTAATGCCATAAAGGGTTGACCATCTGAAGTGTCAATGTTGTCGAGTTGTGTTTCGAGACTCATCAAGATTTCTGTGAATGCCTCTGTACTCTCCTCGAGGTTGGAAGGGTTCTCCTCGTATACATCTATGATGTCACTGATGATGGTGGTCGTTAAATTAGTGATCTGTTCCAATTACAAAGCAGAAATGCGAAGAAGAACAATGTTGGTTTCCGTTGGAATTAACAATGTTATCCTTATTGAGAGTACCCTTTTATGCTACACTGTCAATGTATACATGATATATGTAATTTTACCAATAACATATCTGAAGAATATTATCACCAAACCACTATACAAAACTCCAGTTAAGAAAGTAAACATATTCTTTAATGATAATGATTCGTCTTTTTGCATTTGATTTTTCTACCCCTGTACGTTTTATTCTTTAAGAAAGTCATTTTGTCATTTTATAAGTTAGAAACGTAAAGTATATGGGTGGTTCTATCAAAGAGGACTGAGAAGAGTTAAAAAATATATAATGTTTTTATTAATGATTACTGACCATAGGATCTCCACTTCCGAGATCAGTACTGCTGCTGATAATGGAAGCTATGTTGTCGATATCGTCTTCGTCTATGTCCGTATCAGTGATCTCCACTACAATCTCTAGCACATCAATCACCGTCTCGTTCGTTACTCCGTCCTGAAGTAAATAATAATAATTAAAAAAGTTACACCATAACACTCCCTCCATGCAGGAGACGTGAGGGACTTAAAGAATGGTCTACGACCCGACTTTGGAATAAAGTGTTAAACATTTGAAGAGAATATTGAAACAAGGAATAATCTACAGTTTAAGATTGCAAAGCACATATTAATACTTAAATGAACATTCTTTCCTCGCGATAGATGAATCGTAATGACGTCATAGCAATCTTACGATTCGCTACGGTTTTTTTTTAAAAGCATTTTTGGTTATCATTGGGAACTAAAGGCATGGCTCGCAATATTAAAATAAAACTGAGCTGATATTATTGTTGTAAATTACGACAATAATATCAGTTCATTTTTATTATATTGCGACTCGTAATAGTTATCCTGCAACTCTAAAGGCCACCGCACACCTTACGACTGTTCGCGATCCGATTTTGGAACAAATCGCATTTTGCTCATTTTCTGAAAATGTGAATGGAACATATCATTTTATTTGAGGTTAAAATTTATCAAAAGAATACTAATATAACCATTTTGAAAGATTGCAAGCCTTTATTTTGGAGTAAAGGCCAAATTAGTTTCAAATCGTAACCAATCGTACGACTGCTATGACGTCATTACGACTATATATTAAATTCGCTTTTATTCTAAGAAGGATGATAGCATAGTCACTGATTTGAATATAGGTATTCGTACGATGATTTAGAACATTACACAGTAAGATACTCCAAGTCTCAATATTAGCATCACATTCTATTACATTTTATTCTGAAATCGGGTCGCAGACCAATCGTAAGGTGTGCGGTTGCCTTAAGGTGTGTGGTGCATGGCCAAGAGGACGGGATCTTTCATATAAAACACTGAATACTACATGAACAAGATTGATCAACCAAATTGATTCCCCTTGCACGCATGCAGCAACGATAATTCCCCCCGTTTTCTGAATTATCACGACTTTATTCAGCCAAAATAACGTTGGTCTTGCGAACAAGAACAACACAAAACAAAGGTCATCTACCCTGCGAGTGGGGAAATGCACTTTATGCATTGTCTGTAATTATGCGCATGCTCCACTGATTTCTATTTCCATGTTCTCGGGGACGTTCGCGCCCTGTAACGCAAAGTCCCTATTCTTTCCAGAACATGCTTTGTAATAAACTCGGAATCCATTCCAACTCTTTGAAATTATTGGTCCGCATTGTTAAGTATGATTAAACTCGGGTCATTTTCTAACTGTTAAAAATTAGGGGAAGCTACAAATTTAAAATTGCATTTACAGTATATATTTCTAATATTTACTTGGCTTGTTTTTTATGTTTTAATGATGAAGATTTCAGTAATTAGTCCCCGTCAGTTATGAATGATTTGAGTGCCAAATTGAAATGTACTGACGAAGATGCATGTTAAATTGGCTATCCATAGTTAAACCACAACTTTAGACCAGAGTTTGAATTAAAATCTAATTCAGAATACGCTGGCCATTGTGTCAAGAAAACGTTAAATCATCTCATGAACCTTTGTGAAATCAAAGTATTGTTGTGACAACGAAATGTTATCCCTACCCGAGTAATGTCGACTAGTATCTCGCTCGTCTCTCTACTCGGCCCGCAATCGTTAATGGTGATGTTCCAAATCAATTCTCCCGATGCCGTGTCTTTCACGCATACCGCACGTCCAATTGGTGAACCACCTGTATTCAAATTTTCAAAATATGTCATAAACTTAGGCAAATTGCCTAGGGTCTGTGCATGATATTTAGTTCCAATCATGTAAATTCTTTGCAAATATTGTGTTTTTTATGATTTATTTCAAGAAAAACAAAGATACTGAAAAATCTATGCCACGTCTTTTTACGTCTATCCCCCTACAAAGACACTTTTCATGCGTTTTTTTTTTCAAAGCGGCTTTTCCCGCGTTCTTTATTATTATCGTGAGGATTGGTAAGCCGCTATCGGGATTCCTGCTGGAAAGCTGCTGCTTTAACTTTTGACAAGATGCCTTGGACAAATGCTCACTGACATTCCCACGAAATTACGAAAACTTATCAATGCATCTCTAGTCCAGTTTTTACCACATTCTAAATTGGGATTACAAAGCTATAAACTATAAGATTTAGATTTCAGATTAGATTTTATAGCATTATTTTATTCCATTAATAATAAAAAAAAACTGAGGCACATACAAAATTAACATACATTACATGGGAAAACTGTAAATAATGCAATGATAAAATCTGATCATTCATCATACTGCATTACATATATTACGATCTTTAAAACTTACAATTCTATACATTGTACTTTTAACTATGTAATTTTACTTTGTAGTGACATTGTAAATTCGTCCTGTCGGCTCTGCTGTTGGCTAATATTTATATGTGAATATACCAATAAATAGATAAATAACATAAATATTCGTGCGTTTTAAAACAAAAAAAAAAGAAAATAAAAACATTAACAAAAGAAAGAGGCCTACAGTATGAAAAATAAATTATTATATTACAAGAGTATAGGTGCATGAAGAAAATGACAGAGAAACGTATAATAAACCAGATGAAGAACAGAAAAACCCAACAAAAAAAACATAGCATTAGCCAGGTAAATCAAAGATGAAGCCATTCTTACCCAACGTAGTATTAATTAGACATGTCTCAACCGAATCTACCACCTCTCCTTCTATACCGTATAAGAAGGTTAAACCATCGGCTGTCGTACCATTGCATCGAGATGCTAAAATTTAGTATAATATTGGGGATAAATGATTGATATATCGTATTAGCGTCACAATATGAGTATCCCTGCAACATGTGATTTGAATAACGAACTTAACTTAACTTTAAGATAATCATTTAGAAAATTAATTTCACATACACGTTAATAATGATTATGCAAAATAGAGAGTAATAGGCTTGATTAACATTTTCTTAAAAATGACTATTTATTCATGAATTTTATTTTATTTATCTATCAATTAACTTTCTCGACATACATACATGCCATAATTATGACTGTTGTATAAATAACTAGAATTAACTCCCTCATATTAGCCACACATTATTTTATAGTACATACAGTAAATTCTCTATATACATGTGTATAATTTATGTGCTAGAAATGCATAGGGTTCTGCTGTGATTTCAAATTTGCAGTGCACCAAAGCGTCGCTTCTGATTTCAAAAAAACAATTAATCTTTGTTTCTGCGAATTCAGGCATTTAGTTCTGCACGTCTCCACAACGCATGTTGGTCGTTTGGAGATCGTTCTCTAGAGTAATATAGCGTTCGGAAATCGGCTGAGCATGGCGCGACTGTCGCACGGGCTCCGAACGATTACTCTAATGAAAATTAACCCTCGTAATGTCAGCGCTCATCAGATTCAGTCGGATGGCAGGTTGTCTTATCACACGTCAGCATAACCTTTAAATTAATGTTGTACTCGACGCAGAAGCAGGAGTATTAGCGACTCATAATGCAATGTACACAGCTTTTACCTCATTATTAGAAATGTGATGTAATTTTTTTTCACTTTACCGATTTGTGTATGTTATGTGCTGTTTGTGTTATTTGCTTTGATACAACATACACAAGTAAGTCACATTGCGCATTATAAAGACAACATCAATCGTATTTCAACTGAAAAAAAGAGGTATAGAATATTAATTCATATATTCAGTGGTTGAAAATAACTTGGTGATTATGCATGTATGCAGACCGAATATGAATGGATAAGGAAGGAATTGATGGGAAGAAAATGAGAATAAAAATGTATTCAAAATGAAAACACAGGAGGGTTAAATATATAAAAGAATGGATTGGAATCAAATAAAAAAATGTAATGGGACATGAATGTGAGACAAATGAAACATTTTCTTTAATTAACACAGACGCCAAATAGAATATTCTGCAAATAAAGAAGATATGGTTAGAATGAAATATAAAGTGAAAAAACGAATTGTATGTAGAAAAAGAGGATCATTAATTTAGAAAAAATCGAAGAAAAACAAATGATTTAATAATGAATCAAAGAAGAAAAAACTGTGTTAGAACATGGGTGAACAACAAAATTGAAGCAAAAATTAAATTGACAACCAACAAACATGCAAAATCGATGATGGGATAAAGTCAAATAAAGACAAAAAAATGAATTGAGAAGTAATAAATGTATATGAAACAAAGTGGAAAAAGAAAACGGGTTACATTAATTTCATGGTGATAAGCATATGACATGCATATGTCAGGTATAAAACGGGAATACATGAATGTTAATACAATGACCGATATCAGATGAAATATGCACAGCAAGTAGATATCAGTTTGATACAACCTGGCACTACCGATAATAATGCATTTATGATTGCCACCTTCGAATACTTTTAATATCATGAGTGGATATTATCTCAATGAAAATCAAATTGCATGTAGAAATGACTAATAGAAGAAAATGAATAAAACGTCACAAACCAATATGTAGGCTCCTTGGTGGCATCTTGCTGTAACAAAGTAAGAAAGAAAGTGTAAGCTTTTATAAATTTAAAATGTTTAACAACAATGAAACCAACATTCTTAGCTTTTGTAAATTCAACATCTTAAAACTTTTTGAAATGACAGGGCTCAACATTATTCCAAACATTAAATTATTTAAACCGGTACCATTAGAATTCACCATGTGTGGACTTTCACGCCTCAGTATAGGCCTATATCAATATCATTTAAACTCTGTCCATCCTCAAAACAAATTTATGACATTGCTGCTTATTTATCAAGTCTGTGCATTCCATGATAACAGCATTACAAATGACACATCATTGTAAAGAGGAACAATCATGCTTTCCAATGATACCATATTCACATATGATGGCACACTAAGAAAATGATTACCTTCAAACTTGAGTTGCATAACTTTTTTGACGGGTTTATACGCACACAAAAACACACACACCCTCACCCACTCACGCACTCACATACAAAATATACCAAATATTTACAAATTTTTATAAAATATACAAAATACATACACATTATATATATAAAAAGGTCGCCATTATATTTAATTCACAACTCGTTGTCACAATACTTACTTGAATTAATGCAGAGTATAACTGTTCTAACACCCTAGCTTGATCATGACACTCCTTCAGCAGCCAACATTATCCATGCTATAACGGCAAATAAAAATGACATATACAATAAATATATATTAAAATATCATGATCTGGGTCCAAATATAGCAAAACATTCCATAATAAACAAAAATAAAATGAAATAGAAGGCAAGACATGGTGTATGGGATTACATTTCTAGAAAGCTGCAATCGAGTGAAGCGAGCTAGAAAAACTAAAATTTGTTAACATTTACGTATAAAAACCGAATTTTGTGAAAGACATTAACGTGATATTCAGATGAACTGTGGGCGCGTCGTGGTCTAGTGGTTCTGACTCTCGTCTTTCAAACAGAGGGTCGTGGGTTCGAATCCTAGCCATGGCGTGTTTTCCTTCAGCAAGATATTTATCCACACTGTGCTGCACTCGACCCAGGTGAGGTAAATGGGTACCGGCAGGAAGTAATTCCTCAAAAAGCTGTGCGCACTAGAATCGGTAGACTAGCTTAGCCGGGGTAATATAGGAGCGCATTGAGCACCTAGCAAGGTGGATACGTGCACTATACAAATCCTATATTATCTATTTATTTAAAAACAAGAAACAAAATTATTTTAGTTCCCCCTTCCTTTTCTCCCTTTTTTATTGGTTATGATTTTATTCTATTTTTTTTCATTTTTTTTTCAAGCCTCCACTTAATGTGTACCCCAGTGAACAAATATTATAGAATGTGATGAAGAAAATATAAGTTCGATGTTATATAACGCCAGTCAGTTTTTATCGAGAATTATTAATGAAAGGTAGGTAGGACCTAAATCTCTTAAAGTAACAACAAGAAAATTATGTGCATTGTCAGAACAGCGTGGGATATGAAAAGGCAATAAACAAGAGGCGGGGGAATATCACAGGTTTGTAATCGTTTGAATCTGGAAGTTTGGGCTGGAAGTATCAAACAAGAGGGGGGTAAAGACAGGAATAAATAAATGAAGAAAAGGACATTATGAAAATAGTTGTGTGAGAGAAAGATAAAGAAAAAAAAAGGATGAGAGACAAACAGACAGACAGAGAGAAGAAGAGAGAGGGGATATAAAATATAATGCTCATAACCGTTCACCGTTTGCGTAGAATCTTATCAGAAAATCCATGTTCACTGATTTACATGACTGTTGTCATAACTCCCTTGGCTTAGCCAATCAAAAAGTATTGTATGATGTATGAGTCAGTCATATAAGTCCTGGGATCCCCTTTGCTATATAGACATGTATACTTTATCCAATCTATGAACTACATTTGTTTTTTTCACCATTCGAAATATTGCTATTTGTTCAAGTAACGTGATGCAAAACATTTATTTATTTCACATTAAAAGCCATCCAGAAAATCACAAAATTACAAATTTTTCGTTTGCATGTACATAATAAAAGAACTGAAAACGTAAATACAATTTAGTCACACTAGTAAATAATGTGACCGGGGCTAGTAAAATCAAAACTTATCAAGTCTTTATATAATTTCTTTCATGGTTGAATAGGTTTGATTTTTGTCATTACTTCCTCGTTTTTATTTTTTTTTCGAGAATAAAACGATCAGACCAAATGGCGGCCAAAATGCGGCAAAGCAAAACAAAACAAACTATTATTTCATCGTCCATTGTCATTAAATAAATAGTCTGCGATTGTGACGTAAGCAACTCATTTACAAAAGGATAAAGATAGATATTCTTTGCATTAACAGATTTTTTACATTGTTTGAGTTAACATTCGTCGGGCATATCATATTGACATATGCACTCCGCATTCATACAATGGATTATTGTAAAAACAACATGAAATTGCAGTTCCCCCTTACGAACCCCCTCAAATCTTTGAGTATGATAAATTACTCAAGCATGGGACATAGCTCGGGTTGTAAGGAAGCATTTTTCGAAAATTAGCGACAGCCGCGACTTATTAACGGCCACAAGAGTGACTTCACACAGGGACCTGGGAACGATTTTTTCAGTGGGGGTGCTGAAATTTCTCCTCAAAGGTGGGGAGGCACAATTGAGTTTTCCATAATTACACACACACACACACACACCCTCACACACATATATGACAGTCACTTCTTAACTTTCTTCTTATAAAAGAACATAGATATATAATTAGATAACTCGAGCGCGAAGCGCGAGCTATTATTATTATTATTTTTTTTTGGGGGGGGGGGGGTTTATGTATTTTGTCCTGAAAATTGAACATTTTGAGCAATGTTTGTGGTCCTGAACAAGATGCGTATCAAACAAATAATAACTGCGAACGTGATCAGCGCGAGCAGACATTTTTTATATACGCTCTGGCCTGATCGAAAGGGACGTGTTATAAGGACTGTTTGCAGTTACATTAAGACGATACATATATATCAAAAATCAAATAATGCGAGCTCGAAGCGCGAGCTGAAAAAATTTGACATTCCGACCTAAATACTGGACATTCTAAGCACTCCTTGTAATCATGAACAAGAAAGGTATATAACTATACAATTGATGCGAGCGCGAAGCGCGAGCGCAAATAAAAATGAGATTTCAGACCTAAAAAAAGGGACATCTTAAGCACTTTCTAATCATGAAGAGGATAGGTATATAACTATACAATTGATGCGAGCGCGAAGCGCGAGCGGAATTAAAAATGAGATTTCAGACCTAAAAAAGGGACATCTTAAGCACTTTTCTAATCATGAAGAGGATAGGTATATAACTATACAATTGATGCGAGCGCGAAGCGCGAGCGGAATTAGAAATGAGATTTCAGACCTAAAAACAGGACATCTTAAGCACTTTTCTAATCATGAACAGGATATAGGTATATAACTATACAATTGATGCGAGCGCAAAGTGCAAGCGGAAACAAAATTGAAATTTCATTTGAGATTTTATTCATTATTTTCACTTCAAGAACCAAAAACAGTTGAATTGACAACTGATTTAGTCCATTAGATATTCTTTGCTGCATCTTATTTCATTATAAGGGAGACATATCATTCACACTGGTATGAAAAAATGTAACAATTTTGATTCCATGTAATAACACAAGAAACAGGATAGTGGGGATGTGACATCTTCAACCCACATGGGCGGAAATCCCAGAGGGGACTGGGGGACGTGTCCCCCCTACCAAAAAAAGTAGGGGAACACATTATCAAATGTCCACCTACTATTTTTGGTCTTTCATGATGGAGAAAAATACATCACTTCACAATCGAAATAATACATGTATTTTGGACTAAATGACCTTACATTTTGGGAGAAAACCCTTTTTTGTGGGGGGGGGGGGGGGCTTGTCAAATTTTGTTAGGGTTAAAATGACCTTACATTTAGGGTGATAACCTTTTTTTTTTGCTTGTCAAATTTTACAGGCCCTGGTCCCCCTTCCTTTGGGGACAGATTTCCGCCCATGTCAACCCACCTATTAAATATTCATGACGACATGCATATCACCATTTTCATAAAATATTGCTAAACTTTAGAATTAAATAACTTAACTATTTGTTATCAGATTTTCATAAAATGTATTTATTTTGATAAAATGTATTTAATATAAATATTTTCAGCCCGGAGTACCCCCAAAACAAGCTGCGTATCTGAATAAACATGCGTGCGCGTGTTTAGAGTTAGACCTAGTATTTGGAATTCTAAATACATTTTTTTATTACAAAAATCAATAATGCGAGCGCGAAGCGCGAGGAGAAATTATTTGATATTCCGATCTGAAAAGGGTGAATTTAAACACTATTTTAAGTACTGTGTCTGAAAATTCTGAAGGGGGGTCTACAAAACGTCGTTCATTTTGATTACATTTCTGTCATTTATCATACCTACCACTAGCTTTCCAGGAGGAAAATAACACATGCAGCACCCCCAAATTATGGGGGTGCTTCACCCCCAGCACCACCGCTTCCCAGGGCCATGGGGCAGGGCGAAAAAGACTGTGAAATTTGATTTCTATTGTCTGACTTGTAATTGTTTTTACAAAACACGGGCGGTCGGGGGCGCGCACACTTGATTCGACATAAAACCTGGAAGTTTCAAGTCCAACCACACCCATATCCCATATGTCCCTCCCTGCTATCGAGTCAGGGGCCGCGGAACGGTTTTCAAAGTGGGGGGGGGGGCTGGCCATGCAAAAAATCGCAATCATATGGTCATTTTTACGTTTTTGTACACGGTTTTGGAAAAAAAAGGGGGGGGGGGGCTGAAGCCCCCCCAGCCCCCCGCTTCCGTTGCCCCTGCGAGTAGTGTGTAAACTATGGTTATCACGTATCGCGCGCGACCACGTCTGTATCGGAATGCCGGAGCTTGATTGAGTCGCGTTATAGGAGGGATGTTATTGGAATATGTGAAAGACTATGTAAACGATTTGTGATTGTTGGATGTGATAATTATGTACATTATAACATATTTAAAAAATACAGGGGGAACCTGATTTCGTGGGGGTGCTGCCTATGGAAAATAATACACGCAGCACCCCCGCTTCCCAGGTCCATGACTTCACATTCATTTTAATGTGATAAAACATTAAGTGGAATGCAGCTTTAATCATTACCATGGTTGCATCATATACCATGCTTGTGTCACATGCCCTTCTATCAAAGTCATGATTAGAATAATAAGTATGAAGATAAATGCAATGCCCAGCAAACAGCCACTAGCTAGACTCCTGAACACCATGATGCGACAGTGTTAAGAGGTCATTGACAAATGTGTTGGCTACACACACCATAAAGCTGTCGGTATACCATGGTATACTGTCTCATAAATAATACGTCATTAAAGCAAAGACTTTGGTAGTTTTTTTAACGTCATTTTTTTTTCATGTTGTGCTTATTCAGGTTTTAAGTAACGAATGTTTCTAAAATTATTATCATTTTTTAAAAATATATATTTGCTTTCTAACAACCCTAGCTATATTCCATGGGAATAACTTACCTTGTTACACTGAAATATTTGACGGGGGTAATTGGGGCTCGATTAGGGGGAAGTGACTTTTTGATGATGTTTTATGTTATTAGTACATACACCGCAATTTTATTGCGTAGTATCCTTTCATATGATCGTGGGGAGTTTCATACCCGAAAATTGTCATCATGTTAACATTATTTAATTTGATAATAAGCGAGGCAATCCAATCAAAAAAAATATACATTTTAACATGACGTCTCATTATATTGTGGTATATACAAAACTCCACATGTTAGTGGCATAGCAAACGTAATATTATTCACCGAGTATTAAGCATTTTTCAGAGCATACATGTACAGACTGATTAACAACCTCAATAAAAAGAAATGTGATGTCAGCAAGGTCTTATATCGGCCAAGAGAAGAGACCCCTTTTCACACTACACTTAATACCACAATGGAAGGTACAGACCATTTTGCACATATTCTTTCCACCTTTCAGAATTTTTGCCTCTTTCATAAATGGGGGGGGGGGTGGTCTTCTTTAGAGGTATAACTTTGCACCCTTTCTATTGGAAAGGTGCAAGTTTTATCTCCCAGGAAATGGGAGCGGGGGCTTTTAATTAGCCTCCAAATCTTTCTTCAAAAAACGTTTACAAAAACTGCAAAAATTACCATTTTATTTTTTTGGCATGGTCAGACCCTTTCGTCTTTTTTGATCGTCCTTCCCACTTTTAAGCCCACTCCGTGGTCCCCGAGTTCGTTTGAAATAAGTGATCCACATGTTTTAAGTGCACATGACGATTTTGCATGTGTTTAATAAATGTCTTATATATTCATCATTGCTGACAACTTACATATTTTTAAAAAGCATGTAAGCACGTATCAACAGCATGATGTGAATAAGATCTGTGGTGAACTTTTACTACTAAACAAAATTGAAAGATTTACCCTGCGAAACATAAAGATGAATCTAACTTCGTCATCGACTCCTTCTATTTCCCAGTTCAGCATACAATAAAGCATACAATGCATCTCTTCTCCTCGTTCTTCTCTCTGTTTCGTGCTCGATAAATATGCAAGAAAGGAAAAGAAGATAACAAAGATCAAAATAAGGCAACGGAACAAGAAACCTGAAAATTGTTACATTTGATATTTATTGCGAAAGCTGAAAAAAATGTTGTAAATTGATGATTAGCCTGTTGACCAAATATTATAGGGTGCTATTTTTTATGTTGACGTTGTAATTCAATCATAACGAAGAAACGTTCAATAACTGATATTTTATAGCTAAACACTATAGAAATTGACAAAAATTTGCGTATAGTTACCTCGGTCATTTCCGGTAATCTTTATATGTAACTCTGTTATAATTGGACGGTCCAGTATGGTCAGCCATTTTTTCTGATTTAGTCCTGACCTGTCTGTCTGCTAAACTTCTTTTTAATCAGATCTTCGGAGAAACACCAAGAACCTTCAGGGAACCATTGTTGCAAGGTCTGTGACATCGATGGACCTTTTCCAGGTACCACGAGGTGCCGTAGGGTGGGTTGTTATGTAGTGCGCAAATATTAACATTTATTTTTGGTGAGCACTTCCTCAAATTTTCAAACTGATGACGTGAGACTTTTATTATATTACTATTATTATCATGTTCAACACACTTCAGCCACCCCTTTCAGACTATGACAATGTTATTCGTTATTTCCCATGTCACACGAAAGAGTTGTGTTTAAACGCAAGTCAACATATCAAGCGCAAGTCCTGAATACGTGCTGTTGATTTATTGGAAATTAATTTGCGTATGATTCACATAGTTGCATATGAATGCAACTTTTTTAATGGGTCCCAGGTGGGTGTTTCATAAAGCTGTTCGTAAGATTAGAGCAACTTTAAAAACGACTGGTGAGCCTTTCTTACGCGCTAAATAATCACCAATGAACATTTAATGGTGAATATTATTTACCACAAGAAAGGGTCACCAGTCGTTCTTAAAGTCACTCTTATCTTAAGAACAGCTTTATGAAACGGTCCCCTGATCAAACTGTTGATCCTGACTGAGACATAATGCTCATAATAATATTCGACGCATTGTTACTCTGCATGAGTTATCGTTTTCGTCCATTTCTCGTGGCTGTTGAAATATATTTTTAGATATTAAAAGAATGATCTGTTTCAATTCGGCTAAAGCCGGGATAAAGTAATGCTCCCCATTGAATAGGCAACTAGAGAGTCAGCACCTCAAAATGCTTATCATAAGTTAAGCCTGTGAAACAGGTCCATGCTCAATGAATATTACATCTTTTTATATGGTTTAAGTTACCGCAGTTATTTCTTTCGCACTTTCTTTGAACTATAATCTTAAGGGAATTATTTAAATTTCTTACTGTATCTATAGCAATTTCAGCCTTTATTTGATACCTTGTACTTCTTCCACATTTCCCTTCTCCTTAACAAATCTTAAATAAACCGAGCAAACAACTAAAAAAATCCTCTTTTCTCGAATTCACCCGTACTGGTCAGAACACAGTGTCCCAAAGTGTGTCCACAGTGTGTTCACAGTGTGAGAAACAATGTTAAATCACCTTCACACTGTTAGATTTGAACAGTGTGAATCACATAGTCGACCATGTGAACACGCTGAGAAGAGGAGAACAGTCACACCGTCGAGGTGTCCACAGTGTGAAAAAAATATCCACACTGTTGAATTCTAGCACTTTAACAGTGGGAATAATATATTCATGTAGTCAACCATGAGAACACACTGTGATCACACTTTGTGACACGGTGTTCTTTCCAGCAGGGATAAATTGCTTGGGGTTCGAATTCATGACCTCCATCCACTTTGCACCTACTCTAGAGCCAGCAACCACATAAGAAACTATGGCGTTGATTGATGTAAGCAATAAAAGGACACCAACACTCATTTTACACAGGCTTTAACGTTTTAGTGCCATTACAGCATCCTTGGTTTTTCTGTTACACTTTTGGGTGCTATATGCTCAGTCTCTAAAGTGTAATTATGGTCTTCTATAGTGATATCAAGTGGTGTCAGTTTTAACACATCAGTTGATAAATTCTTGGTGTTAGTTCAACACCTTTAGGTGTTTGTTAGTAAAACACCCTTAGGCGTTTTTACAACACACCAGCTAATTACCTTTAAACTCTTAGGTGTTTTGTTCAATTCAAGGTTGTACGTTTTACGCCTCAGGGTGTGGTCCTCTTGGGACACCAACTGGTATCAGTTCAAACACCTGCTTTACTCTTAACCAAATTCTATAGAAAATCGAAAGTAAAGAAATGAAAATATTTCTTTTTTCACACTGGCTCTCTTGAACTAACCTAAGAAACAAAAATTTCATTATCGATTTTAAAGAATTTACGTGATTAATCAGTAAATGGAATATTGGAAGCAAACACAAAATACATTATTCAGATAATTGGTGCAATGGTTGATCTGATCATTGGTCTCGTCATGACTTTATTTTCTGTTTTAATAGACAAAATACATACAGCTCACACGCACGAATACACAACCAAACAATTTTGGCGAAAAACACATTTTACATCAAAACAATATTACGACATGTCAATGCACACACGTCTGCCAGTACGTAGCCAAAGTCGATTGAAATCTTATCATCATGCAAAATAAGTGCCTTCGAACTGTCATTTTTAGTAGCTCTATAAGATGATACCAAAGAAAAGTTGAAATTCCCATTAAAAAGTGATCTAAAATGGCAAAGAAAAATTACCTTTTTTTTTCAAAAGGAGTTAGGTCCATTTCAGTTTAGTTGCACAAGGGGTTAGGTCCACACATATTTTTTTTGGAAAAGAATATTTTAAAAAATATGAAGACAGGTAGATTTCTTTTATACCCAATGTTATGTTCTCATGGCAGGGTATCATGAAAATTTAATTTAGCATAAGAATATTGCATTATGGGAGAATAAAAAAAATGATTTTCTTGGAGTGCACATGACACCTTTTGCAAACAAACTCTTCTCAAGAGCTCATTTGTCAAAAGGGGTTAGGTCCATTGGTCATGAATTTTATTGTTTTCTGTCTCAAAACCTCTAAATTTTAAGTCGCTCTGATGAAAACCAAAAAAAATCGAAATTCACATGAAAACATGAATAAAAGTGTCGAAGAAAAATCACTTTTTAAATCAAAATAGATTGGATTCATTTCAGTTTACTTGCAAAAGGGGTTAGGTCCACAATGATAATTTTTTAAAGAATATATAGAAAAAAAATGAAGACGGGTAGATTTCTTTTATACCCAATTTTATGTTCACATGATAGGGTAGTACATCATGACAGTTTAGTTTCTCATAAGAATATTGCAGTAAGTGAGAATAAAAAACATGGTTTTTCTCGGAATGGTCCAAAGTGGACCTAACCCCTTTTGCAACTAAACTCTTCATATGCAAGTATATCAAGCAAACAACAATGCATAAGATAATAGAGCAAAGTAATTTTTCTTTTTCTAGAATTGAACCTCTATTAGGAAATAAGGCACGTTAATTTATACTTTTCAGGTATTCAGCTGCGCAATTTACATTTAAATGTCATCAAGCGAAGAGACAGATTAAATATTTACTCTACACATTCAAAAATTTGGAAATAAATCCATGAACAAAAAGTTATTTACGTCATAATGTCTACAAGTACAACAATGAAGACAATCGCCGTGTTATTTCTCTTTGAATTATAATATCTGTTAACTATTGAATAGAAGAGATAGTGGAGACAGCTTACACGCACGAATACACAACCAAACAATTTTGGCGAAAAACACATTTTACATTAAAACAATATTACGACATGTCAATGCACACACGTCTGCCAGGTACGTAGCCAAAGTCGATTGAAATCTTATCATCATGCAAAATAGGTGCCTTCGAACTCTCACCTTAAGATTTCAGTCAGATAGTGCAAGACTTTGCATCGTAGCCCTTTTCATCCATATGAGACACATCCCCTCATCTAAGTTAATTATTGTGTGCCGCCACCACTCAACATTAAACTCTGGCCACGGCGCTCTCTCCTGCTTTATTTGCAAAGTTAATATAAGGGCAAAAATATTTAAAACGGGGAGAAAAAAAGAAAGAAGGAATCCGTCTTAACCTTATAAATTCATTTTAAATTGTGTTTCCGATTTCTAAATTGATAAAAAGCTATGATTTTTTAAAAGTTTGATTTTCTCAGGGGTGTGAGGATTCAGATTTTTATCTGATTTCAGATTTTTTGTTTTGATTTTCAGCTTAATTTCAGCTTATTTTTGGCCTTCCTCTGTACAAAAAGTATGGGAGCTCTTTCTATTTCAGACTTTTTCAACACTCTTCAGCTTTTTTCAGATCTTTTTATTTGTGACAACTCACACCCCTGTTATCTGGAACAATAAAAAGTATGTTTGTAGTTTGTTGCACATCTCTCTACCCCTATTCCCCTTCTTTCTATTACCTTATATTGACATTAAATCGATGACCATATGCCTATATGAAGAGCTCACTTGCAAAATGGGTTAGGTCCATTTTCATCAAATTTGATTTTTTTTTGTCTCAAAGTTATTTACGTCATAATGTCTACAAGTACAACAATGAAGACAATCGCCGTGTTATTTCTCTTTGAATTATAATATCTGTTAACTATTGAATAGAAGAGATAGTGGGAGATAGATAGAGAGACAGAGAAGACGGAAATATATAAAGGGAGAAGGGGGAAAGGAGAGATACAAAACAGAAAAAAAAGCAACAAGAATGTATTAGTTGCAGCGCTATGCCGGAAACTACACCCTATCTAACGCAGTTCATTACGCTGAACTATAGAGCATTAAAAAACAGGAAATGCAAATCGGCATTTAGCTCATTTATCTTCTCTGGTAAATAATGTTGTAAACTACGTGGAAATCATTTGGTGGGTGTTTCATAAAGCTGCTCGTTAGGCACGACGTTATACACGAATTTAACATATTCTTAGGTGCTACGTCAGAAACCTAGGCACAGATATCGAGTCAAGTTTCAAGTAATTCCCAACTAACATAACTTTCGAATAGGTTTATGACACACTCATCAAACCTACCTTACGGGCAATCATACTACTACATGCTGGTGACTTAGCAGTGGCGTAATGAGCCAAAAAAAATTGAGAGGCTAGATATGGCGCATCGGGCAAAATTTGTTAAAAAGTTACGAGCGAGCAAGCAAAAATTTCGACACCTTTATTAAAAATATCAAATTTTGTGATAGATTTTTGACATAATATTCAGAAAATATCATATTTCACCCTTCTCTCTTTCCTCTTTTCCCTTTTTTTTTTTCTTGGTCGTGAATTTGTTACTTTTTTGTGGGGAAGAGTCCCAAGCCCCCACCCATAAGTACGCTACTGTGACTTAGTCTACAATAAATTGTTCATCTCAGTTTATATCAAGGATCCTCTTTGTATATCGTTAGTTCATATCCCCCATCGACGACTTCGTTATTAATAGTTTGATAAATAGATGGCTGAATAGAATCTGGCTCCTCATAAAACATTGTACCGCCAGGGGTAGGTATTTCAATGGTAAAATCGTGATCATCTTGTTGGTTTCCAAAGTTTTCCGGGGGGCTGGGGGGTAAGGTGTCCTTGCATCCTCTAAAAGTTGTCAAGGCATCTGTAGGTGAGGAGGAATTATCAGCCCTTTTCCGTCGAGACCTAGGAGAAAAATGGGGGGGGGGGAGAAAAGCGTTCACTCTAAAAACAATATATCAGTGAGGCACTTCATAGAAAACAGGTTTGAAAATTGGCTGATTTAATTGATTCTATTCATATTACTTTAATTCAACACTAGATGTCCACTGACAGTGGATATTGGTTTAATTTACTCGTCAGAGTCTAGTTTACATAAGGTAGTTGAAAGTTTATTGCATTTTGATGATAACCAATAATTTTCTACAGTACCATAGCGTCGCACCCGGGTCGTTAAAGTCTGTTGTTCTCGTCTCATTTCAACTTCCTTTAAAAACCAACGTGCATTCCTTTTGAAAAGAAACAAAAGAATCTAAATCAAAACGAATTAAGACTATAATTGTACCTTTTGCAAATGAGAACCACGATCACAAAGACAACAAGGAGAACCACTGCTACCGTGCAGGTGATTGCCACAATCATTAGAGCGTCAGTATCTGGAACTTAAATAATGAATAAAAAAAATGCAAGTAATATATATATTTTTTCAATTCCATTCATTCCATTCTATTGCATGGAATTTTCTTAAACATAATAAATAAAATAACATGTAGCTCAGAAGGTGAAGAGAGTGGCACTGAACATACGAAACGTTGAGGGCTCAACTTTTATATGTTCTAAGTAAGCTTCCAATACAGTTCGAAGTCTTATTTTTATCAAAAAGAGCAAAACGCACAATATATTTCCGATCGTTTCAATAAAAGTATAAAATTTATCAATACATTCGTGATGAAGATAGGCCTATTACAGGGGATACACCGTATTTTGAGTTCAGTACCTCTTAACCTGTTAACATAAAGATGCTTACCCTTGCAGTCTGGTACAGAATCGGACCAAGTGCCGTTATCACAAGTTAGATTGGATTGGCCTACGAAGAGATAGTTCTCGCTGCAGTTGAAGTAGACCGAGTTAGAGTGGTAAAATGATGCGGAACCTGGATACATATTTCCTCCGTCTGGTGGTGATATATTGGGGCAATTTTCTGAAAAAAGGTAAAAAAAAAGTTGTTGGTATTACTTCTTCATCTCTTAAATTGATTTGAAACTACCACCTGGGCCGTCACCAGGGGTGACCACATTTTTAGGGGGGGGGGGTGGGGTTGGGGTATGGGGGAATTGTCCCCGGGTGATAGGTTATTTGAGAAGGGCGACCTGCTACTAGAATTGGTTTTGTTATTCATATCTACCTTAGATTACATGAGCAAGAAAGAAGAAAAGGAAGGTAATAAAAACGGAAGGAAAATAATAGGAAGAAAAAGTGAATATATTATGATATTTTCAAGTCAACATGTAATAATAATAATAATAATAATAATAATAATATATACAAAAATGTAATGCGCTTTATACGGACGTTTCAAAGCGCGAATGAAGAACATTGAAAGAAAGAAGAATATACATGTACAATATATCTCATTTAAGGAACAACAAAGAAACTGAAAGTGAAAAAAAAAACATTGAAAAATAATTGATTGGGTATATGGAAGCGAAAGATGGGATAGAGAAACTTATCAAAATAAGTGGGTTTTAAGGAGGGACTCTTAAGTTAGAACTGTTTAAAAACAGTTCTGACGATGGTGCTTCACGTCCACAAATGGGGAGATTATTCCAAAGCTTCAGGGCAATTACTGAGAAGGATGTACAGATTATTCTTCTTGCGATTCGACTTTTGATAATTTTGTTTCAACGAGTAATGCATACTGTTCATGATTTAAAAAATAATGTTAAATACATGTATACAAAAATTATAGCTTGCGATACGGGTTCACATTATTTGATTAGCGAGATACACATTCTCCTTATGAATTCCCACAAACAGTCGTTGAAATGTACTCTTTTAGGTAAGTAAGTTTATATCAAATATTTTCATCGCATTGCAAAAGCGATACGCATCGCGTTTATGATTTTAGCAAAGAATTTCAGCTCGCGCATCATATCATCTTCATAGTGTTCCTAAATATAAAACAGTGCTTTACATGTTCCTTTTCGGGTCAGTACAAGACATAATCTCAGCTCGCGCTTCAGAATAGCATTAATTGTTAAATGAGATACTGTTCTGAATTAAAAAAAAACGTGCTTTTCAGATCGGTATATGGAAAATTTTCAACTTGCGCTTCGCGCTCGCATTATTTATTTAGGAAGATACCCATTTATTTAATGTTTAAAAAAGTGAAAATAATTCCCTTTTAAAGGTCTGAATCACCCAAAATTTCAGCCCGCGCTTCGCACTCGTAACAATTCTTTTACTGGGATGCATATCCTGTTCAATATTGGCAACGTGTTTAAACTGGTCAGTTTTTTCAAGTCGGAATATCAAAAAATGTTTACAGTTCGCGCTTCGCGCTCGCATGAATTATTCAGTCATTATATTAAAAAAAATATTCAAGTTAAAACCGCATCTTGATCGTAATCATACAAAGTGCTTCGAAATTTTCGATTTCTAGGTTTGGAATATACCCCCCCCCCCCAAAAAAAAAAAATGAGCTCACGCTTCGCGCTCGCACAATATATAGGTTTTATCATATAACTGATCTTGTTTTAAGAAATAAGTTAAGATGTACTTTAAAACTTTATTCATAAGTTAAGACTACCACCTAAATAAAAAGTGGAGCGCCTCTGGCAGTCTCGCCTGCATTACGCAATTCAATATAGCAGCAGTGCTGACTTTGAAAACGACTATAGAATAATCATTCACAAAAAACACCATTTATATGATGAAAAAATATGATAAAAACATACTATGTTCTCTGACCCTAAATGATATTTTACCTTGATCATGTGACCAAAGACTTGTGCAAGACGATCAGTGATACTTGATTACCCTTATGTCCACATTTTATGAACTAGATCCATAAACTTTCAAAGTTATGATGGCAATTCAACGAATACCCCCCCCCCCAAACACGGCCAAAGTTTATTAACCTAGGTCATGTGACCTGAAACTCAGAATGATCCCTGAAAATAACCTTCATTTTGTATCAAAAACCCTTTTTTGGGGGTCAAATTTTGGTCAGCATCCCATATTATAAAATCTTTCCCCGTGGTCTGGATGTTCCACTCCCTCTCTTATGGTGGGGGAGGGGGGTAGTCCTAATGACCAAAATTACATGAAAGTACGCCTATTTATATTCATTTTTATTAAGATTATAGGCATTCCATTGGGCCAAAATAAATAACCTGTATTTACTGGCCTGAAAAACTTCATTTTGGCACTTTTATTTAGCAAACGTCGCATCCACTTCGCGAACGCTTTCTGCAACGTTCAGAAATTCTTTTGGAAACGCCCGCCAAAATCACAATTGACAGATCAGAAATCATTATTAAAGGTTTTTAGACCGGGACAGCACATCGTCTCAAGATTCGTACTGGACGAAAAATTGCAATATGGCGTTTTTTCCAGAGTCCATGAGGACACTGCTGTTTTGATTCACCAATTTTCGACAAGGATGCTTTGTTTTGATGGGCTTTTGACAAAAGATTATCAGTGTTATATAAAGCGTCTGCGAAGTGTTTTCTAAATGCCCTCATATATGATCGCGAAGCGCAAGGTGAAATTTCGTGGTATACTGGAATGAAAAAGTGTGATTTGATATTTTTTCCTTTTAAGTTTATATTCCTTTCCTTAATTCCGAATTCGATTCTCAAAAATTCATCGACGTTGCGGATTATTACCGTAGCAGTATACACTGTCGTTCCAAGAACTGCCTTCACAGACTAGTATTTCAACTTGCAACAATCCGGATCCGGAACTAAAGCCATCGTCACATATAACAACAACTGACCGTCCATTTGGATATACGTCGGTTCGGTTAGCCCAGTTAGAATTTGGCACTGTAGGACTTGCACAATACTCTGAAAAGAACAAAATTGTATAGTATTACATTTTGATATAGTCTTCTTATGCCCCATATCCTCCCCCTGAATTCTTTAAGCCTTTACCACCCCCTCCCGCATTTTCTCTCTCCCCTCTCCCTCCCCCTCTCTCTATCCCTCTCTCTTAACTCACCGAGGCATTCTATTCCGGAGCTATCAATAACGCCATCATCACATGTAAGGATGCCATCGAAGTCAGATCCGATTTCGAACGTAAAGCCATCGTTACAAGTAAGCGTCGTTGAGCTATCGTGTGGAACGTACGTGCTATTCGTCGTGTCGTTCAGGTTGGAGTTCTTAATGTAAGGTACCAAACAGTCGGCTAAACAAAACGAGTTCATGGGAAAGAATTCGGTCAATGACATACAAATAGGGGGGGGCTCGAGGCCATACCCCCAAACAAACAAGTTTCTAAGAATAAAAAAGAGAACTAGAAGGAAAACGGAAGTGAGATAATTGGATAATATTTAATGTCAAAATCATTCCAAAAAATGAGATTTTTGTATTAATTAAAAAAAGATAAAATTTGTTCTCGCTCGCATTTTTTTTTTAGAACGTTTGCTCCATCCACCATATCTGGCCTCTCAAAATTGTTGGCTCATGACGCTACCGAAAACGGCTATACTCTTTAAAGACTACTCATTTTGACGACAGTGGGTGATAAACTGAGAATAAATCTGATCCAAGATCGTGTTCGTATAACTTTTTTTTACGAGTGTCCCCTACCCTTCTGATTTTATTCAAAAGAGACTCCCCCGCAAAAAAAATAACAATGTTAAAAATCATTATGATGATATACGCTCTTGCTCTAAAGGTTTCATCCCCACTTTACTACGGCCGAGGAAAACCTCAGACCTCTTATGTATGTATATAGGTTACATCATCACAAAAGCGATAGTGATCGATATAATTTTTCGATATTAATGTTGATGTTGAAAGGTTAGTCATATTCACGCGGCCACCAATCCTGCATTTGGACATGAAGGGGAAGGGCTCATTTTGAATAACTTTCAAAGCACAGCTAGGCCTACACATGTTCCAGGCAGGTTTTCGACACTATTAGCCCGGAGGGGGGGGGGGGGTCCGTCAAATATACACACGCGTGGTGGCCAAAATATTTCCAAACACCCCTAAACGAGTTTTTTCTCTGTGTGCAAAATAACCCCCTAAACAAGTTTTTCGCGTGCTTTATACACATTTTGGCTCCTAAACAGGTTGTCGCCAGAAATATGACCCCAAAATCTTTGAAAAAAAAAACCTAAATACGTTTGACCCTGCGATTGACCATTGACCAGTCTTTCAAAACTACCCCTTTTTGGAAAATCAGTGTTTTTGATACCCTTAGCGAATGCACGCGCAGCCCGCGTCCAAAACTGGAAAAACACTCCTTTAAACGCGTTTTTTTTGGTCACGCGTGTGTACAGCAATATATTTGACTGCCCCTCCCCCCCGGCACTATTAGCAGGTCTGTAAAATTATCCAATTATGGCTTTGCAGGCATAATCCGAGGTTTAATTGTAAAAAAAAAGTATGAAATTAAACTAGAAACGGATTCGATACCTTTGCATTCTGGAACGGCATTCGTCCAGTTTCCATCATAACACATCGAATTGGAATCCCCAACCAACGTGAACCCGACGCTGCAGTTAAATGTGACGACACGACCGTGATAGAACGGCTCAACGAGGCTGTTGGCGTATCCATCGTCAGGGGGTGAGATCGATGGGCAATAATTAGCTGAAAAAATTAAGGCAATGGGTGATTTGTAGTACGATGTTGGTACTGGTGCTGGTATTGTAAGCACAAGATTGCCGTTCCCAGGTCCAACACCTATGACTTTTGGAGGTTTCAGAATTGACGAAAAATAATTGATACCTTAGCGCCAGGAGATATAAATCCCATAACCAAATTTACCACGTTTACCCTTTTCAAACCTGAAATCGCCCAATGGAATCGCCAATGATTATCAAAATTCGGTGCCCATTCGTACATTTTGAGCTAATCCCCTGTTCCCTAACGGAACTTTTAAACGGCTATGGTAGTTATAGAATATAGAAGTCAACCTAGTAAACTAAATGTTACTAATTCCAGTAGACCTAGTTAACCAATCAATGAAATCAATGAAAGACACCGCTGATGTTAGCATTGACTACTGCTCTTTTGAAGGATGCACAAGAACTTCTTGCAGTAGAGGATGCATCTGCGAAGTTTGGCCTCTATTTTAATTCCCAAAAGACCGAGTACACGATATTTAATGAAGCTCATGATCATGCATCAATACTAACAAGGGGATGAGGGGCCAAGCTTAAAGAAGTGGATGATTAAGTATCTAGGTTCATACATATGCGACTCAAGAAAAGACTTTCTATCTAGGAAAGCTCTTGCATGGAATGCATATAATAAGCTGCATTTGATTTGGGAATCAAATATTTCTCTGTCAACAATACTCTCCCCGTTTAGGGCATGTGTAGAAAGTATTATTTTGTATGGTTCAGAAACATGGACTTTCAAGAGGTCTTTGAAAGATACATGTAGACTAGATGGTTCATTTACTCGACTTCTAATGAAGGTACCAAATATTAGTTGGAGCGATCACAAAACAAAAGATGATATTTATGGAGATCTTCCACCTATCTCCACCACAGTAATTAAACAGAGTATGAGATTTGCTGGTCACTGTTTCCGTAGTGAAAAGGAAGTTAGTTTTTCTGATGTACTTTGTTGCGCCTCTCTCATAAAACCTGAGGATGAAGACCTTTAAGTTTTGTTAAATACATATGTAGGGATACAATTAATTAGTTACATGATTTACCAATGTCAAATCGCGAAACCTGGCACTGGTGTACCATTGTTAATTAATTCTCGAATGCGTCCGATTTGTAGTGTAGTGAAAGACAAAGTGGTTAAAGCTGACATTTGGCTGACAGGACGAAGGTATAATTGTTATTATAATTTTCTTTGGGAAGGGGCCAACCCGATTGCTCGCATACTGATCTTCTTCATGTTCTTCATGTTGTTACAGATCTAGAACTAAAAATTCGCACAGATATTCAAACGACTTTGGAAAGTAATGGTAGAATGGGTAGTATAAAGTCTACAAAACTGTACTTAAGGGCAACTTTGTATGCCAATGGAAGACAGATGTCTTTAGAATTAATTTAACTAACCGGACAATAATCTTCATGCAAAAAAGGAGCAAAACTCACCGTAACAGTATAAATCTTTATCCCAAGTACCATCAACACAGGTCAAAGGTTCTGACACGTTTTCCCCCGAACCGGAAGTAAAACCCTCGTCGCAGGTGAGAATGATGTAATCACCATGATTGGTCTCCTCCTGGTTAGTTGCAAAGTCCGAATTCGCAACGCCCGGAGAGGGGCAATTCGCTGAAGTAATTTCAAAATTAAAGAAATTTCAGTATTAAAAGATGTTCTCAATATTTAATCATTTAAGATAATCACGACCAAACTTGCAACCATAATACCCCCCAAAAAATCACACAACGGTAGGTCTTGTAAAAATGTAGGCTTGGATTCATTATTTTAATATACGTGTGATAATCTATTATTTCATGGAAATCAAAATATCAATTCTTCCTTACATCTCGAAATCTGTCATCATCTCTTTCAGTGATTGTGCAATATATTCAACTTGACTGAAAGGGGATTGAATGGGGGAAACCTGGAAATATTTGATAATAAGATAATAAAACTTGATACCTAAACACTCCCCAACTTCCGGATTCCATTCCTCACTGTGGCACGTGACATTGGCTACACCAATCAGAGAATAGCCTTCCGAACACGTGATAGTTAATTGACTCCCTTCTTGAAGTACGTCGTCAGATGATGTACCTTCTCCGTTGGTAATTACAGGAATCGTGCAATTCCCTATAACATGAAAATGATAATAGAATGCTAGAATTATTATTTTCGTTGAAGTAGAATTAGTAGTAGTACAGTAGTAGTAGTACTGTAGTAAGAGTAGTAGTATAGTAGTAAACAACAGCAGTAGTAGTAGTAGTAGTAGTATAGTAGTAGTAGTAGTCATGGTAGTAGTAGTAGAAGTAGTATGGTAGTGGTATTATAGTAGCAATAGTAGTAGGAGCAGAAGGAGAAGTAGTAGTAGCACCAGCAGTAAGGTCGTAGTAGTCATTGTACGGTAGTAGTAGTAGTAGTAGTAGTAATAGTACTAGCAGTAGTGGAACAAGTAGGATGCACAAAAGAAGTAAGAAGTGTTAATTACAGGAATCTTGCAGTTCCCTACAAGATGATAAAGTCAACAGTATGCCTAAATGTCGATCGACATCATAAACTACTATTGAGAAACTTCTCCCCATAATTGTTTCATCCAACAATCTCTGTCAAACACCCGAACTCACCAGAGCATGATAGTGTAGTATTTGGAGACCACTGCCCTGTCCCAGTACAAACTGCCATGCTGGGACCATCAAGGAAGAGGCCTTCGTCACATGAGTACTCAATCTCATCGTACAATGAGTTACTATCCGATGGGCTATATGAGCCTTTCTGGGGAGCTGTGGGCACAGGGCAATTAGATTCTATATCGTAGAAAGAAACAATATAAAAAACTAGAAATTTAATTCGTCATGAGGACGAATTAGGTGGTCTGTCTTATAGATTTGAATATTTACTATATAGAGAAATGGAGAAGTTATAAAGACATGTAAACAATGATGATCATGATCATGATGAACATGATGATCATGATAGCTAGTAATGGTGATGATGATAATGATGTTACATGATGATAACGATAAATAAATGTTAATGATGATCATGACAATGATGATCATGATCATGATGATGTTGATGATCATGATGATGAATGATCATGATGTTGATGATCATCATCATGGTCGATCATGCATGATCATGATCATCATGATATTAATGATGATGGTGATGATCATGATCATGAGCGTGATCCTGACATCTGATTGAAAAAATCAGGGGACATTGAGATAGTCTCAGCTACAACATACTCAAAAATCAACAAAAACCAAGCAGAAATAAGTGGTTTTCGGTTAATTAGTTTGAGATATTTTTTTTTTCATCTGTCAATGGAAGGAAAAAATGCAAGAATTTAAAGAATTTTCAAATTGGAAGTAAAATGGATTGGCATTTCTTTGAAGTTTCAACCATGCATGCCTAGCTCACCCTTTATCCAAGAGACGTAATTCGAGGATTGGTGAGACTGAGACGGCATCAATTAAGGGCCTTGAAAAGGTTGAAAAAGTGCACAAGTGTCCGGTTGGCAGAATTTACGATGAGCAATATGATTTCCTTTTTTTATTTTACGTAACTACAGTTTAAAAAAAATACATTGTACATTCTCAAAGTAAAAAATAGATTAAAAATATTAAAAATATTTTTTTTGGGAAATATAGTCGGTTTTTATTAATTGCCAAATAAAAACAACAACAATAACAACCACTTCTTTTTATCTGATTGAAAGGCTACACGTCTGTAAAAATCTAATCACAGGCTCACTAGTGGAAATGCACTGGAGATAATATAATTCCTCTAAAATACACCAAGGTGTCTATATAAGCTTCCATATGAGGGTGAAATATGAAACAAAATGTGAATTGCAAACATAATTTTTTTTTGAACGGATTTACAGCTAAGAAATATTAAATATTATATGAATATTTTAGATCAGTTAGGCATGCAGCGGATGAATTATAATTATATTCGTGTGTGCTGTGCCCGAAAGCGCGCTATAATTAGCACATGTGTCGTCGACGTCTAGTTTAGATGATTGACAGGTTTTGATCCACCTTTGCTCTAATTAAAAGTTGAACGATTTTTGTTTTCTGTTTAAATACTGCCTTTTGTCATAATGGTAGTTTCAGCAATCAAGTTCATTGTTGTTGAGAAATTTGAAGTAAGGCGGAGATCTGATGGGAGTAGTTATATGATAGGAATGGTTCTTGAAGGTGATGAATCTAGGCCTAACGTTAATGCCGCTGGAGGAGGAGATCGAGAGGTGGAGCACGGTGATACCGCAAGCAGTAAAGCTAAAGGCAACCCCGTTATGCCTTGTTATGTCAACGAGTGCGAAGATAGCCTAAAAGCCAAGATATTGCAATTAGAGGTCGGGAAGAAGGCAATACTGACAAATGTAATGCGTTTTCCGAGCTCCTTCAAGTCTACGCCCAAGTCGAAGGTAAGATTTACATGTAGTCTGACCTAGTCCTAGCCCAGCCAGGTCGAAAATCCCATGGCCATGCCATAGCCTAGGCCTAGATCCTCTAAGCCTAGAGACCAATAGAGACATTAGCCTATTTAGAAAAATTCTATTGGTCTCTAAATCTAAAAAAACCAATAGACTCCAAGAGAAAGGCGCCTTTCTCTTGGAGTCTATTTATTTATGGTTTTTATTGGACCCATAGAATTGTTTCCCATAGGCCTAGAGACCATTCAAACCATCAGAAACCAATAGAATCTAGACTCTAGGTCTAGACTAGTACCCAGCCATAGATTTTTCTACTCCATAGAAACCAATAGTAAGTAATATGACCAATGCCAATGGCAATACTCAATAGAAACCAAGGCAATACTAGGACCGATACTGCGATAGTAATAGAAACCAAAACAATAGGAATAGGGTCTAGAAACCAATAGGCCCCCTACTAGATTTTCTAGGACCGATAGGACCAAGGCAATAGAACCCAATGGGACCAATACTACAATAGAAACCAATACTATAGGACCAATTACCATTGTTAAAAAAAGCACCATGGTAACCGTGGTTTTTTTGTCCAAATTACCATCCACCATATGGTAACCATGGTTACCATGGTTTCAAACAATGATAAAATAGCTATGTATTTCATTGTTTGGTACCATGATTACCATGGTTACCATGCCGGTAATTTGGACAAAAAAAACCATGGTTAACATGGTAGGACCTAGACCTAGACTCTACATGAAATTGCAGATATTAAAATACACCTAGCCTAGGGTCTATTGGTGGACAGTTGCCAACATCGATTATGAATTATTAATATCACTTAATTTGGTTCTTCTACCCGGATCGATGTACCTATAGACCCCCTAGGCCTATATAGGGAATATGGAATGTGGGACCATTAGAAACCCATAGAAAATAGTCTAATGGACCAACAAGCAACCCATAGAAAATATCTAATGGACCAACAGCTAGAACTAGAAGCCCATCATAGAAGAAAATATCTAATGGACCAACAGAAACCATACTCCATAGAAGATGTGGGTGGATGTTCGTCCAATAGAAGCTTTCTGTTGGTCCATCAGCATTTTTCTATGGGCAAGTGTGTTGGTCCAATAGATATTTTCTATTGGTTTCTGTGGGTCCAATATTTCACTTTCCCTATTGAAACCAATAGATACCAATAGCTCTAATGGTTTCTGATGGTCCAATAGGCTATTGGATCCTATTGGAATTTTGACCTGGGAGGCCACTAATATTCTTCTTTCAGCTCATCGGATCATATTCATAAGAAAGGTGAAAAAAAATATGATTGATGGCGGCAACGATGTGGATTAATTTATCATTCATGTGTAGTTTTCACTGCGTCATTAGCATTACAAAGACTGCGAAATCAATACGGAATGTGCTGTAGACTCTAGATGAACAGAGTATAATTAAGTGGTGTACCGTGTAGGTCCAACTTCAGGAGGCTCCGACACCGGCGCCGGTTGGAGTTAATAAAAGCGGTGCAAAGCTGATCTGTTCCCACACAACGTGCTAAATTTAATTTGATTTCAATACAATTACAAAATGTAATTTAGAATGAACAGAAGTCCTAAGATAACTCCAATATAAAAAAAAATTTAAAAAGTTTTTTTCCATGTGGTTTATCTATAATAATCGAGACCTGATATTATTATTAATGACTTGTTATGATTTGTAAAAAAAAGAAGACTTCATTGTAATTTGTAGAAAAAAATGTTGGATTTTGTAGTGAATGTTGAATTTATAGTGAGTTACTCAGGCATAGAGCTTTTCATTTTATGAATTATTTTTGGTTTTACTTCTTTTACATGCAGGTCATCCTGAATGTGTGTAATTTTCGTGCGGATGAAGGAGTTCTTGAAAGGTTTATAAGACCTGAGGTAGTGTCAGTTGCAGAGGCACGGGGGTCTCCATCCAAACGTCGGCTGAGTGTGGCAGGTGATATCGTTGAGGTAATAATAATAGAAGATGTGAAGATGTGAAATTTTTATTCACTATGTTGTTGAGGAGGGTTAAGGTTGGAAAGTTCAAGTTTTGTTTCTTTGCTGTCTGTTTTGTAAAAATCATAGATTTAAAGGGCAAGTCCACTCCAAAAATAACTTAAATAAAAGCAGAAAAATCAGACAAACCAATCAAAAAAAGTTTGAGCAAAATCTGATAACTAATAGAAAGTTACGAATTTTTGAAAAATTATGTAAAATTATGGAACAATGAGAATCACGATACAATTTGCCAAGATGGTTATCAGTTTATGACGTCATGTCATCACAACTTATCAATTGCTTTATATAGTTTAATCCCATTAATTTCCCTTTTTATCTCCCAAAACTTGATTTCCCCATGCCTTTGCCCAGGTTTTATGATTTGTATCATATTGCGTGCATGACATTTCCTCAAAACTTTTATGAATTTTTAAGAATTGATACTATTTTCTGAATATTGTATTTCATAATTATTGATTTTTGTCTCGCCTGCGTAGCAAAAAGCGAGACATACATGTAGGCGCCGCTTTTCCGGTGGCGGCGGCGACGGCAGCATCAACATCAAAAACTTAACCAAGGTTAAGTTTTTGAATTTTTAATATAATTTTGAAAGTATAAGTTCTTATTCATTGAAACTTAGACTATAGGGATATCAAGTATCCCCAATCATGTGAGCAGAATTTCAGGTCACTAAGTCAAGGTCAAAGGTCATTTAAGGTCAACAAACTTAGACTATGTTATGGCATCATCAAAAACTTAACCTGAGGTTAAGTTTTTGAATTTTTAATATAATTTTGAAAGTATAAGTTCTTATTCATGGAAACTTGGACTATAGGGTTATCAAGTATCCCCAATCATGTGAGCAGAATTTCAGGTCACTAAGTCAAGGTCAAAGGTCATTTAAGGTCAACAAACTTAGACTATGTTGTGGCATCATCAAAAACTTAACCTGAGGTTAAGTTTTTGAATTTTTAATATAATTTTGAAAGTATAAGTTATTATTCAATGAAACTTGGACTAAAGGGTTATCAAGTATCCCCAATCATGTGAGTAGAATTTCAGGTCATTAAATTAAGGTCAAAGGTCATTTTCGGTCATCAAACTTAGACGATGTTGTGGCATCAGGTTAAGATTTTGAATTTTTATCGTAATTTTGAAAGTATACATTCCTATTCCATGAAACATGAACATATTAAGGGTTATCAAGTATCACCAGTCATGTGATTAGTCTTTAAGGTGACAAAGTCAAGGTGAAATGTCATTGCAGGTCTGCAAACTTAGACTATGTTGTGGCATCAACATGAAGATTTTGAATTTTTAGCATAATTTCAAAAGTGTTTGTTCAAATTCCATGAAACTTGTACAAGGGTTATCAAGTATCACAATTTTTTTTTTTGTCTTTTTTTAATATTTAATTTTTTATTATTTTAATTGTTTCTGTTTTTTTCTTCATGATACTTATTTTTATTTTTAGAATTTTTTTTTTTTTTAATTCCTGAATTTTTTAAATTTTTTTAATTTGGTTTCATACGTCCGTTAAAATGATTTCATGCGTCCGGTGATTTTTTGTTGTTTTTGTTTTCAAAAATGAAAGTCCATGCTATGAAACAGATAATACAGCCATGGTACTGAACCATGGTTAGAACCATACAAACATGGTTTTGAACGATACAACTGCCAAGTACCGCCATGTACCATGTCAAAATTTGTAAGTACCATGGTATACCATGGTACTTGTTTTAAAACCATGGTAATAGACAAGTACCATAGTAAGAGACAAGTTCCACTGGTACCATAGAGTACCATGGTTATACATAAATATATAGTTTATATAAATATATAGTTTTATGACAACCTTTATACAAAAGTACCATGGTAACCATGGTACTTTTGTATAAAGGTTGTCATAAAACTATATATTTTTCAACCAATTTTCATTCCATTTCCTTTAGTTTCTATTTAATCTTGTACAGCTAAATGAAATTATGTCCCTTACAGGGCATCAAATTTTTATTTTTTGACCAGTTCAAAAGTGTACCACATAAAATTTACGATATTTGTTGTTGCGAGATGCAGACAGGGTTCGTACGGGTTAAGTCATGGAATTTGGCATAGTCTTTTTCCAGGCCTTGAAGTCATGGTAAATTGATGTTTTGATAAAAGGGTCATGGAAAGTCATGGAATAACAAAATTCATGGAAAATTATGTGTTTTTATCGTCAGATGTGTAAATGATAAAACTCATTTCTTATTTCTATCTTTTCGTTTCTGTTTTCTCAGTTTGAATTTTGAAACGCATTTATTATGACTCGACTGTGATATTGTTGTTCGCCAGCTCTGTGAACGAACGCATTGTGTAATGTACTGGATGTATATGTGCGAGTGATCGTGCGTGATGAACTGTACATGCCTAGCCTGTGTGTGTGTTATGTGCGTAGTGCTTGGCGGCGCGGCGTGGCTTGCATTTTCCGAGCACGTGTATTTGGGGGATCATCTCAAAATACCTCCAAAGTTGTGTTACCGACAGGGACAGTTTGGTTAATCATTTGTAGACAGAACAATACATTATTTATTTTTCTATATTTTTTTATTTGTTCAAAAAGAGACTTTTAATCATGCAAACAAAGATTTAATCACTATAGTAAGATCAAGTTGACATTTTCCCCAACAGTCAATGTACTGCACATTCCTATTTTTAGATCATCCCTTATTGAGCACGTGTGTACGTATTTTGTTTTCCACTGCACTGCATGCATGCACTGTATATTGCTGCACGTACGTGACATCGATGATACTGACGTTAGTTTAAACTGTTTTGGACTAAAATTTCATGTTGTGAGTTATTGTCAGTTTAATCCAAAATGCCGGGGAACTGCTATTTTCATGATGCCTGGTTGGATAATCTGACATATAGCGAATGGATTTTGAAAGTAAAGCTCCGATCCAGGAACGGCTAGATGCATGCAGTGTCTGCCAGTGTAACTGTAAGTTCAATGTTCGCAATTATGAGCGAAGCAGCGCTGCGCACTCCTTTTTGTACACCATTTATTATCGTGGCCACAGTGTTTATCTTCTGCTCATCGTCGAGTCATACGTGCAAAATGTTTACTTTATGTGCCACATTTGCCCCTGGGAAAGTCATGAAAATTCATGGAAAGTCATGGAATTTTATTTGGCAAAAAGTGTACGAACCCTGTGCAGATGAGCGCTACGTCATTGACGTTCTGGTTCATCAATATCATATCGAATCGCGTAATGCAGGCGAGACCGCCGAGAGCGTTTCCCTTGTTATATAAAATAGTTTATCAAAATTCAATTTTTCATGATTTAACTGGACATAAATTACTCGATCTTTATTTGTGTATCCACACATGAAAATATTACTAACAATCTTAACTTGGATGCTGGTGTGAAGAAATAAGATTCTTAGGGTGAGGAAATTTATATTATCAATATAAAGAAAATAATTAGTGGAAAGTGAGGACCATACGTCACAGACTCATGAGTGAGTTGCCAATTTGTGTAGTGAATTTCAAAGTTTTTTATGTCATTAAAAATTCATAACTTTCTTATTAGTAATTATCCGATTCTGCTCAAACTTGTTTTGATTGGTTTGTCCGATTTTCTGGTTCTATTGAAAGTAAGTTATTTTTGGAGTGGACTTGGGCTTTCTAATAATTTCTAATTTGAATTATTTTTGGTATATTGGTGTACTTTTAGGTCGGTCCATGCGCAAACACAACTACTTACAAACGGCGAAGTTTGCAGATGGAAGGGGCGGCTGGAACATCGGTGGAGGTAGTGCTGTGGGGCGAAGCAGCGCTCAAAGATGTGTCATGTGGGAAAGCAGTAACCATTACGGCCGTGGTAAAAGATGGGAAGAAATTGTCGTCTACACCATCTACCAGAGTTGAGGTAGGTTTTGTCATGTTTTTATAATTTTTGTCTTGCCTGCGTAGCAAAAAGTGAGACATAGGCGCCTCTTTTCAGGTGGTGGCGGCGGCGGCTTCAACATGAGGTTAAGTTTTTGAATTGTTAATATGATTTTGAAAGTATAAGTTCTTATTCAATGAAACTTGTACTAAAGGGTTATCAAGTATCCCAAGACGAAAATCCAATTGAATCCCCATTGAATGTCCCCATTGAAACCCAATTGAATACCATTTGGCAATTTGGAGTAAATGGAAAGTGAAACAATAGGTACCTATTGAAACCAATTGGCAATTGGTCCCCATTGAAACCAACTGGCGATTGGTCCCCATTGATACCAACTGGCAATTATTGGTCCCCATTGAAACCCAATTGAATACCATTTGGCAATTTGGAGTACATGGATAGTGAAACAATGGGTACCTATTGAAAGTTTTGAAACCAATTGGCAATTGGTCCCCATTGAAACCAACTGGCAATTATTGATAAATCGACCCGGGTAGAAGAACTAGTGATAGATCGATACTTCATATTCGAAGTTGGCAACTGTCCATACTTCAATAGGTATATTTTAATCTCAAATGCATTTACTTTAAGATTGAATATGGAAAAAATTCGTACAAACATACTTAACATACATGTTGTACTTTCTTGGTTAGTAATCGTATAATCAATATATCTATTGCTAAAACGTGAATGTAATTGTAACATGACCAGACAAATAATCTATTGGTCAATAATTGCCGAAGGAAAATACAAATCACAAAATTGATGTGCATTGTCATAATTTGCTTAACAAATCATGATAAATGTATTTTTCTGTAACGCGTGTAGAGTATACTAATGAATATTCATGAGATATATAGATCTGTTGGTTTCTATTTGTCCTGTTGGTTTCTATTGGTCTTATTGGTTTCTATTGGTCCTATTGGTTTATATTGGTCCAATAGGTTTCTATTGAGCATTGGTCCTATTGGTTGAAACCAATGGAACACCAATTGAATTTTCAATTGGTTTCAATTGGACCAATTGGCCCCATTTGACTCTAATCGGGACTTCAATTGGTTTCAATTGGACCAATTGGCCCCATTAGACTTTAATGGGATTTCAATTGGTTTCAATTGGCCCCATTTAGCTTTAATTGGAATTCAATTGGTTTCAATTGGCCCCATTAGACTTTAATGGGATTTCAATTGGACCAATTGGCCCCATTACACTTTAAAAAGGATTTCAATTGGACCAATTGAAGTCCGAAATAGGGCCAATTGAATTGAAACCAACTGAAGTCCTATTAAAGTCCCATTGAGACCAATTAAAAGCAATTGGAACCAATTGAAACAAATTGAAAATTAAATTGGTGTTCAATTGGTTTCAATTGGATTTTCGTCTTGGGATCCCCAATCATGTGAACAGAATTTCAGGTCACTAAGTTAAGGTCAAAGGTAATTTCAGGTCAACAAACTTAGACTATGTTGTGGCATCAACATCAAAACTTTACAAAAGGTTACGATCTGTGAATTTTTATCATAATTTTGAAAGTATACATTCCTATTCCATGAAACTTAAACATAGGGGTTATCAAGTATCATCAATCATGTGATTAGTCTTTTAGGTGAAAAAAGTCAAGGTCAAATGTAATTTAAGGTCTGCAAACTTAGACTTTGTTGTGGTATCAACATCAAGATTTTGAATTTTTAGCATAATTTCAAAAGCATTTGTTCAAATTTCATGAAACTTGTACCCAAGGGTTATCAAGTATCACAAATCATATGACACAAATTCCAGGTCACAAAGTGCAGGTCAAAGATCATTTTAGGTCAGTAGACTTAGATTATGTTTTCACAATTGAATATGAGAATCAATAAATCATGTTTTATTATTTGTTCATATTCCATTAAATTGTAGTAAATAATTCTTTTGATGATTCTTAGCCAATATTCACTTCAAAATGCTGATTATGTTCAGAGGATTACTTTTTTTTTTTGGGGGGGGTCCTGCTAATGGGCCACCTTGCTTATAAATAATGTTCCGACCTCAATTTTTGATCATATTGAATTGCGTAATGCAGGCTAGACCGCTGAGAGCTTCTTTGTTGTTGAATCACTGAGCTGGAGCAAGCTTAGATCTGTCTTTATGTCTCAAGTTAGCTCATTGATGACTGACAGATGATTTCACAAGGGGAATGAGATCTGGAGGGTTTTGGGGTGGAGCTAAGCAAGTTTGAAAAACAAATATTTCAAAAAATATTTCAAAATTTATGAAACAAATTAAAAAGTTTACATATCAAAATATGAGATGTATGCAGGACTGCACACCACCAGGAATACACTTGTATTTCGATGTCATGGGCCCTTTAAACATCTGTTAGACGTTTTGACTCGGCCTTAATTCATTTCTGTTGTTTATTATAAAGTGTTTTTTCAATCAGGATTTTTGATGTGGTTGTGGATTTATGTTTCACCATTTTGTTATTTTATTTTGCAGAGTTCATCATACACAGTTGACACTGGAATCATTGTCGGGATGGAAGATGTGGCGAATGGGTATGTTTATTTTTGTTTACTTTTTTTTTTTAGTTGTTAGGTTATTTTAAATCTTATCCTTAAAAGGACAGGGGGGGGCGACCATGATGGTCTGAGATTGTTACAAAATTGGGACTGCTTCATTTAATGCCATAACACTTTCTGACCTGTGTATGCTTTAACATTACATTAAAGGTAATGCAAAGTTTTGGGAAATTTTGAAAATTGGATGGATAGTAATTCTTTACAATTTTGATATATTTGGATGCCCCTGTAGATGTATTATATTTATAAGCACTAAAAAATTTAGCCCCTAAAACACTTCTGCTTTCGAGCAAATTGGATAATCAAAATTTACCGGTGCTCTCGGTAAATTTGAAATATTTCAAATAGCGCCTGAGGCCATTCCATGGTAGCTGCGACCATGAAAATCTCAGAATATGCAAATTGGTAGATTGTAGTCAAGGAACATTGTTTTAAAGCTAAATTAATATCAGTCTTGAGAGGGCGCTATACAACATAAAGAGTTTATTATTTCCAATTTCATCACTTTAGACTCGATTTCAACCGCGACAACGATCATTGAATATTATAAAATCGCATATCCTTCCAATATGTTCATTTGAACCAAATTCATGACCCCATATCAAAACTTTGTATTACCTTTAATGAAAATTTGTGGTAATAATATTGAGTCACATGATGTGAAATGATGTATTTTGATATTGTAATCCAAAGTTGTTATTTTTCTTCATTTTTACCTTCATTTTTACCTTCATTTTAAAAATATTTGTTTGAAGTGTAAATCTGTTCAGAATGGTTATAGAGTTAAACACAAATTTTGATCAAATTTATAGTATTAAAGTTAAGAGTAAAGGTCACATCAATCTAATTATATTATGTTGCAAAAAAATTAACTTAAAGGGACTTGGTAACATTGTTGAGATGAGAGATAGTGGTGCTAAGGTAGTGACTTCAATGCTAGATGTACAATTAAAGATAATCTGAAAATTTGAGTGAAAACGGACCATTATTGATGGTACAAATTGAGAAAAACTGATCTGATCAATTCCTTAATTCTCCCAACTATATTATTACAATTTAATTACATTTTAAGTGAATGGAAATCGTCACAAAGCAATAAAATGGCTCTACATTTTATTCCAGACATTTAAGTGTTGACAGATTTTTTATAGCCTGTTTGGTGTCTTTTATTCAGGGAAAAACGGTTAGGAAAATTCAAAAATGGTTGGGAGAATTTACTGTTAATCATTGTTAGAGGGTGTCCTACTCTTTGAAAGAAAGCCATAGATATCTTCGTGGTTTGAGAATTTTTTAAAGATTTTTTGTATGTCGAGGGTAGTACTGTAAAAAGAATATAGTAGGCCTACATTATATACAAAAATTAAGCAATTTTTTCATCAACCTTCAACAATGTTACCAAGTCACTTTAAGGTGAAGTGGTTGTATTTGTTTGAATGATAACAGTTATCAAGTATTCATTTGCAAATCCTGTAGAACAAATTTTGGGTAAAAAAGTTTTGGCGTCTCTTTTTGTCCCCGTCGAACAAAGTTCACGAGAGGACTATGAAACGGGCTCCATACGTGTGTGCGTGTGTGTGTCCGTGCGTGCGTGTGTCCATGTGTGCTCAAAATGTTAGAATTGGCTTCTTCTCAATCATGTCTTGGCTGATTTTGATTCTGATTGTTTTATCTGATAGGGCTTGGTGGGGACTTCCAAAATTCTACACAGAATTTCCAAATTATTTAATTATATATGCAAATTTATTCAAAATCAAAGAAAATTGCTATTTCTCCTTTATTTCACAGCAGATATTGATTATGATTGTTTTATCTGAAATCTGATGGGGCTTGATGGGGGCTTCCAAACTTCTACACACAATTTTGAAATTCATTAATTATGCCAATTTATTCAATATTATTGAAAAATGTTACTTCTCCATTTCACAGCAAATTTTGACTGTTTGTTTTATCTGATAGGGCTTGGTGGGGGCTTCCAAACTTCTACACAAAATTTTGAAAATTCATTAATTATACAAATTTATGCAAACTTATTCAAAATCATTGAAAATGCATTATAATCACAAATATCAATTTAATAATTAATTTCTTGTATTTATCTAGAAGGTTCAATTAGAAATTACAAAAATTAAAGATAAAGACCATGCAGTTAGGCCTAAAATAAAAACTTGTAGTATTGCCGTTTGGGTGCCAAAACATGGGTCGGTCGGTCGTAAAAGTTTTTGTTTTTTAAAACTTTTTTGTCGCCCTCTTTGGGCCGATATTTTCAAATTTGAATGATTTTTTTTCCCGCCCTCTTTAAGCTGATATTTCTTAGTTTTTAATGGTTTAATACATGTGCTTCAGCGTCATCATTCCATTGATATTTTTTTCACCTCATAATTATCCATGGTTGGCATTTATATCCCATTTAAACAACAAAATACATATATTTTTTATTCATTAATAAAAAAAAAAATCTAAAAAAATGAAATGAAATGAGAATTAGTAGGAAATAAGTATTTTACCTGTTTTAAGATATTTTCATATCCAAAAGTCACTGATAATTTAGATGAAGACCAAAATGAAAGTTCGAACGAAGCAAAATGACCCATATTTGGCGATATAGCAACAATTTTTAACTCTGGCAGCGAACTCTGAAAACTAGCGCATGTATACTGCATATTTTCTCTTTCTCCCTTCTCCTATGGTGGCTCCTAAGGGACACGTAAATCTTTTTTTACGTCGAAGACGTGAAAATCAAAAAATTTGACGTATAGACCTATATGTATGCAACAAATTTTTCTTTTTTTACGTCCAAGACGTGAAAATCAAAAAGTTTGACGTATACCGATGCAACAAATTTTTTGTCTTTTACGTCCAAGACATGAAAATCAAAAAAATTGGCGTATACCTTTGTTTGGTAATTTTTTCATTTTTCTGTACTCAATGGCCCTGAAGGGACATGCAGACGTGAATATTCAACGTGAATTTTTTTCAGTAAGCTGAGCACCAGCTAGGAAGATGAGTGTATCTGGGTTTGTTCTGCTATGTTTTTTAAACAGCTTTATCTCGACATTAATTGTACACCACTTCATTCTATTTTATGGACTAAAAGTGACATATACTATATAGAAGGCCTATATAGATACATTACGCTTTGACATTTGTAAACAGAGAAGGGGAAGGAAGGGAGGAAAGGAGAGAGAGAGAAAAGGAGAGAGGGGAGAGATAGACTGGGAGAGAGAAACAAGAAAAAGGAGAGAGAGAGGGGGAGAAACAGATTGGGAGAGAGAAGGGAGAGACAGATTGGGAGAAAGAGAGAGGGGGAGACAGATTGGGATAGAAAGAGGAGATCGAGAGAGGGGATAGACAGATTGGGAGGGAGAAAGGAGGAAGAAATCGAGAGAAAGGGAGAGAGAGTGGTGAGACGTTAGGATAAAGAGGAGAGAGAGAGATAGAAATAGAGAGTAAAAGGGTGTGATAAGAGGGGGGGGGGCAAATGGCAACAAGATGCACAAAAAGAAGTAGTTGCTTGTGTGACACAAAATAAAGACCACAAAAGGAATGCGGTGAATTTAAGTCTTAATTCTCTTTTATTTCTCGAAACTGAACAAGAAAAAACTCCCCGAATATGTCATGTCCGAGTAAAACATGATGCAGGCTCTATTACAATCAGCCTTCCATGTATGAGAATCTTTATGACTCTTGTAGACAAACTTTCTGGTGAGTGCAGGTGCTCTCCAAAATAACAATACTTCTTCATACAACCTACTGGATCAGGAGGATGGTGGGGGGGGGGGGGGATTAGCAAATCTTGCTAAACAAACTCAACTGGACTGCACCATTTTCACTTGAGGTGGGATGGAGGTATTTACATTGGAGGGCCGGTATTAAAGCACTTATATGAACCACTTTACCACGTTACACTTGGTACAGGCAAAATATGTTTACAAATGTCAAAGCGTAATGTATCTATATAGGCCTTCTGTATAGTATATGTCACTTTTAGTCCATAAAATAGAATGAAGTGGTGTACAATTAATGTCGAGATAAAGCTGTTTAAAAAACATAGCAGAACAAACCCAGATACAATTATCTTCCTGGTGCATGTTCAGCTTACTGACAAAAATTCACATCAAATATTCACGTCTGCGTGTCCCTTTCGGGAGATGCAGACGTGAATATTTGATGCAGATTTTTCCAGCCGATTTTCACGTCTGCGTGTCCCTTTTGGGAGACGCAGACGTGAATATTTGACCCAGATTTTCCAGCAGATTTTCACGTCTTGGACGTAAAAGACAAAAAATTTGTTGCATACGTATACGTCAATTTTTTTGATTTTCACGTCTTGGACGTAAAAGACAAAAATTTTGTTGCATAGGTCTACGTCAAACTTTTTTATTTTCACATCTTGGACGTAAAAAACGAAAAATTTGTTGCAAAGGTATACGTCAAACTTTTGCGTTTGCGTGTCCCTTAGGAGCCACCATACTTCTCCCTTCATTTCCCCCTCTATCATATATGCTTATCTCTCTCTCTCTCTATCACCTCATCATGGTCTCGGTGGGGGTGGATTACAGCGCTAGTGTTTACTTAGGGCTTATCACAATCTCAGCTCCAGTACAAGTAGTAGTGGTGAAAGTCAAATGGGGATTTCACTTTTAAACGCCGAGTTTTCGTCATGCTTGGTAAAGTTACAAGCACCGTACACAGAAAGATGTATATGCATGGGACTTCGCGACCCGTGCGTGATATCTATCAGGTCCAAATATAATAATGTACTAAATATTACATGTACGTAGTAGGCGGTTTCTCAGCAAAATTTGTATCATCGCGTATTACTATTAGTCAAGACATTCTTTTACATGATTGGTAATAAGAGCTTCCATTTAATTTTTTGAGAGGGGGGCGTTCCCAAAACTTTTCTTTTCCTTTGACGCCATTCTACAGATCTACACTTCCGGCCGGGACATATACATTTGTACGCATTGCGTAATTTACTCATTACCTGTTTAATACTTTACTGCTTTTAAGAGCTGCTTTTGTTAGTTTTTATCATGTGGTACATGTACATGTACATGTAGGTTGATGTTATACAATACGGTTGTCATCTTTACACTTCATTTGACGTGATAATGTTTTATTTTTTTAAAATTCTCATTGCAACTTTAATCGAATATAGAAGGAGGTATAATATGGTCATGTGTATCTTCCTTAATGATGATTGATGTTTTGTTATTTGATATACATGTATATATTTATGTTCTGTTATGTATCTTTTGTTGGTTTATAGATATCCTGTCGAGGTTGTTCTTGAAAACGGCGATTCGCTATTTATTAGTGATGAAATTCCTTTTGACTTTGGTGCCCAGTTGCCACTCCAGGTGAAATACAAGGCTGCCCATGGGGGAATTGTTGAAAGCATCACTACTGTTGATCAAGAGTGAATAATATACAAATAACGAATGAAAAACATTCATTATTAAATTGCTTTATACAACATCAAAGATGTAATAGAGCGTTAATCAACAAATTATGCTTTACTCCTTATATTTATTAAAGTTGGAGTCAAGCCTTCTCGACATACATTCAGATTGCCTTCGTGTCAGATACACACAGGGATATACGCGCACGGCAGAGATCGAGGTACGCATAGTCTGCATATAACCAAAAATGCACTCTGCATAACCAAAAATGCACGGTCGTGCAATATAACATATATTGAATATCACGTGACCAGCAATCCTCCAATCAAATGACAAGGATCCACGTAGGTGTTGTATAGAGTACCGAAGCTGTGACGTCATAAAAATCTATTTTGGGAATTTCTCTATTTTTTCTTCATTTTCCGAAAGAGCATCAAAAATAATGTCCAAATGTCGAAAACCAATTGAATATGTAAAGTATTGGCTGAGATATGACCATCTGAATAAATAAATTTCCTATAGGAACTCAGTGTTATATTGCTCTGGCTCCTAATGTTATGAACCAGAGCAATATAACAATGAGTTCCCATAGGCAATCTTTTTATTCAGATGGTCATATCTCAGCCAATATACTTGACCTATTCAATTGGTTTTCGACATTTGGACATTATTTTTGGTGGTCTTTCGGAAAATGAAGAAAAAATTGAGAAATTCCAAAAATAGATTTTTGATGACGTCACACGTACTTCACCACTCTATAAAACTTGTTATACAACACCTACATGGATCCTTGTCATTTGATTGGAGGATTGTTGGTCACATGATATTGAATAGATGTTATATTGTACAGGCGTGCATTTTTGGTTATATGCAGACTGCGTACCCCTCTGCCGTGCGCGTATCCCTGTGTGTATCTGACGCGAAGGCAATCTGAATGTATGTAATCGAGAAGGCTTGACTCCAACTTTAATAATTTAATTGTGGTACACAAAGAGCGGGCAGAAAAGAAAAATGTAAAATGGGAGTGATGACGTAAAATGACATCACAATTTATTTTTTAAAGTGCAAGACAAATTTGCTATTTCTTTTGTACTAAGAAGCTGAATATCATGAAATCAGGTGTTTTAGATGCAGTGTTCATATTGAGTCTGGAGATACAGTTAAGTTTAGGATGTTAATTTTGGTCAGAAGATACGAAAATCTGGGAAAAACTTGACAAGCCATAAATATTGACACCATGTCAATGTTACGTCAGAATATAGGTTTTTAAGGTATTTTTAAAGTAAATTTCAGTGTACCCGGAGAGAAAACCTTTAAAATGATTAATACTCTAATCTTAATATTACATAAGATTACCTGGTACTGAATCAATTATGTACGCATATCTAAGTATCTAAGAATTTTGAAAATGTATTCAGGTGAAATAACTGTTCCAAATTTAGTTTTGAAATATGATTTATTATAAATTATCAAAAGAAAAGAATTGTTCCTTAGAAAGTGGTATATTAACAAGCTGTTAGTTGAATTATGATGAATAATGTTTTTGTCTCACCTGCATAGCAGAGTGAGACTATAGGCGCCGCTTTTCCGACGGCGGCGGCGGCGTCAACACCAAATCTTAACCTGAGGTTAAGTTTTTGAAATGACAGCATAACTTAGAAAGTATATGGACCTAGTTCATGAAACTTGGCCATAAGGTTAATCAAGTATCACTGAACATCCTGCATGAGTTTCACATCACATGACCAAGGTCAAAGGTCATTTAGGGTCAATGAACTTTGGCCGAATTGGGGGTATCTGTTGAATTACCATCATAACTTTGAAAGTTTATGGATCTGATTCATGAAACTTGGACATAATAGTAATCAAGTATTACTGAACATCCTGAGCAAGTTTCAGGTCACATGATCAAGGTCAAAGGTCATTTAGGGTCAATGAACTTTGGCCAAATTGGGGTATTTGTTGAATTACAGCCATAAATTTGAAAGTGTGTTGGTCTAGTTCATAAAACTTGGACATAATAGTAATCAAGTATCACTGAACATCCTGTGCGAGTTTCAGGTCACATGATCAAGGTCAAAGGTCATGTAAGGTCAAAGAACTTTGGCCACGTTGGGGGTATTTGTTGAATTGCCATCATATCTCTATAAGTGTATTGGTCTAGTTCATAAAACGTGGAAATAAGAGTAACCAAGTATCACTGAACATCTTGTGCGAGTTATAGTAGTTTTCAAAATCAGCACTGCTGCTATATTGAATCGCGTGATGCAGGTGAGACGGCCAGAGGCATTCCACTTGTTTAATGATAGCAAGGTCTGAAAATGAATGTTTTAATTGATAGCCTGTAACTTTTCATCAGATAAACTTAAAGAGCATGACTTGTTACAATAATCATTTGCCTTACTTTACCGGTATTTACATGTACCTGTATAGTGCATTATATTTCATTTGATAATACATGCATGAACAAACTTGCAGTGAAAAGTTGGTTCAATTTAAGATGTCAATTTGGTTAGTTGGAAAGGTGTGAAATGTGAATTACATGTAGATCGGTGAGCATGAGTTGGTATTGAGTAATTATTATTTACTGATATGATAAAAGAAATCAAATGAGATTTGTAACCCATGTGTTAATAATGACATTGTATAACATCTAAAAGATTTTTTTATTAATTAATTAATTTTTTTTTTATTTTTTTTTTATTTGTTAATTAATATATATATTTTTTTTAATGGGGGGGGGGGGGTTGTTGTGAAACTTTATTGAATGCAAGGAATCTTCTTAGTGTCTAAATATGTGTTAAGACAACAGTTACACTATCATATATTGTCATTGAGACACTTTAAGTGAAAAGTTTGTTTAGTTTAACATGTCAAATTGTCAATTGATTAGTTGGAATTATGTACATGTAAAATGTAATTTACATGGGTGACCATGAGTTGGTATTGTGTAATCATAGTTTATTGATATGATGGAAAATTAAGTGAGATTTGTAAGTGACATGTTAACAAAGACATTGTATAACATCTACAAGATTTTTATTTATTTTATTTATTTTTTTTTTGGGGGGGTTGTTATGAAACTTTACTGAATTCGAGGAATCTTCTTGGCGTCTAAACATGTATTAAGACAACAGTTACACCATCATATATTGTCATTGAGACACTTTAAGTGAAAAGTTTGTTTAGTTTAACATGTCAAATTGTCAATTGATTAGTTGGAATTATGTACATGTAAAATGTAATTTACATGGGTGACCATGAGTTGGTATTGTGTAATCATAGTTTATTGATATGATGGAAAATTAAGTGAGATTTGTAAGTGACATGTTAACAAAGACATTGTATAACATCTAAAAGATTTTTTTTTTGGGGGGGGGGGTTGTTGTGAAACTTTACTGAATGCGAGGAATCTTCTTGGCGTCTAAACATGTATTAAGACAACAGTTACACCATCATATATTGTCATTGAGACACTTTAAGTGAAAAGTTTGTTTAGTTTAACGTGTCAAATTGTCAATTGATTAGTTGGAATTATGTACATGTAAAATGTAATTTACATGGGTGACCATGAGTTGGTATTGTGTAATCATAGTTTATTGATATGATGGAAAATTAAGTGAGATTTGTAAGTGACATGTTAACAAAGACATTGTATAACATCTACATGCAAGATTTTTATTTATTTAATTTTTTTTTTTTGGGGGGGGTTGTTATGAAACTTTACTGAATTCGAGGAATCTTCTTGGCGTCTAAACATGTATTAAGACAACAGTTACACCATCATATATTGTCATTGAGACACTTTAAGTGAAAAGTTTGTTTAGTTTAACATGTCAAATTGTCAATTGATTAGTTGGAATTATGTACATGTAAAATGTAATTTACATGGGTGACCATGAGTTGGTATTGTGTAATCATAGTTTATTGATATGATGGAAAATTAAGTGAGATTTGTAAGTGACATGTTAACAAAGACATTGTATAACATCTAAAAGATTTTTTTTTTTTGGGGGGGGTTGTTGTGAAACTTTACTGAATGCGAGGAATCTTCTTGGCGTCTAAACATGTATTAAGACAACAGTTACACCATCATATATTGTCATTGAGACACTTTAAGTGAAAAGTTTGTTTAGTTTAACATGTCAAATTGTCAATTGATTAGTTGGAATTATGTACATGTAAAATGTAATTTACATGGGTGACCATGAGTGACCATGAGTTGGTATTTTGTAATCATAGTTTATTGATATGATGGAAAATTAAGTGAGATTTGTAAATGACATGTTATTAGTGACATTAATTGTATAACATTAATTGTGAAACTGTATTTAATGTGAGAAATGTTCTTGGTGTCTTTGTATGTATTAAGACAACAGTTACAGTGTCATATTTTGTCATTGAGACACTTGAGATGTTTTGAAATTTGAATGATTGCTGTTAGTTGTTGGGGTTTTTTTTTCTTCGTTTTCGAGGTTATGTTTGTTTTCCATGTTACAAGTGTTAATGGTTGATAATGAGATACTAGAAAAAAAATTATTTGATGGGAAGTTGTCTTTAATTTTGTTTAACTGTTATAATTGATAGGTTGATGCAGTTGACACTTTTTTGCAATGGAAATAATTTTGGATTTTGAAAAAGTTTTTACAGCAAATGGGACATTTTTTAATTTGATGATTGTGTTTTTTATTTAACACTGCCTTAATCTAATGATATTTTGTTTTAATGTGTTTATTCAGAGTAATTCATGAGTATTTTAAAACTTTGTTTTTGAGTGTGTTGAAATATATAAGCTGTTAGTTCTTTACTTGCCAGTTGAAAGTATATATTTTACAAAAATAAATGTATTTTTGAGAGAAAAATTGAATCATTTGTTTTCCTTGTATGATGTTTCATTAGCTTAACTGAAGAGTGAGCATTTGTGGTTGTCATTTATGCAAGTTTTGCAGTCAGAACTATTGTGCAAGTATGAAATATTTATGGGTGCATGTTTATGTGTGTCTCAGTTTTATAATTTGGTATTTTGTCATCTATGACAGATAGTCTAAATATTCTTTTTAATCATAATTTTTTGGTTAAGGGAAGACTATCAAGTGCCACTGTATACATGATGCTAAAATGGGCAGTGGTCATGGTTGCTGCTTCTAAACAAATCTAGATTTAAACAATGATACTCTGATCATGAAATCACACATGCAAATCAGCTTTAAAATACTAAAATTTGGGAGAGAATAGAGCAACTGAGAAACTGATCAAAAAACAATGTTTAGATTCATGATGTGAATGAAATTTACCTGCCATAGGTATAATGTGCGAATATGAAAAATTTTGACAGATGTCGCTTTCAATCGAAATTTTCACTATAATGACGTCAAAATGAAAAATGAATACAATGGATCTCGTAGAAAATTGTGTCAGCTACAACATACTTAAAGCTCAGCGTAAATGAAGATAAAACGACGGTGATATTGCTCGCGGAAGACGGGAATGTAGAATCCAGTTTTGAGAGGGAGAAATAGGGAGGCAGAGCAAGAGAGGGAATGTCAGAATGTCATCATTACAAGCATATAGACAGATCTATGCAATTTAGCTTTGACTTTGGTTTGATAAGCTTTGTTTAGTGCTTTGAACATGATTTTAACAATGAATAGACCTGTTTACTAATGTACTTCATTTCATGTTTCTCTCTAGAGTACATGGTAGGGGTGAAACAAGAATATAAAGGTTAAGAGGAAAATTTAAGGAAGATTGGGGAACACTGGAAGACATAATTAAAAGAGGGAGAACGAGAGTCAGTGAGGCGGGAAAGAGAGAGGGTGAGAGAGTATAAAAAAAGAGAAGGGCAGAGATAGACTGAGACATCGCAAGAGAGGGAGAGGGAGGCAAGGAAGGAGTGAGACAGAGGAAGGGAAAGGGTGAAGAGTAGAGAGAGAGCTAGGAGAGCGAGAGAGAGAGAGGGATGCAGAAACAAAGCAATTAAGAGAGACTGAGAGGGGCAGAACAAGAGAGGAGAAGGGGAACATAGCAAGAGAGAGGAGAAAGAGAAAGAGATGCAATCTATAAACGAGGCACTCTACTTCTAGCATAAATAGATGTGAATATTTACTATATAGAGAAAGGGAGAAGTTATATAGACATGTAAACAGTGGCGTTTGGCTCCGTCATTATAGACACTCGATTGCTTTTTCGCGCACGTATATTGTTTTGATATCCAAGGTGTGCTAATTATAAATGCAAATTTGGTTGGCTCGATCGCTGCCCAGGCTAGGCCCGTGGTTTGATATTGTTTCAACAGGATGGATTGATATCATATTCTTTTAAAAGTAATTCGGTCGTGAGCTGCATATCATTATCAGTTTCGTTTGGGTGATGTGTTGGTAGGCTACGTATACGGTACGGCAATGTGAACTTTTTCATGCGAAGGAAATTCTTGTCAGTTGTAAAGCAGTTGTAAGCTGAAAATTACGTTATCTTTTAGCTGAGGTAAGTAGAAATTTCGTCATTTTTGTTGTGGACTTTGTCATTTTAATAATCGGTTATCTCGTGGCTTCTTAGCTAGGACACCAGTCGAGTGTGTTTTTGGTAGGGTGTCTGATCGCGCATCAGGTTTTGTGTGCTAAAACCCTTCTTATTGACATTGCACACATCCCTATGCAGTCTATGTGCATTGCAAAATTGGTCAACTTTTTAAAAATATATTTAGATTGAAACCTTTATCTGTTGTGATCCTGAAGGTGATACTCAATAAATGAGTTGTCATATGAAAGGGCAGATTAATCTCCATATTTCCAAAGGGGTGTCATTTCAGATTTCTAAAAATATCTTGTCAAAACCAGTCATATAGCCTTAGGCTTAATTTCGGACATAGGAGTCGGACTCTTTACTTTTAGCCTTAGGACTCTAGGAGCATCACTAATCACTATCCTGGCTGTGTAGACTAGATCTAGACCCTAGATCTAGTAGTAGTACATGTAGTACTAAAAGTAAAACTAAAAGCTGTGCTTTTGATTCTCAACATTTCAAACACCACTGTACAAAAATCAACTGATTTCACTCAAAATCGGTACTTTAGTGACAATTGATGACACCTAAAGCTAAATAGATCTAGAAGTAAAATACATTTTTTTCAACTTACTACTGATTTTAAAAAGAATTTAAAAATTCAAATTTGTAAGTCTAGTGTACTGTCAGACTTTGCTTACAGCTGCATCGGCATGATTGTGAGCAGTCTATGTAATATTGTGTGGTGTGTATATTTGTGTATAGGTCTAATATACCTGCCTCACAGCAAGTATGCAGTGCTAGAGGTCAATACGCATTAGCATTGACTCTATGCTTTGCTGGAGTGGTCAAAACAGCGATTTAAATGTTGTTTCCATGGCAACTGGGGAGATTTCCCACTTTTGACAATCGACCCCCTCCCCCCGACTCCCGAGGGATAATTAGTTCAAGTCGTAAGGAATAGCCTATGTTGATGGTTTTTTTTTTCGCTAGCCCCAAGGGAGCACATACGATTTAAGTTTGAAAATACCCTTCGCCCACTTTTTGCATATCGCCTAATGCATTAGAATGCAGCTGTTTAGCAAAAAATGATAACTTGGCGTGAACCACTTTTTTGTCAATTTTGACCAAAATGCTAAAATATTGCAGAGTTTTTGAGGGGCTGTATCTTTTGATAGAAACGATCAAACATCGGTGAGTCTTGAAATTTGAAATGTATTAATCATTCTGACTACATTTTTTATTCAAATATCCAACAACAATGGACGTGAAAAACGATCCCAAATTGAAAAATCGTTCAGACACCCTATTTGTAGACACACACACGCAAATAACGCTAGGCCTAGTGTCCAATGGCTGTGAATGCAGTACACGCGAGGTTTCTTTAGATGCCGCTCTCTGTGCATGCAACGAGCCGCTTGCGGCGAGTTCACAGTGCGCACCATCTGAAGAAATCGAGCGTACACTGCATTTAGATTTACGTTTCGCACAACAGGGTCAAGTGCGTTATTTGTTTTATAAAATAGCGAGTTAGAGTCTACAAGAGTTAGATCTAATGAGTTATGTTGGTTCTACTATTAAAATGTAAAGGAAAGGGCGCTTATTTAAAAACTATCCAAAATTTGACCCGTAACTCCGGCGTGGAGGTAGTCTAGATCTAGCCTACCCCCTACTAAAACATACCCAAAATGAAGTAGAGGTCTAGACCCTAAATATTCATTAAATATCCAAATAAAGATCATGAGTCAAAAGTTATTATCTTTAGTATTTTTCGGATAAATGTTGATGTTAGTACGCCTATAGTATAGGTTTCACGGCAAACCGCTGCAGAATACAAGTGCATATTGATGGTGGGTTGCGGGCGGGCGGCGCCTGTGTGAAGTTATCTACCATAATGTCTCAGATCCTCATTGCAGTAGACAACTTCACACAAGCGCGCGCCCGCCCACAACCTATCATTGGGTAGGCTATGTACTTGTATTTTGCAGCGGTTTGCCATAAAACCTGAGAAAATAGATTTACTAATATCAATGTTTTTCCGAAAAATACTCCAAAAATAACAAGAAAATTGACACGAAACAGGTAATAAACATAACAACTTTTTAACTCATGATCTTTATTTGGACATTTAAAGAATATTTACTTCATTTTGGGTATGTTTTAGTAGATCTAGCCTAGGGCATCTCCACGCCAGGGTTACGGGTCAAATTTTGGAAACGTTTCTGACCAAGCGCCAAGATAAGAGTTAAGACCTTGAAGGCTTACCAAAAAGTCCACGGGATTCATTGCCTTGAGTTGACTTGAGTAAAAAAAAAATCCCTCTTTGAGTAGGGGGTCTAGAGTCTACATCAGACAGCTGAAATTCTTGGCTTCATTATAAAATCCAAAAGTCAAAACAGGCCTAAATCCAAGGCAAAAGTAAAATAAAAATTTGCTTTCTAAATAATACCCCGCTCTATGCGTACGCTTCGCTGGGGATGGATCATGGAGCGTACAATACTAGCTACGCGTACGCTGCACTGGATGGAGCGTACAATAGTTAGCTACATGTAGGAGTACGCGCTGGATATCCTTATAGTAACATGGGATATAACTTCTTTTGCACTTTTTTTGCATGATCATGCATGCTTTATATCTGCTTTATAATCAGAAAATAAGATATAAACAAAGAAAATTGGGGGAGAAAATTTGCAGCCAAAACAGGTTCCGATTCGACTCGTCTGGGATACCGTCTGTGTATGGGGAATGTCAACAAATGAAAGTTTAATTAAAGAAATGACCCATACCAGACGGTTATTTCTGTCTAGGGCTATACTAGACCGAATTTTTCTGTCTCTTTCGTTTGTTAGCCTCTGATTTGGGTAGGGTCGGCTTCTCTCTTTACAGACAGAACAGGCCCATACGCTGTAGTGTTCATGTTTTGTGTAATGTTTCTTTACACTAAACTTGGCCAAACTAATGTCTAATTTTGATATTTTACCCGATGCATATCCGATTTATTTTATATTGTAAATTAGGCCGAAGCTATAATATCGGTTCCACTTACCAACTTGACTGAAATAATCCGTTTAATGGTCCCTTTTTATGGAAATTATGGGTCAAAATCGACATCCAGCATGTTGAAAATCTTGCAAGCCGTATTTTAACTCTCGCTGCGCATGACGTCATCTAAATCTCATTCCTTGTAGTCTACGTCGAAGGCAAAATGACTATGAAGGAAAAACTGTGATAACGTCATTACGAGCTTGTATCTCGCGGGGGGGGGGGAGGGGGGTCTGAACATGTAAATGAACATATTTTAGGAATCATGTATAGTTTTAAAAAAAAAAGGGGGGGGGTCATCTGAACATGTAAATGAACATATTATTTTATCGGAATCTTGTATAGTGTCCTAAAAGCGAGAACAATGAAGGAGAATGAAACCCATTCATCAGTGTGCTTCCAGTAAATGAAGAATAATAAGAAAAGTAAACAGTGAAAATTTGAGTAAAATAGAACAATCTGTTCAAGAGTTATGAATATTGGAGGTTTCAGTAAATACCTGTTATGGAGATCTCTGATTTGGCAACTTTGCCAGCATTTATGATGTCATATCACATAGAGGACAACTCTCCATTCGTTTTGTGTATGGATTTTCACAAAAATGGATAAATATGAAATTTTACATTGGGAGTCTATATAGTTCTTCCCTAAATGCTTCAAGAATTGATGCAACCATGTCATACTCAAGCAGTAAATCAGAATAATTTTTCTTGAAAATAAAGAAAATGTGAAATTTTGTGTACAAAATGAATGGAGAGTTGTCCTCTATGACATCAGTGATCACAGATACTGGCAAAGTTGCCAATTTCAGGTTCCCCATAATAAGGATTTATTGAAGCATTAAAGTGAAGGTTCATTGAAATTTGGAAAAAAGGCAAATCACACCTTTACAGATTGCTGAGAACATTAACAAAATGACTAAAGTACTTTTTAAGCCCTCACTATTGTGATGAATAAATTAAATGCAATGTTGATACCCTTTCCAAAACCCACTCACAAAGTGAAATGACGGCGTTATTTGCATGCGATAAAATGACGTCACACACTATGAACAACCTACAATCACACATTCGGGACAATGTTGGATACCCATTGCAATTTTTAGATATGGGTTAACGTTGTATGTATATTTACCGCCAGTGGTGAAATTTCCTTTATTTTAGGCACTTTGAATGAGATACACTGAATAAATAATACTTTCTATAAATGTGTGATTCAATTTTTATGTTATTTACCGTCACATTTGAGCATAAAAATCAGAAAAAAATAATCACATATTCTGAGGGCAGCTCAGGGTGTATGTGTCGGATCTTGGAGTGCTATAGGACATTTTGCATGCTGACCTTACGACTCTTCTGGAGCAAAATAGGCGACAAATTTACATATAATTGTCCAGATATTCATTACGGAAATGTCTGATTAGGCCGATTAGTTTAGATTTTTGATAGATAAATGGCGAAAGTGGAAGTCGAGAGAACACTTAGATCAGTCCGGTTCGCGATTCACAGCTAGCTCAAGCGCCAGGCCGGCTGGCTGTGATATGCTGGCAAGCAAGCTGCGCTGGATGCAGGCAGGTTGTTCGTACGTACGCGTAAATACTGCATAGACGGGCCTACGCTATATACGGTATACCTGAACGTGAACGCTACATCGACGTATTTGGGAGTTATAACATTGATTAGACTTAGAGCTAATATTAAGAACCAAAGGTACTTCCTTCTTCTATCTCCTCAAATCTCAAATCAAGTATGTTTTCGTCCATATCGATATTTCCAGAGTGACTTTGATGAAGGTAAACAACGTTGGGTATGAATAGGTACTCAATAGTCAATGCAATACATATGTGAATTGCACGCAAACTGCATCGCGCACCGTCGCCAATCATTTCACCTGAGCGGCCCATTGTTTTGTTCATTTTGCTACGTCACTCAAACATCAGCTGACTTACGATGTTTTCAGGGTCTCGAGTGGGGTGATCTTTCGTCAAGTTTAATCAACTTTTATAATTTTCGCACGAATTTACAAGTTACACAAATGTGATAGTTTCACTCAGTGTCATATTCCGATTGCAATGTTACCAAATTCAGTCAAGTTCAAAATCAATGAACCTTCACTTTATAAGTATATAACTCTTGAACGGATTGTCCTATTTTGCTAAAATGTTCACAGTTTTCTCTTATTATTCTTCATTCACTGAATGCTCACATTTGCCTGAGTTTTGTTCCCCTTTAAAGTCCATTTTGTGGGGAAAAAATGTTTAAAGGAATTTTTTTCTTCAAGTTTGCCCTCTGAAAGATAATATCATTTCTCATTTTAACAAAACCTATAATGTATACTTGGTATGGAATCGTAAAACCATATCTGTTATTATCTCTTCTTGCAGGTGTCTGGGTCCTCTTGCAGTTGTCTGGGTCCTCTTGCAGTTGTCTGGGTCCTCTTGCAGTTGTCTGGGTCCTCTTGCAGTTGTCTGGGTCCTCTGGCAGGTGTGTGGGTCTTGTGATTGTATGTTTGTTTGTCTTTGTTTCTTAAAGTCGTTTATCTTTATCTTTCTTTCCCAATCTTTGAAGAGATCCTGCTCTCAAAAGAGAGTGAACCTCACCCAAAAATGTGTGTCTTTATTCATTGTATTTCATCTTTATGAATATCTATATTGGCAGACTAAAAATGTTCAAACAATAGGGATGATAGTGGGAAACTGTTCATGCATTTTGCAGGAAAACCAGAATAGCAGGATGTTGTGAAGGGGGGGGGGGGGGGTCTGAGCATGTTATTTGCAGGAAAACCGGAAAAGCAGGATGTTGTGAAGGGGGGGGGGGGGTTGCCCTGTGAAAGATAAAATCCCTTCTCATTTTAACAAACCTTATGATGTATACTTGGTATGAAATCGTAATACCATATCTGTTATTATCTCTTCTTGCAGGTGTCTGGGTCCTCTTGCAGGTGTCTGGGTCCTCTGGCAGGTGTCTGGGTCCTCTGGCAGGTGTCTGGGTCCTCTGGCAGGTGTGTGGGTCTTCTTGTAGGTGTGTGGGTCTTGTGATTGTATGTTTGTTTTCCCCTCGCCGACGAAGTCGGAGGGGATATAGGAACGCTGCCGTCCGTCATTCCGTGCGTGCGTGCGTCCATAACAAATTTGGTTTCCGATCAATAACTTCAGTAATGATTGGCTCCATCAGCTCCATATCAAGTAGTTTTTAAATCAAATGTAAGATGGAATGAAAAAAATCTGCCAAAAATTTGAACGAAATTGCATACGTAATAAGAATGGCTGTATGAAATTTTGTATGTGACATTTTTTACAATACCATTGATGAGATCATTTTCTGGACAAGTCTTAAAATGTTTTGTACATTCATCGGAGGTGGTGGAGCGTCGATGTCGGATAAAAGAAGTGGAGGGGCACGTTTTGTCTGACAAACGATAGCTGGCTTTCCACTTTCATTGTCTAAGCCTGTTTTTTCATTGCCTTTGATGCACATAAACATTTTCATTTAGCTTAAGATTTGCACGCTTTCTTGAGCATTTATGATGTCATATCACATAGAGGACAACTCTCCATTCGTTTTGTGTATGGATTTTCACAAAAATGGATAAATATGAAATTTTACATTGGGAGTCTATATAGTTCTTCCCTAAATGCTTCAAGAATTGATGCAACCATGTCATACTCAAGCAGTAAATCAGAATAATTTTTCTTGAAAATAAAGAAAATGTGAAATTTTGTGTACAAAATGAATGGAGAGTTGTCCTCTATGACATCAGTGATCACAGATACTGGCGAAGTTGCCAATTTCAGGTTCCCCATAATAAGGATTAATTGAAGCATTAAAGTGAAGGTTCATTGAAATTTGGAAAAAAGGCAAATCACACCTTTACAGATTGCTGAGAACATTAACAAAATGACTAAAGTACTTTTTAAGCCCTCACTATTGTGAGGAATAAATTAAATGCAATGTTGATACCCTTTCCAAAACCCACTCACAAAGTGAAATGACGGCGTTATTTGCATGCGATAAAATGACGTCACACTATGAACAACCTACAATCACACATTCGGGACAATGTTGGATACCCATTGCAATTTTTAGATATGGGTTAACGTTGTATGTTTATTTACCGCCAGTGGTGATATTTACTTTATTTTAGGCACTTTGAATGAGATACACTGAATAAATAATACTTTCTATAAATGTGTGATTCAATTTTTATGTTATTTACCGTCACATTTGAGCATAAAAATCGGAAAAAAATAATCACATATTCTGAGGGCAGCTCAGCGTGTATGTGTCGGATCTGGGAGTGCTATAGGACATTTTGCATGCTGACCTAACAACTCTTCTGGAGCAAAATAGGTGACAAATTTACATATAATTGTCCAGATATTCATTACGGAAATGTCTGATTAGGCCGATTAGTTTAGATTTTTGATAGATAAATGGCGAAAGTGGAAGTCGAGAGAACACTGAACATGTAATTTGCAGGCAAACCGGAATAGCAGGGGGGGGGGGGTTGGGGGTTGCCCTATGAAAGATAAAATCCCTTCTCATTTTAACAAACCTTATGATGTATACTTAGTATGAAATCATAAAACCATATCTGTTATTATCTCTTCTTGCAGGTGTCTGGGTCCTGTGGCAGGTGTCTGGGTCCTCTGGCAGGTGTGTGGGTCTTGTGATTGTATGTTTGTTTTCCCCTCGCCGACGAAGTCGGAGGGGATATAGGAACGCTGCCGTCCGTCATTCTGTCCGTGCTTGCGTGCGTCCATAACAAATTTGGTTTCCGATCAATAAATTCGGTAATGATTGGCGGATTTTTGGAGTATGTAGGTCAAAGGTCATAGCTCATTAAATATGCGAAAAAATACAATCTGGTTTCCGATCGATAACTTCAGTAATTTTTGACAGATTTTAATGAAATTTGATATGAAGGTACATGATATCAAAATACAGGCTAAGTTCGATTTTGGAGTACGTAGGTCAAAGGTCATAGCTCGTTAAATATGCGAAAAAATACAATTTGGTTTCCGATCGATAACTTTGGTAATGTTTGACGGATTTTAATGAAATTTGATATGAAGGTTCATGGTATCAAAACACAACCTAGGTTTGATTTCGGAGTATGTAAGTCGAAGGTCATAGCTCATTAAATATGTGAATCTGGTTTCTGATCCATAACTTTAGTATTGTTTGACAGATTTTATTTAAATTTGATGTGAAGGTTCATGGTATCAAGACACAGCCTAAGTTTCGATTTCGGAGTATGTAGGTCAAAGGTCACAGCTCATTAAATATGCGAATCTGGTTTCCATTCGATAACTTGAGTAATGTTTGACGAATTTTAATGAAATTTAATATGAAGGTACATGGTATCAAAATACATGTACAGCCTAAGTTTGATTTCTGAGTATGTAGGCCAAAGGTGATAGCTCATTAAATATGCAAAAACACCTACCAGTAATTATATACGTGAAAATGTGGTTAACTTCCTTGCCTAGTAATATAATAGTATAGTCCAATGGAGGTAACTTGTTCTGACGTATATAGGGCAGCTCAGGGTGTATGTGTCGGATCTTGGAGTGCTATAGGACATTTTGCATGCTGACCTTACGACTCTTCTGGAGCAAAATAGGCGACAAATTTACATATAATTGTCCAGATATTCATTACGGAAATGTCTGATTAGGCCGATTAGTTTAGATTTTTGATAGATAAATGGCGAAAGTGGAAGTCGAGAGAACACTTAGATCAGTCCGGTTCGCGATTCACAGCTAGCTCAAGCGCCAGGCCGGCTGGCTGTGATATGCTGGCAAGCAAGCTGCGCTGGATGCAGGCAGGTTGTACGTACGTACGCGTAAATACTGCATAGACGGGCCTACGCTATATACGGTATACCTGAACGTGAACGCTACATCGACGTATTTGGGAGTTATAACATTGATTAGACTTAGAGCTAATATTAAGAACCAAAGGTACTTCCTTCTTCTATCTCCTCAAAACTCAAATCAAGTATGTTTTCGTCCATATCGATATTTCCAGAGTGACTTTGATGAAGGTAAACAACGTTGGGTATGAATAGGTACTCAATAGTCAATGCAATACATATGTGAATTGCACGCAAACTGCATCGCGCACCGTCGCCAATCATTTCAGCTGAGCGGCCCATTGTTTTGTTCATTTTGCTACGTCACTCAAACATCAGCTGACTTACGATGTTTTCAGGGTCTCGAGTGGGGTGATCTTTCGTCAAGTTTAATCAACTTTTATAATTTTCGCACAAATTTACAAGTTACACAAATGTGATAGTTTCACTCAGTGTCATATTCCGATTGCAATGTTACCAAATTCAGTCAAGTTCAAAATCAATGAACCTTCACTTTATAAGTATATAACTCTTGAACGGATTGTCCTATTTTGCTAAAATGTTCACAGTTTTCTCTTATTATTGTTCATTCACTGAATGCTCACATTTGCCTGAGTTTTGTTCCCCTTTAAAGTCCATTTTGTGGGGAAAAAATGTTTAAAGGAATTTTTTTCTTCAAGTTTGCCCTCTGAAAGATAATATCATTTCTCATTTTAACAAAACCTATAATGTATACTTGGTATGGAATCGTAAAACCATATCTGTTATTATCTCTTCTTGCAGGTGTCTGGGTCCTCTTGCAGTTGTCTGGGTCCTCTTGCAGTTGTCTGGGTCCTCTTGCAGTTGTCTGGGTCCTCTGGCAGGTGTGTGGGTCTTGTGATTGTATGTTTGTTTGTCTTTGTTTCTTAAAGTCGTTTATCTTTATCTTTCTTTCCCAATCTTTGAAGAGATCCTGCTCTCAAAAGAGAGTGAACCTCACCCAAAAATGTGTGTCTTTATTCATTGTATTTCATCTTTATGAATATCTATATTGGCAGACTAAAAATGTTCAAACAATAGGGATGATAGTGGGAAACTGTTCATGCATTTTGCAGGAAAACCAGAATAGCAGGATGTTGTGAAGGGGGGGGGGGTCTGAGCATGTTATTTGCAGGAAAACCGGAATAGCAGGATGTTGTGAAGGGGGGGGGGGTTGCCCTGTGAAAGATAAAATCCCTTCTCATTTTAACAAACCTTATGATGTATACTTGGTATGAAATCGTAAAACCATATCTGTTATTATCTCTTCTTGCAGGTGTCTGGGTCCTCTTGCAGGTGTCTGGGTCCTCTGGCAGGTGTCTGGGTCCTCTGGCAGGTGTCTGGGTCCTCTGGCAGGTGTGTGGGTCTTCTTGTAGGTGTGTGGGTCTTGTGATTGTATGTTTGTTTTCCCCTCGCCGACGAAGTCGGAGGGGATATAGGAACGCTGCCGTCCGTCATTCCGTGCGTGCGTGCGTCCATAACAAATTTGGTTTCCGATCAATAACTTCAGTAATGATTGGCTCCATCAGCTCCATATCAAGTAGTTTTTAAATCAAATGTAAGATGGAATGAAAAAAATCTGCCAAAAATTTGAACGAAATTGCATACGTAATAAGAATGGCTGTATGAAATTTTGTATGTGACATTTTTTACACTACCATTGATGAGATCATTTTCTGGACAAGTCTTAAAATGTTTTGTACATACATCGGAGGTGGTGGAACGTCGATGTCGGATAAAAGAAGTGGAGGGGCACGTTTTGTCTGACAAACGATAGCTGGCTTTCCACTTTCATTGTCTAAGCCTGTTTTTTCATTGCCTTTGATGCACATAAACATTTTCATTTAGCTTAAGATTTGCACGCTTTCTTGAGCATTTATGATGTCATATCACATAGAGGACAACTCTCCATTCGTTTTGTGTATGGATTTTCACAAAAATGGATAAATATGAAATTTTACATTGGGAGTCTATATAGTTCTTCCCTAAATGCTTCAAGAATTGATGCAACCATGTCATACTCGAGCAGTAAATCAGAATAATTTTTCTTGAAAATAAAGAAAATGTGAAATTTTGTGTACAAAATGAATGGAGAGTTGTCCTCTATGACATCAGTGATCACAGATACTGGCGAAGTTGCCAATTTCAGGTTCCCCATAATAAGGATTAATTGAAGCATTAAAGTGAAGGTTCATTGAAATTTGGAAAAAAGGCAAATCACACCTTTACAGATTGCTGAGAACATTAACAAAATGACTAAAGTACTTTTTAAGCCCTCACTATTGTGAGGAATAAATTAAATGCAATGTTGATACCCTTTCCAAAACCCACTCACAAAGTGAAATGACGGCGTTATTTGCATGCGATAAAATGACGTCACACTATGAACAACCTACAATCACACATTCGGGACAATGTTGAATACCCATTGCAATTTTTAGATATGGGTTAACGTTGTATGTTTATTTACCGCCAGTGGTGATATTTCCTTTATTTTAGGCACTTTGAATGAGATACACTGAATAAATAATACTTTCTATAAATGTGTGATTCAATTTTTATGTTATTTACCGTCACATTTGAGCATAAAAATCGGAAAAAAATAATCACATATTCTGAGGGCAGCTCAGCGTGTATGTGTCGGATCTGGGAGTGCTATTGGACATTTTGCATGCTGACCTAACGACTCTTCTGGAGCAAAATAGGTGACAAATTTACATATAATTGTCCAGATATTCATTACGGAAATGTCTGATTAGGCCGATTAGTTTAGATTTTTGATAGATAAATGGCGAAAGTGGAAGTCGAGAGAACACTGAACATGTAATTTGCAGGCAAACCGGAATAGCAGGGGGGGGGGGGGGTTGGGGGTTGCCCTATGAAAGATAAAATCCCTTCTCATTTTAACAAACCTTATGATGTATACTTAGTATGAAATCGTAAAACCATATCTGTTATTATCTCTTCTTGCAGGTGTCTGGGTCCTGTGGCAGGTGTCTGGGTCCTCTGGCAGGTGTGTGGGTCTTGTGATTGTATGTTTGTTTTCCCCTCGCCGACGAAGTCGGAGGGGATATAGGAACGCTGCGGTCCGTCATTCTGTCCGTGCTTGCGTGCGTCCATAACAAATTTGGTTTCCGATCAATAAATTCGGTAATGATTGGCGGATTTTTGGAGTATGTAGGTCAAAGGTCATAGCTCATTAAATATGCGAAAAAATACAATCTGGTTTCCGATCGATAACTTCAGTAATTTTTGACAGATTTTAATGAAATTTGATATGAAGGTACATGATATCAAAATACAGGCTAAGTTCGATTTTGGAGTACGTAGGTCAAAGGTCATAGCTCGTTAAATATGCGAAAAAATACAATTTGGTTTCCGATCGATAACTTTGGTAATGTTTGACGGATTTTTATGAAATTTGATATGAAGGTTCATGGTATCAAAACACAACCTAGGTTTGATTTCGGAGTATGTAAGTCGAAGGTCATAGCTCATTAAATATGTGAATCTGGTTTCTGATCCATAACTTTAGTATTGTTTGACAGATTTTATTTAAATTTGATGTGAAGGTTCATGGTATCAAGACACAGCCTAAGTTTCGATTTCGGAGTATGTAGGTCAAAGGTCACGGCTCATTAAATATGCGAATCTGGTTTCCATTCGATAACTTGAGTAATGTTTGACGAATTTTAATGAAATTTAATATGAAGGTACATGGTATCAAAATACATGTACAGCCTAAGTTTGATTTCTGAGTATGTAGGCCAAAGGTGATAGCTCATTAAATATGCAAAAACACCTACCAGTAATTATATACGTGAAAATGTGGTTAACTTCCTTGCCTAGTAATATAATAGTATAGTCCAATGGAGGTAACTTGTTCTGACGTATATAGGCCAATTTGTACCCTGCGAGGGGATGCTACGCTTTGCGTTGACTTGTTTCTTTGTTGTTAAAATTATAGGGATGGTAATGGGAAGTGCTGTGTGTATTGTGAAGGAAAGCAGGAATGGCAGAATGCTTAAATATTGGGTAGGGAGGTTGGGGGGGGGGGGTTGATCATGTAAATGAGCATATTGTTTTATAGGAATGTAATTCTATATAGACTAATGAAAGGGGAGGGGGAGCTGATGTGATTGTTACATTGTGATTTCCTAATATTATGTAGTGATAAGTGAACCATTAAAGGGAATCAGTAACTTTGTGGAGGCTTGATTTAATAAATTGTTGAATTTTGATATCTGTCTTGTATAATGATGTTCAAAAGGATAAATACATGTAAATAGCCAGGCATAGAAAGGTTTTCAAAAACGCAATGTTATTATTGAGATTTATAACTAAATACTGCCATTTAGAAATTGTACTTGGGTATGCTTTAGTCTAACACTGCAATCTCTGGGAGAAATGAGTATTGTTATTTCCGGTCATTTGTATATGTTTATTTTTGTGAAGCACTTTGTTAATTTTAAAGTGTTGGTGTGTTGGCTCAGTCAGTAGAGCGTCCGCCTCACAACCGGGAGGTCGTGGGTTTGAAAAGACGTTAAAAGACGGGAGTTGCTGCTACCTCGTTTGGCGTTCAACAATAAGGGGATAGAGCAACGTCGATCTGGCGCTGCTCAGTGGCTGCCAGGCTCATGATCAATTGGGCAAAAAGAATTTCCATTTTCGGTTTAATAAAATTTGGAGTGGACTTTAAATGATAATTATTATTATTTTTTTTTTTCCTGGGCTTCATTTTTACACCATATTTTATACACTGATAGCATGTAGTGCCAGACACTTCAGATTTTATCAAGCCTCTACAAAGTCAACAATTGACTTTTAAATTTGTGGAGGCTTGAGAAAATTATGATATATTGATATCATAGTTAAGTAAAGTTTTCATTGTATCATTTAGCATTGACTGAAAAAAATCGTTACCGTATGTTGTTGTGTAATTTTATTCACTTTGTTATTTTATGAAATGCATCTAACTGTATTGTTTCTTTTTGTATTTCAGGTTATTAACTATTCGTTAGAGAGGTAGAAGAGAGTTGCAGAAAGTAAGTTGATATACTTCAAGGAAACCATAAGCTCCATATCAAGTAGTTTTTAAATCAAATGTAAGATGGAATGAAAAAAATCTGCCAAAAATTTGAACGAAATTGCATACGTAATAAGAATGGCTGTATGAAATTTTGTATGTGCATTTTTTACACTACCATTGATGAGATAATTTTCTGGACAAGTCTTAAAAAGTTTTGTACATACATCGGAGGTGGTGGAGCGTCGATGTCGGATAAAAGAAGTGGAGGGGCACGTTTTGTCTGACAAACGATAGCTGGCTTTCCACTTTCATTGTCTAAGCCTGTTTTTTCATTGCCTTTGATGCACATAAACATTTTCATTTAGCTTAAGATTTGCACGCTTTCTTGAGCCAAACTCCAGATATTTAATGTAGGATTTTTTTGTCCACAACATATTTGGGATTAAAGCAATGAAAACATCTGTGTTTGAGGAATTACAGAACACATGACATTTTGTGTACTAAACATATTGAGAGTAGTCCGCAATTTATATCGGCAATAGCTATGGTAGTGTCAAAAACAGACAATTTCATTTAGGTATAACTGTTATATTTGCTGAATATGTAATTGAACATATTGTTTTATAAAAAATTAAAAATGCACTTTCTTATTTATAGACATGGCTACTGGTGAAAAAAAATGACAAAATTAACCCCCATTTTTAATAAAAATGTTTCAAATAGAAGACTTTTTGAAGGATAACTTCATAAAGGTGAAAATTTTGCCTTATAAAAGATGGACGATGCCCCCTTAAAGTGTAACAAATGTTATGATCTAATTCTTTCGTTTTTCTTACAGGTGTCTGGCTGTTGAGATTGTATGTTTGTCCTTGTGCCTGGAAATTTGACTCTTTTTCAGGAAAAGTGCTTGTTTTTGTGTTTTCATCTTTTCATTGTATACATTTGAACCAAATTACTTCATCTCACGTCTTTTCTTATCTCAGAAGAGATCCTGCTCTCAGAAGAGAGTGTCCCACACTCCAGAAGGGTGTGCGTCTTTAACCATTTCATCACATTTCACCCACGGGAGACCGTGGTAAAGAATCAATATCCACGACGAAGTCGTTGGTTACGAATCAATATCCACGAGGAAGTCGTTGGTAACGAATCAATATCCACGAGGAAGTCGTTGGTAAAGAATCAATATCCACGAGGAAGTCGTGGTAAAGAATCAATATCCACGAGGAAGTCGTGGTAAAGAATCAATATCCACGAGGAAGTCGTGGTAAAAGTATATATATCAATCCATATAAACATACAGAAAAGCAATAATAGAAAATTTAATTGGGATATATAGAGTTTTAGAAATATATGCGAGCTTGATTGATTGGAGAGAGAATAAGAAAGAAAATTAGTTGAAGATATACAGAGTTCCAGAAATACAAGTGAGTTACATTGATTGCAAAGAGAGAAGAAAGAAAATTGAATCGGGATATATAGAGTTTTAGAAATATAAGCGAGCTTGTTTGATTGGAGAGAGAATAAGAAAGAAAATTAGTTGAAGATATACAGAGTTCCAGAATTACAAGTGAGTTACATTGATTGCAAAGAGAGAAGAAAGAAAATTGAATCGGGATATAAAGAGTTTTAGAAATATAAGCGAGCTTGATTGATCGGAGAGTTAATAAATAAATTTGGGTCGGGATATATAAGTGAGCTTGCTTGCAGAGAGAGTAAGAAAGAAATTTGAATTTTTTTAATCATTCAGAGAAGAAATAGTACACAGGAGTTCTGGAAATATAAGTGAGTGTTATTGAGTACGCCGATTACAGGGTGCAAAGATTCCGAGTAAAGAGAGTAATTCTCAGATTTGGGTTTGAATACAACTCGATTGACTTCAAAGTAACAAGGAAAGTTGAACAAAGATATATAGAGTTTTAGAAATATAAGTGGACTTGATTGTTGGCAAAGAGAGTTTGTAAAGGATTTTGTGTTTTATATACAGACTTCTGGAAATTAAGTGAGATTGATTGATTGGAGAGAGAATAAGAAAGAAAATTAGTTGAAGATATACAGAGTTCCAGAAATACAAGTGAGTTACATTGATTGCAAAGAGAGAAGAAAGAAAATTGAATCGGGATATATAGAGTTTTAGAAATATAAGCGAGCTTGTTTGATTGGAGAGAGAATAAGAAAGAAAATTAGTTGAAGATATACAGAGTTCCAGAATTATAAGTGAGTTACATTGATTGCAAAGAAATTTGAAAGAAAATTAGGTGATATACAGAATTCCAGAAATATAAGTAAGGTACATTGATTGCAAAGAGAGAAGAAAGAAAATTGAATCGGGATATATAGAGTTTTAGAAATATAAGCGAGCTTGATTGATTGGAGAGAGAATAAGAAAGAAAATTAGTTGAAGATATACAGAGTTCCAGAATTATAAGTTAGTTACATTGATTGCAAAGAGAGAAGAAAGAAAATTGAATCGGGATATAAAGAGTTTTAGAAATATAAGCGAGCTTGATTGATCGGAGAGTTAATAAATAAATTTGGGTCGGGATATATAAGTGAGCTTGCTTGCAGAGAGAGTAAGAAAGAAATTTGAATTTTTTTTAATCATTCAGAGAAGAAATAGTACACAGGAGTTCTGGAAATATAAGTGAGTGTTATTGAGTACGCCGATTACAGGGTGCAAAGATTCCGAGTAAAGAGAGTAATTCTCAGATTTGGCTTTGAATACAGCTCGATTGACTTGAAAGTAACAAGGAAAGTTGAACAAAGATATATAGAGTTTTAGAAATATAAGTGGACTTGATTGTTGGCAAAGAGAGTTTGTAAAGGATTTTGTGTTTTATATACAGACTTCTGGAAATTAAGTGAGATTGATTGATTGGAGAGAGAATAAGAAAGAAAATTAGTTGAAGATATACAGAGTTTCAGAAATACAAGTGAGTTACATTGATTGCAAAGAGAGAAGAAAGAAAATTGAATCGGGATATATAGAGTTTTAGAAATATAAGCGAGCTTGTTTGATTGGAGAGAGAATAAGAAAGAAAATTAGTTGAAGATATACAGAGTTCCAGAATTATAAGTGAGTTACATTGATTGCAAAGAAATTTGAAAGAAAATTAGGTGATATACAGAATTCCAGAAATATAAGTAAGGTACATTGATTGCAAAGAGAGAAGAAAGAAAATTGAATCAGGATATATAGAGTTTTAGAAATATAAGCGAGCTTGATTGATTGGAGAGAGAATAAGAAAGAAAATTAGTTGAAGATATACAGAGTTCCAGAATTATAAGTTAGTTACATTGATTGCAAAGAGAGAAGAAAAAAAATTGAATTTTTTTAATCATTCAGAGAAGAAATAGTACACAGGAGTTCTGGAAATATAAGTGAGTGTTATTGAGTACGCCGATTACAGGGTGCAAAGATTCCGAGTAAAGAGAGTAATTCTCAGATTTGGGTTTGAATACAGCTCGATTGACTTCAAAGTAACAAGGAAAGTTGAACAAAGATATATAGAGTTTTAGAAATATAAGTGGACTTGATTGTTGGCAAAGAGAGTTTGTAAAGGATTTTGTGTTTTATATACAGACTTCTGGAAATTAAGTGAGATTGATTGAGTGCAAAAATATACATTGTGAAGTGCATATTCTGAAAATTAAGGAAAAAAAGTGTAAAATTTGGCAGCTTTGTCTTTACCAACGACATTCTCCATAATGGATACAGCTGAATTTAAGAAGGTACTGGATGAAATCCTAGATATACTGTCTAGTATGTCGGTGAACAATTCAGAGCTGGATAAATGTTGTGTATGTAGCAATGAGATCGAAGAAAATGAAAGTAATGCAACTTGTGAATGCTGTAGAAACCATTATCATGTGACATGTATGGGATTTTCCTGTGAGAATAAACTGAGTGATATTCGATTGATTTGGATTTGTTCACTGTGTGGAAATAACAACGTTGCTCATCGTATGTTTGATACAATATGCATCCCTTTTCATTTCAATAGATACGAGCTTCTTAAGGATCAAGGTGATGAACTTTGTGTTACTGACTTGCCAAGCCAATCAACCAACAAAAAGGACAGAAGCAATTGTACCAGATCAAAGAAGAGGTATGCAAAAAAGGGGAAGAAACCCATTATGTTGCCTGAAAAACGATGTATTGATGACATGAAAATAAGTGACTGTGACAGATGTAAACCTGATTCTGTAGACAGAGAAAATCCATCCCAATCAGATTATGAACAATTGAGAAATGAAGAATTTGAAGATGATGCTGATGACTGGGTTACTGTAAAATCAAGAAAGACAAAATGGATGGAGAAAATAAAAGACTGTAAATTGTATGCCAAATCAAGAGATGATCATCGAACAAACAGGAAAATCAAGAGAAAATCAGTGAATGGTGTAGTCTTGGAACCAGGTGTGACTTACATCGGCAAAGCAATGAAGACATTCTATGAAAGTCATGAGAAAAAAAATGGAAACCAAAAGAAAAATGTATGTAAGGAAAACAAGAATGTGAAAAAAGAAGATGTCAGTTTGCAGTCTTGTGTTGAAACTCTTTTGCATATATATACATACTGTGTGCAATCCCCATGTTCAATGAAATTGTACAGTGAGACCTGTGTGCAAATTGAAACGATGCAGACACGATCCTGGGCTGAAGTAGCAGGTTATTTGCCATCTCGATCAAGAACAGATTCATGTGTTGATATTGATGCCTGCACTCGTAATCTTTTTGAACAGATCAAGGATTTCCGAATGTACAGAGTTCATGCTGGTGGCAAGGAAAAAGAAGCAAAGAACAAGAAAGGTCGAGCAAGGAACAAGAAAGGTCAGTCTTCCAAAGGGAAAAAAGGTACTGATGGAAATCACTCTTCTGATAAATCGGAGATTAGATTTGACAAAGATGAAGGAATAGAATTAGCAGTAAAGAATGAGAAGCAGGATACAAAGATATCAATGAATGCAGGTGACCAAGGACTTGATACAAATACATGTAAAAATGATAAACACTCAGACCAGCATATTTGCAATATGAAAGACAACAAACGTTCAGATGGAGTTGTGCAGGCCAATTCAAAGAATAATCTGTTGAAATCAAATTTTGATGAAAATAGGGAAATTGAAACAGACGATGATAGTGGCAGTGATATTCATATACCAGTGAAACGTTCGTGTGCAAGAAATTGTATAGAATCTGAAAGTGATACAGACAAAAATCCTGGATATGATTTATTCGATAGAAGCGTTTCACCAGAACGCAATATGCCTTGGAATGTTTGTGATAAACCAAAAGATATGCCTAGAAATGAGCCAGTAGACAATGTCTGTGAATCGGTATTGGAAAATGATGATATGATGAAAAATAATTTTTCATATGTTTCAGATGGTGTCAAAGAAGATGCAGTGTTTGATAATGACTTAAAGAATAGAAGCTTTGATACAGTAAAACATGGTACAGACAATGATACTGATATGTCATTTATTGGTGATGCTCATTTAATAAATCCTTTAGAATCTTCTTCAGATACATATATCAAAGACGAAGACATTGAAAAGGCAATAGATGCTAAAATGTACACATGTACTGATGAAACAGAAACAGAAGTTGAATTTGTAGCAGATCTTGGATTACGTGATAGACCGGATAAAGATTTCAAATTTGTACCCCTCCAGAATAATGACAAACAGAACATTTGTTCAAAACTGAATATCAGATATATAGGCAAAAGCTGTGATTCAAGGCTAGATAAAAATAGCTTTATTGGAGTTCCTTTACATAGTAAACAAATTACTGATGATGGCAATTGTTTCTTTCGCGCAATTTCCTATGTAATTTCTGGAACTGAGCGTAATTATCCAATTCTAAGAAATGCCACTGTGAAACATTTATTGCAAACCAAGGACATGTTTAGTAATACATTGAGGCAAGAGTATAGAACAGTCAGAGAATATGTTCTGAAACGTGGAATAATGGAAGACAGAACATGGGCTACAGATACTGAAATTAGTGCTTTAGCAAATTTAATCGATACTGATATTTATTCATACAATGACCAAGTACCATGTTGGCAATTGTACTCTGCAAAGAAACCTGGAAGAATAAATATTGTAACATCTGATAAGGGAATTTATATACTATACACAGGAAATGTTCACTTTAATGTTGTTGAATCTGTAGATTTTGTCAATTTCAATTCATTGGAACCGACAAGAACAACTAAAGAAGATAAAACGTCAAAGAGAACCTTGCCATGTCCATCAAATCAGGCTGATGTTAAAATGAAGCATGTGTTCAAGAAGTGTAGATCCAAATGGCAGTTAGAAGAAGAAATTGATGAAGTAGTGGATAAGTCTCCTGAAACATTTCAAGATCATGTTGACCCAAAGGGAAAAAAACGTAGGCTTACGCTGGAGACTGGTACGCTAAATCATGATAAGAAGAAAAGTACTGCAAATCTTTTTGACATGACATATGAACAGTGTGCAAGTAAATTTAGGAACGAACATCCGTCTGAATCAATTGTTCACAACGAACGTAACACCAAGGATGAAACCCTTGAAAGTGATCACAAAGACAAATGCACGAGTGTCAATACACAAATAACACTTGTTGCCCAAGGGACATTCAATCAAGGTGATACAAGATTTGGTGACTTAAGTGGAAAGCAGTGTGTTACCAATTCACTATCTGCACTGTTGTATAGCAAGGTAAAAAATGCCAATGATTGGAAAAGTACAGATCTAGACAGGATTTTGAACAACGGTGATGAATTATATCGTTACATACGACGATCCACTTCACTCGACAACCAATACTTATTGATATCTGATCTATACGAATATTTGGATGCGTACAATGAATTGTTTAACATAGTATGCCGTGAACCAGTCACTGGATTGTTAGATGGAGATGAATTGATATTGGCCCAGTCTCTTTCGATGACATTGAAGCAAGCACTTGAAAAAGAACTCTGTACTGATTCTGATGCATGTTTTGTGACATTTGCTAGAAGTACTTTCATTGTATTATCTGGTCAAGATGGTTTCTTTATATTTGATTCACATTCCAGAAGCAGTCGAGGTTTCCTGATTTGTAACGGACACAGTGTCGTACTTAGTACTCCAAGTTGGCAAGGTGTGTACAAGCATTGCATGAGGTTAGCAAAATCAATGGGATGCCCCATGCACACGGAATATGAAGTAACTAGTGTATGTGCTAAAGCAACTTCCGGTAAGAATGAAACCTTGAAAGGCTATCCGCAGTTACAGGATTTTGTTTGTAATCCATTTCCTTCGTCAAATACGCACAGTGAAAGTCAGTCTGGAAGCTCTGAATGTTCCATACATTGTGAAAGCTTTGATGAAGTTCAAAGATCGGATGAGAGTGTTTCCCCACAAACCATGATTAATAGCCCAAATTTATTTCACTACTCTGAAAAAGCAAACGAAGCAATCATTCATGATGTACATTATAACGGTCAGGAATTGAAACTGAAGAGTGTGACAATTACCTTAACGAAACTAAAAGAACCACAGCTGAATAATAGTTGTCTTCTGAAAAGAAATGACTCTATCAAGACAGAATATGTAAACGAACAAAATGGAGACTCAAAAAATTGTACCAAGTGTGAAAATGACTCGAATGAATTGAATCTAGCAGACAAAGTTCAGAAGTCCAACTCAACTTTAAGTAAAAAACGAAAATTGAGTAACATTGAAAATGATGCAAAAGTTGATGTTCACCTTGGTAATGAAGTTCGAAAAACTAAATTGGGGAAAAGAAAAGAGGATGATGTGAAAAAAACAAGTAGAAATTTATGTGCAAATATCAAGCAAGGAAAGACTACTGAAACAAAAAAAATTGCAAATGCTGACAATTCCGGGAAGAAACGTAAAAGAAAAACTTATAATCAAAAAAGGAATGACAATAAAGAGCGACAGAGAGAAAGACGAGCTGTGACAAAGGCAATAGACAGAAATAGTAAGAAAAAAAAGCAAGTTCTCAATGCAAACATACGTAAAACGAAGAGATCAATTATGGAGAGGGATAAATATCATCATGATGTAATCTGGAAAATGACAAAAAAAAATCAAGTAAAACAAAAATACTGGGAAGAGAAAGACAATGATTCATCATGCAATTCAAAGAAGGCAAGTTATAACAAACAAAGACAGAACAGAAAGTACAAACAAGATCCAAGTTTTAGGAAAAAACAGGTCACTTCTATGAAAGACAAATATCACTCTGATAAACAGTATAAACAAAAAACTCTTAATTTGAATAAACAGAAATATAGGACAAATGAACAGTTCAAAGAAAATTTAAAAACCACCATGCGAAATAAAATAAAGCATATGTACCATAACAACAAGAATTTTAAACAGAAGCAAAAATCTACAATGAAAATAAGCATGAGAAAGAGATACTTGAAGGATATGCATTTTAAACAAAAGCAAAAGGCTGCTATGAAAATAAGCATGAGAAAGAGATACCAGAAGGATATGCATTTTAAACAAAAACACAAGACAGCTATGAAAATAAGCATGAGAAAGAGGTACTTGAAGGATATGCATTTCAAACAAAAACACAAGACAGCTATGAAATCCCTGTCCCAAACTAGATACACAAATAAGAAACTAAGGGAAAAGATACTGATGAGGTTAAATATTAAATATAAAAAAATAGAAAAATATAGACAAAAAGTAATGAAACAGAATCTTAAAAGAGCTCTAGTTAATAAATTCAAAATGTCCGAGTATGATAATGTACTACAGGAGTTTAGGAAGATTATTTCTCATGGTCCAGAATTCGTTTGCTGTGTTTGCTTTAAACTTCTCTTTGAGAACCAAGTAATAAAATGTATGAAGACCAATTATAAACTTCAGACATGTATAAGTGAAAAATATTTGCATGTTTGCAATTCAGAATGCAGATCAGAATGTCAAATACGCCAGTCAGCCAGATCATCACTGTGGATATGCCACACTTGTCACAGAAAGTTGCGGTCTGGAAAAGTACCTGGAGAAGCAAACATAAATAATTTACAATTACATCAAGTCCCAGAAGAACTTGCCAACTTAAACACTCTAGAACAGCATTTGATTGCACTACATATCCCTTTTATGAAGTTAATGGCTTTGCCCAAAGGTGGTCAAAATGGTGTTCATGGCCCAGTTGTTTGTGTCCCTTCAAACACTTTTGAAACAGTAGATATGTTGCCAAGACCACAGACTGAAGATCAATTGATCCGTGTTAAGCTGAAAAGAAAATTGTCTTACAAAGGTTGTTATGAGTACAGATTTGTAGATAAATCTAACTTGCTTAATGCTCTGCAGTATTTAAAAGCAAATAATAAGTGGTATTTTGATGTTACAGTAAATGATAAATGGGAAAACTCACTTGAACGAAATGAAAAAGATAATGAAAAGGAAGAAGCAGTGGAAATCGGTGGTAAAGCTCGTTTAGCCAAATATTGGAAGGAAATGGAAGAACAAATTGATTACATTTTGTCCAAAGATAAAAATGTTAATGAAAACATGCAAGACAACAGTAAAGTACCAAAAAAAATAGATGACAATGACACTGAAGACGATATGGAAGAACGATTACGCGGTATTCAGTTAGACTCGTGTCTCCAGCCAGTAGATATTGGACAGGAAATATTAGATCAGTATTTTGAAGACATAATATGTTGTGCTCCTTGTGAAGGAAGAAGCCCTGTATCAATTCTACAAGATGAAAGCAATGAGGCCAAATGTTTCCCAGTATTATTTCCTAAAGGTCAACCAACATTCCATGATAGAAGAGATGAAAAAATAACATTGGGACGTTATCTGCACAACCGATTGATGCACGTGGACAACAGATTTGCTCAGAATACAGATTACATCTTTTATGCACAATATATTTATGAAATTCAACAGGTTATATCACAAGTTTCTATCGCATTAAGGCAAAGTCCAAACAAAAAAGATGATTCGTCTTCAATAACTGCCTCAGATTTGAAAGATGCAGAGAAAGTTAAAAAAATACTAAAATCAGACAAGGGCTATAAATTTTTAAAGCAAATTCGTGGAACACCTCCATTCTGGCAAAAGACACAAAAAGATGTTCTCGCAATGGTAAGACAGCTTGGAAAGCCCACATGGTTTGCTTCTTTCTCATCTGCCGATATGAGATGGCCAGAATTAATGAATACATTGCTTAGACAAAAAGGAGACACCAGGGAATCGAGTGAATTAGACTATACAGAAAAATGTAATCTTTTAAGATCAAATCCAGTAACAGTTGCCAGAATGTTTGATAAAAGATTTCACACTTTTATGAAGAAAGTTATTTTATCTCCCGCTGCACCGATTGGTAAAGTAGTTGATTCATTTTGGAGAGTAGAGTATCAAGCTCGTGGTTCCCCTCACATTCATGCCTTGTTCTGGGTTCAAAATGCTCCACAGTTGGGTATCGATAATGATGATGATGTCGTACAATTCGTAGATAAATACATTTGTTGCCAGAAACCAGATGAAAAGGAAGATCAAGAACTACATGAAATAGTAAGCAAGGTCCAACAACACAGTAAGAAACATTCTAAATCTTGCACAAAAACAGGGAAGGCGTGTAGATTTAATTTCCCGAGACCACCATCTGGAAAAACATTCATTGTAACACCCGTTGAAGAGATTCCAGCTAAAGATTGTGGGAAAGTGCAAAATAAGGAAAATGACAATGATCAAGTTAAAGCTTCTGAAAAGACTAAAGATGATGCAGAGAAATTGTTGAATTCAGTTAAAGATGCATTATCCAATGGAATCGAGTACAACAGTGTAAACCATCTCTTTGAAAAGCTTGGCATTACACAAAATCAATTTGAGAATGCACATAATGAATTAGCATCACAACAAAGTATAATCATCAAAAGAAAAATACAAGATGTATGGGTAAATCAGTTTAATCCAAGTCTACTAAGAAGCTGGAATGCCAACATGGATTTGCAGTTTGTAACAAATGTATTTGCATGCGTGGCTTATATTGTATCCTACATGTCAAAAGCTGAACGAGAAATCGGATTGCTATTGAGTCATACACTATCAGAAATGAAAGAGGGAAATGATAACGCAAAGGAAAGCATGAAAAAACTTGGCCAGGTGTACGTGCAAAATCGTGAAGTGTCTGCTCAAGAAAGCGTCTATCGTGTTTGCAGTCTCAGATTGAAAGAATGTTCTAGGAAAGTGGAATTTATTCCTGTTGGACCCAACCCTGTCAGAATGAGTTTACCATTAAGCGTTATAAAAAGCAGACCAGATAACGATAATGATGATGATGAGAATGTTTGGATGCCTACCAAGCTTGACAGATACAAAGCTCGACCTAGAAACACAGAATTCAGTGATATGTGTCTTGCAACGTTTTGTTCTCAGTACAGAATCTTAACTGCATCCCAAACGCCAAGTACAAGAAGTAAAAATGTCTTTAAATTAGATAACGATCTGGGGTATATTCAGAAGCGTACTCGTACGGAAGATGCAGTTGTAAGGTATCCCCGATTTTCACCCATCATCTCACCAGAAAAATATTATTTGAGCATTTTGCAACTCTTTCTGCCATATTTTGAAGATGGACAATTAAAGCCCCCAACATTTGAAACACATCAAGAGTTCTACGAGACAGGTTCTGTGAAAATATGTGGACGTGAATTGGAGAAAGTCTCGTCAATTGTCTGTACTAACCGAAAGAAGTTTGAAATGAATGCCGATGCAATTGATCATGCACAGGAGCATCTTGACAAATTTGGTCCATACGAAGATGCATGGGGTCTTTTATGTCCGGAAAAGGAAGTAGAGCGACTTGAACATCCCAAAGAAAATGTAGATGTCGAAGATTGTGATGGAGATCTTGATATCCCTGATTTAAAGAATGAAGCGAAAAAAGATGACTATAGCATCGAACTACGTTCTGTAAAAATTTCCAAACAAGATGGACATTCTTTGATGAGGTCTTTGAATGAGAAGCAACAGAGTGTTTTTTACAAAATACGACAGTGGTGTTTAGATAGAGTAAATGGAAAATCGGTCGAACCGTTTCATATGTTTCTAACTGGAGGTGCTGGCACTGGAAAGAGTCATTTGATCAAATGTCTTTACTATGAAGCAACACGTATACTAGCCCGAATGTTGCCACATCCTGATGATGTCTCAGTATTGAAAATGGCTCCAACCGGAGTAGCTGCATACAATATCAATGGCCATACTATACATAGTATTCTTTCTATTCCAATCAATGCACAAGTACTGTATCAACCGCTGAGTGATGAGAAAATAAGTGTCCTTCGAAATAAGCTGGCTGAATTGCAAATTTTAATCATAGATGAAGTATCAATGGTAAATCAAAAGTTAATGTCATACATTCACGGCCGCCTACGACAAATAAAACAATCACGCGATCAAACTGCTTTTGCCGGTGTTTCAGTTATTGCTGTGGGAGACATGTATCAGTTACCTCCAGTCTTAGGAACTCCTTTATATAAAGACACACTCAATGGTGCATTGTGGAATGCTAATTTCAAGAAAGTAGAACTTGAAGACATTATGAGACAAAAAGACGATACCCAATTCGCTCTTCTCTTAAATAGATTACGTGTAAAACAAGGGGAAGAGATTCTCTGTGATGAAGACCTAGCAATGCTCAAGTCCTGTGAGACTGGTGAAGAATGTGAAAATGCTCTGCATATCTATGCATGTAACAAGGATGTAGATGCTTGGAACAAGAAATTATTGCATACAAAATGTGGAGATGTGATATGCGTAAAAGCACAAGACATGGACAAAGATGTTAAAAAGGGAAATCAAATACGGGAAAAACCTTATACAAAGATGAAAACCCAGTTGCCTTCTTATCTGTGGATTGCAGTTAATGCTAGAGTGATGTTGCTCAAGAACATTGATGTTAGTAAAGGCCTGACAAATGGATGTTTTGGAAATGTAACAGAAATAATAACAGATCATACAAATTTGAATCCAGTTTGCATCAAAGTTAATTTTGAGAAGGCCGATGTGGGTATTCATTCAATCGAAATGTCTCAAGAATCCATTGGTAAGAAATATGTGAGAAAACAATTTCCACTTAAGCTTGCTTATGCTTGCACAATTCATAAAGTACAAGGTTCAACATTAGACAAAGCTGTTGTATCATTAAAAAGTGTATTTCAATCTGGACAGGCATATGTTGGGCTTAGTCGCGTTACTTCGTTATCTGGACTTGTGATAGAACATTTTGATCCTAAACGTATATATTGTAATCCAGAAATTAAAGAACGCATTGAGATTATGAAGCCGTTTATCAAGAATGAAACTTCGGAAGATATTCACGATTATAACTTTTCTTTGGTAATGCAAAATGTACAAGGATTAAAACAGCATTTTATCGATTTCAAATCCCAGTGCCAATTTGTGAATGTAGATTTTATTTGCTTGACCGAAACATGGATTAATGATAATGATCTCTGTGACGTTGTTTTAGATAACTTTCGATTTTATCATCAGCCACGACATCTTTCATACTGTAATTCTGGAGTTGGAAATGTACTCAAAGAACAATCGCATGGAGGTGTTGGAATGTATATCAAGAATACATATTCAAGTAGATTAGACATATCTGTCGACAACTTAGAGTTTATCGCAATTCTTGTCACCAAACCAGTTTCTGTTGTGATTTCAGTTGTTTATCGACCTCCATCATATAGTATCAAATCATTCTGTGAATCATTAGACAATTTGCTAAATGCATTACACAAAAGAAGCTTTAGGTGTATTGTGATGGGAGATTTTAATGAGGATTTGTTTAAAGGTTCTTCACAGGTAAACAAGCTGATGTGTAATAAAGGTTACAAACAGCATGTTGTAAATGCTACTACTGAGAAGGGAACAATGATAGATCATGTGTACAGCAAAGGACTAGATTTATTGGAAACAGAGGTCATCCCTACATATTATAGTTACCACGAAGCTGTTAAGATTGCTTTTTGATATTTATTGTAAAGGCCAAATAAAAAAGTAAAACATGTTTAGCGTCCTGTTTTTTCGAAAAAAAGGAAGGAGGCCCTTTACACCTGGAGTAATTTCGCAATTCTATGACATATCTTTTTGCTTTGAAAATGTTACATTGGGGTTGCATAGACAGAATACTTTTTATGTCAAATGCGTTCATTAATAATGTTAACACTTTAAAAAAAAAAAAAAAAGTACTGTTTATATTCCTAATCTTTAAATGATTTTTTTTATTTTACTTCTTCAGATAACTTCTTCAGATGACTGCAAAGCGCAATGTTGCAAAGCTCATTTCTACAACCTTAGTCACCAATGACAGTGCACCACCATATCCCTTTGCTCACCACTTGAAACAAACTACCGCCCTCGAGTTAGCCTATCGGATATGCGTCAGGCTTTACAAGTAATCTAATCGCGTTTATATGGAGAGTAACATTGGCACGGTCAGCCCTGGTACACTGGTACACGCGAAAAGATTTATTTTCTTTTATGTACCTTGTTTCGTTCGTAGAAAATCTATGAACCCCCTGCAAGGCTCTTTCATGAATATGATGTGGCAAGGACAAAAATAGGCCAATGAGCTATGGGGAACGCGGAGATGATATTTGATTGGTTGAATCAAAGTGATCGGTCACCAAATAAGGCTAGTCTTATGAATCATGCATGAGAATACGCTCGTCACACATACGATACACATATATGAATAATGATGAGTTGACCAGTGATGATAGGCGCTCGGGCTAACGCCCACGCCGATGTCAGTCTCCCAAACGCGATTAGTACACTTGCCATTTTGCCGACGCCTATCGGATAGGCTACCCCCGAGTCAAAAGGTTGTCTTCATCGTCCAACACACAGCGGTAACATCACCCCAGGACTTCAGCCCTCCGGTGATACCTGGTTCAGCGAAGACTAGGCCTTGGGGAGTGTTTACGGCTCTGTCACCAAAACAGCATTGTGGCAGAAGTATGCAACACCAGCATATACATGTAATGTATCGGGACCTTCACAGGGTAAGGAAAGATTGCCAAACTAAAATGTTTGAAAAAGCCTAACCCTACTGTACAGAGTTATTTCAAGCTCCTCCTGATAGATGGCTGACCTCGGCCACTACACTGTTGATTCCCACAAAATTGGCACACCTGGAGTAAATTGGCAATTCTATGACATATCTTTTTGCTTTGAAAATGTTACATTGGGGTTGCATAGACAGAATACTTTTTAGGTCAAATGCTTTCATTAATAATGTTAACACTTTTAAAAAAGAAACATTTAGTACTGTTTATATTCCTAATCTTCAAATGATTTTTTTTTTATTTCACTTCTTCAGTTAACTTCTTCAGATGACTGCAAAGCGCAACATTGCAAAGCTAACTTCTACAACCCTAGTCACCAATGACAGTGCACCACCATATCCCTTTGCTCACCAGTTCAAACAAACTACCACCCTCGAGTCAGAAGGCTGTCCTCATCATCCAACACACAGCGGTAACATCACCCCAGGACTTCAGCCCTCCGGTGATACCTGGTTCAGCAAAGACTAGGCCTTGGGGAGTGTTTACGGCTCTGTCATCATAACAGCATTGTGGCAGAAGTATGGAACACTAGCGTATACATGGTAAGGAAAGATTGCCAAACTAAAATGTTTGAAAAAGCCTAACCCTACTGTACTGAGTTATTTCAAGCTCCTCCGGATAGATGGTTGACCTCGGCCACTACACTGTTGATTCCCACAAAATTGGCACACCTGGAGTAAATTGGCAATTCTATGACATATCTTTTTGCTTTGAAAATGTTACATTGGGGTTGCATAGACAGAACACTTTTTATGTCAAATGCGTTCATTAATAAGGTAAACACTTTTAAGAAAGAAAAATTCAGTACTGTTCATATTCCTAATTTTCAAATGATTTTTTTTAATTTCACTTCTTCAGTTAACTTCTTCAGATGACTGCAAAACGCAACGTTACAAAGCTCACTTCTACAACCCTAGTCACCAATGACAGTGCACCACCATATCCCTTTGCTCACCAGTTGAAACAAACTACCGCCCTCGAGTCAGAAGGCTGTCCTCATCGTCCAACACACAGCGGTAACATCACCCAAGGACTTCAGCCCTCCGGTGATACCTGGTTCAGCAAAGACTAGGCCTTTGGGGGGTGTTTATGGCTCTGTCATCATAACAGCATTGTGGCAGAAGTATGGAACACCACCATATACAGGGTAAGGAAAGATTGCCAAACTAAAATGTTTGTAAAACCCTAACCCTACTGTACTGAGTTATTTCAAGCTCCTCCGGATAGATGGTTGACCTCGGCCACTACACTATTAGATTCCCACAAAATTGGCACACCTGGAGTAAATTGGCAATTCTATGACATATCTTTTTGCTTTGAAAATGTTACATTGGGGTTGCATAGACAGAACACTTTTTATGTCAAATGCGTTCATTAATAAGTTTAACACTTTTAAGAAAGAAAAATTCAGTACTGTTCATATTCCTAATCTTCAAATGATTTTTTAAAATTTCACTTCTTCAGATAACTTCTTCAGATGACTGCAAAGCGCAACGTTGCAAAGCTCACTTCTACAACCCTAGTCACCAATGACAGTGCACCACCATATCCCTTTGCTCACCAGTTCAAACAAACTACCGCCCTCGAGTCAGAAGGCTGTCCTCATCGTCCAACACACAACGGTAACATCACCCCAGGACTTCAGCCCTCCGGTGATACCTCGTTCAGCGAACACTAGGCCTTGGGGAGTGTTTACGGCTCTGTCATAACAGCATTGTGGCAGAAGTAGCCTCGATCTTGACCAAGACATTTTTAATGCCACTCTGTATGGCTCGGCATACTTTTTTTTTTAATTCATACTAACGTGTGTTCATGTCCATTTTTCCACCTCTGACTTACATTTATTTTCTGATACCATGTTTCTGTGTGATTTTAGTCTTATTTTTACTGGTATGACAATGTAAACATATACTTTTGTTCCACACAAGATATTTTGGGATTTTGTGTGCACTTCCATGTGACTACATGTATTTTTATACCATAGTTTTTGTTTCTGATTTTTCAATTCCTTTTACGCTCTCATTCCTTTATAGTTGTATCTTATTTGAGACAGAGGAAGAGATAGGGTGAATAGTAGAGAGAGAGAGAGGGGGGGGGAATGCAGAAACAAAGCGCCATTCATGATGAATTTTATTACATTTGTGTTTTAACTTTGCACATACATTGCAAGATTTTGGGAATTTAACACGTTTATTTTTCTGTAAGTTTGTAAATCCATGTATTCACACAGTGTTTTGAGTGATATATTGTAAAGATAGATCTTATGCATGCTCCTTGGGGAAAAGAAGTTATACATGCATGTCACTTATCTTATCTTGGCATTACCATAATTCTTATATTGGTTGATGTTGCTGATAAATGAAACAGAATCTGATGGATATCATTGATAACAGTTACTGTTTGTCTTCTTTTTTACATCAGGATAACAGATCTTAGTAGTACAGCGAAAGACAATTCACTGTAATTTGTTATATTGTCATATATTACACGATTATGATTTTCAATAGCACATGTTTGTACACTACAATTTTATGTCTTTAGAGGTCACATATCCAGTTTGTTTCGTGAATAGTCAATATTGGATTATGATTATAATGTCAGTTTGTTTGCAACATTTACCCCATATATAGTGGTACCTTACGATCAACTGTCAATATCTACTGCATTCACTATACATAGCAGTGTCTTGCTTGCTGTAACAAAGAGGTATATAGGGCTGTTAGGGATTATCCATAATGTACATTGTTTTTTATTTTTATTGTTATTGTGTTTACCTGAACTTATATCTCAATTGCTATGTAGGGGGCCTTTCATATAATCAGTAGGTATCTTGTTTATGTACCTGTTTTATAGATGTATTCCATTTCTATTAAATATATATATATGTTAAAATGCCCTTTTCAGAGATTTCTACAATGCTGCTCTTTTCAGTATGTGCTTTTATTTTAGTATATCAAATTTCATTGGATATGCTGTTTTTAAAATCTATTTCTTTTAAAATGTGTTTGAAGATGATAGGTGATTACCATTTGTAATATTGCATTGCGGTTCTTTTTTAGATCGCCAAGGAAATAGCATGATGTTAAGTTTGTGCAGAATGTCATTTACATGCATGTAGATAGGTCTATGCAATTTAGCTTTGACTTTGGTTTGATAAGCTTTGTTTAGTGCTTTGAACATGATTTTAACAATGAATAGACCCGTTTACTAATGTACTTCATTTCATGTTTCTCTCTGTAGTACATGGTAGGGGTGAAATAAGAATACAAAGGTTAGAAGGAAAAAATAAAGAAGATTGGGGAACACTGGAATACATGATAGAGGGAGAACGAGAGTCACAGGCGGAAAAGGGAGAGGGTGAGAGAGTTTAACAAAAGAAAAGGGCAGAGATAGATCGAGACATCGCAAGAGAAAAAGAGGGAGGCAAGGAAGGAGTGAAGGGAGAGGGTGAAGAGTAGAGAGAGAGAGAGAGGGATGCAGAAACAAAGCAAGAGAGAGGGGCAGAACAAGAGAGGAGAAGGAGAACATAGCAAGAGAGAGGAGAAAGAGATGCAATCGAGGCACTCTACTAGCATAAATAGATTTGAATATTTACTATATAGAGAAAGGGAAAAGTTATATAGACATAGACGATGATGATCATGATGATGATGAACATGAAGGTGATGGTAATGATAATGTTAGATGATGATAATAATGATAATGATGATGTTGATGATCATCAGACCATCACGATGATGATGATCATGATGATATTGATGATGATGATCATGAGCGTGATCCTGACATCTTAATGAAAAAATGAGGGGTGGTTTAGATAGCATATAGTCTCAGCTACAACATACTTGAAAATCAAGAAAATCCAAGCATAAATAACGGCGAAATTGCTCGCAAAAGACAGGAATGTAGAATCCAGATTTGAGAAAAAGTCATCTCGCAAAGGGATTACTAGTCCAGAATCTGCACGGTCCTTATTTTCCCTACACACTTGATTCAAGCCGTCGAAGATGGCGTTATCAACAAACTCATAATAATGCTACGCAGCTCGCCCAGGCCAGCCTTTTTCGCCGGGCGTCCTAATTTAATGATCACGCCATCATCGGCTGGTAGCAAGTAAGTATGGAGAGGTAAGTATGGAGAGCGTCAGTGTGGTGGAGATCAAAATTAAATAGGCCAGATTCTGGACTAAGGGATTACACGCCAAAAGTAATGGATCAAGTGATAATAGGGTAATAATAAAGTAAATAGGGTTGTTTATTACATTATTTGCGATTCTACGTGATTCAATATTCAAAGGAGACGGTACTGTACAGTCAAGGTCGAATAGACAAAAAAAGTGAAGGAGAAAATTGTTGGAGACGCCCGGACTCGAACCAGGGGTCTCCAGGTCCGAAGTCAAGTGCGTTACCGATATACCAAAACATTTCCCATAGCGATTAAACGTAAACGAGAAATGGAATTCTCAAATCCCACGTTGCAAGTGAAATATGAGCATGATCTCGGAATCTGATCGAAAAATAAAGGGCACATTTGTGATAGCTTATTGTCTCATGCAGCTACAACATACTCAAAGCTCAGCGTAAACAAAGATAAAACGACGGAGATATTGCTCGCGAAAGACGAAAATGTAGAATCCAGTTTTGAGAAAAAGTCATGTCCCATAGAGAATACACGCAAAATGTGAAAAATTGACATGCCTCCTTTAATCGCAAAAATACGCCATGATGCCTTTGTCAAAATGAAATATCGTGGTGACTACATTTGTAGAGAATATTCTAAGGTAGAACATATCAAAATTTGAAAGAAAATTGATCAACATTTGCAGAGATACAATCAATTGTCCAAAAATCTGCTGACGTCATAATATGAAAATTTAAAGTTTGAGTTCGGAGGCCATTATGATGATGTCATGAGCTAATTGAGGGTCAAATGAAACATGAAATCATATCTCCGATTCATACTCTATCAAAATATGAAAACAAACTTGGGGTCACCTTGCATCCTAAAGCGCTACAATGGATTTTGTACAGGCATGTTTTTGCCCATGTATGCTATGTATTACAAAAGCTCGCGCGCACGGTAATTATCTTAAACGGACGCTCATTCCGTTATTAATGGGCAGAAAAAGTTGAAAAAGGTATCAAAATGCTTGAAAAAATGTGCCTAATATGATGACAGAAAAAAAATTGGCGATTCTATGTTGGAAGATGCAATTACGCGCGAAAACGCGCGCGCATGTGCGTGCGCGCGTTTTTTTGCAAAATGCTTAAAATGGCCTGAAACGTATGGAAAATTAATTAAGAACGAATTTGAGCATTTTAAAATTTTAATGCGCGCGTACGTGCGCGTCGAGGTGCGCGCGCGCAATTTGATGAAATTTTTAGTTGACCGTTGACCTGAAGTTGATGTATACCAAATATAGTTGATTTTTGATGACTCGTTATCGAGATATGATAATGACCTGATTTTTACAAAATGGCGCCTGGATGACGTCACGATGACCTAATGACCTTGAAAAAAGGAGGGCACACTACCGAAAGCTTAGAATCTCAGCTACATCATACCAAAAGCTCAGGGATAACTTACAAGAAAAAATGGAGATATAGCTCACGAAATAGAGGAATGTAGAATCTAGTTTTGAGAAAAAGTCATGTCCCATAGAGATTACACGTAAAATGAGGAAAAATGACATGCCTCTTTTCATCGCAATTTTACACCATGATGCGTTTTTCAAAATGAAAATTCATGCTAACTGACGAGAAAGAGTACATTCTAAACCAAAACATATTGAAATCTGGGCGACAAATGATCAATATTCACGGAGTTATGATCAAATTTGCATAAATTTGATGACGTCATTTTTGAAAAAATGAAATTTTCAGTTTAAGCGCAATTTTGATGACGTCATGATCAAATTGAGGGACAATGGTGACATGAAATCAAATTTACAACTCATACTCTATCGATATATGAAAAAAAAATTGGGGGTCAACGGACTATTTAAAGAGCTACAGTGAATTTTTAATAGGTATGTTTTTGCCCATATATGGCCTATAGTAAGAGCTCGCGCGCACACGTGCTGCAAAGTTTAACGGGTGTTAATTTCGTTATTAATGGTCGTAGAAGGTTGATCAAGGTATCAAATTGCTCAGAATTATATTATCAATGCAAGGATATAAAAAAAACGGCGTTTCTACGTTGCGTTGAAGGCGTTACGCGCGGAAACGCGCGCGCATACCTGTGCGTGCGCAAATTTTTGAAATGCTTAAAATGACCTGAAACGTACTTTACTTTGGTCAAAAGGTGATTTTGAGCATTTTAAAAATTTGACGAGCGCGTACGCGCGCGTCGTGACCTCCAGGTGACCTTTGATGACATGACCTGTTGACCCTTAACCTGAAATTGATGTGATGTTAATTTGATTGATTTTTGATAATTGATAATGGAGATATGATCGACAATGTGATTTTACAAAATGGCGCCTGGATGACGTCATCATGACCTGATGACCTTGAAAAAGTTGATTTTACTTGAAATCATAGAGCTTCATGACTGACAGAAATTTGAAGGAAATTGACCATGTCGATTTCGAGTGAACGTGTGTACAAAAAAGTGTACGGAAGAAATAAAAATAAATAAATAAATAAAGAAAGAAAATTCTGGCGAAATCAATAGGTGATCTGTCGTTGACAGACCACCTAAAAATGTAGCTTACACTACCACATTGGAGAATTTCAAGTTCAGTGTTGAATTTTTGGTGTTGGTGTTTTTTTTTACACGATTATAACACCAAACATAAAGTGAAGATGGTCCTGAAAAGTCACTCACTACATGCACTAGTTGTTGAGATGTCAATAATGTGATCTGAATCAGTTTTACAAACTCTGCGTATGTTTTGGAGCTAGGGGTAGCAATCCAAATTTCAACACAAACACCATGGCCAAAAAACCGGACTTGAAATCACCCAATGCAATAATAGAAATAATAATAATTATATTACGTAACGTTCGTATAAGTCTTCAGAAGAGAGCATTTCCCCGGTGTCAGGCAGTAAAAACTCACGCAATGGAATTCAAAGCAATCAAAATTATCGTTATATCTTCACTGTAAAGTATTGTTAAGGCACCGATAGTGGAAGTTTTCATCATCCCAAAGATAGAGAGTTTCTTACATGATGTTACCATTCCTTTACCATAGAAAGGCATGGATCCTCCGACATAATGGGCGATATTCCCGGACAAATCATGCAGCCTAATTACCATGGCTTTAGCAGAGCAGCTATTACGCCGTGTAAAGGAGTAAATTCCTGCCAGGTACCCATTTACCTCACCTGGGTTGAGAGCAGCTCAAGGTGGGTAAATTTCTTTTTAAAAGAAATTTCGCAATGGCATTTATTAAAACTGAACAGTATTTTTTTTCCTCCAGGGGGAGGGTGGGGGGGGGGGGTACTTCTCTACTGTTTATCCAATGATGTTGATAAAACAGCAGTAATGATAGAAACATTTATTTTTTCCTTCAAGTCTGCGTATGTGCATTTTACAGTATAATGAATGTAAAGTAAAGCCTTTTCGCCGCTTTGTGTACAAAAAGATGGGATTTCGTTTTTTAAAACCTTTGCAAACACACCTATTATCTGATTAGAGTCTTATTTTTATTATTTTTATTCTCCATTCATTCATTTCATGCTTCTTCTTCTTATTACTATTATCACATTGCTGTTATTATAAAAAAAAAAGATATCATTATTAATAATAGTGTTATTGATATTATTATTTACATTATCGTTATTATTTTTATCATGATTATTATCACAATTATTATTTCTCTAGATGTTTTCCCCGATGTATGTATCTGGTTTATCTTTATTATCTAGTGTGCGCGCGTGTATGTGTGTAATGTATCAAACATCTCTGGCCGGTAAATTATTCGGTTTCATCATAATTGGAAATACCACACCACAAAATTTTACTTGTGTTGATACTTTAAAAAAATTCTCAGCATAATCGAAAAAATAATAAGCATTTAAAAAGTAAAAATATGAGATTATCTTTACCTTCGCACGTTGGTTGCTGCGGTGTTTCCCAATATCCATTGAAGCATTCTCCAATATCTGTTACTCCGAATAGGTATCCACTACAAGTGACGTTCACAGATGAACCTTCATCATAGCATGTCTGGTTGGGGGAAAAAGTTACTGTTCCACCGCCTAATACGTCAGGTGGTGGGCAGAGGGTTCCTGAAAATAAAACCGACAATGGTTCAATGATTAGAGAATTGCTAAGAAGTCAAGTCTATGTGTGTTTTTTATCACTTATTTATTCCATTGTGGTAAAAATATGTTCACAGAATTATTACAAACAATGTGCGTAAAAATATCAAATGTAAACAATGATGGATAAAGAATGATCTTTTACAAAATAAATGGAAAAGGAGAACCTTTGGAAAAACCTGGTTGGCTTTGCAAAATAAAAGTTCTCACGAAAATATATAATTTATATTAATATTTTAGAACATAGATTATACATCAGAAAGTTAAAGGAAAAAAAAAAGAACATTAGAGACAAACGAAACAATGAACAATATAACAAGAAGAAAACGGGTGAGTGAATTATCATCGATACTTTGAATACAAATGAAGCTTAAGTCATTTTTTTTAAGTTGAACTGGATTTTAATAAACGCATAGTTCATGGTAATTTGTTCCAAATTATTGGTAGTGTATTTCGTACGGATTATTTTAAAGAGATGTTTTTACTTTCCATAAATGAAATGAGTTACGGAGTCTAGTTTCATGTTCTGATCTGATATGATGTGTCCTTGAAGAAACTGCCTGCTTATATTTATACATTTCCACTATTCTGGAAGCTTCTATTATTGTCTTTAAAAAGAACATTGTCCTTCTTTCTATAGCAGTCTCATTCTCGAAGACTCTTGAATGACCTCAGTGAAATTAACAATATTAACATAGCTAATCCCTGCTTGCAGTCTCTATTGTATAACAGTCTCTATCGTCTATTGTCCATTGTAAATTACAAAAAGACCAGACATTGTAGTGCCTCATTTAATATGTGTGCCTAACAAAACTTAACTGAGACATTCTGGAATATTCTTATTATGCAATGAACCTCCTTAGAGAAAAAAATAACTACATGGATGAATGTAATTTCTCTTACTATTCCGTAATGATATAATTTTGACAAAAGTATTGAATGGTCTACTATATTGAACGCTTTTAATAAATATATACAGATTCTAATGCAAAAATTATTGTCTCAATTGCTATTGTCACTTTGCCCTGCAAATTAATCAAACCATGTGTGGTTGAGTGATTAAGTTTGAATCCAAATTGACAATCTGAGAGTATTATACGTTTTGTAAGAAAATCATAGACTCGATTTTGAACATATTTTGAATATAATTTTGATATACAGGGCAGCAAAGATATGAGTAGATAATTTTGAAACAAATGACAATCGTCTTTTTTAAAAACAGGGATAATCTTTGCTATTTCAAGTTTGCTTGGAAATGTACCGGTTAACAATGATATGTTATATGTATAAATCAAAGGTTTAGCAATAGCATAAGTAATGTTTATATTATACAGGTGGCAAGATCTCAGATCCAAGATCTTTCCATCTGACCATCTCCTCCACTTCATTCATTCTTTTCTGTATAGACTTTTCAACTAGCTGTATGAAACCTTCATTCTGTAGAATGTCCTTGATGATGTCCTGCACTAGAATAGGGTTGCTAGGCTCCTTAAATTTAGCCCTAGCTACAGGTGCTGCAATTATTGTTCTGATAAGTAAGGGCCTTTTCACACGTAAAATCTTGAATTATCATTGTATTGATGATTGCAATTCGTCTTTAGAATCATCGGACCTTTTACACGGAAAGTTCGTACCGTAATTTGATTAGCATTCATGATTTTAATTTGGTTTCACATGTGCTAAAAATTCGTCATATGTCTTATTTTTCACTGGAATCATTCAAATTACGATTTTTTTACCATGTGAAAGGGCGGTTGGAGACATCGTTGACTTGATGAATCTAATATCAGCTGGAGTTAGATGTTTATCTTAAAGAAACCATGTGCTAATTGCATAATCACATACCGATGCTTGCGAGGAATGTCCATCCAATGTCATGAATGTTTAGGTTGTAAATAAATAAAGCACACATGTATCAACGTCTATGAACTCCAGAAGAGATGCATCGTGTTTTTAATCACATGGGACTGAAGTTAATCAAGTTATATACAATTAAAGCCAAAATTTTACATACACCCATGGAATTCAGTGAGATTTGTTCGCTTGTCATGCATCGTAAAATTTACTATATTTTCGGAAATATAAATACTACCATGACGAATTTGGTATCAAATGAAATCGAGCGTATTAAGCTCTATCATATGATTGAGTGGTCGCTGGGATTAAACTGTATTTCAGGTGGAATTTTCTTTGAAGAAAAAAAGGAACATTCGTGCCAAATGTATTCTATGTTTGTTATTATATTTTCAAACATTCTTTCATAGAAATCTATGATTTAAAACATTTTCTATCATATGTCACCCCTGAACAAAAAAGTGTAAATGTTTTTGTTGAGAAGCACTAGCACAAATATGATTTTTTTTGTCAAGTTTTTATTTGTAATTTGTCTAAAATATGAAGATTTTTTGGGGAAAATTTCATCTTAATATTTTTCAGCTACTGATGACAAAGCAATGTGATTAAGGGGCATGGCATACTCATTTGTTTGATATCGAATTCGTCATGCATGATAGCATAAATATTTTTCAAGATACAGTGAATTTTATGTTTGGCAAGTGTCAACTTTTCTTTGAATTTCCTGGGTGTATGTTGTTATGTATAAGAAGAATTGTAAAAGAGCTTACATGTAAATTCATTCATTTAGTTATTTTTTTCTAAGGAAGTTCATTGCATAATAAGAATTTTCCAGAACGCCTCAATTAAGCTTTGTTAAATGAGGCTGAGTAATGTGTGATATATCTGAAAAGTACAATGGCAGACAATAGAGACTGCTAGACAAAAGAAACTGCTAGCAGGGACAAGGGACACTAGGACTAGCTATGTTGTTTATATTGTTAATTTTACTGAGGTCTGGAGTCTCCTAGAAATAGGATTGCTCTAGAAAGAAGGAGAAAGTTAATTTTAAAGACAATACTAGAAGCTTCCAGAATAGTGGAAATTTATAGATATAATAAGCTGGCAGTTTCTTCAAGGTCATCATCATATCAGATCAGAACTCGGAGTTTCACACCAGACTTTCTGTCAGAGCACAGTTTATTTCCAACTGGAATACAACATTTATCTTTTGTGGAATTATTTGCACACCATCAATCAACTGTTTGCAGTTATTTTGAGAAAAAAATCTCAGTTCACATCGAGATCATCGACCTGTTCTAAAGAACATGTTGTCAACCCATTGATTGCTGACATTGACTGTTTATCATCATCAACTTCGTCTTGTCTTCACGGACATTTCAGCTCGCTACAGTGACTCTAATCATCGATCGCATTGCAACATCAATTTCACCATCACCAGCATTGTGAACTTTCATTTAAGGAATCTTCGCCAGCCAAATTTGGACATTATTTGGATTTAATACTGGAATATACATTTGTAGACTATAACCAGACCTGATTCTTCAAGATATGTAAGATAACTCAGTATTTTGTTTTATTATTTTGTCATTTGTTGTATGTAAATAAATAAGAAAGAAGAAGATACTTTAATAACTAAAATTCTTTTGATCATTTGTTTAATTATTTGTTGCAGTATCGTAACAATGTAAACTTCTGGCCTCAACTGTAAATCAGCAGAAATCCAATATGAAAAAGTCACCTAAATACTGCTCTAGAAGATGCATTCTACTTCAAATTACTTCCTGGAGGGTTTCAGTTTATATGAAGAAATATTTACATGGTAAACATAATCAAATATGATATCTAAAAGGTTGAATTTATCGAGCAATTCATAGCAATAAACAAAGTAATCTATGTCCATAAACTGAATAAAATATTTTGTTTGTTTGACCTGATACCGTAAAAAAAAAAAAATCGCATTTTGTACTTCGATACTCTACTACACATACGACTACAGCTACGTCTGCTATAATAACTATACTTCTACTACTACTACTACTACTACTACTACTACTACTACTACACAAACTACTTCTGCTTCTACTAAGTATACTTCTACTACTACTACTACTTCTTCTACTATTACTACTACCACTACTACTACTACTACTTCTATTTTAACATTGATGATGACAATGATATTGGTAATATTAGCAATCTAAGGATAACACTAATAATAATAACTTTTATAATGATAATAAAAATAATAACAATAAGAATACATATTATATTAATAATAGTGATAATGATAATAATAAGAATAATAATACTAATAATGATACTAACAATCCTAGTTTTTAATCGACTATTGCATTGTCGTATTATCATTATAATTATTATCATAATCATCAGTATTGTTATCGTTATCATCATTTCATCATTTTTTATATTTATATTTTTACTTATCATAATCATTACTATCATGAGAAACTATAATCATTGGCATTATTAGATTCTCAAACTAACTGTAGAGATCCGGGCTGTCATGTCGGACGGATACAAGCGCTTTATAATAACACAGTATCATTATCATCAATTTCTAATTGAGTGCATTTTGACTTTGAATAGCAATAATGATAGCACCAATGATTGGTGTTGTTACTTACCACATGTTTGCCCTGTCGCTGTAAGGACCAGTCCTGTTACACGGTGTGTAAAACAAGCGAAAATTTATTTTAGAAAAATAAAGAAAGGTTTCTTATCTTATTTTGCCGTTACCTCTTCGGATAAAGTATTATTAATATTTCATATTCATTATGTCATTTTTTTTCTAAAGAAGCAAAGGTTTAACAAATGAGACAAATATTTTTTTTTTCTTCGAAGAGGCCACATTTTAAAAAATCAAACTCAACCTCTCTTCCAAAACATTTTTTATTATAGTTTCTTACTCTAGGAGGAACATTTTGAAGAAACCTAATATAATCCATTAAACTACAAGAGTTACCATGGTTACTGACTGGGAAGATAACACAATCAGCTCTCATATTTTACGAAGACATGAAACAGAACCTTTTCAACGAAATTATGCAAAACTTTCAAAACTCCTTTTGATAATCCCTGGCAAATTTTGATGAAATTTATTCATTTTGTTCATCTTATTTTATTCTATCTGTTCAAATTTTGTAGTTTTCAATCTCGAGCAGGCCTGTCCCATAAAGTCTGTTTTCTTGCACAATTGGCAATTTTTATATGAAACTGGAAATGGGCAGTGAGTAGTAAAAACAAGGGCTCTCAGGAATAAAAAAGAAGATTCAGTAAGAAACTGTAAGGATAACTTGTCCAAAAAAACTACAAATTATAAGGTAAATAGTGTGTATTGTAGAAAGGACATAATGTCGCACATCGTTGAACATAAATTTGTTTCCTTTGCTCTAAACTCTAAAAAAAGAATCCCGAATTAAAAGTTACTTTTATCTTAGAGGAATATCAAATACAATGGAGACTGAAACAAAAACTCAAGGGCAAAGTAGGACGATATGAATTGCAATTCATCTAATGTTATTGATAACCAACCGTCATTATCGTATCTATCAGTGTAATCATAAGTAAAAGTTATTTGCATGATCGGGGAGGTACAAGTACTGGCGGTAGCAGCGGTGGCCCCTTCTGCTACTATTTTTGCTAAGTCTACATCTATTCTACTTAACTGTACAGCGCGTCCCAAAAAAATGTCCCTCTGATACGAGGCTGAATAACTTCCAAAATTGAAAATCATTCTCAATTAAATGTGTAGATATAGAAAGCTGATCTCATGTTCTAACTTATATAAAATTTATTTGGTCTCGCTTCAGTGGTTTTGAATACACAGTCTATAACAGTGGCGCTTTTCAGCCCATTTCAAGTTTACATGCATGCAGCACTGCTGTATGTTCTGCACTTTCGAGCATTGGCGGCGGAAGCCAAACATTTAAGGGAGGGACCACCAAAAAAATAAAAAAAAAGGTTATCAATAAAAAATTTTAGGGGGGGACGCAAGAAACAAAATTGACAAGGTTATCAACAATAAATTTAGAGGGGGATCGTCCCCCACCTCAAATTTAGGGGGGACACGTCCCCCCCCCACTTCCGCCGCCTGTGCTTTCGAGCATATCAACTTCCGCCGCCTATGCTTTCGAGCATATCAACTCCCACTGATCTTTCTTACCAGGGAATTCCCTGATCTGACCAAAGATATCTCCATGATCTAACCAGCCTCATCAAATCACAACATTGAGCATGTTCAAAAGGGCAACAACAGTGTTTGACAGTTAATTTCATGATCGATAATGAGAGATGCACAAATATGGAGACAACAGGTCATGTCTGTTTCACGATTAAGTCAAAGAATATTGCATTCCAGTTTTTATTGTCTCACCTGCATAGCAGAGTGAGACTATAGGCGCCGCTTTTCCGACGGCGACGGCGGCGGCGGCGGCGGCGACGGCGGCGTCAACACCAAATCTTAACCTGAGGTTAAGTTTTTGAAATGACAGCATAACTTAGAAAGTATATGGACCTAGTTCATGAAACTTGGCCATAAGGTTAATCAAGTATTACTGAACATCCTGCCTGAGTTTCATGTCACATGACCAAGGTCAAAGGTCATTTAGGGTCAATGAACTTAGACCATGTTGGGGGAATCAACATCAAAATCTTAACCTAAGGTTAAGTTTTTGAAATGTCATCATAACTTAGAAAATATATGGACCTAGTTCATGAAACTTATACATAAGGTTAATCAAGTATCACTGAACATCCTGCATGAGTTTCACATCACATGACCAAGGTCAAAGGTCATTTAGGGTCAATGAACTTTGGCCGAATTGGGGGTATCTGTTGAATTACCATCATAACTTTGAAAGTTTATGGATCTGATTCATGAAACTTGGACATAATAGTAATCAAGTATTACTGAACATCCTGTGCAAGTTTCAGGTCACATGATCAAGGTCAAAGGTCATTTAGGGTCAATGAACTTTGGCCAAATTGGGGTATTTGTTGAATTACAGCCATAAATTTGAAAGTGTGTTGGTCTAGTTCATAAAACTTGGACATAATAGTAATCAAGTATCACTGAACATCCTGTGCGAGTTTCAGGTCACATGATCAAGGTCAAAGGTCATGTAAGGTCAAAGAATTTTGGCCACGTTGGGGGTATTTGTTGAATTGCCATCATATCTCTATAAGTGTCTTGGTCTAGTTCATAAAACGTGGAAATAAGAGTAACCAAGTATCACTGAACATCTTGTGCGAGTTATAGTAGTTTTCAAAATCAGCACTGCTGCTATATTGAATCGCGTGATGCAGGTGAGACGGCCAGAGGCATTCCACTTGTTACTTTTTTTTTTACTTAATAAGCTACTGAGGTCAAGTTAATTCAATGCGACCTTTTAAATGAAAAAAGTACTTTTTTTTCACCGGTAAAGTTCCCTATCGTAAAGTGTAACTTGTAGATTCCCCTTCATTGTTTAGCTTTTTTTACCCATCCGTCATTCACAATTTCGTTCAAGTTGGTGCACTGATTCCCCTTAATCATCAACCAAACTTCAGTTTTTATGTTTCTTGTCCTTCTGAACATGCCCAAGTTTATGATTTGAGGAGTGTAATTGGATTAGGGAAGTGTCCATGCTCAGATCCTGGATGTAAAAATGAGGGTTAACATGCCATAGACAATACAGAAATACATCAATGCTGCAAACTTGGAATGGGCTAAAATGCACCACTGTTACGTAACAGAGTGTATATTCAAAACCACTGAAACGAGACCAATGAAATTTTCATGGAAGTTAGATTATGAAATGAACTTTCCACTCCTGTACATTTAATTGAGAATACTACCACATTTTGGAATTAATTCGGCCCTCTGTCAGAGGGACATTTTTTTGGGACTCGCTGTATAGTACTGCTATTACTGTTACGTCTTAACGTAATTTCTGTTTTGTTATTACTACTTTATTTGCGTGATTTTTGTTTTGCTTTGTTTGTTTCAATGAATATAGGCCTGATTAAAGCCCAATGACGAACTGCCGAAAGCTCGCCCAATAAATACGATCAGAAAGCTACGTCTTGCGTCTATGCCTCCATATGTACGTCTACCCATTTAACATGATGCGCGTCACCACACGTTTTGTGAAGGGCCTACTATATATATGTATATATATATATATATATATACACCCTCATACAAATCCACAAGGCCAAGGTAATATGAACTACATGTAGGTCTCCCCTTTAATACGTAGTATTAGATAACAAAAGATATAAGTGCTTACCTGAAAGGAATAAAACTGTCGTGGTTAGGCTGAGTTTTGAACCCCAAAGGCTCATGCTTACGGCCTCCCTGGCTTCCCACTTAGGCACACGATCTCCGCTACTACACCATTTCCACATCCACATTTCCACGTCCGATATCGTTATTCCGAAGAACAGTCCGCAACGAAAAACCTTTTGCCCCGACCATACAGAAATAACAAGATAGTGGTTCCTCCAATACTGACAAATGCACAAAGAATTTACAGTTGACTATTGCGAAATTCTAAAACTTGCGTCCGCGTTAAGTACTTTTCTTATCAGGGCACATTGATTTATAACAGTCTTCCTTTTCATGTCCAAACTTTCCTTACATTTCAATTTCTCAAAAGAGAGTGCAAACAACTTCGCCACAACGGGCCACACCACACATTTTAAGACCTTTTAAACAAGTAATTTTTAAACTGGAAACAGCCAACATTCCCACAATGAGGGGGGGGGGGGGGGGGGGTCTGTGCAGTCAGAGAATTTTCTTTGCTAATTTTATCTGTGCTAATAAATTGTAGTATTATGTAATTGTTCGTATCTCAGTTTATTTCATACCACTATCATGATAATTATCGCCAATTTCATTTTAGTTTAATGTAGTTTGCAATTGTATTGTTTTATCTAGATAATTATATGTATTGTTAATTTGATATGTATATATGCTTTTGAATTTCATTTCTTTTACATTGCATGTGGTTTTTCTTTTTAATTAATTCTGTAATTGTTATCACTGTACCATGATTGTTATATGTATCTTTTTTATGTACAGGGCTCTCTCGAAAAGCAGATTTTACGTACTAAAGAGACAATCCTGTCTAAAGTAAACAGAAATAAATGAATAAATAAGAAATTAAGCAGAATCGACACGTTCCAGATTAATTTTGTTGTTGGCAATACAGATATCTTGAATTCTTTGCGTAAAGAATAATAATATAAACAAACACCCAATAACTTGGATTTTCCTTTCGCAGGCGCCTGTAATGGGACGAATGAAGCATTCAAAATAGCTACCCGATAACAATTATTGATTATTGTTTACTTTGTAATTAACTTCTTTTGAGTAGTCTTTGACCCGAAACACCCATCATGGTTGTATATTTACTTAAGATAAGCACATCCCGTTGAAATAGTTAACATTCTTGAACATCGGTCGGTCTTGGCGACAGATAAAGAAAAGAGGTTCTGAATATACAGCGATTAAAAGTGTACGTGGACATGACGAAACTAATACAATTTTCGGGATAATTCTTTAATTTAATTACTTTGAATAATTGTAATAATGATACTAATTCTGTTATAATAATGCTCTAAAGACATCGTCACAAGGAAATTTTAGATTATCATTACCCGTTCATCAGATTACTCAGCCTTGCACGTGAACAGTAGCGTACGCAGGATTTTTAAAAGGGGGGGTTCAAGCTGAATGAAATGTTGACAAAAAAAGGTCTTTACCACCAATTTTACGTCGTTTCCTACCCCCTTCCAAAAAAAAAATTGGCAAGCAAAAAAAAAGAAGAAAAAAAAAGTTTCAGCACAAATTTTACGTCGTTTCTTCGTACCTCAAAAATTGGAAAAGCAAACATTTTTTAGGGGGGGTTTGAATGTTTAGGGGGGTGGATTATACAAAAAACACCCCCTGCGTACGCCACTGCACGTGTACCATTAACAGGTATGAACGTTGTCCACGTTGGGAGCATTCCAGCCAGTCGACAAGCGAAATGCTCAAAATGATAAGTAAATTTAATGTCTTTCGCAATCTCAGTACACATCACTTTCTATCAAAAACCTTAAAGGGGAAGTTCACCATCAATGAAGAAAAGTTTGTTGTAAAAATAGCAGAAAAAAAGTAATAAAAATATTGGTGAAGGTTTGAGGAACATCCATTAAAGATTAAAAAAGTTATTAGAGCTTTAAGTTTTTGACGCCATAAACGAGCAGCTGCCCCATATGTTATGTCATATAAAATGCATAAAATGCATAAATTTCATTTTTTAATGGTTCGTGATGACTTATTTTAGTTTTCTTTTTGGGAACGGGTGTGAAATGATTTGTCTATTGTTATAATAAAAGTAAATTAAAAATGCATTTTCACTTTTCTTCGAAAATGACATTTCATTGATGTTTTTTACCATATGATATGTAGGAAAGCTGCTGGCATGTGACGTCACAAATCGAAAAAGTGAAATTCTAATACATTTTGTAATCTCTGATGGATTTTCCTCAAACCTTCGCCAATATTTTTATTATTTTTTCTGCTATTTTTACAATAAACTTTTTGTCGGGGTGAACTTCGCATTTAATGGAGAGAATTGAAGTATAAAGTCACACCTTGCCAAGAAAGTTAAAGGTCGCGTCCACCCAAGAAAAACGTTGATTTGAAAATATAGAGAAATCCGACAAGCATAACGCTAAAAATTTCATCAAAATCGGTTGTAAAATAAGAAAGTTATGATATTTTAAAGTTTCACTTATTTTTTCACAAAACAGTTATATGCACAACTCGGTGACGTGCAAATGAGAGAGTCGATGATGTCCATCACTCACTATATCTTTCGATTTTTATTGTTTGAATAATACAATATTTCAGTTCTTACAGATTTGACACTAAGGACCAATTTTACTGAAACATAAAATACCGCATGTTTAGGGAAGAATAAAACTTTGTTTCAAAGAACAATGAGGAGAAAATTAGTATATTTAATATTTCATGTAATAAAATACAAAAGAAATAGTGAGTGGATGAATTCATCGTTCTCCTCATTTGCATACCGACCAGGATGTACCATGCCTCGGATGTACATAATTATAACTGTTTTGTGAAATTAAGCGAAACTTTAAAATGTCATAACTTTTGTATTTTACATCCGATTTTTTATGAAATCTTTAGTGTTATGCTTGTTGGATTTTTCTCCTTTTATTCAAATCAACTTTTATTTGGGGGTGGACTTGTCCTTTCAGTGCCGCAATCTGATCCTACGACACACTTCTACAATTCTAGACCGACCTCTCATTTCAATCCAGACCTTGTTTTGTTAAACTTTTTTTCAGTTCCTGAAAATCACCCCTTTTCTTAGGCTCGGTGTAAAAATGGCAGAGGTAAAAATGGCAGAGGTAAAAATGGCAAAGGTAAAAATGGCAGAGGTAAAAATGGCAAAGGTATAAATGGCAAAGGTAAATATGGCAGAGGTAAAAATGGCAAAGGTAAAAATGGCAAAGGTAAAAATGACAGAGGTAAAAATGGCACAGGAAAAAATGGCACAGGTAATAATGGCAAAGGTAAAAATGATAGAGGTATAAATGGTCAGCTTTAAACCCCCATGCCAAAAAACCCAAAAGCCCCTCCATGTACAGTAGATTAAATATGAAAGGTTCTGAGAAGAAATTTGGAATTATGTTTGACTAATGGAAAGGGTAACATTTTCAAATGATGCTGTAGATCTTCTGCACCAAATTGATAACACTTGAGTTGGTATTTCTTATTTTTTCCTGGACTTACATGCACGGTCTTCTCATGTGAAATCGCTCTTCTAATATTCAAATTCGAAGCACACTTTGGATCCCAAGTATTATACTTCATTCATTACAGGGGAAATTAACACTGACATAAAGATTATTGTAGAAATAGCAGAAAATAATTAAAATGATACTGGTGGAGGTTTTAGGGAATCCATCAAAGATTTAAAAAGCTGTTAGAATTTTACATTTTAACGGTGACGTCATTTGCGAGCAGTTTTTCCCGCATATGGTGTAATAAAAATATCAATAAATTGTCGAATTTCAAAAAAAAAAATGAAAATGGCTTTTATTGTAACATATAAATCATTTCACATCCGCGCCTGAAAGATTTTTTTTAGCAATCATGAACCACTGATTAAAATATTGAAAAGTATACATTTTGGTGCATTAAATACGGGGCAGCTGCTAGTATATGACGTCACAGATCATAAAAACTCAAACTTCTAATAACTATCTTAATCTTTGATGGGCTTGCCGCAAACTTTCACCAATATATTTTTCTGCTAATTTTACAGTAAACCATTTGTCAGGGTGAATTTCCCCTTCAAAACAGGTCGATAGAATGGTACCTAAGAAACACCTAAAAATTCAAATCCCTGATTCGCTACACATTTCAAAATTAATGCGGTAACCGTTACCATAGAAACTAGATTAGGAACCTGACATCCACTTGGACTAGGTGCAATGAGGTATTGCTCTGAAAAACTGAACACTAGTTGCTATTATTATATCATTTACATTAAACTATATACGTATCATATCAATATCTATTCGGATCCATTATAATGTTGAAATATGAAAAATTGCTTTTATTGCAGAACGTTTTGTTATTTTTCTGTTATCCAAGTTATGCCAGTGGTTCAAAGAAATCCCGAACTTGTCTATTTCAGTGTGTTAATGGTAGCGCACAATGGTCTTTACATTAAAATTTGTTGGTTATGTATGGGATGAAGTGCTGTTCTACTATACGAACTGGCCAAGATAAATACTTTCATCAATCACTAATTGAAATTATTTTGGCATGAAATAGTTTGAGTTTGATCATATCAACGATAAAGTATAGACCTAAAATGATGACAGAAAAATCCATATAATATCTAATCAGTTCATAATACTCCTTTCGTCGAGAGGAGTCCATTCAAGTTCAATAACTATGACTGATATTAACCGAAAAGGTTCAGTTTTTTTCCTTGTTGATGTAGCATATCATGATCTTTACCTCTGCCATTTTTACCTCTGCCATATTTACCTCTGCCATTATTACCACTGCCATTTTTACCTCAGTCTGCCATTTTTACCTCTGCCATTTTTACCTCTGCCATTTTTACCTCTACCATTTTTACCTCGGCCATTTTTACCTCTGCCATTATTACCTCTGTCATTTTTACCTCTGCCATTTTTACCTCTGCCATTTTTACCTCTGCCATTATTACCTCTGCCATTTTTACCTCTGCCATTTTTACCTCTGCCATTATTACCTCTGCCATTATTACCTCTGCCATTTTTACCCGGCACCTTTTCTTAGACCCCTGGACGTCAGTCAATGACGTGTGTAACGGCCCTTGCCCCTGTTCTGACTTGAAAAGCTTTTAAAAAAATTTACAAGAAAACAGAAAATTGAGAGATAGAAGAAAGAATGGTATGCATCAGTATTAACCTTTTTTTAAATTTCAATTCATGTTAATTCCATATTTTTCCATTTGTCCCTAATTCTTTCTTTGTTTTAAAATTTATTGCATTTTTTGTGTCACAGCATCCATTACATCCAACATTTTTTTTATTGATAACAGGTACACAATAATTTTATAGCTTATCTCGAACAATAAAATGAATTTTATAATTCGTTCCACATCTCTCTAACTCTCCCTCTCCCTTTGTTTCTACAAAGTTATATTTATATATTGACACACATACACACACCCAAACAAACATATACACATAGATATATATATATTTATATATATATATCAAACAAGCAGCAATCTAATAGTTGATAGGACAAACTATTTTTTTTTTCGAACGTTCATAATGAAGTAAGGAGTGTGAATTAAGAGTTTTTAAATATACAGCTGAGTAATTGACACTAGCCTATATATCATGAATCAAAGAGACAAACTGAATGTTTTCTTTACACATTCAAAAAATAATTCCCACATAATATGTATTTACGCCAATTTTATAACTCGGTGCACATCTAATTATCTCTCTCCCTTTTCTTTCTATAAACTTATGTTTACATATTGGCATTAAGTTGATGGCCATATACATATAAACCAAACAATCGGCACTGCATAAGTTAATAGGACAAACTAATATTTTGTTTCTAAAACTGAACCTCCAATAGTAAACAAAAAGGAAAATCCATATTTTCATTTTCAAGGAAGAAAGGCATATAAATTTAGATTTTCTGATATTCAGCTAGGCAACTGACTCCAGCCTATATGTCATGAAGAAAAGAGACAAATTGAATGTTGAAATTATACATCCAACATTCGAAAAACAATTCATGCAAAAAAGTTAGTTACGTCATAATGTCTCCCAGCACAACAATGAAGACAATCGTCATGTTATTTCTGTTTGAATTATAATATCTGTTAGCTATTGAAGGGAAGAGAGAGAGATAGTGATAAAGAAAGAGAAAGAGAGAGATTGAGAGGGGGGGGGGAGAGAACAGAAAACAAATCAAGGATTTTATAAAAGTTGTAACAATATGCCGGAGACCGACGCAGAAACTCAATCTATCAGTACTCGCTGAACTAATATATACATGTAGGTAAAGCATTTTGAAAATGTAATAACTAAGCATTTAGCTCAGCATTTTACCCTCTGTGCTATTAACTATGATAAACTATGCGGGAAAAAAATCATTTATCCGGTGGATGTTTCATAAATATGTTCGCCCGACTGGAACGTGCTCCTAGGTATACCAAGTAAGTTTCATAGGGACATAGCTTTTGGCACAAGAATGGGTAACTCAATTGCCCCTTTGAGAGTCATATTCAATAATTTTAATGTAAATATACAGTTCATACACAAGTGTGCCCCCTTTTGAGAGTCACAGTAAATTATTTTAATTGGAATATCATTCATCACCAATGGGGGGGGGGGTGTTAAATTTTACGCAGGCCAAAATGTGAAAGCCAATTTTTTTTTGCTTGTCAATTTTTTTTTTTTTTTTTTTTTTTTTTTTGGGGGGGGGCGTTTTCAAATTTTCCTACAAAGAATGCCCCCCCCCTTTTGGAGATCCCGGATCTGCCCCTGGGGTAACCAGGCGCGTGTAAAGTCATTTGTAACGATCAGCTCTATGAAACACCCGCCAGATCGACATTATGGGAAATTATACTACTACATGCTGGTGACTTAGTTTACAATTACTTTACAATAAATTTTGCTTTCTTCTCAGTTAAAGGACATGTCCATCCAAACAAAAAGTTGATTTGAATAAAAAGAGAAAAATCCAACAAACATAACTCTGAATATTTCATCAAAATTGGATGTAAAATAAGAAATTTATGACATTTTAAAGTTTCGCTTGATTTCACAAAACAGTAATATGCACATCCTGGTCAGTATGCAAATGAGGAATCTGGTGACATCGTCCACTCACTATTTCTTTTGTATTTTATTATATGAAATATGAAATAGTCTAATTTTCTCCTCATTGTCAAATGAGACAAAGATTAATTCCTTACTGAACATGTGGAATTAGCTTTGTTTTAATACTCTATGGTTCAGTCAAGTTGGTCCTTATTGTCAAATCTGTAAAAAATGAAATATTGTATAATTTACACAATAAAAAACAAAAGAAATAGTGAGTGAGGGACATCATCGACTGTCTCATTTGCATGTCACTGAGTTGTGCATATAACTGTTATGTGAAAAATAAGCAAAAGTTTAAAATGTCATAACTTTCTTATTTTACATCCAATTTTGATGAAATTTTCAGCGTTATGCTAGTTTGATTTTTCTCTTAATATTCAAATAAACATTTTTCTGGGGTGGACTTGACCTTTAAGGAGAACCCTTGGGGCCCCCTTTGTATATCATGAACTCATATTCTCCTTCAACAACATCATCATTAATGTTTTGATAAATAGATGGTTGCACAGGATCCGGCTTCTTATCAAGCAAGGTATAATCAGGAGCAGTCGTCCCAGTGGTATAATCATGATCAAAGTGTTGATTTCCACGGGTACCACGTGGACTAGTGGGTAAGGCGTCCGTGCATCTTCGAAATGTGAAGGCAGCTGATGCTGAGGTGGGATTATGAGCCCTTCTCTGTCGATATCTAGGATAAAAATCGGGGAAAAAGAAATAAAGAACTCTCTGAGAAAACTATCATTTTCTGTTAACTAGACTCATAATACAAATAAATACCTTATCAGTTGGCTCTTCATAAAAGTAAGAAAATATAAAACTTAGAAAATTTAATTAAATTCAAATAATTCAAATTGAATATTTAATGTCCATACTGGAAATTCCTTTATTTACTTGTCAAAATTCACATTTTCCACTCCTTTAAGATATTATTTTATTGTTTCTAAAAGATTTATTTTTTAAATGAAATCAAATTAAGGGTACCTCTGGGTTATTTTTCGATATTTTCTGTCTAATTTACAGATAATAGTCGAAGAGATATACATCTTAATGATAATAAAAGTGATTTTTCTACAGCGTTTCATTGTAAGTATCGCAACCAGGTCATCTTTTTTCCATCGCTCGTGTCTCATTTTAACTTAAAAAACAAACAAATATATAAACATGCGATTCTGTTTGAAAAGAACAATAATCTTAATCAAAACGAAATAAGACTTGATTTACCTTTTACAAATCAGTACCACGATCACGCAGATAACAAGAAGAACTACAACTACCGTGCAGATGACTACAGCCGTAACAGTGCCGCTAACGGGAACTTTAATGATGAATACAAAAAAAAAGAGAATAATAATACTTATATTAAAAATTCTATTCAAATACATGGAATGCATGCAATCCATTGTTGAAGGGTATTCTGACTGAAGAGACTGAAATTCACTGAGCATAACAATTAAAATTCCATAAAAATGTCATAAAAATCTAATAAAAATAATGAAGCTATTGAATTTTAGGGTTTAGCCATAATTTTTTTTGCAAACGGTTATATGCACGCCGTCATGAAATAGATTGGATAATGATGTGAAAAAGCGCTGTATATATCCAGCAATTACTATATATATATATATATATATATATATATATATATATATATATATATATATACACTACTCAAAAAAAGTTAAGGACCACTTTTTAAAACGTACATAAAGATTTTATACAAGGTGTTTTATTTCTGGAAATACCTCAGTACAACTGTCCTAAATGTCCTTAAACACGCTGTAATCAATTTCACGCATGGGTGGTTTCAGTTGTTGCACAATGTCTCTCGCATCACTGCACATCCTGAAAAGTGGGCCCCGAGGGGTATCAGCTACCGACATGAAGTGGTAAAAACGAATGTCTGAGTGTCTTTCAGGCAGTTCAGTAACGAGTGTGACCACCTCCTGCAGCAATAACGGCTTCACAGCGCTGTCTCATGGAGCTGATGAGGCGATTGATGTCTCTGACGTCCAGTGCATCCCATGCAGCCTCCAGAGCCACACCCAGCTGCTGCAGTCCAAGTGGATGGGCTTCGAGCTGCTCGAGACTCCTCCCCATCATGTCCCAGACGTGCTCTATCGGGTTTAAGTCCGGGGACCTCGCTGGCCACTCCATACGCTCAATCCCCTGGCCCTCAAGGAACTCGGTCACCACCCTAGCTCGGTGGGCACGGGCAATGTCATCCATGAAAATGATGTTTTGTCCCACATTTTCTGCAAATGGCACCACTATAGGTTCAAGGACCTCATCCCTGTACCTCACTCCTGCCATTGCTCCCCCTGGGACCACGTAGAGACGAGTACGGTTGGCGTAGGAGATGCCTCCCCACACCATGACGCTGCCTCCCCCATAACGGTCATGCTCTGCAATACAGGGGTCTGCAAATCTCTCTCCTGGTCGCCTCCAGACTCTCGAACGTCCATCATTGTGGTCAAGGGAAAATCTGCTCTCATCTGTGAACAGAACTCTACGCCATTGCTGTCTGGTCCATCTGACATGCTCCCGGGCCCAGTTGAGACGAATTCTTCTGTGAGCAGGGGTGAGTGGGACACACTGAGCTGGCCGTCTGGCATGCATATTGGCTCTGTGAAGTCGGTTACGGATTGTTTGAGTGGAAACAATCACTCCAGTTGCTGCAGCGAAGTCATTGTTGAGGCGGCGTGCACTGTGAAAGCGGTTGCGGAGGCTGAGATTCGTCAAGTAGCGATCATCTCTAGGGGTTGTCGAAACTGGTTGTTGCATGATGTCTCTCGCATTATTGCATATCCTGAAAAGTGGGCCCATTGTGAAGTGGTACAAATGTGGATTCAAATGCATTTTCTGTCTTTAGTCTCTACAATCAACAAATTGCTGACAACAGCAATGCCAAGATACAGCTGTCCAGGATGCCATCAAACACAATGAAATCAATTTCACACATGCAGTTCTTTCATGTCTCTTGCATCATTGCAATGTGCCCGTACAAAAGTGGCTTCCAAAGCATTTTCTGTCTTTAGTCTCTACAATCAACAACTTGCTGACAATAGCAATGCCAAGATACAGCTGTCCAGAATGCCATCAAACACAATGACATCAATTTCACACATGCAGTTCTTTCATGATGTCTCTGGCATCATTGCAGTGGGCCATAAGACAAGTGTCTTCCAAAGCATTTTCCGTCTTTAGTCTGTACAATCAACAACTTGCCTACAACAGCAATGCCAAGACACCACCTAAGTGAAACAGATGTAGCCAGAGCCCTAGGGATGCTGGAAGCTGGCCTCAGTCAGCGAAGAGTAGCCAGAATGATGGGCGTGTCACACAGTGTCATTAGCAGAGCAAATCAAAGACACCGAGAGACAGGGCTATACTCCGAGAGACCCCGCAGTGGCCGACCAGTTTCGACAACCCCTAGAGATGATCGCTACTTGACGAATCTCAGCCTCCGCAACCGCTTTCACAGTGCACGCCGCCTCAACAATGACTTCGCTGCAGCAACTGGAGTGATTGTTTCCACTCAAACAATCCGTAACCGACTTCACAGAGCCAATATGCATGCCAGACGGCCAGCTCAGTGTGTCCCACTCACCCCTGCTCACAGAAGAATTCGTCTCAACTGGGCCCGGGAGCATGTCAGATGGACCAGACAGCAATGGCGTAGAGTTCTGTTCACAGATGAGAGCAGATTTTCCCTTGACCACAATGATGGACGTTCGAGAGTCTGGAGGCGACCAGGAGAGAGATTTGCAGACCCCTGTATTGCAGAACATGACCGTTATGGGGGAGGCAGCGTCATGGTGTGGGGAGGCATCACCTACGCCAACCGTACTCGTCTCTACGTGGTCCCAGGGGGAGCAATGACAGGAGTGAGGTACAGGGATGAGGTCCTTGAACCTATAGTGGTGCCATTTGCAGAAAATGTGGGACAAAACATCATTTTCATGGATGACAATGCCCGTGCCCACCGAGCTAGGGTGGTGACCGAGTTCCTTGAGGGCCAGGGGATTGAGCGTATGGAGTGGCCAGCGAGGTCCCCGGACTTAAACCCGATAGAGCACGTCTGGGACATGATGGGGAGGAGTCTCGAGCAGCTCGAAGCCCATCCACTTGGACTGCAGCAGCTGGGTGTGGCTCTGGAGGCTGCATGGGATGCACTGGACGTCAGAGACATCAATCGCCTCATCAGCTCCATGAGACAGCGCTGTGAAGCCGTTATTGCTGCAGGAGGTGGTCACACTCGTTACTGAACTGCCTGAAAGACACTCAGACATTCGTTTTTACCACTTCATGTCGGTAGCTGATACCCCTCGGGGCCCACTTTTCAGGATGTGCAGTGATGCGAGAGACATTGTGCAACAACTGAAACCACCCATGCGTGAAATTTATTACAGCGTGTTTAAGGACATTTAGGACAGTTGTACTGAGGTATTTCCAGAAATAAAACACCTTGTATAAAATCTTTATGTACGTTTTAAAAAGTGGTCCTTAACTTTTTTTGAGTAGTGTATATATATATATATTATTATTATTATTATTACTTTCCTCGCTCCATCCCTGACGCAACATACTTGACAACAATGATCTACTCACTAAGGCCAATCGTTGAAGAGACAATAATTACAGAAATATTATCACTTACGGAACTCTTTTTGTTCGTTTCAAGAGTGAAAAAGATACATTTTCAATGCTTTCGAAGAATTAGTAGACACACACATGGATGTCATGACTGCCCTCATACATGACCTCCAACAAAGTGTATGGCATAAGACATAGGCCTAAAGGCACTAGCGTACCTGACGAGCCACAACCCATGCAAAGGACGTATCCCTGCCCCCCCCCTGACGAGCTTGAAAGACCTTATTTGCCCCCCCCCCCCTGACGAGCTTGAAGCAATTTTTTTTTTGCTTGTCAAATTTTTTCTGGTACGAAATCCTTCATTTGTGATTGAAGACCTTTTTTTTTTTTTTTTTTGCTTGTCCAATTTTTTTCTGGTACAAAATCCTTCATTTGTGATTGAAGATCTTTTTTTTTTTTTTGCTTGTCAAATTTTTTGGCGGACGGTTTTGCCCTCCCCCCCCCTGTGGAAAATCCTAGGTACGCCACTGCCTAAAGGTGAACATCATTGTTACCTTTCAGTCGAATCGGCTTTATGAACGGTCCATTTGCGAAATAAACCTCCTGTAGCAGTAATAAGATTAAACCATAACGAAGAATAAGAACAAAATGTGTAACAGAAATAAGCAAGTCAGAATACATATAAATCGCCTATTCAGTGTCTTGATAAAAAATGACATTTAGCAGTGTTTCTACTCCATCTTAAATAACTTAAATAATTAAGACTCACTAATTTGAATATCCACCCTCACATAATCACTCTTATGTCTTTTCACACATAAAAGTCACAATACACCCTCAGTAGTAGTAGTACAACAACTACCACCACTACTTCTACTTGTACTACTACTACTACTACTACTACTACTACTACTACTACTACTACTACTATTAATAATAATAAATCTACTACTATTGTGATACTCCTTCTTTGAATACCACAGGTACTAAATGTACTGCCATTATTACACAAATGTTGGTACTACTTAGCCACCCCCCCTTCCTTCCCAAGATCATGTCGATACGCCATTTGATACAGAATCTATGGGGATTTTATTCCAAGATCCTGCTAGATTAATCGAATATGATAAATGCTTTATTCATTATTAACATTTATTTCAAAAGACATAACCCTAAAATAAATATTATTGAAATGTATGGCTCTCAAATTTCTGAATTGGGGTCATATTGTGTGCGTCAACAATGTACTTGCCTCGACCTAAAATCCGTTAAAATGTGAGGGCAAACTGCCAAAATAAACAACACCACTCAAACGAACGACTTCATAATGTGTCTTCTCTTACCAAATTGACGTTCAAGAATTCAGTGATATTTTGGTATTATCTGTAAATGCCTTTCAAAATAATTTGAATACAGCAGAGAATTGCAAGATCAAAGGTAATTTCTTACTCCATTTTGATGGGAAGGTGAATACACTCGAATAAAGCACGAGTAAAAGCTGTCTGGATTCAAAGGACCGTTGGTGGCGTGTAGGGTTGTCCCTCTCACAGTAGCATGTCGCTTTCTGGAGTCTTCACTTGCAGCTTCACCCAAGGTGTTGCATTCAGAATGAACTTCGTGTCGAGAGCCAACCGTGATTACATTGTCTGCTGGAATACTGAATATATATATATTTTTAAGAGTAACCATCGGTTCTATATATTGCACCATCATTCATTTAGATACCAAGAAGAATGGATTGCAAACGAAGCACCCAACATTTACTCTCACATTTACAACTGGAAAATACATATTACACAAAAGAATTTAAGATGTATGTAGGCCTACAATGAAAGCTAGGGGGAATCAAAGTATAGGTTGGTTTATAGAGCTTTCTCTATTTGTATGAACATCTATATCTAATTCTAATATATTTCATATGGATCAAAACCATTAAACAGAATCAGTGATAGGCCTATTAGTAAAATTATATTGTTTACTGTTACCGAGAAAGGTTCGACCGAAGTTTCTTTACATGAAAGTGAACATTACTAGGCATCATTTTGTGTTTTAAGGTTTACTGGCAACTATATCCATCAAATATGGACTAATTTATAGTTATTTGCGTTTCACTGTTATTTTATTCAGGTATATTAAATATACCTGCAAGTTTTAAAAAAATCCTTAAAACTTGCTAGATCATGTTGGTTCGAATTGCGTGAATTGTTTAAAAAACATTTTATTATAATTTATAACCATATGTTTTTTTTATCAGAAACATATGTATATGCGCGCAACAGAGAATATTTATTTGTATAGGCAAAACTTACGAAGAAAAAACCATGACACTGAATGGGGTTCCTATTCGAGTCTTAGCAATGTTGAAGTCCCTTGTATTGTTGATGCTGTAAGCATTGTCATCGGAATCAATACTCATTGTCTCATCGTAAAGCTGCACAACAATTACCGCAAGACAGCTAGAAGTTACAGATGTAAAATGGTAAAGAGTTAAGGTGGAACAATTAATACAATTTTGGAAAAATTTAAACCCTCATTCCACAGAAAACAAGACTGCTGCAAGACTCCCAAATTTTCTACAGATCTTTCAGTGGCCTCAATAAACGGCCGTTGGTCTCCTAACTTACAAGATTCCGAATGAGTCTTTGAATAGCCTTCGTGATCTTCGTTTGCTCCAAAACTTTTTACAATAGTTCAAAACACTGTTTCATCAGTCTTCCAGCGCCTCTCAGCGAACTTTCAAAAGTCTTGTTTCGTCTGTCCAAGATCTTTCGACAGTCTACCATCCCCCTTTTTATGCGGAGATCATTAAAAGAATCCTGGCAGATTATCTAAAAGGTCCGTGAAAGCCCAGTGAAAGTCTATCAAACGACTTCCGAAAGATCATTTCTTGCATGAAAGATCTATTGATCCACAGATAGACCAAGGAAAAATCACTATGAATGATAAGAGTTCAGCCAGCAAGACGAGAAGTATCCGTCTTTTAAAGTTCTTTCATGTGACTTTCGGAGCCATTCCCCACAGACACCACCTTTTTTTAGTGATCTTGGAAACTGGTGAAACACCTGGGGCACGTTTCGTAAAGAGTCACAACTGTTGTATCTTTCCCATTATGGCAACTAACATGGACACCTTGATTTTGATTGGCTGCTAAGCCTTGTTACCATGGAAGTTGCCATTATGGCAAAGTTACAACAGTTGTAACTCTTTATGAAACGGGCCCCTGGTTAATTTGCGGGCTTTCAGATGTCTTTCAAGGCTCTTCGTTCTGCGGGATGGGGGCCTGCATTATGCTACCTAGAAGGGATATTTTACTTTAAATTCTTACGAGGGCGACCTAACAAACTACAAAATAAATTTTAATTGGTCACATTTGTTTCAATGTCTTTCTTTACTTCTAGGATTCGTCGTTTTATCATAATGTGTACTTAGTCAATGATCTGTAATCAAACTTGATATCTGCTCGCCTTACAAACCAGTTAACAATACATTATAAAAGCACAAAGTTCTGATGTGCCGTAGACTCAAACATAGGGCTACACAGAGAACACAAACTGTTACCCGTCTCTCTACGAACATAATAAAAGGAGAGTATCTCAATGACATTGGTGGCTCTAAAACATTTAAAAGATAATTATAGCAATAGTAAGTATTTGGAAAACGAGTTTAATTCGATATTAAGATTGACAGGGCACAGTAGGGTACCCATTAATTATGCTTTTTTCGTTTTATGTGAATATTTTCCATGAATTGAGTTGAAACTGGGTTTATGCTAGTACAATGGTATATCATTTGAAATAACGTAATATCATCGGTCGGTTTGGAGAGTTTCGTTGTTGTGATTGTGACAAAATGCATCACCGCGTTGACAGAATTAAAATTCACATTTTCATATTTGCATTGTTGAAGTGATAATAGATCACACTACTGCATCGAAATCAATAAATGGCAATATAATTTTTCTGCTATATTAGTGACGATGGGTCTTATCATGTAGTAGGTCCATGGTCTGATGAACTCTGGCTTAATTCAAACTCTGGTCTAAAGTTGTGGTTCAACTATGGACAGTCAATCGTGACACAAATCTATAACAGTACAGGTTCCATTTTTTCACGTCGTTTCACATTTGAATAGTTTATAATTATCTTCGAATGATAACCAACCTAAATTTATTCACCAATAAAGAATGAGAATGAACACAGTTAACACAATGATATAGCATGTAAAACACAATTTTGACTTTCTCCGCTTCCCATAGCTTAAGTTAATATGGACCTGGAGTACAGGTCATTGTATTTTAAGTATTGTAGAGCCCTATTTAATTACAGGTATCGGTGTTAATGATATTACCTGATCGGTCCGTTTGGATTGTGATAATTTGGCACATTGATGTCAAAACTGTAATCCGTAACACCACCATTAATGACTGGTCTCGTTGGTTTCATAGGAACTGAAAAATACAAAAAATAGAGAAATAGCAAAAATGACGCGCGGGATTCTTTCATGTAAGGTGTTTTGTATAATGAGAATATGATTGCATTTCTATCCAGAGATTTAAAGATCTGACACATGGGAACCGGGGTTACAAAGGGGCCCTTAGTAAAAGGAACATTTAGGTTAGGTTAAGATTGATGTTTTAAATTGTAGTTGATTTGAACTCTCTCTGAAACCGGCCGAATAATCTCGGGTCCGTCTGCGCCACACCCGGTTCAGAGAGAGAGAGAGAGAAAAAAGATATCCGGATTAAAGTCCATTATTTTCTGAGTGATATCCGACTCCAACTGTATCATGTTGGACCTTATTCCGGTATTTGTTTTTTACCCGGATACAGTAGCCTGTGCACATCGAGACGATACTGTCACTCTTTTATCGCTTAATGATAGTTGTCTTTCTATCTGATTAATGAATATTTTTTCAATTAATCAGCTGAATAACAAAGAAAACGAATACAACATGAAAATATTAATTAAAGATTGTGAATATCTAGGTCCTACTTCTTTATCATTTGAAAATCGTCTTTGATCATTAGGCCTGCAATTTCTTAATTTTATTTGATACAGGACATATCCAGGACATTTCTTTGATGTATTTGTATCCTCGTGTCTATTCCTTAAACAAGATTTAACCAAAATCGTTCCATGTCCTTTAGTTCGATCATTAAGGTTTTGAAAGTTATTAATATCATAATTTTACCTGTTTGTAATGTAGTAAAACTCTCACTGTAAGCGAGGAGACTATTCAGCTTCGTATGAACAGATATCCGTGGCTCATAAGCAAATGCTAATACCACGGCTTTATATGACAGGTATGGCCTCAGGACCAACTTATGTGTTAGGACGTCAGCGTCCACATCTGCCACAAAATAAAATCCCAAACAAATCGAAATCGTAAGACATTGTTAAAGGAGAAATATATTGATTATGAATATGGCCTTATTATATATCAGTGGAAAGGTAATGATGTGAGGATTACCATTAGGTCATTCAAAAATAACGAAAATAATACATAAGGTGAAAATCGCCAATTAAAAAGCGCTAAAATGCCTCTCCGAAATATGGCTCGCATCGGTCTCTGAATTGACTCGAATTTGATGACGTCACTGTCTGTACGAGAGGCGTGATTGGCTCTCCCACGTCAAGCTCCACTTGCATGCAAAACCTGTTGCGAGGGTACGTTTTCTCCACACTGACACTGAATACTTCGATCATGAATTGAAAGAAAACCCAGAAATTTATCTAGATTTGGATTTTCAAATTGATGATTATGAAGATGAAGAGAATGATGATAAAGTTTCTAACTCTAGAAAAACAAAGTGACGTGGATGGTGGTAAATTAAGGGAAAAGCACATGGCCAGCTTGCTCCACTTCAGTGGCTTGCTCGCCCATAGAGTTGGAGCACAGCTTTATCCAACTCTATGTGCTCGCCTTGCTGATTGTTTACACTCGAATGCGAGCTAGGCGGATGCTCTTTTATATCTAATTTTAATTTACCTCATTTTCTTTGCTTCAAAAAGGTTTTATCGTAATTCAAAAAATAGTACCAGGTGTTACTTAATTTTTATGTAGAATACTAATTCTCCGAGTTTCGTAATTTAGTCAAAATAATGAGATAGAAATTTTATCTAACAGAACGAGTGACAATCTCCCAGCCACGTGAAATTCATCGTCGGTGCATATCGTCTGCTGTTATTCCTTGAGTTGATTTACCTTCAGCCTAGGTTCGGATATATTCACTTGTTTGTAAGTACAGTTATATCATTATTTTCATTCTCATTATGTTGTTGATAGAAGAAAGAGACTCTGTCTGGATGTGGTCGTGATGGGATTCATTTTCATGGATTTGACCCGCGGAGCAGCTATCAGCTGCATGTGTTGGTAGCGAATCGGCTTGCAAGTTGAATTGTCCTACTCATCATCACCGGCGTAATTCCCCTAATGTATACCTCTATCCACGTCACTTTGTTTTTTCTAGAGCTAGAAACTTCATCATCATTCTCTTCATCTTCATAATCATCAATTTGAAAATCCAAATCTAGTTAAAATTCTGGGTTTTCTTTCATTTCGGGATCGAAGTATTCAGTGACAATGTGGAGAAAACGTACCCTCGCAAGAGGTTTTGCATGCAAGTGGAGCTTCACGTTGGAGAGCCAATCACGCCTCTCGTACAGAAAGTGACGTCATAAAAAAATCCCCAATTTCGCGGACGTAATTCTGCGTGTTTGAAGCATTCAGAGAGAGAACTTTAAACTATCAATTAACTGAGTTCCATCGGTCTCCATGATAACTGATTTACACCATCGTGTTCTCCTTATTTTCTCCTTTAATTTGATATATGATTCTCCATTTTTACGATTTTCAATATAGTTCTACTTTTAAAAAAAATCATGTTATTAGCGATATGGCCATTTACATCGGCCTCTATTTATGGTAAGTAGGCCCAATTGACATAAATGACTGTGTTCTTCCGCCCTGATTTCGGCCTCAGATAGGCCTTTATCTTAGCGCAGAACATATGAGATGAACGTCGGTGTTTGGAAGGAAGCAATTCATTTACAATCTATTATGATGGAAGACCACTTCTAAATTATGTTTAAAGTACAGTAGTATTAACAGCAAAAGATACCATTTTGAAGACAACCTACTAATTAGTCAATTTAATGAATTGAATTGAATTTATTGCAACGTCACTGGCATTCGCCAACATATTGTTCAAAACAAGAAGTACAAAATAATACAAAACAAATATATACCATTCAAGGAATATAGGCAGATAAACAAAAACAGTAATGTATCTTTCCCCCAAAAAATATATTTATCCCATATGAACTTTCTCAAACCATGGTAGGGTCCATGCTCAAACCGAATTACAATCTGGGCCCCGTTTTATACAGAGTTGCGATTGATCTGATCAACCACAACTATGGAAAGCCACCAACGCCTACACATAAATAGCATGTTTGATCTTTTTTTTCTTAAATATATACTCATACATTGATCGTTGTTTATAGGTAATTGAGTGTGCTCCTCTTTGTGTAAAAAGGACATTCTCTACAAATTTCCTGCAAGAAAATGATGAAAATGATTGATTTCCAGATATTTGAGGTCGATCAATTTAAGCACAACTCTTTGTAAGATGGGACCCAGGTGTCCCGATGTTTAAATACGCCATGCCCTACTGGTTTTCACGGTTTCACACGAGACAGAAATACAGTTCTCTGGGATGGCATAAACGGTGTAGCCGTCAATGGGTCCGCGGTGGAAGACGGGTTGTGTCCAGGAGACTAAAGCCGACGATTCAGTAACTTCGCTGATCGTTACATTATTCGGAGGACCCGGTTCTGGAGTAAGAAAACATTTTGTATCTTGTAAGAAACATTGTGTATCTTGCTTCGACTAAATATGGTTATAATGCTCTTTTCATATTCATTTTCAAAGGCTACGCAGCATTCTCATTTCGACATTAAAAAAAATTGCAATATATACATCTTACCAGCTTTCAATGTTGTGAATTCCCCGCTTGTCACGTTTGAACTGTTGAGTATGTCTTCGGGAGGAAGTATTCTTGAGTCATTGTTGTAGGCTATGACGATAACTCTGTATTTTGCTAAAGGGTCCAGTTCTAAGTGTTCCCTCACCGCTCTGGTATGATAAACTTAAATAAGGAAAAACAAAATCAGAAATGAGATATATACCATATAATAAAAAAAGTTACATGCCATCTATTTCATTAGCAAGTAAAGAATTTGGGGCTTGATGAAAAGTGAAATGGGTTGGAAATTAGGAAGTAATAACCTACTTTTCAACTCTGTTAAGCATGAACTGGATAAACATTCCTGAAGTTCTGCAAAAACCAGATAACCGTCGACTGTTCCATTCCCATTTGTAACCAGAGGTGGTTTCCATGATGCAACAGCTGATGATTGCGTCACTTCCGTAATCGTTACATCAGTCGGAGGATGAGGTTCTTACAAAGTGAATAAAAAATGCGATGGAAATTATTCCTCACCCGAGAGGAAATTATCACTTACAAGTTGCAATCCAAATAAAACAAAATGAAGTAGGAAAAGTAAATAGGTAACATTGATTATGATACTAAAAAAATATAAACATAAAAAACACACCTGCTGTGTTCATTTTTTTGTCATGTCTTGACTTTTTAGAGCAGCAAATTCGACTAATATCCAAGTCCTTTGGAAACGCATAGGGCCGTGATATGCGATACACAATAATTGCGTATAACCATTTTATACATTACAAGTTATAGAAATTATCAGTTACATACTAGATTTAGAATATAAAGTTTATGCAAAGATAATCTAACTTTTCAGCTTTCGAGTCGGCCAATAAAGAAGAAAATACGTCATTCTTGATCTGACAACTGTCATGTTTCTCATGTTCCTCGGTCACATTGGCCAAACCAACTCCAGACAGATCAAAAATATTACGTTATTTTTAAGGACATGCTATCGGTCGGTTTGGAGACGGTTTCGTTTATGTAACTGTGGCATTGGGATCCTTTGCTCCGTGACGGACGGAGGGTTCAATGGCAGAGCAAATGCATTGTCATCAAATGAACTTCATGACAAATAAAGCCCAACAATTATTTGTTCAAAATTGGTGGATCAAAACACCAGTTTCGTCCTTGACTCTGGACTGACGACATATTTGCAACTTTTCTTCCTATCGCAATCTTAGGACCAAACTATTTTTTTGGTTCACCGATTTTCGACAAACTCCTCCCAGCTGTCCTTTGTCATTTGATGGGAATTTTCAATACATTTACTGTGTCCTTGAAACCTCCGTACGTCGCATCGAAAACTCCCTATTAGCGAAAGGATATTTCAAGTTACCAGCTTTGAGAGTAGTTTGAGCAGGGAAGTCCAGCCTCGCTTTGATCCCTAAGCTGTTTGTACAGTTTACGTAGAACGTGTATTTGGTGTATGGATGAAGTTGTGACAGGACCACAGGTGGATGGGTTGCTATGGTAACAACCATGCTGATGCCTTCCCCGCTGGTGATGTAGACTGCACATGCTTCGAAGAGACCAAAGTTATCTGGACTTGTGTCCCAAGTGATTGTGAGATTGGTTGCTTTTAAGAATACCATTTCAGGGTTGAATAAAACTAGATAAACACGGAATCAAGGAGATTATGATAAAATGTATTCTAAAGCAATGTCCTTTCGAAAAAATAAACCAAACTATAGTCACGCTATGACAACCTAAATGCACAATAACGGAACCCGTTATGGCTTACTTCAAACCGTTAGGTACATTCTTGAAAAGAGTTTACTTTGTAAGACCTGGGGGATCAAATTTTAAAGTACAAGAAATATTTTAGTTTCACAACCATGACAACAAAGCATATCAAGGATCCTTTTTGGAAGTTCTAGACTATTTGTTACTATAACCCTGAAACGCAATTTCTTTCGCTGTGTTTTATTACATCATAATGTATTTATTTTCATTTTTTATGGAACATCTTAATTAGGTTTTTGTATCTCTACTTTGACAAGCTCGTCTATTGTCTTTATAATTTGTCCATACCCATAGTTCCGAAGAATGGACCTATTTTTCGAACTTCAAATCATAATCAAGAAGTTAATCTTGCCGATTCCCTTCTTACTTGATGAAATTTACTCTAGTGTTTAATCTCCATTGTTACAAGAACATCTGGAATATTTCTGCATTCAAACTGTAAAAAAAATGATTGATATATGTTTCGCCACTCAGGTGATAAGTATAGTGAGTGTAAGTAATAGTACGTGGTTCTTCTCATTCTTACTTGGACAATCATGTTCTCCAGTTAAGGCTGTTCCAAGTGGACCATCACTGCAAGTCAAAGGTCTTTCACTGGCGCCTGCGCGGTATAGGTAAGATTCACCAAAGCCAGTCCCGTAGACCACAGCACGGAACCTTGGAAAGAATGTATGCCCTTCAACGGTGGTCATCTCTTCGCTTCGCAGACGATACGATCCGCCACTGACCTCGGTCCATTGTGAGCACAGCATTGTACCATTCAGTACTGTCATAGAGTAGTGGGCTATCCAGGTCACCTGAATTTTAGAGAGTACGAAACCTCCTTTACTCCCAAGTATTTATTTCCATAGAATCTCTTAAACTGAAAGCGTGAATTTCCACACAGTTTCAGGGCATTTGTCGCAAATAATCCCATTAAAGGGATAATCCGTTTTGGAGTGAATATAGGGATTCGATTAAGAGTGTTCTCTATTATACAAACATCATTGAACTCCCACTTCTTCCGTCACTGTTTTCTCTTTGGTAAGTGAATAAAATACTATCATCGTGCACAGTCACTTCATTGGAATACATAACGAGAGAGATAGAGACAGAGAGGGGAAAGAGGGTGTGTGTGTTTGGGTGGGTGTGCATGCGCGTGTGTGTGAGGGATCCATATTCAAATAACAATTCAACAACAAATGAAACTGGCTCTTTATGTCTTCTAAAAAATACAATAGCATTTAAGAGTTATTTTTTACAATTTTATGAAATATATTATCCTTAGCTTACCGATACTGGTTGTAGGTCTTTGAAAATGGAAATGTTCTCGATTTGCGCACATTCTGCAGTTAGCTCGAGATGAATGCTGTCAATATACGTCGATTCCCTGGAAAACTCATAAACCGGGACCATGGCCTCTCTAACATACTGCTCGATAGGTGGAACCCGAATCATTGAAGGGTCACTCTTAGTAGTTTTGTCACTTGTTCTTCCTTTGGCGTATTGCATGATTGTTATCGGTTTGTCGGAAGAGACGAACGTCATAGTCTGAGATGGAATATCTACTGTCCTAAATTCCCCCATGTTAAGCCTTAAAATGATGTTGTCATAAAGAACAGTTGTTTGGTCGCGACCTGCTACAATCTGGAAAACATAACCCGAGCCCCGATCAAAAAGAGGGCTCACCAGGAACTTCTTTCCCCATGATTTGAACGGGGACAGTTGTTCAGCTATGTGATCGCAGTACTGAACACCCGCAGGGACGTTCGCACATTTCGATCCTGCGCTTACAGCGATGGATGTGTTTGTGATGATCCTAGTTCCAGTGATGGCTGTAAACTGTGGAAGGAGCTGTACGGTCTGAAATGGGCGAAGGGTGTATCGAAACACATCTCCAGATTGAAACGTCTCGTCAACAAATTGCACTGCAGATGTTACATGGATTTCCACAGAGACAATCTCTGCAAGTGCTGATAATGTCACGACACCGCTGCCTTCCGTTGGGTTGCTCTCCCAAGTCATTGTTGCCACAAAGTATTCCTGCCCTAAAGACTCCGAGGGAATCACGGTGAACAAATCCGAGTTTGAAGGATCAAGATTATAATGAACAACAGTAATTGCCTTATCGGAGGTGACGTGAACTGTCGAGTCAATGGGACCTGACGTCGTTTGGTGAATTAGATCTCTTGGTAACGAGAGTGTCAGAGGATTGGGTGATATCGTATGTTGTCTTTCGAATGACCTTCCAGGTACTGTTATGTGCACGGTGGTTGGTTCGTCAGTAGTTGCTTGAAGGATCACGCCGATAATGGATTCCGCAATAACGTTAGGATGATTCGGCATGGGTGCAAAGACGAACGCTGTGCCACCTGATGAACTTACAGAATATGGGACAAACGCTACAATAGCTGCAAATGAAAATAATTGAGGATAGTGTGATTTATTTTGTTTTCCAAAAACAGTTCCTGGACACTTCTAAGTGGTTCATACCCTAACTGAGGATGATTCACATTACACACTCACCTTCCTTAAGGTGTTAATGTGTGTATCTTCAAAGCTATATACTATACTGTACTGTATTGTACTATAAAATCACTATCTCTACTGTTCTTCTTTTGTCAAAATTGTTCTACCAATTTTTAATTGAATTATTTCAAAAACCCAATATTTATTTGTATCTTATTTGTTGTGAGGAATGACAAATAAACTAAATTTCACATAAACAATATTCAGATAATGTACTCTTAGAAAGCAAGGCCAGGGGGCCCGTAATACAAAACTTAGCAATGATCGTAGAACATTTTTGTCTACGATTGATTCCATTGACTGCAATGTACAATCAATCGTGAAAATCAAGCGTACGGTCGATCGCTAACCTTTGTGTTACGGGACCCGGATATTATTTTAAGGGAATCAAGATTAGGAAAGCGTATTTACCGATTAGGATAGGAAGCAGACGAATAAAACTAGCACATGCTTTCCAAGCCATGTTTAGATCCCAAGAAAGGTGAAGCTGAAAAATAACATATACAGGTAGAATAAGTAATCAATTTGATAAAAAAATATGTCTCGCAAAATGTTTATAAAACGTGATACAAATTTATGTACTTTTTGTATAAATGTATAAAGAAATAAAAACCCACCCCTATAAGAAAAATACCATATCTGATTCACCTTGGGAAACAAGTCCGATGGGTTCTCACTGCCTCGTTTTGTATAAGGAAAAATGGACAGGTATAAGCAGAGGCTGCAACTTCGTGTGATTTTTTTCTGTCTGGGGGGGGGGGGGTGCCATTCGACCCTCTCCCACAGGATAGTCACCAATGTTAATAAGTCCAGATGTAAAAACCCAGAAAGGAGCCACACTGAAGTACGATGTAACCAATAAAGGTTTAGAGCCTGATCCGTTGACACAGATGTGATCCAGAAAAGGTCAGACTTGACAGTTTGTCCAAGAAATTGTTACACTGACTCTTTCTGTACCACTTTTTGACCTGATTCATATTCGACCCAGCTGATATCTGTGCCGATCTACCCCAGAATATTTGAATGTAGGTTCAACCGGGCCAATATGTCACACCTCTAAACAGGGTTGAAGCTAGTTTAGCGAAGGGTGACACATTTCTATTTAAAAAAAAATAGGAACTAGACAAGCACAGAGCCCCAAGAGCCTCTTCACAAATGTTAATTGGGCATATGGTTTGAAGAACCTTTGGCTATCCAATGTACTGTATATGGAATAACTGATAGACAAACATAAGAGGTACATTAACCTTACACAACTTAAGTGATGATCAGGTCGAGAGGATATGACCGTCTCAGGATTCAAGAGCTTCCTGTCAAAAGCTCTCCAATAGATGTCAATAATGAAGAGGTCTGGGGTCATATTTCAAAGTAATCTCTTGTTTGTCGGTAATTGAGTGTTTTTTCCTCATTAAAAAAAACTGCAGTGTATCATGGACCTATGATGATTGTAAATCGGAGGGAAGAGAATCTCTTCAACTTTGAGATAATTATTATTTTATGCTCTTCCAGGTACCAATCAACTCCAATTATGTAGGCTTATTGTTATCTCCCTTCTTCAACTATTTTCTTGATAGTTGTTTTAGACTCACACTGCATATACATATAGGAGCCTTCAACCAAAAAGTTATGCTTTTACTTTGGCTCTTCAAATGTTTAACTTTTCACAGCCATTGTTTTAAGAAGAAACGACATGATATCATAAGTAATTTCTTAATTAATGAAACTTTATATGAACTCTGTGTAATGTTCCGTCCTATGTAAGAACTTTGTTTGTACTTTACATATCTATGAAATTCTATGTTCTTTTTATTCATTTAATAATCAAATTGATATGAAAATTTAGTTTTCATACAAAAAGAAATGTGAAATGGAGATATGAATAAAACTTTGAACATTGAACTTGATAAACGTAAATTATTTGTGTACGGGGTTTTCCCTGTGAAAATTCATGACAGTTCTATTGTATGCTAAACGGTTGGGCCTACATATTCCGGAAGGAACCTTCATGAACTCGGCAACCAAAGCCCTCCATCCGCCTTCACCTCTATTTTGTTTGTGCATTAAATGGGGATTCATTTAAAGGTCAAGTCCACCCCAGCAAAATGTTGTTTTGAATAAAAAGAGGAAAATCAAACTAGCATAACACTAAAAATTTCATTAAAATCGGATGTAAAATAAGAAAGTTATGGCATTTTAAAATTTTGCTTATTTTTCACATGACAATGATATGCACCACTCAGTGACTTGCAAATGAGTCGGTTGATGATGTCCATCACTCACTATTTCTTTTGTTTTTTATTGTTTGAATTATACAATATTTCATTTTTTACAGATAAGACCATAGAGACAGACTTGACTGAATCATATAATATTAAGCAATGCTAATATCACATGTTCAGGGAGGAATTGATCACTGTTTCACTTGACAATGAGGAGAAAATTTGAATATTTCATATTTCATATAATAAAATGCAAAAGAAATAGTGAGTGGATGACGTCATCAGTCTCCTCATTTGCAGACCAACCAGGATGTGCAGATAAATGTTTTGTGAAATTAAGCGAAATTTCAAAATGTCATAACTTTCTTATTTTACATCCGATTTTGATGAAATTTTCAGGGTTATGCTCGTTGGATTTTTCTCTTTTTAATCAAATCAATTTGTTGGGGTGGACTTGTCCTTTAAACATTTCAAACGGCACATACACATAAAGCTGATCGTTAACAAGAGCGTAGGCTGGTTTGGACATTGGGAAGGTGGAACTCGAGAAGAGAAATTGGATCAGATACAATATTCCTGAACGATATTCAGGGGAGGATCCAGGTTGCGCATATGGGCGGGGGGGGGGGTGAAAAAAAAATGTCATCCTCATTTTCCACGATCATCCGCTAATAGCTGATTTTTGTTGATATTTTGAGTGGGTAGTCCTAACTAAAAGCATCTTAGCTTTATCCTTACACTCAAGATAACGCATCTCATTAGTCCTCAATACTAAATGAATAGTGCGAGAGCGAAGCGCAAGCTTATTTTCTTTTATTATGTCATGTAATTAGACCTGGAAATGAAGCATTCTGAGTATTTTTGTTTGTAATGTACCATGAACTTGTGCGTATCTTATTAACATTTAATGCAGTGCGTAGCGCGAGCTGAACATTTCGATAAACTGATCTTAATAGAGACGTGTTAAGGATTGGTTTAAGTCATCCATGAAGAGGATGTCTCACCAATTAAATAATGCGATAGCGAAGCGTGAGCTGAAAATTGATGATTTTCGGACCTGAAAAATTAGATGTTCTGAGCATCTGTAATCATGTAAAGGATAGGTATCTAGGTAAAAAAATGATGTGCGACCTGAACATTTTTTGTATTCTGACCCAGACAGTTCAAGAATGTTTTTAGTTAATGCGAGCGTGAAGCGCGACTTCTATTTTTTTTTATTTTTAGAGAGATTAAGAGCTACAATACGGGACAATTTATTCACCTACTGTAATCATGAAAAGAATGGGTATGAGCGCGAAGCGCAAGCTGAGATATTTTGATATTCCGATATGAAAACTGGGCAATACAAGCATTGTTTGAAATAGAGACCAGGCTGTGTATGTTAATAAACAATGCGAGTGCGAGCTGAAAGTTGTGATATAATAACCCGAAACTCGGCAAGGAAACCCATTAAGCAATTCCTAACAAATAAGAAAATTGTGAAGGGTATGGATCTCACTAAATAAATGATGCATTTTTAATATCGATTTAGACCTAAAAACGGACCAGCACTTTTCAAAATCATGCACGGGATGCGAAAATAACTGAACAATAATGCTAATGAAAAGCACGAGCGGAAAAATATTTGATATACTGGCCTGAAAACAGAACATTTTAAGGGCTTTTTGTGGGAATTCATGCAGAGGATATGTATCTCATTAATGAAATAATGCTAGCGCATAGCGCCAGCTTAAACTTTATATTCAGCATTTATTTTTGCAATCATTAGCAGGATGCGTATTTCGATAAAGCAAAATGAGAATATTGACTTGAAAACTGGATATTTCAAACCCCATGTTATCGTCTTGAGCAGATTAATATCATACTCAACAGCCAATGCGAGAGCAAGACGCGAGCAAAGTTTTATGCTTTAGGCCTATATAATGAACTAAAAATCATTGTTTCTAGTTTCCAAGTATCACCCTTTTATTATCAACCTTATTCTATCCTCTTCCTTTTATACTTCTCCTTTCCCTTTTTCTTATTTTGCACTATGTCTGTGAGAAAACCTGAAGCTGCGAGGAACGAAGCTTTCCCCATCCCCAAAACTAAAGCAAAAACTTGTCAAAGAAAAAAAAATCCCCTTTACATATATTACAATAATTTCTTGATTTTTGTCTACGAGAGCATTGGTTTTTTTTTGCACAGCCTTGCTGAAAGACATCATGTACAGTACATTTGTCGTCTAGAAAAAATATACCACAATACAAAACACTTACTAGTATGCCATGATTTGAGAACTGAGTGTCCCCTTCAAGAAACAGCTAGTTGGTAGACTTACAAAAAAGAATTTACAGTAATGCATTTCACTGCCATGATGCCGTGTATATATTCCATTGTGCAAAACTTTGACCTGGTATGAATAATTATGAATTAACTTTAAATTCAAAACATGAAATTATCCAATTTTAATCATAAAATCGCGTTTCTATAAAGACCTGCACTCAAAATATGTTACGACAGTTATTTGAATGGTTATACGTACCTGTAAAACTTCTATGGATGAAGGAGAGTTGTGAAAAATAAGTTTTTCGGTAGACAGTGAACACAGAATAATACACGAAGGAAGCTAGGATATAATATTGGCTATTTCCCAATTGACGTAAAAAGTTCCGAAATGTTTTTTTTTATGAAACATGTTTTGTTTATGAATTGCGATTACAGCGTGTCAAGTCAGAATGGTCGGAGGGGTATTAGTGACTGATAAAAAAATCATTGTCACTATCGCACGGAAATCATCTCTTCAAAACTTTTGAAGAGACGATTTCCGTGCGATAGTGACATTGATAAGACAACACATTAAACATTAAACATTTTTTTTTAATGAAGCGTAGCTCTTTCCTAGTTAGTTATCAGAAGTGAATTAATTTTGGATTTATTTCTTATTATTTTTGTAAATTGAAATAAGATTGCTGGGAAGTTTCAGTTTACGTATAGTTTTACCAACCAGCCCAGTTTAAATATTAGACAGTCCTATATCAAAATTTGAGACTGCCCCCACCCCCCCCCCCCTGACACAGTCCTCCAGTAGAGTAATGAGCCCAAAATAGTCAGAGGGTCGATCCGTATGGCGGGTGGAGCAAACTTTATATTTGTTATTTTTTTAACTAAAAAAGTTGGAACTCCCAACAGGGAGTTCTAAAAGATGAGAATGAGGACAGCGACAATTTTGAACTTTCTAATACAAAAATTTGATTTTTTTAAAATATATATTTCGATCAGAAAATGATAAATTTTTTTTTTTTTTTTTTTTTTGGGGGGGGGGGGCAGTATGGCCCAAAGCCTCCGTCTGTACGCCAGAGCAGTCTTCTGCTTTTAAGGTTTGGTCAACCATTGATTATTACATACTGCCAGGGGCGGCTACAGTGCATTTTGATTAGGGGTACAAGACGACCAAAACGTGACTTTGTTAATCATTCGAATGGCATCGGTAATAAAGACTAGCACATCCCATACTCCTATTTTTACAATTTTTCCTACCTTCTTTCTTCATTTTCCGTTTTTTCTCGTATTGTATTTGTTACACTTTTCACTACCTGAAAATCAAGGGGGCGGGGGGGGGGGTCGCCCTGTTGCGTCACTCCTGTATACTTCATTGTAATTGTTATCTTTTATTTTGATGGATGAAACGAATTGAAATATTTCTTTTTCATTATTTGAAATGCCTAAAACTAATATCTTGATACTTAATTAATTGAAACTCCGTCGATGGAAATGCCACTTAACCCCCTCGCCCCTCTCCCGAATGACATTGACGTGGCCCCACCGGAAGGAGACATGATACATCCAATGTTAAATTCTCGCGAATACTTCCCTTTTATAACCATGTTTCTTTTTCATCAATATCCCAACAAAAACAAATGTGGTATCGATATGACATGATATTTTAAAGGTTCGATAGTTCCTTTGTATAATTTTTTCAACACATCGCCTGTCACGCATTTAAAGCTGTAGCCAATTCATTAATATGCTATTCAATGCACGACTTAAGTAAAATAATCTCTTGACTTAAATCATTCCAGCGGACTTTGCTGAGATTCCAATAGTAACGGCAAGCGGCGACCTTTCTTAAGATTTTTTGGGGAAAGGCGGGGGGGGGGGGGGGAATGCGACCATACCCCATCCCCAGGGTTGTCATCCATGTTTGTATGCTTTGTATTAATTTATTTATCCATAGGATGGTTTAAAAAATTGTAATATTCTTGCATCTTGTTGGATGATGAAATTAGGAATAGATCTTTAATTATTCGATAAACATTTCCCTACCTCAACCACATCCTGTTAAAAAACCATAGCAACGCTTAAGATCATATTATACGAAGGTCATCTCTTCATAATGAAGAACTCTTATCTCTTAAAATGGTCAAACAACTCTTATGCTTGTGATATATGTAATGTATACAGAAAACTTGAAATATCTTTAGATCCTCAAAATTTGGCTAACGGAATTAACATCTGACACTGACAGCGGACGTTCTATTTCCGAAGTTTCTATAGAGATTGTAGAGCTGGGGAATACCAAAGTTGTACGGCCGGATAAGACCCCCCTCCCCCCCAAAAAAAAAAAAAATAAAAAATAAAAATGAAAAAAATAAATGAATAAATAAAAAATATAGAACTAAAAAATAGAAATAAATAAATAATAAAAAAAAAACGATAATCTTAAATAAAGCGCCAGATAAAATATATTTGAATATTTGAAACGGACATATGGAATTATCCATATCCATGTGGAGTTATCGAAAGAACCATCGGGTGTATTCGCTTCAAGAATACGGTCAATGTATTGAAAATATCCTTTCAAATAGTACACAGCTACTCGTCATAATATTTAAGGTTACCAAAAATTTTCTGTAGAATCTGATTTTTTGTGCTATTTCCCCTATTTTGAGGGTGCTGAACATGAATCTGCTTGTTGCCAAATTTATAAATGCCGTCTTCGACCGGTGCCATGGCAACGGATTAATTTATCAAAAATAGCTTGTATTTCCCTGTAAATGGTAGATAAGCATTAAAAAATTAGCCAATAGATTGAATTCAATGTTCCAATTAAATACAAATGAAATTCAAAATATTTAAGATCATCAAAATGGTTCCAATTGGTTCCAGTTGTAGAATCTGTTTTTTATTTCATTTTCCCTGCCTTTAGGGTGTTAAACATAGGAGTGGTTTTTGCTAAATGTATAAATACACTCTCATTCCATTGCCATGGCAACCAGATAATACCTAATTTGGTAAAAATAGAAATAACATGATAAAAAAAGACAATGGCGAAAAATACAATAAAAGCGACCTACATGTACATGTAATCTACATGCATTGGGTTTTTCCCACTCATTTACTAAAAAACTACATAAGTGTTATGCATGAGTTCATTGGAATGATAGGAATTGATGTTGCCTTGACAATGCTTGAATTTAAAGATAAATATCAATATTGCAAATTGGCCGTTGCCATGGTAACAGCTTATTTTTTCTCAGAAAAGTATACATTTGATAAAATATATTGTAGAATCTGAATTTTCTTTCATTTCCCCTAATTATATGATGCTAGATCTATATGTGCTTGTTGCTAAATGTATAAATACAATCTTAGGTCATTGCCATGGCAACCAAATAACATGGGGGAGATAATGGTGGAAAATACCATGAAAATCACAATCTACATGCGTAAGGTTTGAACCATTAAATATTGAACAAAAAATACAGAAAGTAGTCTGCATGAGTTCATTAGAAAGAAAAGAATTGCTGTTGCCTTGGTAACACTTGCATTTAATATAAATATAAATATAAATGTTGCAAACCTCCCATTGCCATGGTAACATCCTATTTTTCTCAGAAAATTACAAAATTGAAAAAAAACAAATTTTCCTTTCATTTCCCCTAATTTTAGGTCGCTCAACATACAGTTGAGGCCGAAAGTTTACATACACCCATGGAATTCAGTGAAATGTTCGTTTGCCAAACATCCTAAAATTTACTATATCTTCAGAAATATAAATACTACCATGACGAATTTGGTGTCAAATGAAAGAGCATATTAAGCTCTTTCACATGATAAGGATGCCGATGGGATTAAAGTAAATATCAGGTGAAATTTTGTTTGAAGAAAAATAGTAATATTCGTATAAAATTTATTCTATTGTTATTATATTTTCAAACGTCGTTTCATAGAAATATATAAATGTCAAATCTATGATTTATATCACTTTTTCTATCATGATATGTCACCACTGAACAAAAAGTGTGATCTGAAATGTTTGTGTTGACAAGTAACTAGCAAAAATATTAAATGTTTTTGTCAAGTTTTTATTTTTAAATCGTCTAAAATATGAAGATTTTTTTTGGAAAAATTACACCTAAATATTTCAGCTCCAGATGACAAAGCAATTTGATGAAGGGGCAAGACATACTCATTTGTTTGATATCAAATTTGTCATGATAGCAAAAAATATTTTATAAGATACAGTAAGTTTAATGATGTTTGGCAATTGTCAACTTTTTAAAAAATTCCTAATTGTATGTAAACTTCTTTCCTCAACTGTACATATGCTTGTTAATGTAAAAATACTATCTCGGGCCATTTTCAATTTAGAATTAAATCCAATCCACATAACATGTACTCAAATGAATTATCCAATTACACTCATTTTAATGCTGGACAATTTTTGAAGAAAAATGGTACTTATTCTGCATGAAATCCAGTATTGTAACTCCAAAATGACCGCAGATAGTCATTTTGAGTATAGTGATTTTGGGTGATTTGTGCTTAAAAGTGTAAAATATAATAATAAGGGGGGGGGGCATACATTTGATGAATGACAATTTTAAATCTGTCAGGAGGCGATGTGGTCTTGACCTCCTAATCTGATATTATTGCCATAACCAAATTGGCAGGTGGTGTCCATTTTGAAAAAGTAAACTTAGAAATATTTTTATAATTTTGGAAATATATGGATCTATATTATGATATTTCAACAAAACATTGGGTAATCATTAAATATAATTAATCATATTGCACAAGTTTCATGTCATATGATCAAGGTCATAGGTATTTTACGATCACCAAAATTTGACCATGTTGTTTTATTATCATTGAATCTCATAAAGTTTCTGAAAAAACAAACCTTTGAGAGTGCGTATATAAATCTATTTCAAGAAAGTTGGACATAAAGGTATTCAACTATCACATCATTGTGCATGAGTTTCAGGTTAAAGTTATGGTCAATGAACTTTGACTGTACTGTGGTATCAACATCAAAAACTTTACTTAGGTTTATTAATTTTCAAGATAATTAGATATCATGTCACTAGGTGAAGGTCAAGGGTCTTTTGAGGTTAAAAGACCCTTAGGATTATATTATTAAATGAATAGGGTTTTCATGAAAGTCCCACATTGAGTCTACATTAAAAATGGAAGAATTTTACCTTTGTTTCCTCAAAAGGTCAGTTATATCTAATAGGTGGCCATGATTATGTCAATTTGCCAAATAAACTTTGGAGTTAAATTATCTTGAACAGCTTTCTATTAAATAAATACATACATTTTAACATGTATAGCACTTCTTCATGTAAACATGCTCAAAGCACTTTCCAATACAATTGTGGGGGGGGGGGGGCGTCGTTGTCTAGTGGTTAAGACTTTTTCAATCTGAGGGATATTGGTTCGATTCCCAGCCAGGGTGTGTTTCCTTCATTAAGAAATTTATCCATATTGTGCTGCACTCAAGCCAGGTGAGATAAATGGGTACCTGCAGGATATAAGTCCTTAAAAAGCTGTGAGCACCGGATGCGGTAGTCCAGCTTAGCCAGGGTAATATAGGAGCACTATACAAATCCTATATTATTTTATTTATTATTATAAAAATGAATAATTCTACTTTTCAAGTGCTTTCAATACATAAAGTGGGTGTTACAAATAAAATTCATAGGTTTGTAAACTTAAAAAAAACAATTGTACAGAAGGACATGAACGGATTTTGAATATTGGGACCAGTGAAACTTATGCACTGTTGACCTAAGTTGGGGGATAGAAAAGGGTCTGTAAACAAAAACCCAGCATGAAATGTATTGTGGTGTCAGGTTATCAATGGACAAGTAAACAAAGCAATTTTTTCTATAATTCTGTTTTTGACCAGTAGCAAGTGAATCTCTTTGAACAAAGGAAACACATGATCATACTTTCTGGCCGTTGAAATGGTACCGACTGCTCGATTCTGAATGTGCTGTAGTGACTATTATCTAGGCGGCTGAACACCAGTTCAAAGTGTCCCCAAGTGGTTATAAATACGAAGTAAAAATTAAAGGTCCCAGTACAAAACCCTGAGGAACGCCATATTGCAACCCTTGACCCTTTTTTTCTTAATGGCTACCGACCGCGATTCGTTTTAAAGGCAAGGTCAGTATGTCAAAGGTAGTTCAGATTTTGATTTCTTGACTCTAAAACCCCCAAATTAATACTTTGAACAACTCTCTATCAAAATGGAATCACCCCGTAAAGTTGTAATTTTTCAAAATGACAGGCAGCTGTCAGTTTGATTTTTTCATGGCGATAATCTCTGATTAGGCGGTCAAGTTTAGGTCAGTTAACTGTGTGGACTTAAGATTTTAATTTCCTAACCTCAAAAATCTCCATGTTGCTATTTTAAAAACTCATTTATAGCACAAATGAACCCAAATTCCTTTTTTTTCAAACTGGCCACCAGCAGCCACTCTGGATATTTTAATTATATCATAGTCAATCTCTGTTCAGGAGGTCAAGATCACTTCAACTCATCAAATAGACTTAATATTTTGATTTCCTTTTCCCTATAAAACTCATTCTTTATAATATTTTTATCAGCTTTATAGCAATATCCACCCAAAATTTCTTTTTAAAATGGTTTCCGGCAGCCATTTCAAAGCTTTTATACGAATTTCATGGTCAATTTTTCTTCATACAATTAATTGTCCAAATTTATTTTATTCCATTAACGTTTAGCTTTAAAATATAGACATTTGTGACCCTTAAATTGGCAGCCACCTTGGAGTTTGAAGTTGGGGTAATTCAATTCAGCAAATAGATGTCACATATCAATCTCTTGAAAACTTTACCCCTAAATCAATATTTCTGTCAGATTACTAGGCCAAATGGCCCAAAATATTCTCAAAATGGTCTCTAGCTGAATTCTCCCTAATTTCACAAACCCTTAGAAATATTGGCATACTGGCTATTTTTTTTTAAATTTATTAGAGCACAAATGGTCAAAAAAAGATCTTTACACTCCACATTCCTCATTTGAACCTAGGAAGTGATTCGCTAGGTCCATAGGAGAGCTTGTGCGTCACAGACTGTAGATGGTTGGACCATTGGGTGACCCTTTGATTGTGAGCAGAGCCATCAAGGGATTCAGTCAAGTGAAGGAAGCTACATCTTGTTTTGAATCTCTTTTTGGCAGGTTCATAGTTAAAGGGTGGATGAAGAGGGTGATCTTCTTGCTTGTTTTTTCCACCTTTGCTGGCACCTATCTTCTAATGTGTAAATGGGCAATACCACACAGTAGGTAGAGATCATCTGCTCTTGTTTTGTCGCAGCCAGTAATTGCTCTGCAAGCAGCATTCAGGGCTGTATCAATCATTGCAGCATGTGATGACCGAAAACGGATGGGGACTGCATACTCTGCAGTCTAGTATCATAGAGCAAGAGCTGTCGCACGGATGGTTTTGGCATCTGTTCCCATTTTATGTTGGCAAGCTCCTTCAGGATGCTGTTCCTTGCTCAAACTTTAGCCTTTGTCTTGGAAACATGGTCTTTGTAGGTAAGGGAAATTGATTGGCTTACTGGTGTGTTCCAACCATTTTCTATACCATCTGAACCTTAGTTACTGGTCTGCATCTCTGTTTTTTAGGTGAAAAGCACTGAGTTGGGTTTTTTTCTGGATTTGCCCAGAGATGATTTGCAGCGTAGTAAGGAGTCAGGCCTACTAGAGCATTGCTGAGTGCTTTTTCATCTATTCAGAGGACTGTTTCTGTGAAGCAATGCAAATGTCATCAGCGTACAGGCAGCTCTCATTATTTGGTGGATTGGTTGGTCATTTATGTAGATGCTAAAGAGTGGGACGATGATTCTTCCTTGTGGGAGACCTTTTGTGTGTCAGCCTTCTGCTACTGAAACCACTGAGATGCACAAAAACTGCTGATTTGAGAGCATGCTCTGAATCATCTGTGTCAGCTTAAGCCTTCCTTTGTCATCTCAAAGACTTTCCTTGTGAGTATTCGATGACTGTGTCATAAGCTGTAACGAGGTCAACAAAGGCTGCTCCAGTTATCAACCCTTTCTCGAAGCCATCTTCAATGTACTGTGCCAGATTCAGCAGTTGACTAGTACAGGACTTTCCTGGCCTAAATCCTGCCTGTTCTGGAATGAGGAGCTCATTCACCAAGGGAGCAATGTGGTTGAGTAGGAGCCTTTCAAAGATCTTGTATGTGTGACAAAGCAGAGATATGGGCCGGTAGCTCTTTGCATTGGCTGGTTTTCTGCCTGGCTTGAGTAAGGCAACTACCCTTGATTTCCTCAATAAGTTTGGCATTGTGCTTTCACTCAGACAGTAGTTTAGCGTGTCAAGCAGCCGTTGGAGTGCAACAGGTCCAAGATGTTTCATCTGCTCACAGATCGAGGACATCATCCAATCCAGCTGCCTTGCTGATCTTCATTGCTTTGATAGCATTGCACAAGTCGTTCATGCTGAAAGGTCTTGTGAACTCAGATGACTCTTGGCAGGCTGTCCGCACACTTTTAGGATGGATCTTCGCGGGTAATTATGAGGGTTACCTTGGCTGTTCACTAGAAGCTGGTTGGCCACTTGGGACCTAGATTGGGACTTTGTAGAGTCTTTCCCAAGGATCCGAATCTGCATGGTGTTTCTGCCGGCCCTGAGTATAGCTTGTACGGCATTCTTGTGGAATATTCTTCCTTGATGATTTCTTCAGCAGCTCAAAAAATATGTCGTAATGAGTAGGGAGTGCAGGGAGGTTCTGAAGATATGTATCCAGATCTATGCCAAACTGCTCAGTTTACTTTCTTCAGGTTGAAAGTCTGAAGAAGGGAACTTTGCGAGGAGTGATGTTTACCACGGCATCAGGCCATTTGCAACATTGTTATTTATCATATAAAATTAAATTATTTAACCACTATCAAAGCAGCAGCAACAAGAATATCAAGTTTAGCAACCTACGTGTATACTTTGGCGGAAATGAAAGAAAAATCAGACTCTACATATTTTTATTAAAACTTTTCTGGTGTAAAATGAGCCGTTACCATGACAACAGGCAATTTGCAACATTGATATTTATTAATAAAATCAAGCATTCCCAAGGGAACATCAATTTTTATCATTCTAATGAATTCATGCAGAATATTTACGTAATTTTGGTTTTGTTTTTGGTTTTGGTCATGTAGATTAGTTCGTTTTTACTGTACATCCCACCATTACCTTTTTCAACATGTTATTTTTTACCAAATAAGTTGGTATTTGGTTGCCATGGCAATGGTCTGAGATGGTACTTACATATTTACCAACAAGCATATTTATTTTTAGCAACCTAAACTTAGCGGAAATGAACAAAAAAAAATGTGACTCTATATGTTTTTATCAAAATTTGTTCTTTTCTGAGAAAAATAAGATGTTACCATGGCAACGGGCCATTTGCAATATTGATATTTATCTTTAAATTCAAGCATTCTCAAGGCAACATCAATTCCTATCATTCCAATAAACTCATGCATAACACTTATGTAGTTTTTATTCTAAATGAGTGGGAAAAACCCAACGCAAGTAGATTACATGTAGGTCGCTTTTATTGTATTTCTCACCATTGTCTTTTTTTACCATGTTATTTCCTTTTTTTACCAAATTAGGTATTATTTGGTTGCCATGGCAATGGAATGAGAGTGTATTTTTACATTAAGCAAAAACCACTCCTATGTTTAACACCCTAAACGCAGGGAAAATGAAACAAAAAACAGATTCTACAACTTTAAATCACATTTTTTACTTTTCTGGAGGAAAAATGAGCCGTTACCATGGCAACGGGCCAATTGGAACCAATTTGATGATCTTAAATATTTTTGAATTTCATTTGTATTTGATTGGAACCCTGAAATCAATCTATTGGCTAATTTATATCATGTTTATCTACCATTTACAGGGGAATACATACAATTTTTGAGAAATTAATCTGTTGCCATGGCAACGGTCGAAGACGGCATTTATAAATTTGGCAACAAGCTGAAACCCTAAAAATAGGGGGATAAGCACAAAAAATCAGATTCTACAGAAAATTTTTGGAATTCTTACTACTTGCCGCCTACTAAAATGAGAATGGACAACTGGGAGGTCTTTGTCGAAAATAGGTGAACCGGAACAGCGGTTTCGTCCTAAGTGTCGGAGCTGATGAACGAAAAGTTGCAAACATTTCGTTTGTCCAGAGTCATGGTGGGTGTTTCATAAAGCTGTTCGTACGTTAAAGGACAAGTCCACCCCAACAAAAACTTGATTTGAATAGAAAGAGAAAAATTTAACAAGCATAACACTGAAAATTTCATCAAAATCGGATGTAAAATAAGAAAGTTATGACATTTTAAAGTTTCGCTTCATTTCACAAAAGAGTTATTTGCACATCCCGGTCGGTATGCAAATGAGGGAACTGATGACATCACTCACTCACTATTTCTTTTGTATTTTATTATATGAATTATGAAATATTTTGATTTTCTCGTCATTGTCACGTGAAATGAAGTTTCATTCCTCCCTGAATACGTGGAATTCCATTATTTTAACATTTTGTGGTTCAGGCAAGGAGGTCCTGATCGTCAAATTCGTAAAAATTGAAATATTGTATAATTCAAACAATAAAAAACAAAAAAAATAGTGAGTGAGTGACATCATCGACTCTCTAATTTGGATGTAACTGGCTCGTTCATATAACTATTTTGTTAAAAATAAGCGAAACTTTGAAATGTCATAACTTTCTTATTTTACATCCGATTTTGATGAAATATTCAGCATTGTGCTTGTCTGATTTTTCTCTATTGATTCAAATCAACATTTTGTTGGGTGGACTTGACCTTTTAATAAGAGCGACTTTAAGAGCGACCGGTGATCTTTTCTTATGGAAAATGGTATATTCATTAGCGATGGTTTTGCGCGTAAGAAAGGATCACCAGTCGTCCTTAAGGTCGATCTTAACTTTCGAACAGCTTTATGAAACGACCCCCAGGACTAAACTGCTGTTTTAAGTCATCAAAAGACTTCTTGGCATTTGACAATACATTTTTTATGTTCTTGAATCCGTCTGGCGTCATTGAAGCGAATATTTCTTAATGCGGTAAATAGTTTGAAATCACTCCATTTCCCTGTCAGATTTAATAATCTAAATTTGTATTGAGAAGGCGAGTTTCTAACCTGGGGAATCGTGTTACCACTGAATATTATTAATTTCTTTCACAGATACTAGAAGCACAAAGTACGAACAATTGAATTGCCGAAGACACTGATCGTAAATAATAAAGGCGAGTAAAAGTAGAACAATATAGATGATAAAAAAACTTGTTTGTGACGATATTAAGAGGGCGCGATTCCTCATAGCTTTTTAATTACAACAACATAATATTGAGAAAGCAAACAAGGGAAGTATCATGTTATCCCATGTTAATGGATTTGAATTTGAGTGATTGGGAAGCTTTTGACCACGGTACAACACACTTATTTCCAACTAATCCATGTACCATAATATAAATATGAGTATATATTAAAAGTAAAATTAAATACATAGCATAAAGTCTTTAGATGTGGGCATAAACGTAAATAAATCCTATATGCCCATATTCACAAAGAAAATTTCATTTCAATTATTTGATTTATAATTTTCAGAAACAAAATTTCTTGCAGTTTGCAACGATCTATTGTTTTTGATCAGCGCAAAATACTTCATTATCCCCACATTCGCAGACACACTCTATCTGCCACACATAAACACACCCACAATGTCTCCCACATATAAATGCACCCTTTCACACTAAGCCTATAGCTCCAAGCTACATGGGGAAGTTACGAATTGGTGCAGAAGTTTGAGCCCCGTCCACATCTTTCGGATGGTGACGTTTAAAGGTCAGTACCAGACGTAAACTATTATATCTGATTGATCATAGTTTATACACGTCTGTAAAAAGCCAATTACATACTCTTACCCAGTCTCCCACAATTATCCATATCCTTGTCCTGTCTCCACACATGAAAATACTCACCCACGCCCTTTTCCTGTCTCCCGCACATGAACGCATTCATCCACACTCTTACCATGTCTCCCAAACACAAACACACTAACCCACACACCCATTCTCTTTCCAACAGATTAACAGAAACCCACTTACCCTGCCTCCCACATGTTAACACAATCACCTACACACTCACCCTGTCTCCCAAACACAATTACCCACTCTAACACTGTCTCCCACACATTAACACATTCATCCGCACTTTTACCTTGTCTCCCAAACTCAAACACACTGAACAACACACGTGTTCTCTCACCCCACATAAACACAGTTCCACACACCGGCCCTGTCTCCAAAATGTATAAGCACAATCACCCACTATAACACTTTCTCCCATTCATGAGCACATTGAACTACACAATTGTTCTCACTCACACGCATAAACGCAGTCGCGTACACACTCACTCTGTCTCCCACACATGAACACAATCACCTACTCTAAACCCCGTCTCCCACACATGAACACACCCACTCTTGGTTCTCGCACATAAATACAACACACACACACACTTGCACTGTATCACACACACTCAGACACTTTCACCCACACCCTTGCCCTGTCCCCACAATTCATAAACATGATAAACACAGTCATCCACACAATGTCTGCCACACATAAACACATTCCCCCACTCACTTACTCTGTCCCCGAAGAACTAAACACTTTCACCCACACTCGTACCCTGTCTCTTACACATTAACATATCCATCCACACCCTTATCCTGTCTCTCACACATGAACACATCCACCCACACCCTTATCCTGTCTCCCACACATGGACACATTAGCCCACACCCTTTCTCCACGTACGAACACTTTCACCAACACCCGTGCTTTATTTCCAACACACAAATACATGCACACACTTACCATGCCCCCCACACATACACACATTCACCCACACCCAAGTTCCATCTCCCACATATATGTTCACTCGCATACACCCTCTTCTTTCCGTCAACTTACACTTTCACCACATGTTTACCATTTCTCCCACATATAAATCCATTAACCCACACCCACTCACATCTCCCACATATAAACACATTAACCCTCATTCTTGCTCTATCTCTCACAGATAAACGCATTCATACTCTAAGTCTGCCTTCCACACTTGAATACATTCACCTATAGGGCCTATTCTCACCCCGTCTCCAACACGTAAACATCTAAAACCCAGAACTTCTCATCGTGTCTCCCACACATGAACTCATCCATCCACACTCTTATAATACCCACACATTTGTTCGGTCTCCCCTACATGGGAAACATTACCCACATGGATTTTATTAAGAGGGCGACAAAAAACAAGGTTTCGACAACAGCTCGGATTCTAAATAATCTATTATTTACGTCAACACTAAGTACCAAACAAGTGCAACTAGGCTTGATTGAATTAATTTACATTTATAATAGATAAAGATTGAAGCTTTGAAACTTTGACAAGTATTTATAAAAATATGTCTAAACTACAAATCTCTACAATTTTAAAGTTTTCAAATGAGATACTTTAAACCAGAGACCCGTGTTGTGAAAGGCTGATGAATTTTCAAGTTTTAAAGTCACGGCAGGCGTACATTTTTATTCCAAACGCCCGGGTTTTTTTTATGGAAACCGGTATTGCCTTTGATAGCCTGAAATAAATCGATAAAGATGGAAATTAGGTATACAGGCTGTTACTTTATTTTATTTCATTATTTCTCGTGGCCGTGTGGTCCAAGGCGGCCGATTGCTCCATCACCATAGAAATCCAGGGTTATATTAGGAATTCTTTTTGAAAAAGATTATTTATCTTACATCAAATAAGCAAGAAAAGTGTTATATGCATTATTGATACCAACTATACACAGTACTATCCGTGGTTTTTTTCTAAATTAAAAAACTAGAACAAAACTAAACGACAATTATGATTTGTCCTTTTCCGTCTTTTCTTTGTGGTACGATTTGCTGTAGAAATTACCGAAGAGCAGGACCATAGATATTGCGTACAAAAAGACTGCGTAGTTGAATCCTTGTGGGAAGGAGCATTCGACGAAGATGTTCAGACCGGTGTGGAAAAGAACCATGAAGAATTGGACCTGTATAAATAAGATTTAAAATATCTATATATTTTTGCAACAGAATATGACTGCGTCATTAACATCATTCTGTACTGATCTTTCATTCTCGGCAATGAAAATACAGTGTATTTTGTTTATTATGATTTTTAAAAGGCGTGTAATTTTATGTCATAAAAAATACAGACCCTTTTTTGGTTGTTTCCACCTGTAGAGAATGGGGTAGCGAACGACTGAATATCGCAAAAAGTACACATTCCCCCATGTATTGGCTTATTATGGTTAGACTAGACTTGATGAAAAATAGGTGATTAAAATACTCTTATATAAACCGCATAATGGAATTGATGGTAATATTAATTAATACAGATTAATTAAAGTAGTCGAAGTAAATTAGAAATCATTTTGTCTCATGTGTTTCTTTCATGGAAGTTAGTCGACGTAGAAGTAGTAGAAGAATAAGTAGTAGTAGAGGAAGAAGGATGAGGAGAAGGAGAAGAAGAGGAAGAAGAAGAAGAAGAAAAAGAAAAAGAAGAAGAAGAAAGAGAAAATGAAGACGAAGAAGAAAGAAGAGAAAACACGGATAAGAAGAAGAAGAAGGAAAAATGGGGTAAAGGAGATAAAAAAGAAGAGGAAATTTAAAGGGAGGAGAGAGAAAGAAGGGAATGGAGTACAATGAATAAGCCATACCAGCTGAAGTTGTGTGAGGTATTTCTTCCATGTCAAATATTTCTGCATGTGCGGCCCAAGGGCTGAGAGAGCGTAGTAAGAGTACATTATCACATGAACAAAACAGTTGCACATCGCTAAGAAGAATGCTGAGAAGAAAGAATAAAACAACATGATTAACAATAACAAAAATGATAATTACATGAACGAGTTTTAGAATCTTAAGACTAGTTCAAAGATGCCAGTTCAATGCCTAGAACACACTCACAAACAATATAAAAATCTTAATCATTTTAAAATTCTCTTACTCTGTTCTTTCTATAGATGATTTATACATGTGTTTGTAAATGTTTCAACGAATAAAAGAATTGAAAACTTTTCGAGTATAATTCACATTTGAATTATGATAAATGCTATGTATGGAAAATGTTGGCTTATTATGTGTGATATGTTGAAAAAACAATTACTCTTCTCTACCTTTGTTATTGTAATGTGGAAATAAAATCAAGTCAAATAAAACAAAAATAAATAAAATCAGATTCATTTTTTCCTCAATAAAGAAACTTAATTTTTTTTTATACATACACTGTCCACCAGCCACGTATTTAACCCCAAGCCACCAGTTCACAATCATTGTACTGTGATGGTAGACATGGAGAACTGTGACTTGGTTGTTTTTCTTTCGTAGGATGAAGAAGACGGTATCCAGGAGTTCGATTATCTTGGAGAAGAAGTACCACCAGCAAACGCTCGCCATCTGAGGAGATATGGTAAACCATAACGTCATTAATACAATACTTTTGATACGGTTGAATAGTGAATATGTCTTTATTACTAGTTTTATAACTAAACAGGTTGAAGTTCAGGAAAATGTACGTTTTAAATCAATAGATTTTTTAGGCTGTTGACGAAGTTGTTAAACGTGTATAGGTCTATATTATATGGCAGACTTTAATGATGTATAAGACAGCCGACTTTGTTTGTGTTTGAGTTTTAACAGGTATATATCAACCAGAGATGACTATTTACGTCTGAGACCGACATTTAGCGTCACCATTCGAAAGACGTGACCAGGGCTCAAACCTCTGCATCAATTTGTAACTTGTAACAATGGATGTAGGTTGGATTACAGTTGCACACCACAACGCCCAGTTGTGGGACAGTTGTGACAGTGTAATATTTAAAGGCAAAATGGTAGCTAGTATGAATGTAGAAAGAGAGCAGTGGGGATAGACGTGGAAATAGAGCAAGAGAAATAATAAAAGAAAAATAAGGGCAGAGATATAAAAAAAAGTGTTGGTAAATTTATGTATTTCTCAAAATTTGAATTCATACGTTCTGAGGAAACAGTAAAAAAAGGTGTCTACTCAAGTAATTAAAACATATTATTGTTAATACTTGTTTGACATCACCTGTGCTTGGGAGGAGAAAAGCGAAATATGACCAAAGATTATTCTCTTCCCGCTATAAACTAATCAGTTTATGCAGCAGTGTGCATGTGCGACACTATACCAGAGTCCCCTGCTCTTTTTTAATAGTGCAGTGTAAAATGGTAATTTATTTAACATCCAATTCGAGGGACGGAGTTATCCACTGTCACAGAGCTTGCGTCTATGATACAAGTGAGGTTGACAATAAACAACACAGCTTTATGTCATCCGCCCCGGGGTGGACTCGAACCTACGATCTTGCGGTTCAACAGACAGGCGCTTACTGGTGAATCAATAAAAAAAAGGAGTAGCTCACCCTCAGTGCAAGTGGGTCATCTGTATAGTCGACAGGATCACATGTGTAGTTATAATTGGAAAGCCATGAAGACACTCGAAACTGAAATAAACAAAGTTGAATGGCAGATGGAAAAGATAAATTATGTCATTCTTTCATTTATATATTTAAATTAACAGCAATGTTTGATATAATTTCATAGAGCCCATTTGGGCGAATCGTTGAATCATTTCCCTTTCAATAAAGCAACATGATTATATTTGATAATGTTATACTTTCAAGATTCTCAAAAGCCTATAGATTCCCCTGATCACCTGATGGCGGGAAAAAAATCCAGTTAAAAACAGCATATCCTACCTCATAGCACATGTAGAGTGAAAGCAAGACCATTGTAATGTTATAGATGAGCAGGATGGGCTTCAAGTTGAGTGGTTTCTGATTCTCCATCATTCTCGGTCCAGTTCGAAGGAAGATGAAGTAGGTTACGAGGATCAAGGTACATGATAGAGGGGACTCCATCAGCGGCCAGTTCTCCACCCTTGGATCTGGTTTATACAGTATTGCAAAATACATTGTTTTATATCTACGTTCGTTAATCTGGCTAGCGTATTCTAACATCCATTTCGCTTTCTGCAACGTTCAGAATTTATCAAAAATGCCCGTCAAATTAAATTGGACGGATAGAGGTCATTGTCAAAAGTTGGTGGACCGGGACAGCACATCGTCTTAAGATTCGGACCTGACAAAAAATTGCAAACATGTCGTTTGTCCACAGTCCAGGGGAGCGTTTCATGAAAGGATTTTATCCGACAAGTCCTGTTTTATCCGACAATTACCATAGTCACAGTGCCTATCAGCCAATCAATATCAAGGAAACTTGTCGGATGAAAATGTTGATGAAACACTCCCCAGGACGACACTGCTGTTTTGATTCACCGATGTTCGAAAAAGGCTGCTTTGTTATGAATGAATTTTGACAATAGATTATTTGCGTAATAGAAAGCGTTTGTTTGTAAAGTGATTGCTAAAATATGCAAATGCATTGATCCGATATACGGAAATTACATCTATATAGATATACCAGCTTGTTCGTTTATCTTAAAAGGAATAAAGAGTTTGGTAATTAAAACATTATGTGGCACTATTCCGAATTTTCGTTTGTCCGAAACCGGAATCTTGTTCGTCAATCTGAAGGTTCGATAATCACCTTCAGTGGTTCATTTTATGGGAGATTTTCGCACCCTCTTACTACGTTCAAATTCAAATTCAAATTCGTAATAATTTCATTACCAACAGATCCAGCAGAACAACAAAATATTATGATCACATTGCGTATGATATACATGTTATTATTAAAACAAAACACAACTCGAGATTTAGATACAATAATTTTTTATTTTAATAAGCAAATATAACAAAATATGAAAGCAAAGTTTCTTACATGATCAGTATTTTTGGAAATAGAGGGATCAACTTGATGGCAATGGTTCTTAAAGGGCAGGTCCAGGCTGGGGATATTTATATTTCAATAAATAGAGTAAAATTCGCAAAGCATAATGCAGAAAATTTGATCAAAATCGGATAGCAAATAAAGAAGTTATTGAATTTTTAAGATTTGCATTATTCCGGTGAAACAGTTCAAGGCATGTCTTTATAAATATTCATTAGGTGGGCTGATGATGTCATATCCCCACTTGTTCTTTTGTATTTTGTTATATGAAATTAGGCTTATTCAAATTTTTTTCACCAAGAACTAAAACAATAGGATTGACAACTGATTAAGTGCATTAGTTATTTACTGCCACAACTTATTTCATCATAATGGAGACACATCATTTCCACATGTTTAAAAATATGAAACAATTATGATTTCATGTAATAACGTAAGAAAAGGGAAAGTGTGGATGTGCATGTAACTTTTTTCCCAAAATATTGATAAACTGTAAAATTCAATAACTTCGTTATTTGTTTTCAAATTTTGATAAATTTTCAGCATTTTGCTCTGTGAATTTTACTCTATTTATTATAATATAAATATTTTCAGCCCGGACCATCTTTTTAATTAGGTCTTACACCTTGATTAATTAATTCAGACATTAATGATTTGATTCCATATGAAGGTGCTACACAAAAAGAATTCTGTATGGATATCAATAATTACTTAACTTTAAACTTCATTTATAATTATGACCAAGATGTGAATGCATGGTGGACGATTCTTACCTCCTTTTGAAAGAGTTGAGTTGTAAACATCTGATATTCTGTCAATAAGAGACATTGCTGTGTCTTCGTTGTGAAGTTGATGAGGTCTGGCCATAGTTTATGTGAAAGAATTGCGGATGGCAAATTATCTGAAAGTTAATTTAGTATTCATTAAAAGTTTTCGAAAAGGAGCTAGGATTATATCACATAAACATGCACCAACTTAAATGGCTATTAGCAAAGATTATTTACTTGGAATACCCAGAAAATGATTCCATTACCATTCTATTTTTAGATTAAACTTCTTTGTCTCTCTATATTGATTTTAACTGATCTTTTGAGTTTCAAAAGTTAATCGTTAAAATAAAAAATAGGTCAAATGTTCGGTTGTCCACTAGTCACGGACTGTCTGTATTTATTTTAAATACTTAACTTAGTATTCTGGGGCCCGTCTTACAAAGAGTTGCGATTGATCCGATCAATCACAACTATGGACGGCCAGCAACGTCAACATCTAAAATGCATGAATGTTCAAAATGTTTTCTAGATATGACGTAAATTACATAAATTCAATGTTTTCTTGACAATTTGGTGTGTTCGCTTTTGTTTACAAAGGACATTTTGAAAATTTCCCTGAAGTCAGGTTTAATTAAAAACTTTTAAACTCTGGTTTTAAGTGGTTTAACTATGGAAAGCCAGTTGTTACATAAATCTATAACAGTAGAGGTTCAATGTATCAGCTCATTTGACTCCCGAAACATTATTAACTGCCTGGGAAGGATAAATATGACAGTTGTCTTCACCATTAAAGAATTAGTAAAGAGCACAGTAAACATGTGAAGCATTCAATGCCAACAAAATTTTGAAACGTTTGACTTCCCATAATTTTAGCACAAGTTAGACCATGGTTTAAGTTAAACCTGACTTCAGAATACGGGCCTTAGAGATTAGAGCAACGCTTCTCAATCTTTTTTTTTACTCGATCAACACTTTGATTCTCATATTTTTTTTCGGCCCACCTACCAAAATTTTAAGAAAACGTCAATTTTGATGAAAAAAAATGTTTCGTGAAATTTAAACAAAAAGCTCTAAAGCACATTCAAAACGAACCGTTTGAGAATTATTCTGCATTCGCAAATGTCCGGTAAATGGGCGGCAATTAACTACATACACAATATGCATGCACAAGAGGTTCACATCAAAGTTAGATCGAAACCACCATAGTGTGCATGTGCGTGCTTTGCAACATGCATGATACAAAGCATGCTTTAGTTTTGAATGACCCACGTTAACCGATCGTATATGATTAAGTTCGGACACATCTGTAAAATATACTATAGTTTCCCCCCTAATTTGTCTCCATCTGGAGTTTCTCGCGGCCCGCCAGTGGACTGGGGCCCATTGGTTGAGAAGCGCTGGTTTAGCGTATATGCTGTATCCCAGAACTTGATTTATGGATGATAAAACTTCAGCAAAGCGCTTTTAATTATATATTATCTCATCCTACTTGGAATACTTTGCAACGATAGGCGGTTATGAAAAAAAAATACATTTATGATTAAACATGTAAAACGGTCTTGGAGGATGTAATACTTACAATTCTCATTGAGAGTCAATTGAAACAAATCAAACGTAAAAGTACAATATTTGTATTAAACAATGAAATATTGAACTCGTAATATTGTGTTATCAATATTCATTGTCCAAAGATTAAAATCTATGCACAGAAAAAGACTGATAATTAAGGCACTTAATGGTCATAATAGTAATCGTTCATTATGATTTTATGATACATCACATTGATTATGAAATATAATAGGTTACACTTTACTCTGTAAAGTGAAAAATGTTATTCTACAATGTGCTGAATTTTATCCTTTAATGTACCGCATTAATCAGCTGTATTTTACCCTATAATAATCACGCTGCATGCACTTGACTCTATTTGTGTGTGTGGATATTTCTGTTTGAAAATGGAGTTTCCACGTTCAAACGTAAATGTACCTACTATGTTTGAGGAACCTTGGAGTTACTAGTTCGTTGCAGAAGTGATTATCTTCAACTTAAAGCAGCGGTATCTTTAAAGTATATTTGTGTTTGGAGATAGATTGGTTAACGTGTATTTGGGGAAGAGATTGTCGCTTTTGCAAAGGTTTAATAATGGACACTGCAATTGGGTCAAGTAATGACCACGATTGGTTTTGGAAATTACTTATATTTAAAATGAAGAATGAAATGATGCAGACAGAGAGGAATTAGTAAGAGAAGATTGTTACCTTTTATCTAATTCATAACTAGAACAAAATTGTTGTGCTACAGTTCCAAAATTAGTATGACAAAATTAAAAGAGTGATATTTTAATTGATTTTAAAGTATATTTAGGCAATTAATGTACCTTTTCTTTTGGAAAAGAAATCGATTTGTATTGTAAATTTCCTCTCGAAAAATACTTAACCTTTGACGTCATATTTCTGGAATTAGCTTTACATAATATGACAAATGGAATAAGGAATGAAATGAAAGGAATAAGTTCCTTTTACATGTTTCAGGTACCCATGTACCTCACCTGCATCGTGCCGAACAGTGGGTACTATATGGGTCAATCTGTAATAAACGAATGACCTTGAATATTCCGAAATCTTTTTGAAGAATTTGAGAGCAGTGAAGTGAGTGAGCTGAAAAATGACATTTTCTTTAATTGACGACTAATTTTGAAGTTGATTTTTAAAAACCTAAGATCGACCAGATATTAAAGGAAATTCGATAAAAATTATAATATACATATCATAAGATATACATTTCATATGATGTACATATCATAACACAATGAGGTATCGCAAAAATGCCACTTTTGTGCAGATTTTGAAGGTGCATAAGCCGCCGATATGCCAGTGTATATACTCGGATTTATGTTTACATTGGTCAGATTGAGAAGTCGTTCCAATGCCTCTATAACAATAATAATAAAAAAGAAATCCAATTATCTGATGGAACTGTGTGCGTTAAAACATCATGTAGCATGACTTTTTGTTAAGACTAAAAAGCATACCAAAACACATTATAATAACCTATTAATGTAAAACATTATAATTCATATATATATTTATAATCTTACCTTTCTATTAAGACCGTTCATCAATCCTTACAACGTGGTCCAAGGCCGTTGTTTCCGATGTAACTATAATACCAAGAACCCTGGATGACTAACGTGTGGTTTTATACGTAATGAGTACATAGTTTTATCACTTAAGTGTAAGGGTGATGGCTGATGCACTCCTCTTTTAGCATGCGTCCCTCTCTTAATCCGTGTATCCATCTCTGTGTTTTATTTTAGTCTCCTTTTCTCATTGCTTCAGGTCATGTAAAAAACATTTTATCATGTTTTGATTGATATATGTATATATTTTCTCTAAAAGTGACAGCCTCGATAAAAAGAAGTACTCAGGATCTATGCAGGTTTGCCTTCCATTGATGAATAAAAAAACCTAACACATGAGATTCTGAATAACTGCTTATTGAGTGATTGAATATTAATTATATTGATACGGGATTTGAAAATTTGTAGCACTTTTCAGTCCCTTTAGAAAACACAATAGGCGCCTAATCAAATTTGCTACAATTAGAAAGGACCAAATTAACCTTCCTAGTTATTTACAACCTTTTACAATGTTCAAAATTACATTATTCATGTTCTATCGGATGTAAAATAAAGGATATTAAACTTTAATTGCACATTGCAACTTGGAATTAATAAAAAAAAAATGTACCCGTTCTATTCTCCTAAATTAGTCAGGTTGATAAAAAGATGAAATAATCGTAAATATCTTTTTTTTGTTTTATTATGATATTTTGTAATGGTCGTACCAAGGACTCTATATGCAAATATATACACGTGCAACACTTTGGAATTTTATATTTTTTGTTTATTTTTCTCTCTCTCTCTCTCTTTTTTTTACAGTGTAAACAGATTTTAAAATATACACTTTTAATGCAAGAATATCAGATTAATTAATTTTACAGGAAAATTGACCTTTCCAAGCTCAATATTCATAATTGTAGTTATAAGACGAAAGCTATGTCAATGGAATAAAGCACAATCGATATCTGCGATGCCGTGCGTGTGGTTTTCTTTTGCGTGAGTGTGTATGTGTGTGTGTGTGTGGGGGGGGGGGGGGGGGCTCTATCTAACATTTCCACAAAAGTACCATTATTTTTTCCAATAATTGTATAACAATTTTCACCATAACAATGTCCCTCGAATTCCCTTCAATATACTGCTGATTTTTATTTTTTGGTTGCAAAACCTGACAATTAATAGTTCATGCCTTTACTTATCATCATCGATATTTAAATTATTATAACTGTTGTTATTATTATTATTATCATCAATATTGTAATGATTATGATTATTATTAATATAATAATTTTTTTGATATCATAATCATTATTAGAATTGATACCATTGTCATTACCACACCTGTTTACATCGATATCAGGGGGATGTTTCATGAAAGGACTTGTCGGACGTTTTATCCTATACAAGTCTTGATTTATCCGACAGTTACCATAGTAACAGTGCTTCTCAGCCAATCAAAATCAAGGAATGTTGTCAAATCTGACAACGCTACCCTGTTATTGGTCTGTTAAGAATATTGACTAATGCTTTTTCTTCGTTTAATCCTAGATATCTACACATAATGAAAATGTAATATCTGTTCACTTTATCACGTTCATTCGTTAGGTTCATTCACTTACGGTTTTTTTACATTATTATTTATCTATACAAATAATGAGTCCGTCAACTCGACCACAAGAACATTTCAGTGGTCAAGACATATATAACTTGCACATAGAATACGCTGGTGAAAATGAGAGCATTAATTTTGCGATATGATCTCAACTATCTCTTGTTCAAGTCATATTATAAACAATTCGTTATAAATACATAAATGAGTTTAAAACATTTAATCAGCGTTTTACTACGTGTATTCACTTGTTGCATTCTACAATTAATTATAAAAAGCTAAAAATATCGTAAAACCGAGCGATAGGAGGAGTGGAGAAAAAGTTTCACGAATGCCTGATCCTGTCGTCATCTGAAAAGTCGTCTCTATTCCCGCCAAAGGAGTGGTTCCAGTCACCTCATTGGCCAAAAGAGGCTGCACGTGACTAAACGTGCCATTGTTTCGGGCGGGGCTAACTGAAAGGAGGTGACACATCAAGTTGTACACGTCAACGGCATCCAGCAAATCATCAGACGCGTAGTTTGCTTTGAAGGCGGGGCCAGAAGCGATGAAGATTGACCGCATGCTTTCAAGAGTGTTCAAGAAGCCGTGATTTCCGTTGTATCCTATGGTATAGTGAAGAAGACGAAATATACAAGTTTAAGCGGTAGTATATATTGTGTGAGATGAAGAATCAAAATATTGAAAGGGGAAAGAAAAGGGGGGAGAATGGGGGACAGAGGGGTGGGGAAGAGATATAAAGAGAGAGAATGATAGCAATAAGTGTGAAAAAGATTCTTAAATAAGGTCGAGTAGGAGACGAGGAATAATTTTCTAAAACAAGTGGAACGCTTTTGGCAATCTCGCCTGCATTTATGCAATATACCAACAGCATAGGCGGATCCAGGGGGGGGCCCGAGGGGCCCGCCCCCCCCCCCCCTATTGGCGCAAAAAAAAAGGGGAGAAGAAAGAAAAAAAAAGAAAAAAAAGGAAGAGAGAGGAGAAAAAAGAAGGGGAAACAAAAGAGTAAGAAGACGAGTGAATAAAATAATATGAGGGGAAGACTTAATTAAGAAAATCTTTCATGTCACTAAATAAAATTTTCGCCCGCGCTTCGCGCTCGCATTGCATTTTAGGTGATTTACATATCTTGTTCAATATGGAGTTTAAATATATCTATATATAATATACAAAACACATTTCATCTCGGAAATCGAACATTCGTTATTTCGTGTGATTTAGAAATTGATTTTTAAAAAGTGCTCTGTAAAAATGTCAGTTTTATAGTCTGAATATTATCACTTTCTGCTCGCGCTGCGCGCTCGAAGATTTTTATTTATCAGGAACCTATTATTTTCGTGTATTCCATTAAGTTGTCAAAATATCCCTTTTCAGGTCTGATTGTCGAAACGTATCAGCTAGCGCTGCACGCTCGCATTTTGATTGGGGAGTTATGTATGTCTCAATATTGATTATACAACAAACTACTTAAAATCCCCTTTTCATGACAGTGTATAAAAAAAATTAGGCTCACAATTTGCGCTCGCATTAATGGTTAATAATGCATCCTAGTTATAATGACAAAAGTGATTGAAATGTCCAGTTTTCAGGCCATCATATCATCAGATTTCGCGCCCTCATTAGGCATTAATGAATAAGATATTAATTTAATAATTGAATTGTCCCTTTTCTTTCAGCTCGAGCTTACCAAGAGGAATAGGCAGACAGTCTTCATTTTCATATGACATGTCCTAAGGACATTATCATTATCCAGTTTCAGATCTCAATATCAATTTTTTTTTGCTCGCGCTTTGTGCTCTCATTATTAAAGTAGAAATATCCCCTAATTACTCATTATTTTCATGATTTAAAATATATGAATAAGAGTGCCCGTTTTTAGGTATAAATCTCGATTTTTTTCCGCTCGCGCTTCGCGCTTGCATCAATTGTTATAGCTATCTTGTTCACGATTATAAAAATTGATTAAAATTTTCCATTCTTTATGTAGAAATGTCAAAAAGTTTCAGCTCGCCCTTCGCGCTCGCATGATTTGATTGCTGAAATATGTGATGTCTCCATGGCTAAGTGGCAGTCCTTAACAGGTACCTTTTCGATCAGTTCAAAACGCATATGAAAATTTTCTGCTTGCGCTTTGCGCTCGCATTATTAATGTAAGGAAGATCCCTAATTACTCATCCTTTTCATGATTTACAAAAACATGAAAAGAGTGTCTCGTTCAGTAGTTCTAAATCTATAAATTTTTCGCTCGCGCTTTGCGCTCGCATTGTTTAGTTACATACCTATTCCGTTTAAGTTACAAAAAGTGCTTAGAATTTCCATTCTTCGGGTAAAAATGTCAAAAATTTCAGCTCGCGCTTCGCGCTCACATTATTTGATTTTTAAAATATGTAACGTCTTCATGGCTAACTGCATGCAATCTTTAACAGGTACCTTTTCCATCAGTTCATTTCTGCTCGCGCTTCGCGTTCGTAGTAATTATTTAGTTGCATACACATCTTTTTCAGGATAACAAACATTGCCAAGAATGTTCAAATTTAAGGAAAATAAACACAAGATTTCCAAAAAAATTAGCTCGCGCTTCGCGCTCGCATTATAAAAATAAGGATTATGATATTATATGTTTATGTTGATTAATAAGAATAAAAATAAAAAGTGACTATTAGGACTACCCCTTCAAAGAAACCCAAAATCATATTCGAGTGGCCAATTGGGGAAAATATGGCTGAAAAAAATTCCGGCCCTCCCCCCCTATTGGCGAAGGCTGGATCCGCCCCTGCAACAGTGCTGACTTAGAAAACAACTGAAATGAATGATTATTAAAAAAGCACAATTCATATGATAATAAAATGCTGAGTTCATTTACCCTAAATGAATTCGATGACGTGACCTGAAACTCGTGTAACACGATCAGTGATACTTGATTACCCTTGTGTCTAGTTTCATGAACTACTGTAGATCCATTTACTTTCAAACTTATGATAACATACAAATGTGGAAAAACTTCGTTGACCCTAAATGACCTTTGACCTTGGTCGTGTGACCTGAAACTCATGCAAGATAATCAGTGATACCTGATTACTCTAATGTCCAAGTTTCATGAACTCGGTCTATATAGTTTCTAAGTTATGACGACTTTTCAAAACTTAACCTTGGTTAAGATTTAAATGATGAAATTGAAAACAATGACCCTAAATGACCTTTGACCTTGGTCATGTGACCTGAACCTCAGGAAAGATCACTGCTACTTGATTATCCTTATGTCCTAGTTCAATGAACTAGGTGTCTAGGTCCATATACTTTCTAGGTTATGATGAAATTTCAAAAACTTAACCTTGGTTAATAAGATTTCAATGTTGACGACGCCGCCGTCAGCAAAGCGGCGCCTATGCTATGCAGGCGAGACAACAAAATCCTTATCAATATCTCGAAAAGAAAATAACTTTTGGTGTAACCATGGTAACGGTACGTCGCTGTGGCCTATTTGAACATGACGTAAAGAAACGGAGCGTCAAACCGACAGTGACGAGCTATACCCTTTGCATTTTTTTTTTCAATTCTACACACTTAAATAATTCCCCCTTTAATCACTTGAGATCAGGTACGACAAAATGTCATGTGGGATTACATCGCTACTTAGTAGGAATGCATTTGCTAATAGTTTCATTCCGTATTTATAAATGCCATTTGGAAACTGGAAAATAAAACTGTGATTAAATCAATGATATTGCTAATTATACAGTGCATCAATTACTACTGATAAAATATAGGCTTATACAATTTTCATGAAATTCATGAATTACTTTGCCAGTTTCCGGCCACAGAACTGTTTATCCATACATGCCACCCTTCCTCCATGACGACAAGGATTGGGCTAGTACGTCGATTGTCTCGATAATGGTATTCTTCAGGAATCTCCGCTTTCAGGTAAACGTTCATACTTGGATGAGCATCTTTTAAAGCGTTGTACAAGGCATCAGTGTTTCCCTCTATGAAGATAAAGAGTGATAAATAAATTCGACTCAAAAGTCGTTGATAAAAATAGATACGGCGAAGTAGCGTGCCTCAAGGTGCTGCTGTGGACAAATATTTTTTGGCAGTGTTATTCACACGAAGTCTTAAGTGCATACAATATAAGTTTAACATCTGTTTTGTTTTATTCATTTACATGTATGATTAAAGTTAGATAAATCATACAATATGCGTACTTCATCTTTAGGTGCTTAGCAGCAAATTCATTAAGAGTAATGTGCATCAAGATGTTATACAAGGTCCGATTCTTCTTTATGTTGAAAAATATATTTATCATCGGGGTCAAAGTACATAGAATACAAGCTTTCAAACCTACGTTTTATTGTTTTAAAATTCAGTTTTAGGAATAAAACAAAATGGAATCCGAAATACAAATAACAATATAATTTAATTCATCTATACAATTGCACTTAATCAAGATACCATGATACTACACCACGAAGCAGAGCCGTTATACAAACCTTCATAAGGCCATAAACCGAACACTGGATCGTTGTTGGTATAGAAATAAAGGCTCCTGTCAATGTAATCATCAAGGAACACGGTCTGGTTAGAAGATACAGACGCCATGCCGTGGTCACTTGTCAGTATAATGTTGACGTCATCGAGCAGATTGGCTTCACTGAGCTTATCCAGGAGATAGCCAAGGGTTTCGTCACACAGAGCTATACTGTCAGCAGTGGCTTCTGATTCTGGACCCTATGAAAGTTTAACAATGAAGGAGACGAAATAAGAGATCTGGGCCCTGTCTTACAAAGAGTTACGATTTATCTGATCAGCCTCAAGGATATGGAAATCCAAGAATGTCACAATTTTTTTTTCTCTTGGAAATTTGCTCAATTAGGCTTAGGCTGAGAAAACTGGGATTTGATGTCAAATTTTCGCAAATTAAGCCTATAAGTAAAAAAATCTATCCAAGAGGTGCATAGCTTAAGGTCAATGCTCCAGAGTAAGTTCAATAAATATTAATTTCAAAACAGTTTTTTTTTTCGACGCTTACTTGAAGATGTCCTGTGCTATCCGGTTCATGGAAGTACAGGATCCCTAGATTCGCGCTTCCATTGGACATGAGTCCAACCACTAGATCAATACGATCATTGAAAGGGAAGGAGCCATCGTAGGCTGGTTGGTGATAAGTCGCAGTCATGCCGGAGATGTTAACACGATCACCAGGCCAGAAGACGGACACGGTACGACCACCGTTGAGCTGGTTGGTCACCCAGATCGGTTCTCCACCGTAGTTCCACCATCGAGGCTCGTTGTTGGCTTGGCCGAATGTCGAATTGAACTCGGGGTCGTACATTTCGTTTCCTGGATAATAAGTATTAAAAAAAGTATCGGGATAAATCATAAAATGGGTAATAGTACACAATAATGATCTATTGATATATGCGCTGCTATCTAGTTCGTGAGATTTTTGTCCGTAAAAAAGGTGTTGGTTCGGGGTGGTGAGACGACACTCTTCCATAGGCTGCTATACAAAATCCGAAATTCGAGGAGATGGGGCAAGCCTCTACCCCCCCCCCCCTCTAGGATCGACGCGTATGCATTGAATAGATAAATATGCTCTGATAAATTTAAACTACGTCACTATAAGCACAGTCACATTTGAGTTAAGAGATTTGAGTTTTTGTTCTATGGATAATTGTTGATAAAAAATACTTTGAGAGCATCACGTCTGGTGTTCAGGCCTTCAATATCGAGGGCTTTCCCAGTCAATCTGTCGCGAATATTTTATTTTAACGATAAGACATCTCTTCAATAAAATTGAAAAACAAGAACCGTGAGGATTCCTTTATCACACAGGCAAGGCAGTTTTCCAAAGCTGCCATTCTCCATCCGGGTTACTCTTACCTGAATACGCGAACATTAAAAATTGCATGAATATTCGAAGCCTATAGCAAGCATATAGATTTCTTAAAATCAATAATGAGAACTATACTCGAGTTTTATTCCTGTTTTATGTAACAACTCCGTTTGAAAATATCAACTGTTAGTTTTTTAAGTCTAGTGCCCTATTTTGCTGATGCTTTCTTTTTTCTTATTTTTGTAATTTTTTTTTGCTAAAACATTCTAAATATATCTAACATAATACTAAAACAGAATACAATGACATGGCTACCTGTACTGTATGGGTGAAAAATAAATGGTATCAATATTGTGTTGTTGGGTTCATTGTTTATAGGGGTAAGATCTGGGGGTTTTAGCGACCTCAGACAGTCTTCATAAAAAAAAAAGTTAATAACAAACTATGCAGATATCTGTTATTCTGATGGTAACTTATCATAAAATAAATAATTAATAACGTATTAAGAGGAAGTGCAATTCAAACATGAGAGTTGAGAATTTCCCAGAGATATGAATCATTAATGATTTCATACTGTGGGCGATAACGTTATCTAATTCCTGATAATGTGTAAACAAAGCTGATATTGAATACCAGACATGAATTCATTGCCGTGTTTGTAAGTTGTGGAGGCCGGGGGGGGGGGGGGTGTCTGTTTTTGGTGCTCCCCATTTACTACCATAGGCCATATTATTTTGTTTGTAATTTTAACAGACAATTGCAATTGCAATTCAATTCAATTTAATTCAATTCAAAGTCTGATTCTTAGTTATGACCCCATTAAGTATTGAATGAGCTACAATGATTGGAAACCAGTTTACAAGTTACTTGTTGCTATTTACAGCAGCAAACCTCTGGCAAGATTTCATTTCTTTAGAAAACCCTTGAATTAACAGTATACATAAACATATCTATCTGCATTCTATTGTTTTGGTAGGCCTCTCTTAGTCTTCACTTTTCTCCGAAAGCGCCCTTTTAGCGATTCTATAATCGGGAAAATTCCTACAATGATTCCGGACTTACAACCCGGCGCAGAGCAGCTCATCAAAATGTTGTCGTATGGGGGGTTGGGCAAGTGACCCCCCCAAAAAAAAATTCCCCGTAGGAAAAATATGCCCTTTTTCAAAACGAAATATGCCATTATTCGAAATGAAATACCCTTTTTTAATTAAGACGTAATACATTTTAGGCTAGAAAATCACAAATTTTTTTATATGCAGCCCGTATCCTATTCATGAGTCACTAAATGCAGTCTTTAAAAGGTTCCTTTTTGGTCAGTATATTAAAAATTTCAGCTTGCGCTTCGCGCTCGCGTTAGATTCTTATCCTTTTCTCATGATTACAAAAACTGCTCGGAATGCATACTTTTCATGATTTTATTACGTGAAATTTTTAAAGTTTGACCTCATGATTCGCGCTCGCAGGGATGCCCTTTTAACAGTAATTAGGTCCATAATTGACAAATTTTAATCAGAAATCACTTCAAAAAAGACTTTGCTCAACTTAATTACTACAAAGCACACAACTTCTTCACACAGATGATAATCTCATGGTGAAAATATCTGTTTGCACCAAAATGCCCTTTTCTGGCCTATAAGTGCCCTTTTTTGGTTTTGCCCCCCCCCCCCCAACGAAAATACGTTCCGTCGCCCTGGACTATATAGTACCATTGCGTGTATGATTTCGTGTTTTTGAAGTAATAAAAGTGCAATTGGGGAGAGTATATGCACAAATCCCGGCACAAATTATACATGAATATAACAACAAGCTTGTTCGATATACTTTCCAACGCTGACTAAAACTTCAATATCGTGATAAATTGAAGTTCAATCGTGAGCGGTAATACAAATATAATTTCCAACCACTGTAATGTATATTTGTTTTGCTTAGCGATTGTTTCGATCGATGCCTTATTCAATTTGAAAATCAATGTGGCAAGCATATAGTATTTGGGAAGAATATAAAAATCGCTACGTGTTGTAACTAGGAAACGGATTTAGACAGTTCCAAATTCTGATTGATTGGTGAACCACTGGGGTTCGAATAACGGTATGTTTTTATGAACTTTTATTAACGGAAAGAATAAAAAAAAAATCACTTGGGAGTAGTAATTAGACAATGTCATTTTTTTCGGCTTTTCGTCCCAAATGATATTCAATATTCATTGGATTAAGAAACTTGCTATGTGTTTTTATTTCCAAATATGCTAGGTATTAAAAAAGAAGAAGAAGAAGTATAAGAAAGGATGCATTCGATGTATGTATTAAATAACATTTAAAGGAGAAAAATGTAATAATACTTGGTTATTATTTTAAGGTATACTTTTTAAAATACAACATGAAAATTAAAATACATTGACAGTGGAGCCATTCTTCTTTCTCTTTCTTGTTAAAAAAAACTTTTTATAGGCGTACTGATATATATGTTTCCCTTTACCTTCCAAACGAGCGTATAACATCATGCTGAAATAATATTGCATCAGATTTTCTATAGCTGTATATAGTATGTCCCCCTGTTATTACTCGTACTCGGTAGAATCGACAAACAACTAAGGTAAAACACCATTAGGTCAATGGCGTAACAGGCAGGGGGGGGGGGGGCAAGCTGCCCCCCTGGCGGATTTCACCGGGAAAAATAAAAAAACGGGAAAAGAGAAAAGGGAGAAAGAGAGAAAGTGAAAGAAAGAAAGAAAGAAAAAAAAAGGAAAGGGGGAAAGGGAAAGGGAAAAATTGAAAGAAAGCGAAAGAATGAAAAAAACATAAATAGGGAAAATAGAAGGAAAGCGGGAAAAGGAAGGAAAGAAGAACATGTGAGGAAGTACAAAATATCATGAAATACTAATACATTAGCATTATTAGCAAGTGAGGGATATAAATTCAAAATATATGACTCAATGGCACGGGCAAGAATGCCGGGAAAATGGGAGAGAGACGCAAAAAGAAACGGGTAATGAATGTAGAGCCAAAATCTATATTGGAAATCAGAATGTGAAGAAAAGGGACAAGAAAAAAAAGAGAAGAACTTATCACAACCGGGCTGCCGAGGGTTGAAAAATATAAAGAACCGGAAGAAAGGTGAATGATGGCGTCTATTATAGCTTGCTAAATTTTATGCAATAATGGTCGCAATCAGGACAAAGAAATCCTTATAACCAAGGGTTAGCCAAGGGCTAGTTATATATATCCCCCTATATTATGTCCTAACCTATATAAGTAAAGCTTTATGCTGGCTAGATTTATCGTAAAAAGCCTGTTAATGTTTTATACTTTGGCTATATTTCCAAAGCTACTATCACATAAGTAAAATTTAATTTCAAATTCATTTTAAAAGGCAAAATTTTTCTTGCTTGCGTGTGTGTGTGTGTATTTGAGTTTTGTCAGACGTGTATCAATCAGATATGATTATTTACGTCTGGGACCGACCTTTAACGTCACCATCCGAAAGACGTGACCAGGGCTCGAACCTCGAACCTCTGCATCAATTTGTAACTTCCCCACAGCTTGGATTACAGGCGCACGCCACAACGCCCAGTTGTTCGCCCACTGGCGACATTAACAATTTTTCCACATTTTCTACGTGCTGCCTCAAAATATTTCGTTTATTATCCGCAACTGCGTTGAAGTTCGTGTATGTACCCGCGATTTGATAGAACAGTGGCCAAAAATATCATGAGGTTCCGGAGGCTCCGCCCCAGACCAGTGGCGACACCAAGGGGGGAGGCACGGGGGCATTTGCCACAAGTGAGTTGGCCCCACCCCAAAACTATTGAAAAATACCAAATATGTATAGTAAATGTTGTCATAAGCATCCTACTAAAGCTGCAAAGGCCTCAAAAACAGCTTTTTCGTTCTTTAAATTCTGAAAATTTTCTCATCCATTCACTATTAGCTCCAAACATATTTTGTCACCAACATAAATCTTTCAGAACAAAAAATTCAAAATGTCGCTCGCGCTACGCGCTTGCAGTAACTGTTAAGTAAATTATCTTTTCATATGGGGCTTGAAAATCCAATGCTCAAGTCAATATGCTTCTCGCGATTAGAGTTTTGCGTATTCATAATTTTCATAAATCACAATGGTTTAATTAAATAGCCATCCAGTTCATGATTATACAAAAAAGTGCTTAAAACGTCCATTTATCATCTTAGGATATAAAAAAATTTCAGCTCGCGCTTCGCGCTCGAATTATTCATTTGGTGAGATAGTCCTTAATAGGTCTCTTTACAAGTAAATAGGGTCTACATTAGCTCGCGCTTCTTAATTGCTCGATTTTGAGAAATAGGCAAAATATTTGTGTGTTTCCCCCCTTGCCTCCCCCGAGGTTAGAAATCCTGGTGCCGCCATTGCCCCGGAACCCGATCCGCATAGCACTGGCCCCAAAAAATCTACAACTGAGATAAAAAAAAAGAAAAGATTAAAAAAGGAAAGGAAGATGTAAGATATGATGTTATTTTCTAAATACCATGTCAAAATCAATCTCAAAGTTATATTCTCATGAAATATTATTTTTTTCTCTCGCTCGCTTCGCTTTGCTGCTCGCGCCATGCTGTGCCCCCTCTTTTTTTTTTACTTATCACGCATTGAGCTTTGCCCTATTGCTCGGGGCACAATGATAAAAAAATCCTTATCAGCCATGGTATGACCGGGAAATTTTTGGCTCTTGCCCCCCCCCCCCCCCTGGCCACCAACCCCTGTAACGCCCCTGCATAAGGTGCACATAGCGTTACAGGAATGTTGTGATGTTATTGCGTAATTCCTCTGAGTACTACTACCATAATTATGAACAAATTCTTACGCTGTGAATTCCAGTAAATTCTCAAACTAGATTATTTTGGTCACAATTAAATATTTGTTTAGATCTAATTCAATCATAATCATGTGTAAAGGGATTTGTTTTTGCCATCCAATCCATTCAATGAAATCGTTAAAAAGGGAAAAGGAAATAAAAGACTCCAAAGTCCACTATTGGCCAGAAATAATCTAATTTCATTCAACACAAGTAATGCAGGTGTACGCTGTATACAAACGGAAATGGTCAATTTCTATCACGGAGCTATTAACAGCTCCATGATTTCTATAGTATAGTAGGCCTATATGCATGCAGGGTTTTACGATCAGGGGCGGTTGCAGGATTGCCCAGACATGCCAGAGGGGTGCCAAAAAAGAACCCACTTTTTTTTCTTTCGAAATGCATTTTCTTCCTAAATGATGTAAGGAAAGGTCTTCGCTAGAATCACAACCCTTCGACGAAGGGTGAGGGAGGGCCTATAAAAACAACCCTCTTCACAATTTTATATTTCATTTACACTCTTAAAAGCATTATTTTGTCAAAATTACAAATGTCTTGGTGAATATGTTTCCGACCGACAAATAATTGTCAAAATCAACCATTTCATTGTGATATACCAGAAGTTTGGTTGATATTGACCAATTTTATCGGTCGGACACAATCATATTCGCCAACTGAATAGTTACTTTGACCATTCCTTTTCAAGACTGTAGAAGTCATCTGGGGGCTGTGGCGCCCCGGTCCCCCGGGATCCGCCACTAACAATGGTATAAACATGTTTAATTAGACCTTTACACTGACCTATTATCCCATGGTTCTCTTGGTAGAGACCGGTAGCGATGGTGTGATGGCCAGGAAATGTTTTCGTGGCGAATGCAGGAGTCAAGCCTCCTGGCTTGGCGCCCATACTGACAAGGCGATCGAAGTTGGGCGTTGACGTCTTTTCCAGGTAGTCGTAGCGGAAACCGTCGAATACCACCAGAAGCAGAAGTGATTGATTTTCTTCACCGTTGTCATTGCTCGAAGCAACGGGCTTAATGATGTCGGCTGTCGCGATGATCAAAGCGACCACGAGAACAGTGGAAAATAACGAATCCATGCCGCTAAAAGAAATATCCATACAATGTATCAAGGTCAATAATGAATATCGAAATCAGAAAGACTCCCGCCAACCCGCCTCCAATTGCAGAACTCGATCGAACCAATCCCTCCGAGTTGATACTGTTCTTATCAAGGAGTGTGTTTCATCAAAGATTTGTCAGGCGCATATGCAAATATCATTTTTGAACGTGACATTTTCCATTATCCAGTCACCTTGACAAGTTGACATTCGCTGAAACCACCCGGAAATCTAAAGTAATGATCAAGTGTGTACATAGAGAGAGAGAGAGAGAGAGAGAGGGGGGGGGGGAATAGTAAGATTGAGAGGAGAAGGAAAGAAAGAAATAAAAAAAAATAGAGAGAAGGGGGGAGGGGGCAGGAACAGAGGGGGAGCCATGGGAAGGAGGAAGAGGAATGTAATTTTATTATTGTCATTAATATTGTTATTTTAATTATTATGTTTTATAGCTTTTTGTGTTCCTTTGTTTTTGTTGAGAATAAAATGGACGGGAGCTCAAGCATATTTTGACAGTAAACTCAGCTTGATATGATTGAGATACGAAATAACGCATGCATGTTGACCAACAAAACTAATTTAGGTGTGATTTTTTTAAAGATTAATCATCATGATTACCAAAAGTGCTATAATTATCAAATTTTCCAGTCGGAAAATCAAAAATCTTTAGCTCGCATCAATAATTAAGTCAGCTCGAGCTCCGCGCTTGCATCAATAATATTATTTGATTAGTCAGATACCCATCCTATTCAAGAAGTGCTTAGTATGTCAATTTTTCAAGTAAAAAAAACAGCCCGCGCTCAGCGTTCTCATCATTTATTATTAAGTCAGATACTCATCATATTCATGGTTAAATAAAATAATTATATCCAGTTTTCCAGTCGGAAAAAAAAATCAACTCGCCACAACTCGCGCTTCGCGGGGCGCTTCGCATCATCTTGTTTATTTAGAGTGCTAAAATGCCTGTTTGAGGTCGAAGAAACAATAATTTACTGATCAAAGATCGCTCTCGCATATTATTTGATTGATGAGATATGTATCATATTCATGACTCACAGCAAACTGTCATTAGTTTATTCAAATAAGTGTGTAATATAGTTAGATAAAGCATCGCGTCCATGCCCTTCAAAGACTGCACAGGATATTCAATTTTCATGTCAATACATGAAATATCAAAAAATTTAGCTCGCAATATTCACTTTATCTTATTAGTAAGCAGTGGCGTTATGGGCCAAAAATTTTGAAGGGGAAAGATATGGCGTATCACGGTATCAGGCAAAATTTATTTAAAAAAAAGTTGGGAGCTTGCGAACCGAGCGAGCAAAAAATTCGACATTTTTTTATTACAAACATCCAAATTTGTGATAGGTTTTGACATAATATTCAGAAAATAATAAATTTCACCCTTCTCCTTCTTCCTCCGCTCTTTCATTTTCTCTTTTTCCCCTTGGTCATGATTTAATTCTTCTTTTTTTTTAGGGGGGGGGGGGGGCAGCGCCCTCATCTGTAGGCCTATGCCAATATAAGATGTATTATACTGACATCTTCAGACTTTTGTGAGGAATACCCCCTCAAAAAGGAATTGAAGAAGTAACAACAACAAAAAAGTATTTTTAACAGCTGATCCCTCCCCCCGCCCTATTGTAAAGATGTCTATTCGACCTTTTTGCCTTTTTTTTTAAATGTAATTTTTTTTATTTCTGTCAACTATCGTATAAAAAAGATAAAATTCTATTAACTTTTAATATTTTCGATGGATTTTCCTCAAACCTTCGCCAATGCATTAAAAAAAAAAAATTCGAGGCCATTTTTTAATTTTTATGCTATTTTTAAAAATTATATTCTTCATGGTGTACTTCCTATACAGCACGCCAATGCAATAACATGTAGCCTAACGTTACAAGTCCAAACAATATTACAGTGGCCGTATCGGGTACCGGTAGTCGTACCGGTATGCGTACCGGTATTGGGAACCGTAAAATAACCGAAGTCGCTGACGAATAGCAATCAGCAAGTGATTTTCAAGGATTTATCATTTAAGGTACTAAATAAGCTTTTTTAGAGTTAGAAAACACAATTATAATTGTTATTGTGCTATAACGACAGGTTTGATGCCAATATCGGTAGGCTTTACTAAGCCTGGGGCTTAGACTAAGGAAAATACTCTTCAGAAGTTCAGGAACCAGACTTGACTGTTTTCAGTCCCGTGTATTGCAGACAGCGTCTGTAAAAATTAAGTTTGTGATAACCTGCCGGAAAATTCGATACATTTTTTTTGCATGAATTTGTTTTTATTCTAAACTATCTTTGGCATTATCCTGGGAAAGTATGCCGACTTCTTTATGTCCCCTCCACTAATTAAAAAAAAATACTTCTCCGAAACCCCCTTCTTCATGTTCTTTCGTTCTTTTTCTTTATTTTATTTTTTTTTAGTTATTTTTTTTTCTTCTTCCGGTTGGAACTTAACTTGGATTCGAACCTCTCGCTGCAGAACGAGGCATCTAAGCAGATGCCTCGTTTGGAGCAGAATGAGGCATCTCCAGTCTGTCGCCTTACTGAGCTAGCAGGAATTGTTGAACTTGAAAGCCATGGCCCTGGTTTCATAACGTAACGGTTATGTGCACACGACACACAAGAAAGAAGAGAAGTGACAAATTTCATGATAACTTAGCCCTATCTAGTATCTTTTCACAAAATGAAATTTTGCAAAGATTTTTGTTAAATATATTTGCCTATTTTTACAACGTAGATTTTAGATCTATGTTCACAAAGAATCTAATTTGGAATCTACAAAAATAGTACAATCGACAACACTCGTGATCGACGATACTAAGTTAGACTGTACTACTGTAGTGTAGACAATTGGCAGCCGTCTTTTTCGAGGAGTTTTTTTACATTTTTTAATGAAATTTCTCCTCGTACACAGACGGCTCTGCTACTATAGGGGTTAACAATGCAAAATCCCCCTGACGGGACTCATCGATTTTTGTCTTTATTTCATAAAATTATATAAAAAGAACTGGCAAAAAATAAAGATTATTCCGTTTTGGCCTGAAATGCACCAAAACAGGAAAAAATAAACTTAAAAAGAAAAAACAGTGACTTACTTCGGCTGTCGCGCACAGCTCCCACTTCCCTGGTTTATCCAAACTTAATACATATTACATATGGACATATGGTCATTGAGTTCCCTGTACAGATCGAGTTAGAAAGTCTTTGGTCTCTGTAATTGGTGAGTGGAGCCAACGGAGTTCAGCGACAACCAATATAACAGAGACCGAAGCTTTTGGTCTAGATCGACAATAGAACTCACATTAAGTCTAGGCTATTACCGGTAAAAACATCTTATTGAAGTGAAATAAACCAGGCCTGGATGTTAAACTAGTAATATCACCATCTTTTTCGGCCTAAATTTGTCTGCCCACCCTTTTTGCGACATAGTGCATAGCGCGTTTAAAAGTCGGTGCATGCAAGAAGAACCGCTCAATTAATTGTGCTGCACTGCATGCAATTTGCACCCTGGAATTTGCAGTGGCTATTCGCTCCCGCATTACGTTCGAAGGTTGAAAAAGGCTGCCAGAGTAGTCAGATATCAAGCACCATTGTACAAAATACACAGATATTTATAATCAAATTTTTACCTTAGAAGTTACGGTAGATAAAATGGTGATATATCTATATAGTAAACAATAACTAATTTCACGCAAAAAGTAAATAACTGAAAAAAAATTAAAATAAAATTACTAAACAGTTCACCCCGCCCTCATGCCTTGTGGCCATCATTGTGTGCATTTATGTGCTACCGCTGGTGTTGACTTTTTACAAATGCACCTCCCTGTATATGTGCTATTGAATATTGTTGCCTAAGATATCAATACTGTTACTGTACATGTATGTTTTGACCTCATTGATACTAAGAGTGGCTGAGAGCCCATTGTTAAATGAAGGCAGCTCTGATGCATGCCGTTAATGTTAACTTCATTTCTGTGCCAATTCAATGCCTTTGACTTTTTCTGTGGTTTGCTTTTTTAATTGTCATTTTGAAGACACTAGATTTGAGAGAATGATCACAAACCCAGAATAAAACCACATATTTCTTGGTTTTGGAAAGACTTTCATATGTACCCCCCACTAAAATTGAGAATAAAAATATGGAGAAGGTTCAAAATGATATGCATGTATCTAGCCCTAAAATAGAAAATGGGAGAGTGGAAATACATACTAAAATATGGCTTTATTCCATCAAAACTTTCGAGCAGGATCGAATGCGTGTAATTGTCCATAGACAGCGATTTATTTAGTCAGTAAAGGGTCTGAAAGTCTAGACTAGTCAAAGTATCGGCTCATTATTGCTAGAAAATCTCTTGCGGCATCAGCGCTTCTCGCTGGCATAGCGGGAAGAATCTTGACTGCAGTTACACTGAGGTGTGTTTGAGTCCCAACGAAGTTAAGAAACACTAAAAAGTGATAGAGAAACAGGAAGTGAATGAACTGGAAGTCTCGACATTCTTTTGTTATTTTGGGTGGGGGATACATATGGAACTCTTTCCTTTGTTTCTAGTGTATTGTTTGGCGACAAAGAAGGAACAATACAATTGTTTTGGGAAATCCTGTTCCTGTAACTTAAAAAAAATGTGCTCAATATGTTACATATTTTCTTTGACACAACCTAATATTATAATCAGGGGCTACTTTTCATAATGTACTGCCTAAATCGGCTACATTGGATAAGCTTTAACATTGCAATGAATGGGGATTTTCCAGGACTCTTCTTTTTTTTAATATCCAGGGCCCTTTTTATCATTTTGTGATTTAAATAGCCTGAGCCCTGTGTAAGTTTTTTCCAGGTAATTGCACATTAAATTGGACAACACCACTTCTCCCCTCAAACGATAATGTATTAGGGGGTCCATGTCCCACCTATGATTAAAACTTACAGTTTTTTTTTTTTTTATTGTCTATGATTTTTAGAATTGTCCCATATGTAATTAGGTGCCCCAAATTATCACTAATTTCCAAATCAAATTTTTCTTAATAAACAATTTCTAAAAATTCATCTTTTGGGCTTCTTTACCCCACTTAAATATCACACAGCTTGTTATAAATACAGTCTAGTAATAATTTATTGCTTTTGGTAATAAGGCATTGCTTGCTTAGAGTGCATGAAATGTTGTAAACAAAAAATTCTATATATGCAAAATGTGTTGATCTAGATTTACAATTTGTTGTAAGACTAGTACTAAAAAAAAACCCCTTTTATTCAATACAGGAACCGATCTGTTTGTTTATTGCCTATATTATACAGTGTAATGTTAACATTCTATTTTCTGTCATTCACTACCCAAGTTGTCACTAGAGTTGAGATGAGGATACAAAACTTATGACAGTTGTTTTCACTATATTCCCTTGATCATGATGCAGGGCTGATGTTAACCACCACAGCATGGGATCTGACAGGTTTCTACTACTTCATCATCTCTGAGACAGACAGCAACAAGGTCAAAGGTCGTTATTGACACTGACCCCTAGCCCAGCATGAGGTTGGAATTAAAGGTCACTCACACTCCCAACTCAAAGTCCAAGAGACCATGGGAGAGATGGACATGGTTGGGGTCAAAGGTCAGAGCTCTTCAGAGTTTTTTGTAAAGCTAATCTTTCTAATGTTATAAGATGAATTAGATTGAAATGTGGTTCGCTGATAAACTCAACCTTTCCTAGTTAAATTATTAAAGTTATTCAGTGTATTGTCACTCTGAAGTGCGCCTCTTCAGAGTTTTATAATCGGATCTCCTGTATAGAAATATGTTTCAATGATTAGCTCAACTGTTTCAAGTCCTTTTGGATTTATTGATTTGAATAATATAATTGTCATCTTGAAAAGTGATTGTTTAAAAAATTTTGTTCTCATTTCGTTCACATTCAAGTTGCTACAGATAATGATCAAAGAAAATGACTTTCCATATTCCATTTGTTGTATCTTGTATTTAAAGTTGATTTTTATATCCATTCAAGAATCCAATCTCTTTCTTCAATCTCCTTTCGCTAAACATTCGTACTATTTTATTTCTGCAGGTAAATAAGTTATATTAACATGCTATTGAGACAATTAGAGGAACTGTTAATCTAACAAAAAAAAATCATTTCTGAAGTGAATGTATGTACATGTTCATATACTTCATTTTGAAAACTTAAATGTACATCTACCCTTAAGTTTGCATAATTTACAATTAAAATTGAACAGTGAATATTTCAATGTGTTATCCAGACATGTATTCAGTAATTGCATTTGTGGAAGGTATTTTCATCTTTGTTTTTCTATGCAGACTGGCTCTTTGCTGCTCCTCGCACAGAACAGGATCAAGGTACTCAATCTTCAGGACAGAGGGAGCAGCGTAAAGAAGAAAGTGACAAAGCTGAGTAGTCTTCAGAACAGTGCCATTATAACCAGTACAACTAGAGATGGTAGACAACATTTGATAACTATTTTATAGTATTAATCCTAATAAGACAGGAAGGGGGGCTGATTCAGCTTCTCAACATTTTTCGCGATAAATCCGCAGCGCAAAATTTGTTACCGTGTAGCTCGCCGACTTTTTACTTTCAAGTTTTGCGCAAATTTTGAGACCAAAATTGTGACCCCTGGGTATGCGGTTCCGAAAGTACGCAACATATAGTAAGTTTATGCAGACCCCAAATTGCTCAATAATGTGATTTGTGTACAAATCTAATGCTATTATTGTTTTTAGCAAAAATTCATAAAATTTTTCCTTTTACTGATAAAATCAATTAACTTCATCCAGACCTTCATTTTTGAGGAGCGCGATTGCGCCGGCGCTCCTACCGCGCTCCTAAACAAAAATAAGGAGAGCAAAAATCGCGCTCCTAAAAAAAAATATGTAGATTTTCATGGCAACACCATGGAAGTCTACATGTGGGACTACAATATTTACCGAGTGTAAGTTCAAATCAGAGTCGGGAAAGAGGTGAATATTCTTCATTTTTCTGATAGTTTTCAACTAAATCAAAATAATTTCAAGGAAATATGGAAAATAGATGGCCATTTCATGGATTTAAAGATGTAAAATGTGAAATTTTAGTAGGCATTTTTTTTTTTTTTTAGCAGGAGCGCAATATATTTTGTAAACGTATTGACCCAGGCCTAGTTTCACCACAGATTAATTAATAGCTACACAGCTACATGTATTGCATATACAATGTTAAGAAAAATCTACAATTTATCATACATGTTTTGTATTGAATTGATTGAGCTCAAGGAGAGCGATTCTGAGGAGCTCAATTGAGCTAAAAAAAAATAAGGAGAGCGATTTATTAAGCTCCACAAAATTATAAACGTGAAGGACTGTTCATCTGGTCAAAATAAAGTCCCTGACAATGGCCAGTGAATAAACAAAAAATAAAAAATAAAGAACAAAGAAATACAAGGGAAATTTAGAAAACAATAAAATACATAATGAAATAAATGTGATGTTGACATTTAAAAAAAGTACATTTGATCAGATTCCTATAAAAGAGTCTGTGAACCCCAAATTAGGAGTTTAGGGCCATTATTTAGTTAATTAGAGCGAACTTTTAATAAGGCCATGATTGACTTGTATGCCCTTTTGATTGGCTTCAGTTCCAATATCCTTGGTCTTGGATATTTGTTTGTGCCCTTTTAAATTCTCAATTCGTGCTGTAATGTAGAAATATGCATTATATAGAGAAGTGCCTTACCCTATATTGACATGAAAGGTATACAAACAATCTAGAAACAATATTTCCTTTTACATTTTTAAATGATTTAGTTTCATGACCATTTTTACGTCAACTGCTTCAGCATCAAAGAGTGTAATGAGCAGAGTCTGTGCCGTTAAACATCAACCTTCATCTTTTCAGTTTCTCTGTAATTTAGAATGTTGAAATAGGTGGTGCTAGTACATACAGAATACAAATTGATTTCCTTCATGACTTTTATAGAAAGTATTTGAAATAGTAATTGTAATTGACAGAAGTAATTGGGTAATTGTAATAGAAAAAATTGAATTGAATTTTTGTAATTGAACATTTCTTCAATTACGTAAATGTAATTGTAATTTAAGAAAGTAATTGAGCCCAACCTTGAAGGGAATCCTTGTAATTTTAAGCTATTCTTTTATGCAGGCCAATATCTGTTAGGGTACCTGGAGTCCGGGGATATCTTCATTTGGAACAAAGATCAAGATACGCTGAGAACGGTAAAGGGACATCCCAGCATCAGTGTATCATCAACAGAAGAAACAGGACAGAGTAAGAATGTTTACTTTCTCTATTAGAATGTTAAATGATTATAATGAGCAACATGACACATTGTCATTAGTCCTTTTTGCCTTTAATAGATCACATAATATTATCGCCTAGAGCAGGGGTTCTTATGATAATGATCAAGATGATGATGATGATGATCAAGATGATGATGATGATTATGATGATGACAATGGTGATATGATGGTGGTGGTGGTGCTGCTGATGATGATAATGATGATGATAACAGTGATGATGATGATGATCAAGATGATGATGATGATGATGATGATGACAATGGTGATAACAGTGATGATATAATGATGGTGGTGGTGATGATGATGAAGAAGATAATTATATTAATGAAAACACTGACAAAGATGTTGAAGATGACAATCACTGATGATAATGACTGATTACAATGACGATGAGGACGATGATGATGATAAACATCAATTCATGCATTGGATTAAAATATTCAAAGGTGTCTAGTACTTATAAATGTATGTTTCATTTGCTTGAAAGATGTGTTAAGTTCAGGAGGAACAGGGGGTCGTTTCATAAAGCTGTTTGTAAGTTAAGTGACTTTAATAACGACTGGTAAATCTGTCTTGTGGTAAATTATATTCACCATTAAATGTTCATCAGTGATTACTGAGCACATAAGAAAGGTTCACCAGTTGTTCGCTCTTATCTTACGGACAGCTTTATCAAACACCCACCAGGTATTTGTATAGTTGTGAGGATAGATTGTATGAAGGATCCAAAGTATTGGATGGACTGATAGAAAAGTTATATTCATTTTTAATTTATTGTTGGTTAAAAGGCATCCTAAATACAATCATTGACTGTACCTGTATTTCTATTTTTTTCTCTACAGAAAGCGAAAGCTTCAAGTTATATGCATCAAACGACTTAAACAACATCCTCCTTGTCAAAGGGCACAAATCCATCTACCTGTGGGAAATCAACCAACCAGAATCAGTGTTAAGATTAAGGGAGGCGGAGCTTAAAGGTACATGGTATCTGATTGGTGGAGACAAAGCACCACTCCCAGGGGTTGACTCGGCTGAAGCTGTTAGTGATGCTGTGTTTATGGTGGATCCAGTAAGTTCTGGGGAGTGTTTCAGGTAACAAATAGTCAGTGATATTCATGGACTAGTTTGTTCTGAGCCAATCAGATGCAAGGATTTCAGTAGCTTATAGCAGTGGTCAGTGAAAATCATTGACTGTCTGTTTCATGAAATGCTCCCATGTTCTCAGCGTTTCAAGGTGTTTAGTTATGAATCGTTTAATTATTTATTTTCCTAGAACTTAATCAGTAAATAGAATCCACTCTTTAGCGGCAAGGTGTTATTTTCGATGTAAATATAATGATCCTCAAATGATGGAACATTATGTGAAAACTATCCCCCAAAAAGAACAACAACACAGAAAACAACTAAAATATATAAATGAATTAACAAAATAACAATTATCATTTGCTTTGTTAGTTTTCCATGGATATTTTTCGATAATGTTTTCAATAAATTTTTATAAGATACATGGTCCATATTTACCTAGTGTTTATCATACTTTGTAATTAATACTTGTCATTGGAGTATATTTGTATATTTTAGTTTCATTGTGATGATTTATAAACATGGTTGATAAAGTACGTAGTTTGTTTTAATACGTCATATATTATGCAGTTATGTTTACATGTGTAAAAGCATTTTCATGTTTCATCTTATAATGCCTGTTTGCAATTTTATACAATTTCATATTTAAAAACCAATGCAATATTATCTTTGTACAGGTATTGGGGAGAAGCTGTGTGTGGTCAGCGGTATTCTACCAGGGGGATGATATCCAAATCTCTACAGCACTTATCAGGTGGTTTGAACCTTGGCACCAAGAAGGCATGCACAGGTGGGGTCCAGTGGTTAAGTGTCGGGGGGGGGGGGGAAGTACATTTATGATTTGAGTTTAAAGGAACAGGTTCAAAATTGGCATCAGTGTCACCCACGTAGTCACCATATACAATATTATGCCGGCCATTTTGAAAAAAAAGTGCCGTCACAGGTTAAAGTTCAGGATACAGCCTGTTTACCCCATATATTCTTGATCAGCGTGAAAAACTGGTCTAGAAGCATCTCATGAAAATTTCTCCTTCTCCAGGTGGCACCTGGCTCAATTATAACCTGGATTATACAGCTAAAATGATTTTTTGTAAATTCGGTGAAGATTATGAAATAACCCTTGGCAGTTTTCATTGTGGTTTATCTTTATGATTTCATAGATGTTCTACAGATCAATTTAAGAAACTCCTAAAAAACGTACATGTACCTCTCTACTGATTCATCATTTTTTTTTATTTGTATATGTATTTGTATTGTAATTATGTTTTTTGATGCTTATGAATTTGTAAACGCTGTGATTAAGTTTACTATGTAGAGTATACCCAATTCTGGTTATTATTATTTTTGTCATTTCTTCCATTTCACCCTTTCTCCTTCCCAGGTATCCTTCATTCTCTGTACGCTGGCTCTCAAGCAAACATTCCATCCGTAGTCTGTCGCCCTCTAGCTGGCCGGTCAACCACCACGGTGCCCTGGTGGCCTCCTACAACAACTCTGGTCGTGTCCTTGCCGTGGCCCTCAACCAGCGGTCGCCCCACGAGGCCAAGCTGGCCTTCATTTCACCCCTGACAGCTGCAGCTACTGTCGTTGATATGAAGTCCTGTGGTTGTAAAGCCAAGCGTCCCCATGCTGATCATGTGAAGTAAATTGACATTGTCATACAACTTTGAAGTTTGAGTACTGTTTTGATTTGAATACTTTTATATTTTCAAAAGTTGCTCATAAGATTGTGTATTTTTTCTCTATTTTATCCGGGTCCGTCCGATCAATCACAACTATGGACGGCCAGCAACGTCAACATCTAAAATGCTTGAATGTTCAAAATGTTTCCTAGATATGACGTAAATTACATAAATTCATTGTTTTCTTGATAATTTGGTGTGTTTGCCTTTGTTTACAAAGGACATTTTGAAAATTTTATGGAGAAAAAATTATGACACTGATGGATTTCCATAGAGTTACTATTGATTGGATCAATCGTAACTCTTTGTGAGACGGGGCCCACTGATTTCTATATCACCCTGTCATTAGAATTCAGTTTTTACTGTAGATGAGAAGAGAAATGTTGACTGGAGTAAATAAATAGCATGAGTTCTTCTTTCATGAATAGGATCTGGGCGGTGTTTTTCACTTGCCTCTGTCGAAATCTTGAAATTAAACCAAGGAACATGAAACTTTTTAAGTCTACCAACTTTAGTGACCACCTTTATTGAAGGACAACTTGTCTAAAAAAGACCACAAGTTTGGTTTACCTGGAGCAATCCTTACTGAAACAATTATACCTAATAACTCGTCCTTCAAGACCACTTTTTATTCCCTTTGGTGGTCTTTTAATAATAATAATTATATGCGATGTTTATATATCGCTTAATACCATGTTTCTTAAAGCGCTGCATACTATTACCCCGGCTTAACAGAGCTACCCTGATTGGATGCTCAAGCATTTCAAGGAATTTTTTCCTACTGGGTACCCGCTTACTACACCTGGTTGGAGAGTGGCAAATGTAGATTTTGCCTTGCCAAAGGTCGCGAGTGCTGCGGTGGGATTCAAACCTCCATCCTTGTGATTCAAAGTCTAGACACTTATCCACCGAGCCACATGCACCAATCCGCAGTGATATCTTGTCAACCTCTGAGATGTTACATCAGTAACTCTCATGTCACAATGGGCGACTGCGTGGTCACCTGTAACTGTAACTTGTGTTATAATTCTCTATTGTCTCCCCTACAGAACATACTGGCTATCAGACATGACCTGGACACACAATGACTTGTTCCTGGTCTGTATCACCAAGCGCGGTTCTGTGGCCGTCTTGCCTCGTCTCAGTGAACCCATACTCCTGCAGTGTGAGGGTTGTTCGGTGGAGCACTCTCCAGCCTACTTCTTGCCACTACTCAATCTCATCACAGTCCTGTAAGCCTTAAGCACACAAAATTAAACATCCATGGGGGGTGTTTTACTGAGAGTCAAGTTTGACTTTAATAGATTCGTGCTGAAATCCTGACATGCTCATGATATTTAACTTTAATAGAATTATTTTTACCTTAAAGGGTTTTTTGCACTATCAGAGCAAGGTTTATGGAATGGGTTTTATGATTATTATTCAGATACAAAACTGTAGGCCTTTCTGCCAAGTGTCCACATCCCAATATCACCTTATTACAGAAGCGGCTCTGAGGCAATTAAGAAAGTGCCCTTCTTAAGGCTTATTGTGAGAGCTGTTTTTTTTTCATTCAGCAGTCCATTTTTGTCTCACCTGCATAGCAGAGCGAGACTATATACTGTAGGCGCCGCTTTTACGGCGGCAACGGCGGCGTCCTTCAACATTGAAATCTTAACCTTGGTTAAGTTTTTGAAATGTCATCATAACTTAGAAAGTATATGGACCTAGTTCATGAAACTTAGACATAAGGGTAATGAAGTATTACTGAATGTCCTGCCTGAGTTTCAGGTCACATGACCAAGGTCAAAGGTCATTTAGGGTCAATGAACTTAGACCATGTTGGGGGAATCAATATCGAAATCTTAACCAAGGTTAAGTTTTTGAACTGTTGTCATAACTTCAAAAGTATATGGACCTAGTTCATAAAACTTAGACATAAGGGTAATAGTGTATCACTGACTATCCTGCCTAAGTTTCACGTCACATGATTAAGGTCAAAGGTCACTTAGGGTAAAAAAACTTTGGCCATGTTGGGGTTATTTGAGGAATTGTCATCATAACTTTAGAAGTTTATGGATCTAGTTCATAAAAATTGGACATAAGAGCAACCATGTATTCCTGAATATCATGAGCGAGTTTCAGGTCACATGACCAAGGTCAAAGGTCACTTAGGGTCAATGAACTTTGGCCATATTGGGGGTATTTGAGGAATTGTCATCATAACTTTGAAATGTTATGGATCTAGTTCATGAAACTTAGACATAAGAGCAATCAAGTATCCTTGAACATCCTGTGCAAAATTCAGGTCACATGATCAAGGTCAAAGGTCATTTAGGGTAAGCAAACTTTGGTAATGTTAGGGGTATTTGTGGAATTGTCATAACTTTAAAAGTCTATGGATTTAGTTCATGAAACTTGGATATAAAAGCAGCAATGTATCCCTGAATACCCTGTGTGGGTTTGAGGAACATGGCCAAGATCGAAGGTCATTTAAAGGTCAATGAACTCTGGCCGTGTTGGGAGTATGTGTACTAGGAATATATTATCAGTGCATTCCTTCAAAAGTGCGGTAAAACGCATACTTGTCTCTAAGATGTAATTTTGTTGTACTGTACATTTTAAACTTAAATATTGATATAATTTCAATTATTATTACGCCTCACACACTCCTTGTAAATATTTGTAAATAGTTGTGGAACATAATGATTTGTTATTTGGTTTTCTTTGTTTGTTTGTTAGTTTTTTTTTTCTCTTTCCCCTCTTTGTGTAATCGTTAGTTTTGACTTTTCAGTATTGTTTTTATATTCATGTATGTATTTCATATATCCAAAGGTCTGACAACAGATCAAGCATCTGCTTATTTTTGTCATACCACTGCATGTCTGCAACCTTGTTATAATCAGTTATGTTAATGTTATGTTAATCATCATAATTATACATTAGTATTATGTAAAATTTAATGTAATCAATTTTGTGATGGTCACACTATGTACATTGTCATGACATGCAGAGATAAATAAATAAATAAATAAATAAAAATAAATAAATTGGCATTATAACTTAGGAAGTTTATGGTACTTGCTCATGAAACATCGACATAAGGGTAATCAAGTATGAATGATTGTTTTGCACATGTCTTAGGTCACATGATCATGGTCAAAGGTCATTTTGGGTCAATGAACATAATATTTTATTATCATATTAGTGTTTTCTTCTGTGAATAATTATTCATTAGCTGTTTTTCAAAGGAAGCACTGCTGCTATATCGAATTGCGTAATGCAGGCGAGACTGCCAGAGGCGTTCCACTTGTGTAAATTTTGTGTCATATTTGTTTTAAAATAGTGTTAAATAAAGCCAAAATTTCATTTTGTACTTTGTTAGTGTTTGGTTTGTTCTTTAATGAAAATTTCTCAGATTTTCCTGTTGTAGGCATTTTGTAAAATTTTGTAGTTGGTCATTGATTTTATATGAACATATTTAAGATTTTATTATATCCAAGTATCAAATACTTTACACCGATATTCATGGGACAAGGCTGGAATAATTACCTGGTACATGTATGTAAGATAGAGGATATAGAAATTTCAAATAACATTTTTCTTATTCCAGGTAATGTTGGGAAGAGCAGCTGGGAAAACCTGTTTGTTCTTTTCATTCAGTAGTTCTTTTTCTTGTATGTTTGAAATACATGTACAAAACGAATAAACATGAAATGAAAATGTTGACATTCAATTTTTCTTCACTACAGAAAGCCAAGTTCTCTTGGTGACCGTCCACCATCCCCTACCAGCTCCCTTACATCGGAAGCAGATGAAGGACGACAACGCTTCTCCGTCTCGTGCCATTCGTCCAGTCCCTTGATCCTCTGCTCTGATGGGTATCTAGGACTAGTCTTGGAGTTTCCTGCTGACCTTACCTGCTCTAGCATCCTTGGTGATTACCTGAGCGAGGGCGCTACAGCACTACACCTCATCTACTCCGCACGGGACCTTGGGCCTGTTGGCCTGGGATCGTTACGACGTGAACCTGCAAGCCCCAACCTACAGTCAGCGCAGCATCGGACGTTCTCAAACATGATCGACATGCTTGCGACTGCCGATAGTTTCGGGCTGGAGAGTACACAGAGCAGCGATCTTGGACACCGTGGACAATTTGGCAATATGACCTCTGGGAGGTTGTTGTTTGACGATTCTGCCATGATGTCATCGACCCAGTCCCTAGGTTTCCTACCCATTGGGAATCATAGCATAGAGTCATTGATTCAGTGGACCCAGATGGCTGCTCTCAGTGCTTGGGGAGTTGGAGTCAGCCATGCGGGACCTTGGAACGCCCGCCTTGAATATCTCATGCAATACACCATCAAGGTTTTCATGGCTTTATTCTGGATACTTCTACGCAAGGATGAAGACATCAAGCTCCCAGCGCAGACGCGAAAGAGCATCAGTGGGGCTGGGGATGGTGCAATAGATCAGAAACTCCATAAGGTGCTATCTCTTTACAAAGCCATTCTGGTGTCTTCTCTGTGGGACTCCTTTGGAAGTCACTCTATGTACTCGTATCTTCGCTTGACCCGCTCTTTGGTCAAGCGACTCCTCAAGGGACAGGTGTGTGATGAAACTAGTATGACAAGGTGCTGTATTGCAGTGCTTCACACTTCTGAACAAGTTCTGACTCAAGTCTACACCAGAAGACCAATATCAGAACCTTCTTGTAATCTTTCTCTTCTGAGCTTCCATCCATCTGGTATGTATGAAACGTGTATGAAAATACTATGACATTGAGACAATGTGAACTTGCTCTATGCTGCATGATTTCCCCCAGTTAGAATAGGGTTTAAGAATAAAATTAATTCTGTATACTCCCCTAGGTCAATCTTTCCTCCTAGCAGTTGCACCAAATAATTTGAATCACTGACACTGGACGTTTCATGGTATATTTACATATGCTATTCCTTCTTCCCTCACGTCTATTCTATTGTAAAGTGAGAGGATTTAATTTCCCAATCTTTTATGAGCCATTGAATGACTTGAAGAATTAAAGAGCTGCAAGGCGCAGTGCAATCAATCAATGTAATATGGACCGAAAGAGATGAAATCTTGAAGAAAAAAATAGAGCCAAAAGCAAACAATACAATTGAGGTGTGAAAGCTCAGTTAATAGAGCGGCGGTCTTGTACTCCGGTGATCCGTGTTAGATATCAAGCCAATTCACGAGTACTCTGTGGTCCGAGAGGGACCTGGCTTTTTACTGTTTCCTCCCAAAGACTGTTTTAGACTAGAAAAGGGTCCAGATGCTCTGAGTAATCAGGAGTATTGAAATATATCTTGATAAACACTAAAACGTATTTCTTATTTCTTCACAGATACGGTTGAACATGCCCTAGCTGGCCAAAGAATGCACAGTCTTGCCATCATGCCTTCAAGATCGTCCACCAGAAAACGTAGACAGGTTGCTCAGTCTGAACGATCTGGATCAAGAACAGAGGGTCCAACCAAAAGCAGAAGCAAGAAAAGAGAAACGAGAAGTGAAACATCCTCAATGCCTGCTCCAGAGAAGGTCCTTGCACCTTCCCAGGGCAGGAGAGTGCCCTTACCACTAGGTGGCGCTGTCAGCATCAGGTAAGTGATTCCCTTTGTTCAATCATTTTCCCAGCTGTATTCACATATTTCTGCATGTTGATGTACATGTAGCAACCTGTGCAATGTATACCAACTGATGTGTCCATTAATGGTCCAATGTGTTCAGGTATCACTGGTGGGCTGTTCCAACCTTGCATCTCAAAAGTAGACATAAAAAAAACTTAACTCGTAAAAAGTTTTTCACTTGAGAATTCTGACAATATTGGCAAACACACTTTGTCCAGAAAAATTTCTACAGATATAGACTGTTTTCAGGCTTTATGATGTTGCCAAAATATTATATGATATTAAATGATATAATTCTAAAATGTAACCTTTTCTGACTTTTCCTACTTAAAAAAAAAATGAGATACAAGGTTTTAAGAGAAAATCAACGTTATGGTCTCCCTTTCTTCTAATTCCGAAAGATCAAGTTTGAAACCAAATGCTGTTGACTTGATTATCAGTAAAATCATGACCTCACGTTAAACCATTTCCTGTCTCCAATAATGCTTGGCGTACTGTATTCACACGTGGTTTCCATTATAGATCTAGATCTTTTCCTTTACAAGGGTATATGCATCGACCAGTGTGTTTACAATGCAATTTCATTTAGGATCTACCTGAATAATTAGTTCACGTTGGCGGAACCTTTCCTTATCCTGTTTATTTTCCCTCTTCCATTTTCCGGTCATTTCCTGGAGACGTTTTGTCAAGGCCATTTTCTTATCTCTTTCTCCTGATTCAATGTTAGCTTCCCTGCTAATTACAGTGGAGAGTTATAGTAAATAGAGAGCAGGTTGTGATTCGCTTTGATTTTTGTGATATATCACCTTTATTTGATATGAAGAAAAAGGGTAGTACAAAGAAAATATGTCCAGGGGAGCGATTTATGAACGGACTTGTCGGATGTTTCACCCAACAAGAAAGTCCTGTTTTATTCGACAGTATCAGTGCTTCTCGGCCAGTCAAATTCAAGGAAATTTGTCAGATCTAACAACTTATCGAACAGAAATATCGATAAAACGCTCCCCAGGTTACTTGTATTTTTAGGACAAAGTACAGGACTTACATGTTATAAATCGTGATTACAGATAAACAATATGACAATAAAATACAGATAAACGATTTTCCCATATTAAAACAGAGAAAAGATAAAAGGTATTGGCTCGGGGGTGGTGAGACCCCGGGCTAGGCATATAGGAGGCTGTGGCGAATGGTGCTGTGACCACCCCCTCACAGACAGAGCCTGACATCGTCACCATGTTTATGCATTGGCAATCGCAGAAAAGAAAACTGAAATAGTATATTAAGCACTTCTTTACAATCTTTTCAGTCTTCAAAATAATATATGCACAGAAAATGTGACTGATTTTATCAACCATCTTACCGCACTTGCGTACTAGATATTTTACTGATTACCTGTAAGAGAATGAGAGGAGGGTTGGGTAAGGGGAAGGACTTGTGAACTAAAATATGAATACATCAACAGTAAAATGATATGTTGCCTTTACTTATAAAGCATCATGTCTTTAACATAGATGTATCAAGTAGATAGATGCAAGACCGCAGAGATATCATTCTGCAGCTTTTCATCTTCTTTTTTACCATTGTTTTCTCCTGTTTGACAGTCAGTCCGCAAGCCCTGAAAAAGTAACTTCTTTTATCCAAGTGATATTCATGACAAGAGGGTTTTTGCATAGTTAATGAGCTTGGTGCGAACCAAAATACCTCTTTTTATTCGGCCATTGCTGCTCTAAATATTGACCAAATTTCATGTTTTTGGTATCTTTGTAAAGAAGAAGAATCATTCTTTTAGGTCATGTGTTTGGATTTTTAAAAGAATGTTGTAATATAGGAAAAACTTTTGATCTAAAACATGAAACAAAATATTTTTTTTCATGCAACAAAAGTTGTTGTTTTCACACTTAATTTCTGTTTGGGCACAAATGATTTTTAAATCATGATAAAGCTGAAGATCTAAGCTTTAATATGATATAATTTTTATAAGAAGATGTATTTTAGATGGGTCAGCAGCCAGCTTTTCATAGGCCAAGTACATTTTGCAGCTCAAAAACAAGAATACTGCGCTCTAATTGGTCATAGTGACCACACACCCACGCAAATTCCAATGTTCCCCACACTGGGCCTCTGCAAGGTCACACTCACCATGTGGTAATCTCTTCAAATTACCCGCGCCTGTTTGTTTTGAAAACAGTATTCAGCCAATCAGAACTCTGGATTTTATGTTACTCGGAAATTTCAGAAATCTCGTCTTGCATCTTGATGGAAATAACTGGCTGCTGACCCATCTAAAAGATGCCACATATCAAGAGTGACATTGTAAGAAAGTATAGAGTTTGAGCTTTCTGATGATATAAATAATGTTGGTGCCTAAAACACAAAATGTTGCACAATTTGCAAGTGAAAACAGAGGAAGAAAATTCTGTTTGATGCATCTTTTCAGGTAAAAAAATTCACTTATTTATCAAAATATTTCATTCAAAAGAAATGACCAATAGAAAAGGGTAACATTTACTCTTGCCCATGGTACAAAAATAATCAATATTACTCAAGGAGAAAGTGGTTAAATTCTTTGAGAAAGAAAGTCTCACAATTCACGAGATTTTGCAGGGACATAAATTCAGCCACGAGAGGACTTGGATAAATCTTGCTCATTTGCTCATTAACACAGGGGCTTGCGGACTGACTGTTGAGGTAAATATATACTTGAAACAAAGCGTGTACAGTACATGTAGTTTTATGTATTTTTCCTCTTTGTGACTGCAACTTATGTAGCACTTGTGAGCTGTTAAAACATCATATCTCTAGAAAAATAGATTGTTCAGAATAGCATTCTATTGAGTGTAATAGAAACATTCTCTTGCCCAGAAATATTCCTTGACTGCCATTATTTTAATATACAGCTTTTTCTATCGTGTTCAATTTTTTTAGTTACAAGGACAGTATGTATGTTGTTTTGCAAGCAATGATGATAAAACTGCTGTGTCATTTTTGTCTCACCTGCATAGCAGAGTGAGACTATAGGCGCCGCTTTTCCGACGGCGACGGCGGCGGCGACGGCGACGGCGGCGGCGGCGTCAACACCAAATCTTAACCTGAGGTTAAGTTTTTGAAATGACAGCATAACTTTGAAAGTATATGGACCTAGTTCATGAAACTTGGCCATAAGGTTAATCAAGTATTACTGAACATCCTGCCTGAGTTTCATGTCACATGACCAAGGTCAAAGGTCATTTAGGGTCAATGAACTTAGACCATGTTGGGGGAATCAACATCAAAATCTTAACCTAAGGTTAAGTTTTTGAAATGTCATCATAACTTAGAAAATATATGGACCTAGTTCATGAAACTTATACATAAGGTTAATCAAGTATCACTGAACATCCTGCATGAGTTTCACGTCACATGACCAAGGTCAAAGGTCACTTAGGGTCAATGAACTTTGGCCGAATTGGGGGTATCTGTTGAATTACCATCATAACTTTGAAAGTTTATGGATCTGATTCATGAAACTTGGACATAATAGTAATCAAGTATTACTGAACATCCTGTGCAAGTTTCAGGTCACATGATCAAGGTCAAAGGTCATTTAGGGTCAATGAACTTTGGCCAAATTGGGGTATTTGTTGAATTACAGCCATAAATTTGAAAGTGTGTTGGTCTAGTTCATAAAACTTGGACATAAGAGTAATCAAGTATCACTGAACATCCTGTGCGAGTTTCAGGTCACATGATCAAGGTCATGTAAGGTCAAAGAACTTTGGCCACGTTGGGGGTATTTGTTGAATTGCCATCATATCTCTATAAGTGTATTGGTCTAGTTCATAAAACGTGGAAATAAGAGTAACCAAGTATCACTGAACATCTTGTGCGAGTTATAGTAGTTTTCAAAATCAGCACTGCTGCTATATTGAATCGCGTGATGCAGGTGAGACGGCCAGAGGCATTCCACTTGTCATTTTCATGATATGCCAAGCATCACTCAATCGTTAATATACATTTCAACTATCAAAATTGCACATTAAAGGTCATTTTGAAAAATAATCAATCTTATGGAATCAATGAAAAAAAAATCCCTTGGGATCTCTGTAAACTACGTCAGCACATCCAAGGCTACGATATGAGATTTATTTAGTAAAAAATAGTATGAAAAGAGAGATAGGAATTAAAAACCAAGGACAAGAATGTGAGGAAATTGTTAGAAGCATGTGAATGATAACTCTTAGGCACTCAGCACTCCGAAGGCTGGAGGACATTGTCCCAGAAAGAAATGATATGAAAAGAGTGAATATACATGTAAGAAAGAAAATCCACATAATAAATCTTAAAGGGAAAACTCTTAAAAAGATTAAACGGTATTCAAATTATATATTCATGTTCTTGAGGAAGAATGCTATCGTAAACAGGTCCACTTTCTAAATGGTTGCCCTTCAGATGCCATTTGAATGTGATAGAGAGTAGCTGAAATATTTAAGCCAATCATTTGTGTGTAGTCCCACACATTTATTTCTTTGTAGTGTGCATGTGACTCACAAGCAAAAACAAATGGAATGTTAAAAGGCTTGCTTGGGAAGTTTCATTATAATTGTAAATACAATTTACTGGGTTGAAAGCCATAAATTGTAGTTACAATATAAGCAAAAAAATGTTGATTTCTTATTTTGGTGATTACCAAGTCTTACGCAAATTCCTAGGTGCAGTATTCATTATCCACCTTTTTGCAATCACTGGGACACAGTTCTTCACATTTCAATCTTGTCACCAGGGAGTGTCTCATGAAACAAACAGTGAGTGATTTTCACAAACAAATATTTTCTCTTTAATAGCCAATCAGATGTAAGGATTTTAGTAGCATGTAAAATAGTCGGTGAAATCATTATTTGTTCCGTGAAATGCTCCATAGAACTGTTTATCGTTTGAAGGTAGTGATAAGAGAAAAAAAATATCTTCTATAAAATAAAGAAGGAAAACAGAAAATATAAAAATGAGAAGTGAAAAAAGTTACAGAATATCCCTTTGAGCAAAGTATAGAACTCTTTCATTGGACACACCTACATTTATGGCTTTGGCCAAAAGAAAATGTTTGTGCTAAGAATAGAATGAACACCGCCTCGAGCTTGAAAGTTTGCAACATCGATACTCCCTTCATGCCAGCTCGGCTGTTGATTGATCGCATTTAGTTGGAGGACATATTGGATTTAATCGTTGTTATAAACCACCTCAATTTATAAATACACTTCCCCACAACTATCCTTAAAGGAGAATGAAACCCTTGAAACCAGCTGAATCCATATCAAAGAGAAAAATAAAATAAACATATTGTTGAAAGTTTGAGGAAGATTGAATAAATAATAAGAAAGTTATGAGCATTTGAATATTGAGATCACTAATGCCATGTAGATCCTCCTATTGGCAATGCGACCAAGATCTGTGATGTCACACACGTACAACTCCCTCATTACTTTAGTACTTATTTCACTTATATTCTCACTTTTATAGAGTCTATTACAATGTGAGGTGTTCTCTTTATGAGAGGACAAGTACAGAGGTTTCACAACATTATATCATTGATGAATCGTTTGTCATATGATTAGAATGAGCAAAAAGAGATGTTTTTGGATATATTTTCAGTGTCCAAAAGGGGAGAGTTGTTCATCTGTGACATCATAGATCTTGGTCGCATTGCCAATGGGAGGATCTCCATTGCATTAGTGATCTCGACATTCAAATGCTCATAACTCTTCTATTGCTAGTCCTATTTTACTCAAATTTTTGTTGATCTTATTCTTTGATTTTTCTGCTTTCACAAAAGCTAACTTGCTCCAAGAGTTTCATTCTCCTTTAATTCTCCACAATTTATTCACCTTTTATCAAGATAACACACTTACAAATGTAGCTCAGATAGCCTCTTACTCAGACTTTGCTTTAAAATGCTCTACATCCATTTATCATTTTTTTGTTGCTTTGATTGTGCATTGTTTTACTTTGTTTTATCCAAATAAGATTACATTATTTGATTCCTTTTTGTTCACTTTATTATTTTTTTATGGTGGGAGGGACAATGTTGAACCACCCTGAAAAGGAATTGGGGGCACTTTTCCCTAAAAGAAAGAGGCATAGTGGGAGATAGTGGGAGTAGTTTCATCCATTCATTGGCTCTTTGTTTCGGGGGGGGGGGGGGGGGGGGATGAAGGGTCTACGTACGAGGTATAATTAAGAAAATATTGATTTTGAATTCTACCATCATTTGCAAAAGATTACATGTACATGCAGGACCATCTGATAATTTGTGTGTATACATGTAGAACAGTACATGTACATGTATATAATTGTAATTAGTTTCATTGAAAATAGGCCTATACATGTATTATATATATATATTATTTGTAGGTGTTGATTCTGTTTTTTATTTGAATGGTTAAAGGGAAATTAGTATAAAGTAATTGTCCAATAGCTTGATTAACCATTTGTTAAAAAAATGTTCAGCTATTATGGTTCCCAGTCCATCTGGGAAATCAGGGGAAAATATTTTACTTTTTTCCAATCAGGGAAAAATCAGGGAATTTGATTAAAAGAATACCTCAAATCTGGGAAAAATGCCTCAAATTAGGGAAAAATCAGGGAATTTTGATCAGCCCAAAAGTTGAAAGGATGGTAGTCAGTCAGACCGTGTTTTATTTTGTTGCATATATCAAAACAACATCCATTGAGTGACTGGTTATGGTGGTACTGATTAGTTTTACATTATTTTTTTGATACTGAAAATACATGTAATTCACTGCAAGAACTTCATCAGGGAAAAATTCAATTCAATTCAATTCCATTTTTTTTTTTTTGGGGGGGGGGGTTCATTTTTTTGTTTTTGTTTGTTTTCCTGAAAAGCTGGGAACCCTGGCTATTGGACAATTTCTAATAACTAATCTCCCTTTAACCATTCAAATCAAACAAAGAATCAACACCAACAAATAATATGTAGGTCAGTTTTTAATGAAACTGTTGCAATGTATTTAATCATATACGTGTACTATACACAAATTTTCAGATGGTCTTAAAAACTTTTGCAAATGATGGTAATTTGGAAGGAATATTCAAGTTCATAAATTATATCATTCAAATAGCTGGGGAATAGGCCATGTTCAAGGCTGTTTCTCAAGCTTGTCCTTGGTTGGAGGCTTGCCAGCTTGGATTTGGATTCTTTTATTCTTGTGATTCATGATTTTCAACCGTTCTTTAATCTTCTAGAACATATAAATCTCGTGGTCCTAAATATATCCCCCATGTCCCCCAGAAATAATCTGTGCCAGCACATTGATATCGCTGACTCTGTTTGGCCAGTAGACAAAGGAAAAATTAAAAACCTTGGATGTATTTGATTTCAGAGCGAACATTGTTTCTTTGATTTGGGTAAAACTGTTCATTTGCAACAATTTATCACATTGATAGTTTCCTTTTCCCAAACACTAGTATTGTATAGTTGCGAATTAAAAGTCATTCAGTTGTGACTTTAATCTTTCTAAATACTTTTTTTTGTCCGTTTATTATATCCTTAATAATTCACAGACCACTTTGTCTCTTCTATATGTACATGTAATCCCTCTGGATATTCTTGATTTATCCTCTCTTTCTCCAAATATATCTTTCGAACTTCCGTTGTTCTATTTCCTCTCCCCCTCACACACTTCCATCTCACTCAATCTGACCCCACTCACCGTCTTTCTTCCTCCGTTTCCCCCCTCTCCACTCACGCACGTTTCCGCCCCCTCCCTCTTCTCCTTCTCTTCTCACTTGCCCTAATTTCATGTCACCCCTTCATCAAATGTGGACGGGAGAAGGAGCATTTTGGTTTCTAATAAACCTTGTCAATGTTCATGATTTATTTTACCCCTGTAGCTTATGTGTATAGTATAGCAATTTTCAGACACTCTAAATAAGTTTTTCTGGTTTTAACCTACAAGCGACTGACAGTGAATTTCATATTTAATCAATCGTTGACAGATACATGTACTTGTAATAAACTTTGCATTTTAGATGCTTTACAGTAGGAGTTTCATGTACAATAGGGACAGTTTACTTTTCAAACTTGAACATTTTTTGGTTCCAGAAACGGTTTCAACAAAGTTACATGTATGTTTATTCACATGTAACAACCTGCTGCAAATGAATTATTTTGTGCTGCAGTCAGTGTAGAAAATTGCTATGCTTTATACATGTAAGGAAAAAAGTCCACGTACTAATCAGATTTTATCTTTAGCTAACGGGAATCTAATTGATATCTGATACATGGAACTTGTCTTAAGTTTTTGCCACATTTTTTAGGATGATTCCTTCCATTATTAAGGCACTGTGTGTCTTTTAATTGTGCACTATGCGACTTTCTCACATTCTTCATTATTTCATTTATGGTATGGTTATAATGAACAGCCACTTGCAATTCCTGCGTATAAGAGCTGTTTGTAAGTTAAGAGCGACTTAAAGAACGACTAGTGATCCTTTCTTATGGTAAATGGTATACAATTGTACATCAAAATGTTCATTGGTGATGGTTTAGCGTGAAAGAAAGGTTCACCAGTCGTTCTAAAAGTCGCTGTTAATGTACAAACAGTTTTATGAAACACCCTCCTGGCTCTGACTTTAGACAAGGTGACTTGGCACCCCAAAACATCATCCAGTTTATATGCATAAAGGCTTGCATAACCGTAACGTCATGTAATCATATTTGTGAAACACTGCCCTGGGGCCCAGTTTCATAAAGGACTTGCAACTGTTGTAACTGTGCCATAATGGCAATTACCATGGCAACAGGGCTCAGCAGCTACTGGTAATCAAAATCAAGGTTACCATGGTACAGTGTAGTTGCCATAATGGCAAAGTTACAACAGTTGCAATTCCTTTATGAAACGGGCCCCAGGGCCATTCACCACACGATTGGACGCGCCCCAGCAGCCCCACCCCTCGCGTGACCTTGTCCCATTATTGCCCCCTTATTACCCCATCTAGAAATCCTTCTTGTACCTCTCTCGATACCCCCTGGTGACTCAGACCAATTATGAGTTAGATGTGAAGAGATCAAATTGATATCATCCTGTTTTGAGCTTACCAAATAATTATCTGTCATCGTATGATCATGAGTTATCTTGTCTGCCCTGGGGGGGTTCATCAGAAATGGGGGAAATCCCAGGTTTTTCAATGTTTGCAAAGTCCTTGACACATTTACATGTAGCATTTATTAATTACATGTATGAATGTTTATGAAACTGCATATCATTGTATGTGTTAAAAAGAGAAAAGACAACATGAAAATAAGACATCCACCTTAATACCGATTCTGTCATATCTCTGAGAAAAGATGACGTATTAAGAAAAGACAATGTTCAGAATATCATCCTAGGATTTGATTTGAGTAAAAATGCCCCAGTTCAAGGTACATGTATTGGGCATGAGGCTCAATTGGTCCATACGTACGTACATTGTACATGTAGACTGTACCTCAATTTCATTGTTTTAAAGTAGAAACAGACCAGCATCTGCAACAGCAATAGCAATTTCAACATCCACAGTCCTCATCTACCTAAATCTGGCTAGGTTCCTACCCATAATGCAACATTCTGAGAAGTGTAGTCTTGTAATATAGACCCACCTGAATGATAACATGCTCATTCACTACCCAATACATGTATAAACTTTCCACAGTTAATTAGGTAATACTACATGTAAGTAGCCAAAAACAGTACTCCGCTCTCAAAATTTTTTTGCTATACAAATGATAGGCTTTCTCATTCTCTGTATTATTTACATACATGTATGTAATGATTATCTCAAAATGTATAATTTAAGAACAGGGGCCTGTAACACAAAGCTTACACTGTAGCAGTGATCCTAGAACATTTGTCTACGATTGATTGCATTGGCAACAATGTACAATCAAACGTAAAAATCAAGCGTACGATTGATGGCTAACCTTTGTGTTACGGGACCCAGGTATTAACACACAGGAGACCACAAACAGTGTTGGTCAGATTTCTTTCCTTTTAATACATTGAATAGGTCTGATCCATGGGACGGCCCAATTCCTTATCTACTGTACCACCCTGTGCCATCCCCTAGATGACCTGGTGGGTGTTTCATAAAGTTGTTCATAAGTTAAGAGCAACTTTTAGAAGTTACAACAGTTGCAAGTCCTTTATGAAACGGGCCCCAGGGCAGTGTTTCACAAATATGATTACATGATGTTATACAAGCCTTTATGCATAAACTAGATGATGTTTTGGGGTGCCAAGTCACTTTGTCTGTAAGTCAGAGCCAGGAGGGTGTTTCATAAAGCTGTTTGTACATTAACAGCGACTCTTTCTGCAATGGGCCCCTGGTGATCCTTTCTTGTGGTAAATGGTATATTCATTGGCAATGGTTTAGCACGTAATAAAGGATCTCCAGTCATTCTTAAAGTCTCTCTTAACTTATGAACAGCTTTATGCCTTTTTTCTACTCCCCCACTCTGGTCTTGCAAATCCTCATTTCCCTCAAACCTCACTGTCCCTCTTAGAAATTTTGCAAGAAAATAGTGTCGCCCCTATCTTATCACCTCCTGCATGAGATGTTAATCTGTTAATGAAGCTTTGACAAGAATATTAAAGTTGTTATCTTAATATGTGCTATGGGATTGCTGACACCTGTCAATTGCTAGACCTAGTTTATTAAACAGTCTATTGACATGGTCAGGAGGGGGGAGGTGATCATACAGGGGGTTGGATCAAATTCGTTCCCTAAACCACTCCCAAATACCCTGGGGAAAAGTTGAAAAAAAGCCCCTGAACCTTGAATTGAAATAGGGTCTATAATTTTAACTCTTATACAATGTCGTCAATTTAGGCTGGTAAGGAACAAATGTAGCCGCCTCAGACAAAAATTGTGATTTTTTCCCCCTGCACATCACTGTCAATGACTCATCGGAGGAGTAGTTATCTCTTAATTTGGAGAACCTGATATCTAAGGGCTATCCTACATGTATTCCACTGTGGTCTTTTTCGGACTGCTTTATCTTGGGACCTTTTCATGAGAGAACTTTGTGGATATATATCTGTTTTATTTGAGCTCTACCATAGTATATGCTTCTCAGCCAATCATAAGAAAAGAAGGAAAGCTGCTAGAGCCGACAACTTCACTGCAAAAACTTGGAATCCATGCCAGAGAAGTGCTAAACAACACCAGTTTCGTTTTGGTTTAACAGCGGATAGGTGTTTGTACAACACCAATTAGAATCAAAACTGCATTGGTTTGATTCCAAACTGGTGTTGTTTCAATTCTTCTCTGATGTGGACATATATACCGGTAGATTCCGGGCTGGTGTTAAAATCAACACCAGAGTTTTTGCAGTGTTGTCAGACAACAAATGCTGATGAAACACTCTTTTGAATTCAGGCTATTGTCTGAATGTGTTGCACAAAAAATAAATAATCAAAATCAAAACAAAGCAAGAAAAGCCCCACATTAATATCTTTGTGGTACCATACAACAAATGTAAATATATCCTTTTAACTTACAATTAATTTAGAAGGATCATTATTCTTTTTTATTATTGTCATGTGCTTAATGCAAAGTACTCGGAACATGCAAAACATTGAGGAGATCTTAGACATGTAGGCAGACAAAACTACGTGAAACATGATCTTTCTGGCGAGTAATCTAATCTCTCGCTTGTAACTGATGCAGCAAACAGATTACAGATTCTTCCCAAATTTCAGCAGGGGAAAAGAAGAGAGTCTAATAACTGATGGCTTAAAAACTTGCAGAGAAAAAGGGAAATACAATCTTGTTTTTGTCACTCCCATGTATAATATTTCTTGCATTATATTCCAATGGTTGGTATTTTGTGCAATTATTTTGCTAGATTTCAGGGCAGGAAGAATGAAAAGGATAGTGTTTGTTTAAAGAAAGAAAAAAAAGATTGATTGAAACTTGAAAGAATGGTAGGATCAGGAAACAAAGACCAGGGTCTGACTCTGGTAACACAAAGGTTCACGAATGATCGTATTAAAGCTTGATTATCACAAGATATTCTTCTTTGATGATTCCTAAGCTTTGTGTTACGGACTCTAGGACGGAGCAACACAAATGTTTTAAATCAATTGCAACACTTTAATAAAAAATAGTTCTGATTGGTTGGCAGTAGATATATTGAATAAAGCTGACATGCAAGTATAGAATGAGCTTGACTCTGGAAACTCTTGTCTGATTTCATAAATTTGGTATAAAAAAACATATATAAGGTGGTTAAATTACCCCCCCCCCTCCCATTTGGTTTAGAGTGAAATCTCTTACCATTTTTGCTAAGAGAAAATCTCTGTAGCTATGCAAAGAAGCTATGCAAACTACATGTAAACTGGGCATCTTCCCAACCTGTTCTGTGGAATGTACCAACTAAAACAGATAGGGTCGTGGCATTTGACAGACCGGCACTGGGCGGAACTGGGGCAACATTTTTTGGCAGTCAGCTACCCATTCATCCCTTATTAGGGACAATTATCCTATCAATATTTATGTCTCCCTTCAGAAGACACAAAACTAGTGGTATATTATGAACAATTAGATGTACATGTACTGTTGTAAAATCAGAAAGTTTTGTTGGATATTTGATTAACCTGTTCTGTTTAAAAAATTGTGCGATGGTATGATTATGAAGTTACACTTTATGACCAGTTTGCATGAAATGTGTAATATGTTGGTATATTATCCTGTTCACAAAAATCACCAAGACAAGTTTTTTGTCTCTTTATAATGGCCCCAAATCCCCAATCACTTTAATTCCTCAAAGTGACAAAATTTATGGTTTTTTTTTTTCAAGATTGAAGGGGACTTGAATTACATGTATAGTGTTTGCGGAGAGATGATTGGCTGAACTTTATAAAGAATGCACTAGATTCCAGTATTACTTCAATCAACGTAATGTCAATAGTTCAAACTAAAAAATACTGTTTCATCCATCCTAATTTCAATGACTTTCTCTTTGATTCTGTACGTAGTCCTCCCCCCATTTATACACAAATTTTAATTTTCTTCTGGTCTAAATGGGCTCCTAGTCTTTATTGAACATCCTTGATTGAATTGGCAATGGATAACGTAAACAAGATAGTACCCAAGGAATTCACTTCCATTTCATCTCATTAAAAGGCGGATTATATTGATCATTTATGAGCTGTCAGCTGTTCGCTGCTTACGCAATCGTAGCTATGGTTTTTCCTGTAGAGATGGCCAAGTTTTGTGCCATTAATGAAAAAATAGTTATAAAAGCTCCATTGACTGATTCCTCAATTGCTTTGCAGCTCATATGTATGCATATAATTATAAGTATGGACATAATTCCCCATTATCTGCTCTGCTCAGATTATTAATGTACAGTATAAAAACTTATTTTTGAATATTTTTTTTGAAATATTTTACAAGGAATTCTGTAGACTCAAATCACCAAAATATCGATAATTACTGGATATAGGTTATGCTCATATAGAATATTTTTCTTAAAGATGATTGAAAAATACTCTCCCAATAAATCAGAATCTCACCTAAAATGTAGCAACATTTTCTTTCATTTGGAGCATCATACAGTTCTTATTTTTGTTAGACCAAAAGCTTCAGTCTCTGTATTTTGGTTGTTCCGCTGAACTACGTTGGCTCCACTCACCATACATAGACTGAAGGGGATGGGGCCCCGTACCTACAGCCAACGTATAGTGAACTAGCGTTTTATAGATCGCGATTTAAAACTGTTTTTTAAGCAAAATTGAAAGTTTCATGGTTTCCATTATCAGGGAAATATAACTAACTTAAGTAATTGCATACCTTGGGCCGGAGTTATTGAAAAAAATCCTCTGGATGATTGAGAAATCTGTCATCTAAGACATTTTCACCTGACCTGACGGTTTTTCTTGCAAGTTGCCATCTTGAATGACGTCATTATCGTATTAACTTAATGTCTCGAATCGATATATCGCGATTATAACTAGTACTAGTACTAGTATAACTAGTATCGTTTATCTTCGGTTTCGTTCGCATATGGAGCAGATCGTATAATATCGAAAGCAATATCGATATCACATTCGTGATTGTTGACGTTCGTTTGTAAATATTTTTTGGTTTGGCAGCCATTTTGACAATTTTTATCGTGTTCAACCCAATTAAACATCGGTAAAGTATATTTTTCATGCCTTTTTCATCTATATCGTTTAAAGTATTTAAATGTTAAAATATAAAGTTTTAAAAGTTTGTTGTTTATACATCCTTAGATTGTAAATTCGATGTGTAAAATTACATCAAACTTTGGACTGTGAATTGACAAAAGGGAGGGAATGAGAACACATGCGAGCCTACACGTACACCCTACCGTCGGTAAATGGGGATTACAGTAAAATGTCAGAAATTGTTGAATAAATCCCCAGAAACGACGGTTATTCCTGTCTAATTTTTGTATGCATTCATACGGTGACATGACCTTTGCTCCTGCGACTATTGCTCTGGGCTTTATTTTGTCTAAGATATAGGGTTAGGGTTGCAATAGGGTTGTATTTTAGGTTCAGGGTTAGGTTTAGGATAGGGTAGTGTTAAAATACAGGGTTGAAGTTGGTGATTCCATTAGTGTGTGGAATTCACAGCAGAGCAATTGTCGCCAGAGCAAATGTCATGGAACCATTCATACAGGTGCACATGTAATAGCATTGAGAAAACAAGCAATTTCACTGCTTATGCTTGGAAACAACTTTATATGAATACATGTACTGTGGATAATTAAGTCATGATATCTATGTCATCTGGAAGCACTGTTCCTGTAATTGACCAAAAATTCTAATTACGTTGACAAAAACCAAGGGGATTATCTCTTTATAAACCCAATTTCACATTCAATTGAGTTTTACATGCTATATATATACATCCAGATATTGACACATCAGAAAGCTTTTAAGCTTTAAAAGTCATAATGAACAAGATTAATTATTGCTTGTTTTCAGCATTACTGGCCATATATCCAGGAAGAAATGTCTATTTTGAGCAACATGGTGCAATTTCTTTGATGATTATCTCATAATGCTAAATTTGGCTTATAAACTGAAGTGATCTTTATGGTACTGTATGGTGACAGGCAGTCACCTGCACACAGTGTCCTCAGCCTGTATTCTGAAATTTGGTTAAACGAATACTGTGGCTGAATGAAATGTCGACAACACCCCCCCCCCCCCGAAAAAAAAGGTCTTCACCACCAATTTTAGGTCGTTGCCTACCCCAAAACATTTACAAGAAAAAAAAAAGTACTCACCACAAATTTTACGTCGTTTCATACCTCAAAAAAGCTTGAAAAGCTAATTTTTTAGTGGGGGGTTGGGTATCAAAAAAATTTAAGGGGGGGGGGTTGAACCTCTGTAACTACCCCCCTGCACACGCTCCTGAACTTAGACCATGGTCTAAATCTGTTAAAATTGCGGAACCCAAACATATCAACATTTTGTTTACATTGTATGCTTATTTTGTTAACTGCGCTCTTTCCTATTCTTTAATAGTGAAGACAGCTATCTGTAGTATCCGTCCCGGCCAGACAGGTACATGTAAGAATGATTTGAGAATCGAATGAGCTGGAAGCCAAACATATCAAAATTTGTTCACATTGTTTGCTTATTATGTTAACTGTGCTCTTTCTGAATTCTTTAATAGTGAAGACAGCTATCTTTAGTATCCTTCCCAGACAGGTATGAAGAATGATTTGAGAATCAAATGAGCTGATTCACTAAACCTCTACTGTTTAGACATATATATATATACACATCACATTTGGCTATCCGTAGTTAAACTTTAACCACAACTTTATACCTGAAAAGTAGAGGAATAGAAGAGTACTTAATAGTATTTCAAGAATACAACAGTTTGAAAACAAGGCACACATGTATTATATAAATTGAATTGTATTTTAAAGAAGTGTTTCCAGCCTAGTACATTTGAGATACAAATCCATGCATAATTTTTTTTTTCAGTTTTATCCCCATAACACTTGATCATTGACAATTACAATATCATGAAAATTATCAAAACAACTTTTGATATATCATGTTCCGGTACATGTAATTGCTTCCATCAAATGAATACAAATCGGAGATTAATGTAAACTCTATCGAAAACTTTAAAGATTCTGTTTTCATTTCATACCGTTGAATATTGTAACAAATACATGTGTGAAGAACAAGAGCAGTGACCTGTTATCTGTAGCATGAGGGCTTATTTTGTAAGAACGGTTAATGGGGAGGGGATTGTCCAAGAACTTCAAATCAGTCGTGAGGAGAACATGTATTAAATAAAAATATAAAAACACAACTTTTCCATAAACGCCTGCTTATCAGTCATATACTGTATATCATGGTTTTGAGGATATTTTCCCCTTCCACAAGTACGAACACCCTCAATACCTAGTCTGCACGCACAGACCCTCGATTTTTCGTAATTTGCACAGTGCATAATGCAGAGTCTGAATTAGTGAGACTAGATTCACTATGTAGTGTGGCTGGCTCTACAGAGTCTTTGTAGTCTAGTCTTCACTCTAGACCTGTTTTGGGGTTGAAGTGTCAAATATGAGTCTGTGCTTGCAGACTACCCAATACCCTTTAAAGGTCAAGTCCACCCCAGAAAATGTTGATTTGAATAAATAGAGAAAAATCAAACTAGCAAAACGCTTAAAATTTCATCAAAATCGGATGTTAAATAAGAATATTGTGACATTTCAAAGTTTTGCTTATTTTTCACAAAACAGTGATATGCACAACTCTAATGAGAAAGTCGATGATGTCCTTCACTCACTATTTCTTTTGTTTTTTATTGTTTGAATAATACAATATTTCATCTTTTATAGATTTGACAATAAGGACCAACTTGACTGAATCATATAGTATAAAACAATGCTCATTCCACATGTTTAGGGAGAAATTAATCATTGTTTCACTTCGCATGAGGAGAAAAATAGAATATTCCCTATTTCATTAATAAAATACAAAAGAAATATAGTGAGTGGATGACGCCATCAGTCTCCTCATTTGCATACCCACTGGGGTGTGCATAAAACTGTTTTGTGAAATTAAGCAAAACTTGAAAATGTCATAACTTTCTTATTCTACATCCTATTTTGATGAAATTTTCAGTGTTATGTTTGTTGGATTTTTCTCTTTTTATTCAAATCAACTTTTTGTTTGGGTGGACTTGTCCTTTAGGTATTTGGGGGGAAAAAGATTCAAGAAAAACATGTAAAGAATGAAAGTTGAAGTGGACCAGGTTACCATGGGACATGGGTCAGGGGAGCATTTCATGAAATACATGTAAGTAGTCATTGATTTTCACTGACTTTTGTTATAAGCTACTGAAATCCTTGCATCTGATTGGCTCAGAGCAAACTTGTGGAAGGAAATTTCTGACAAGATGTTTCATGAAACATTTCCCCGGTGCTAAGGCTTTATAGTCTTGTAGAAGATGGTTATCCTTACACATTCAGTTCACATAATACTCCTATCAAAGTGAAAGTGTTGTAATTTCCAAGTGAAATCTGATAATGCTCAGTGAAATCAATTCTCCCCCTCTCCGGCAGGAAATTAAACAATCTTGATAATACGGATCTAGACCTAGGGTTACCAGGGCAACTAAACCTGCTATCCGGAAATATATGTTTAGCCCCCCCCCTTCAACATTAATGTATCATATCCCCACCTATTTGAATTTAACTTAAATATTAATTGCAACCTGTGATTTCTATGTAGCATATTTAACTGAATATGAATCAATTTTAATCTTGAAAATTGAATTATTGCAAAAGATTATATAAATGCTCTTCTATTATTTAAAATTTGAAGAGAAAGTTGAGAAGATACAGAGACAAACACAAGCTGAAGAGTGAAGGAAATATTTCAGAGTTCAGATACATACGCATCACAAATAGTTGATGAAATAACACTTTAATAATTCAGATCACGATTTTAGTGTATTAATGTTGAAAGTGCATTGAGAAGATATAGAAAGAAAGTAAACCAAATGACTGTCCCAAACATATTTTATTTTGAAGACTTGGGGAAAGTTGTAATATGCCAATTGAATAAATTCAATTTAAAATGAAATTATGTGGTTCTTTACTCTGATTTTGTTTTTGACCCACCAGCTTTCTGTAAGTGTAACACAAAAATAGTAATTAATCACACAATTTGCAGATGAGTGTCGCATTGTTGACATACCCATTTTTGACCAATCAGAACTATTGATTGAACCGTTCCTATTTGCTCTTTGCTTTTGATTTTAATAGAAACATTTGTGCCACAGACCCCTGTAATATCAAAGTATCAACATTGGAGTAGTGGGATCTCACCTTTCACAGATCATGAAAATAATCAAAATCAAATAATTGTTTGGTTTGTGTACATCGTTGAACATTTGTATATTTTGACCATTGCTACACATACTTATTGTTGGGTCAGTATCGGTCATTTTATGCCTAATCCCTTCAACAGCTGTGTTTGTTTTCATGCAACAAAAAGTACATAGACCCTACTGTTAGACAGATTATGATAAAAACAATCGAAAAAAAAGAAATAAAACATCTGCGGGTAAATGACATTTGTTGTCCATTCTGTTATCCTGCTATAGCAATTATTGCTTCCATCTACATAAATTATCATTATTAAGATGATAATTGTATAACAGCTGAAGTAACATTGAGATTGGTGATCAGAATGAAAATCAGTTTCCTGTATTGATCACTCATTCACTTCTATATTGAGGATAATAATTGAAAAAGCTAACTTCCTTGGAAGAATTGATTCATGACACGACAAAAAAATCTTTGAAATCAAAGCATGTTTTCTTTTGATAAATATGAAAAAAAAATCCATTGATTAAAAGTCTGTTTATTTTAAAATTTAGACATACATGTACTCAGCATGATTACAAGATCTACATCCATGTTTATGAAGAAAAGGGCAATTTCATTATACTTTTTTATTATGTTTTCTTTCAAGATAAAAAGTCATAATGTTGGAAAAGTAGTTTTTTTAAATCATTTTTTTTTCTCTGTGGTACTTCATTTCTTCAGAAATAATTGTGGGCTACCCATATTCTAATTGGTCTTGAATTGGGGAATCCTGACCTTAATATGTCTTTATATGATACTTGCTTGATCTTTTAAATGTGTTGATTAGAGCTATATGATTTATAAAAGAAATGAAGATATATGACTTCATAGAATCAGGATAGAGTAGACAATTGGCTTAATACCAAAATTTGTTGATCTGTAGACCTTCAAGCCGAGATGGTTTTGACGGGTTACACTTGGTAATTCCGAAGGTTCGTAATTCCGAAGGTTCTTTGTTCCGAAGGTTCGTACATGTAATTCCGAAACACGTAAATTGCCTATACCTCGATGTTCGTTAATCCAAAAACGTAAAAGGGTTCGTTAAACCGAACATTTGTGGCGTTATTCCGAAGGTTCGATAATCCGAAAACGAAATAAGGTTCGTTGTTCCGAAGTTCGTTAGTCCGAAAACGAAATAAGGTTCGTTAATCATTTCGTTTTCGGACTAACGAACCTTCGGAATTATGAACCTCATTTCGTTTTCGGATTAACGAACCTTCGGAATTACGAAACTCATTTCGTTTTCGGACTAACGAACTTTAGGAATTACGAACCTTATTTCGTTTTTCGGATTAACGAACCTTCGGAATTACTTCGAATTACGAACCTTCGGAAATACGAACCTTCGGAATAACCGAAGCTTCGGAATTACGAATGTATGCGGGTTTTATGTACCCAAAAAATCTAACAAATGATTGTCTTACGTGTAAGTTCAATGAAAACAATCTTTTGTCTACTCTCATTCATTATTACCCTACTGGATGATGCATCCATCATCTACATGTATGACCAACTTTTATATCTTTGCATCTATACACACTTAAATCATGGGACTTAATATCTTGCAGAAAATTGAATAATATTCTTGGCATTTTTCCATTGTTTGCACTCCCAGATGGCCCCCATTTATTGTCTTCGTCAGATTGGTGTAGGGGTTCCGCCGGGGGTTGCGAACCCGGTTTCGTGAGAGCCAGGAAATTTGATTAATTTACACCTTTTTTCTAAAACATGGAATGCAGGGAAATATGAAACGCATGTGTGGCCCCTCGATATTCACTTGATTTGAACAGAACTTTGTGATTTAGTATTGTGGCTGTGGTTTTCAGCCCCAAACAAAAACATGAATTCTTCGGAGAGGGGATTGAGATCATGCTATTCTTCACAAAAGCAGAACCTGTCAATCAATGACATTATAATGTGACTAAACAGAATTAACAAACTTGATCCAAATGTATGGATCTATAGTATGATCATGAAGGTCAGTAAGATGATGTATGTGCTTTATAAGTTTCTCTGGTGAAATTAGAATTAATTTTTAAAGTTCTGGAATGATTTTCTTAATTGATACTATGCATGAAAAGATGCAATGAATTTTGACAATATGAATGTGGTATGCAGGAGTAATGATAGCTTGTGATCAAGCATTTTTCTCTAAGTTTGTATTAACTGAATTTAAGCTCATAGTTCAAATGGAAGCATGGGGTCTAGTGGTTCTGACCCACCTTCCAATCAGAGGGCCATGGGTTCAAATCTCAGTCATGGCATTGCATGTATTTTCCTTCAGCAAGAAATTCATCCAAGTTATGGTTTAACTGGTTCTTTTGGTTTCAATTAAGACTTAACCCTGAAAGCACACTAACTGTATCCATGTGTTCGAATAGCATCAGACTTTCCGTCAGTCACAATCTTGTCACAAGTGCCATCAACATGTAATTTCAGACAGTTCACTATCTAGTCTGTGGTTTCTTCATGACCATGCTGTACTAATCCACAAGTATAACTTACCTTGCCAAATACTATACATTGTCCGATTGTTTGGCTCTAATTGTACATGAGGGTTGACATCAAAACAAATTAGCAGATTTGATTTGTTTCAAGCTGTTTAGTTGAAAACAAATCTGTTCATTTTTTATATTCCTCTCTGAAATGATGCCAATTGATGGGATTTAAGGACGATCCACAGTTATGTTTGTGCGCATTATGATCTGCGCATAGTTTACACTCTGCGCGCTGACGTCACAATGGATGAACAGGTATTAATTAGCTGCGGGTATGAGCTGATTTTTCTCATCTTCTGCACTTTAACTGCAGATCCGATGCGTTATTTCATGAAGCTAAAAAATTGAATTATTCCATGGACCATTCAAAAAAATATTCTCTACAATTTCAAAATACTTTACTCTGCAGTGCTGCCAAGAATCACGATTATTAGCCCGAGTTTGAATAAATGGTAGAGTGGTTTTGATTTTTTCTTCACATAGATACTAAGCATTCGGCCCATTTTTGGTGTTTTAAAAAGCACATTTGCTATAATAAAAATGCTGATAGTTTAAAAACAAGCACATGAACCCCTATTTTTTAATGTTTGTACCTCTTAGGTATACCTTCCTCTACAACTCTGCAAATTTTGGTGAAAATGACATGGATTTTGAATAAAGTGCAGCATTTATTGTACGTTTGTAGTTTGTTACTGAAATTTTACATTTTTCAGATTGGGATTTTGTTATCTTTTACGACATTTTTAAGAACTGACAGTGCTGTTAAACTTAAAGTTGCAAACAAATAGCACTATTAATAGATTCTCCATTCTAACGATACAATTATTAACTCTCTTGCGAAGTTTGATGAATTTTTCATGTATTTTGAATGAGTAATGGAGGTTTAAACTCATTGTAGTAATCTTGGGCGGTCTAAAAATGCCAAATTCTTTTGAATGCGCAATTATTAAGAACATCAATTTGGGTGAACTTTGAAGCTCTATAGCAAAAAATCAAGCACATGGACCTATGTTAATTTTTGCATATTTCGAATATTAAGGTTCTAAAGTATCTATGTGCAAAGTTTGGTGAAAATGACATGGATTTCACTTTAACTGTGGAACGTCCTGATGGATTTCACTTTAACTGTGGAACGTCCTTAAGGACGTTCCACAGTTAAAGTGAAATCCATGTCATTTTCACCAAACTTTGCACATAGATACTTTAGAACCTTAATATTCGAAATATGCAAAAATTAACATAGGTCCATGTGCTTGATTTTTTGCTATAGAGCTTCAAAGTTCACCCAAATTGATGTTCTTAAGAATTGCGCATTCAAAAGAATTTGGCATTTTTAGACCGCCCAAGATTACTACAATGAGTTTAAACCTCCATTGATCATTCAAAATGCATGAAAAAGTCATCAAATTTCGCAAGAGAGTTAATAATTGTATCGTTAGAATGGAGAATCTATTAATAGTGCTATTTGTTTGCAATTTTAAGTTTAACAGCACTGTCAGTTCTTAAAAATGGCTTAGAAGATAACAAAATCCCAATAAAAAAAATGTAAAATTTCAGTAACAAACTACAAACGTACAATAAATGCTGCACTTTATTCAAAATCCATGTCATTTTCACCAAAATTTGCAGAGTTGTAGAGGAAGGTATACCTAAGAGGTACAAACATTAATAAATAGGGGTTCATGTGCTTGTTTTTAAACTATCAGCATTTTTATTAGAGCAAATGTGCTTTTTAAAACACCAAAAATGGGCCGAATGCTTAGTATCTATGTGAAGAAAAAATCAAAACCACTCTACCATTTATTCAAACTCGGGCTAATATTCGTGATTCTTGGCAGCACTGCAGAGTTAAGTATTTTGAAATTGTAGAGAATATTTTTTGAATGGTCCATGGAATAATTCAATTTTTTAGCTTCATGAAATAACGCATCGGATCTGCAGTTAAAGTGCAAGAGATGAGAAAAATCAGCTCATACCCGCAGCTAATTAATCACCTGTTCATCCATTGTGACGTCAGCGCGCAGAGTGTAAACTATGCGCAGATCATAATGCGCACAAATATAACTGTGGATCGTCCTTAAAATGCCCAGTAAAGCCCTTTAATTGGTTTTGTCTGAGATATTTTGTCTGTGATTTAGAACTCTGTTCTTAATCTCAATTTGAATGGCATTTTTAACCATCTTATAGTTTCTAAGGTCAAATGGGATCTTTACAAACTGTGTGGGCGTGTAATAAATCTCAATCAGTTCAATTTGTGATTTATTAAATGAAGATAACTTGTTTTAAAATTGCAAGAATAAAGTCAAACATGACTCTGGTTATAAAGTCAACTTGAAAAAAAAAAAGTTCATTAGTAATCAACAATGCAATAATCATTATGCTCATTTGATATTTATATGGGGTTGACATTGAATTTTTTTTCTCATTAAACTTGTTTTATATCTACCTTAGATCGGAATGACCTCATACATTTACACTGGACATACTGCTTTCATTGGTTTTATCTGAAGTTCCAACAAATTTACAGTCATTGGGTGCCAAAGGATTCTGAAAGAAAATGTGTAATTGTTAGAAATGAGGATATATGCATGGCATTCCATACAAAGTTAGGTCTTTTACTAATAAAGCAATATTAATACAGTTTCCCACATATGCTTCTTTATGTTTGTAATCTTCAGAGTTATCAGTTTTCAGCTATTTCACAAAGTTAATTTTGCATACTACCAGATACCAGATCTACATGTACATTGTGACAATTATCCTTGATTTTAAGTACGTTCTATTCTATAGAATTATATGAACATTCTTTTACCTTTTTTGATAAGAAACACCATTATAATAACGTCTTGAAAACAGATCATTTTAATCTCATTTCAAGTTTTGACATGGGGTCATCGGATATAAGATCTGTTTTCTAAGAGCACAGATAGATGGGGGAAGAGATACTGAAATCACAAAGTCATATCTTGTAGACAAATATTACTACATCCTATGTTGAAGTAGGTACATGTAGTATCAATCACTTCTTCAACTGGCGCAGACATTTTAATAATTAATGTTGTTTTACCTTTGATAAAATAGTTTCGAAAACAGATCATTTTAATCTTAATTCAAGATTGGACATTGGTTCATCTGATATAAGATCCGTTTTCCAAGAACACAGATGGGGAAGAGATATTGAAAACACAAAGTCATATATTGTAGACAAATATTACTACATCCTATGTTGAAGCAGGTAGTATTAATCACTTCTTCAACTGGAGCAGAGATTTTAATGATTTCCTAAGTGAATTTGCCATGGTACCTGACTGAGTTTCCTAATCAGATTATGTTCCCACCTAACATGAGTGAGGCAACTAGCCGTCAGAGAAGGGTGTGTTCTTTTGTTTTTAACATAGTAGGTGGTTTCAAACCGCCTCGATCATAAGAATCCCCGTTAAATTACGAGAACATTTTTAGGCTAAAAAATACCATTAATTATTCCTGCATTCACACCGCCCTGAAACATACCCTTCGGGATAAGTTCCTGAAGTTACGAGCATGCTCAGTATGGTCAGATAAGCAGGCAAGGCGCAAGATTCAAAATGACTAGCTCAGCAGCCACCCACGGCACCCGCGCCCAACTAGACTCTGGGCTAAAAGTTCCCGTAAATTGCTTTCACATTGCCATAATACCTGCGACGTTGGAAAATTCCCCGCAAAAGTTCTCGTAATTTTGACGAGTACCTACTATTTAGTGGGTATTTTCTTTCGGGGAGATAACGCGTAATTTGCTTTCACATTGCCAATATTACCTGGTATTTTCTGATCGGGGTAAGTATCCCGAATCCCGATCAGAAAATACCTGGAACTGACGAACTTCGAGGCGGTCTGAAACCACCTGTAGTCTAACCCCTTGGCAATACCTTAAATTTTATCCTGGCTTGTAATTTTGTAAAATACAATTTCAAGTTTGAGGTGGAGTATTTTTATTCTTTCATTCTGTGTTATGTTGTTATACTGTTGTGATATTTTCTGTTCGATGTTTGAAATTCCAGGCATAATGATAATAATTTCAGGTGAAATTAGTTATTTTTCCTCTTATTGTTGCCATTTTTTCTCTCCCAAATTATGGACATAAATATATATATTTTTTTAATCTAGGCAGATGATCTTTATAAACTGAGTTTATAAATGCACATCTGCACATCTACAGGCTCTGAGGCATGTCCAACAAGACATTTACTCACTCACTACATGGTTCTTGAGCAGAGGAGCGTTTGAAAGGACTTGCTGGGCGTTTTATCTCACAAGTCCTCTTTTATCCGACTGTTACCATAGTTACAGTGCTTCTCAGCCAATCAGAATTAAGAAAAGATGTCAGATCTGACAACTTGTCGGACAAAAATGTAGCTGAAACGCTTCCCAGAATTGCCTCTTGCGATATTTATCTTCAAATGGCAAATTACAATTATGAAGAAAATGCCATAACTATGACCACTCATGAGGGCCAAAGTAATGGAGGTTGTGAAGAATGAATAAATCAAACAACAATCAACACCTGAACCATGTTCATGTCTTAAAAAAGTTAAAAATACAAGTGAAATAACATTGCAAAGTTTACAGTCAATGAATAAAAAAAAAAGTGTGTTTTTGTTATTTGGTTTATTCCTTTGAAATGTTAGTACTAGTCATTTTAACACTGATTATCATCTACATACATGTACTTTGTATTTAAGTGTTAACTTAAAGTAGCAATTACAATGTGGGTCTGGATAAATTGTAGCCTACATGTTGATTTGATGTAGCATCAAGTACTAACTTAATATAAAGCATAATAACAAATTGTTTTGTTTCACCAACGATGAAGTATGAAATTCAATAGTCATTCTTCCCAGGGTAGCTATGCAGTGCAGATTAACCACTAATTGGGGATAGGAAGTATGCTTGTCTTTTTACAGGGATCCTGAAAATCTTGAGCAAGAGACTGCTGAAAGATACACAAATATTTTTATGCAACCAGACAAAAATCATATTTTCTTTGAAAACAGAATTGAACTATATCTTCAGACTCTAATGAATTTACATACTGTACATGTATCAACAGTTACTTGCATCTGAAAATTTCAAAATGAATTTAATGCACTGTTGGACTGGTGAGAATCTTTTTACATCAATTAGGATTTTGCAGGTATTTATGATGACCGCTACTAGTACTTGATTGTGTGATTCTTTTCATCAAATAAGTTTAAAAAAAATAATAAGAAAATAACTATGTTTGTCTAGATAATTTTTTAAAGCATTTTATTTATCATACTGTACAGCACTTTGTATTAGAGTCAGTGCATCAATAACTTATCCCCCAATATTTAAATTTCTCAAAAGGAAGAATATTTCATGGTCATGCTCATATGCTTCAGTGTGATGGGGGGGGGGGGGGATGAAGGGCTGATTTCAATATTTCTGGTTTCTTGTTTAATAATATAGCCCTCGATCAGCCCCTTCTTAAATTTAATACTTCTAGGGGAGTATTTCATGAAACTGTACTTTAACAGACAAATGTGCTTCCTAGCCAATCAAAATGAAGGAAACCTTTGAGATACATGTATGACATCCTTAATATCAGGTGACAAATGTTGATGAAATGGTCTCCTTGGGAGTGTTTCATGAACATTTTTGTCTGACATCTTCCCATGATTTTGATTGGCAGAGAGGCACTGTTCCTATGGTAACTGTCGGATAAAATGGGACTTGTCAGATAAAACGTCTGACAAGTCCTTTCATGAACGCCCCCCTGATCTATAATGTTATAAGGGAGATTGAGACGAATTGAAAAGCGAATGATTGACTAGGAGACCTTGATCTATCAAGAGTTAAAGCAAAGAGCGTGGTAATAACCTGTTTAATAATTAAGTGTGAAATTTGTGGTTTACATCAGAAAGTTATGTAAGTCCAAGACCTCTGGACTATTGGCACTTTCACCACATACAATTTTCCTTCTAGCAACCTGGAGATTGTTGAATGGTCAAGTAATTTCCAGAAATGGTCAAGCTGCGGTTTTAACGATTATTAGCGTTCACACTTTATTAACTGAACAAAAACCGTGAATCGTTAGTAGTGACAGTTTAAAACAAATTGGTCTTTTCCATTTCTGTAAAGCTGTAATTCCATTTCAAACTTGATCTGAAATGAAAATTCTGTTTTTTCATGAACATACACAGCAAAAACATGAATTCTGTTTTTCTATGACTTTTCGCATGAAAAGTAAAGAACCAAAACTGATTTTTTGGAAAATGTAGCTTTTGAACTAGTGTTCTTTTTGGTCTTCTGCTTTGGAGCTTTTAACCAAATTATCAAGATGATGTATAGCCGTATATATTATATTTTTTTGGGGGGGGTGATTTGAATCTCTATTCTGTGAAGCATTTGAATCCAGATGCAAAAAAAAATCAATTGTAATATGAATTTGATTTTTATAAAGTTTTAATTAATAAGTGTCAATGTCCACAGATTATCCTTAGAGTTCCCCCAGACCCCAAAGTTCATCTGGTACTCTACAAGGTCAATTCTAACACAATCTCACACCTGTTGAATTCTATTGGTGTGTCATACAATAGTGTTGCCAAAATCAAAATTAGGTATCCTTTTATAGATATGCAGCAAGACGAGTAATGTTTAATATCATTGTCATACATCCAGTTAAATAATGAACTTTGGGGGCACCCGTTAGTACATTTTTAGTGTACTTTGAAGATCACAGTATAGATTTATGAATACACTATATTTCCTGACTAATTTCTTCTTTTCATATGTCATAGATCTGTATTGCTTTCACCAAACTTGATACATTTTGAAATATCTTGAACACAATATTGATTTTCCCATCTTTTTGTTGCATACAGTATTTATCAAAAAAAATCAATTATATTTGTATAAGAAGTACCATGAGACGCGTAGGTCATTACAATATTCCATATTGTATATCTTAGAGGAATTCCAAAAAGGAACATGATATATGATGTACAGTATAAAAGAGTCACGTGAAGTTCTTGAAAGGAAGATGTAGAAGATTTCTTTGAAATTCCTGATTAAAACCAGGAACAGTTCCACCCATGATTTTTATATTTCACGGTTTTGTTGGAGTTTTTTTTTTTTTTTTTTTTTTTTTGGGGGGGGGGGAACAAGAATATCCTTTCATTTCTCTTGATCTCGGGGGGGGGGGGGAGGTCTGGGTTGGGAAGGGGGGTAGATTGGTGGTTGATAATTATTGATTGGATATGGGCTAGTTACCAAAAGTGAGCAAGATTTCCTAATTAACTCTCACATTTGATAAAGGATATTAGTTGAATTTCTATTTACAAGAGCTGGAAGGGAAATTTCAGATTTCAAAGAAAACTTGCCGCAAGTAGCGCTGTTGTGGAGCAGAAAGTCCCTCTGCCTCGAAGCAGGGCCACTCACCCACCTTCTTCAGAGTCTGGGGGTCATCAGCATTACTGTCCCATGATGCAATGTGAGACGCAGTCGAGCTGTAAACTTCGCTGACAGCTGCTTCCTTGTTTTTTCCTCTCGGAGCGTTTTGATTTCGGAATCATTCTCTCCCTTCCCCGGCATTAAGCAACACAGATCATTCTCTCATGAACATTTTCCCCCCATAGGCCATGAGTTTGACTTGAGAAAACCTTCTTGTGAATATTCTACTAGAAAAAAAACCCTTTATATTTCAAGTAATCACGTTGAAGCAGAATTTGTAAACAACTTCTGAGTCACGTTCAAGAACGGGTACTGCGGTAACTGTACATGCAGATTATGGGGTCTTCTACTAAAAGCCTCATTTTTAGACAAGTCTTGAAAATACTCCAAAAAAGAGTTGATTACTTTTCCAGTTTATAACTGATATTCATGTGTATGTTATCAATATTTTACTGTACTTTAGTATCAAATAGAAAAAGGATCCTGATTGAAAGAAAAATATCCATATTTTTTTCATTTTTATACAGAAAATCAATTCTCAAGCAAGGAATTGCTGGAAATTATAGCAAATAAAGAGGAATTTAAAACTTAAATTGATATCAATGTGCCCTCAATCCTATACAGATTGAAGTTGAACATTAAAGATATCATAGGGTTAGTGTTAATTTTAAGATGAAATCTGTAGGAGACCTTTTTGAGCGAAGACGGCTTGTTTTGAGGGGGTACCACTTTTTCTTCCAGGTATATGTGTACATAGAGAAAAATATCTACTTTCACAGGAGAAATCCTGACAACTTCATACTAAGTCTTGTAAATTATATAAAATGCGAGTGATTTAACCGAGGGTCTCTGATGTAGTTCCTATGACTTAATGTGCCAGAGCAGATACTCCAACGGGAAACAGAAATATAGGTTAGTTTGCGTCATCGTTTCGTGAAATGCTCGGCTTATCTTGCTAATTCTATCATATTCAAAAGGAAATCAAGTATCAACAGGATCTTAGAGAATCATTTAACTAGATTCACACTTAATTTTGCTGAAGTAATATGCAATAAGGACTAGCCGCCTTCTCACTTTGAGCTTAAAAGAGATTAGGAAAATATTGATGTGCTCTCCAAGAAAGTTGTTAAAGACATTTTATCAGGGAGTGGGAAATTTCTAAGTTTGCAAAGATTCACAGAGATCAGATCTATATTCTTCAGATTGGATTTGTTGTGGGTAGGATTTTTTCGTTATATTAGTATATAGTTCTGTTGGCAATTTTCTGTATTTTTTTCAGAAGGACATGGAGGGGGAAAAATATAAGTTCTGTAATTCCTGTATGAAAGACTTCTTGGCCCCGTCTTACAAAGAATTACGATTGATCCAATCAATCTCAAGTATTTGGAAATCCATCAATGTCATAATTTTTTTCGTTTTTGAAATTTGCTCAATGTCCTTTGAAAACAAAAAGAAGCACAGTAGCATACTGAATTGTCAAGAAAATAGTGAATGTAGGAATATACATGTACATAATTTCAAAAAATGATTTGAATAAACATGTATTTGAGATGTTGACGTTGCTGGCTTTCTATAGTTGCCATTGATCGGATCATTTGCAACTCTTTGTAAGACGGGCCCAGAAGTACATGTATGATATTTTCAGGAAGAAATGGTGCATGTAGAGTCTTCTCTTTTATACATGATGCATGTACATATTATGACAGGGTGCTACATAAGCACTTGCCCGATTGCCCGGGGCAAGTAAAAGTTAGAGTCAGGCAAGTGTTTTGAACTAAAGACCAAAACTACTTGCCCGAACTTGGCAAGCAAAATTCTCAGTAGAATGACCAAAATTAGGGTTGATATGATATGATATTGCCGGACCCTAATTTTGGTCATGGCAGGTAGATGATGGATCAGTTCATGTCAAAAGAGAGAATAAGGTCAATGGTTAATATAAAATAATAATAATAATACATAAGATTTATAAGGCGCTTACTACTGGTGTTTCTAAGCGCACTGTGTTCTGTTTATGGTTTGTACTTGGGTTAAAGAAGGAAAAAAAAAGTGGCAGGGGATAATGAAACAGGTAATACAACTATACTAATAATCAAAAATCAAAACTGGTGTGCACCTCCAATTGACCGACCCACAACTGTGAATCATCTATTAAACAGGTAGGTTTTGAGTAGGGTTTTGAACTGATTCACAGACTTGGCATTACGAATGTAAGATGGTAGCTTATTCCGCAAAACTTTCTTTTGAAGAGAATAAACTTTTTTTCAAGGATTTTTTCGGGCAAGTGAAATAGATTTTGGGGCAAATATATTCCAACTATTTGAAATTTTACTCTAAAAAGTTATGTAGCACCCTGTTATGATCATTATTTTGCTTTTAGGAGGAACAAAGAACAAATTCAATCCCAAAATACAAATTTTGATAGATTATACCCTGTTTTAAAGACTCGGTATTTTATTTAAAAAATATATATTGCAATATGAATGAATTTAAATCAATTCCTCTTATCTGACAATCATGCATTATTTCATGTTTTTCATTAATAATTTAAGCAGGACTCACTGAGCTTTTAATAGTTTACACGTTTGTGTTCAAATTATCTAAATTGTATTTTTTAGAATGTGGTTTACTTAATCATGATTAAAAGGGACATTGCAATGCGAAACATATTGTGCTGCATAGATCATTTAAAGGAAACCAAAACCCAAGAGGAGAAGCTACAGTATCTAATAGGAAAGTGTAAAAGGAGAGGAACAATTTAAAACAAGTTTCATCAACATCGGTTGTAAAATAAGCAAGTTATGGACGCTTAAAAGGTCTTGTTTTATTTTTTATGGGGATCCTCAAATTGGCAAACATGCTTCAAATTGGCTGATTTTGGACAACTCTCCAATTGTTTTGTACACAATTTTTCAGATTTTCCCCATTATCTTTCAAATTGCATATTGCCTCATTCTGAGCATAATATATGTCATGGGAAAATATAATTCACACTACGTATGTCAAGGTCAGGAGGAAATGATGTGAAATATGTAAAATAAAGGGGGAAATCTGAAAATTTGTGTACAAAACAAATTAGGGTTGTCCACAAAATCAGCCATTTTGAAGCATGTTTGCCAATTTGAGGATACCCATAGAAAGTACAACAAGACTTTTTAAACGTCCATAACTTGCCTATTTCATAACTGATTTTGATGAAACTTGTTTTAAATTGTTCCTCTTGCTTTACTCTTTCCAATTGCTTCTCTTCTTGGGTTTTGGTTTCCTTTAAAGTATAAAAAAGGGATGTTTTATGTAACAACTTCCTTTTTACTTCCAAGAATGATTCATTTAGAAGTGTAAGCAGATATATCCTTGTATTTTTTTTCTATTCCAGTGCTTTTATCAATTCTGGAATCCCAGAGGTTGAATGAAATTTCCTGCCTGACCATGTATTCAAGTACATGTGCATGTAAATGAATTCCATATTAGGTGGTTTCAGACCGTCTCGAAGATCGCCAGTTCCAGGTATTCTCTGATCGGGAAATTTACCCCGATCAGAAAATACCAGGTATTTTGGCGGTGTGAAAGCAAACTACGCGTAATATCCCCGAAAGAAAATACCCGATAAATAGTAGGTACTTGGCGAAATTACGAGAACTTTCGCGGGGATTTTTCCAAGGTCGTGGGTATTTTGGCGGTCTGAAAGCAAATTACGGGAACTTTTAGCCCAGCGTGTCGTTATGTGCGGCGCCGTGCATGGGTTGCTGCTGGGCTAGTGATTTTGAATTTCGCGCCTTGCTGCTTATCAGACCATACTGCGCATGCTCGTAACTTCAGGAACTTATCCCGAAGGGTATGTTTCAGGGCGGTGTGAATGCAGGAATAATTAATGGGTATTTTTCAGCCTAAAAAAGTTCTCGTAATTTAATGGGGATTCTTGTGATCGAGGCGGTTTGAAACCACCTAGTGAGTTAATCATGATCTACATTGCAGAATTACCTCTATACCTAATCTTGGAGTAAACAAGTTGAAAATAACTTCAACATACCTGTAAGTTAAAAAAAAGAAAGAAAATTGTTGGGCTTGACATGGTACAGGTACCTGGAATCTTTTAAGGATGGAGGAAAAGATTTGTGAAACCCTTTAATTTACACTATTTATAAACCTTCTTTTATCTGTCATACCTCCTACCTTCCCTGAAGAAATCAAATAGCAAACTTACCGCTCAAGAAAAAGAAAGACAAATGCATGTTTATAGCAAAACTCAATTATTGACAGACTTAAAACGTTTTTGCCTTTTTTAAAATGAAATTGATAAATCTGATGGTTATAATTCATGTAAACAACATGATTTGTGTACAAGTAATGTCTTTTTCTCAGTGAAACAAAACTCTATCACACCATCAATTGTCATAGAAGTGCCTGGATTCCATGCTATCGACCAACCGCAGCCCTTGAAAGTTTGATCCCCAGTATTAAAGCCATGCAGGCATGGGGCCAAACAAAGAATGAAGTATAGACAAAAGTCTGATTGAGAACTTATGACAGTCTGGGGGTCAAGCTGAATTTCGCCAAGGCGTAGCTTACTTCATTATAGTCATCCCATTAAAATCATATTCATCTCATTAAGGTGTACATGTAGCTTTGAATCATGGAGGATTCGGTTTTATGAATGAGTAAGGGACAGACGGGGAATTTCTATTTTTTTCCTTGGGCTACTTTTTAGCTCACCAATCCAAACTTGTTTCATTGTATTTCAATTTAACAGGAACTCTGTGTGAATTTCAAGGGCTCTTTTTATTCTAAATACTTTACCGGGGCTCTTAGGGCATTTCGGGGGGGGGGGGGGGATTTGCTGTGCGCCCCCATGTAATTTTTTCCTGGTAAGAGAGGGTTGTAAATTAGACCAGCTGTGTGGGAAAGAATCAAAATAGAAGAGAGGACAAAATGGTTTTGCTTTCTCATTTTGTAGTTTCCTACAGTTAATTATATAGTGCAAAAATCAATGCAAGAGACAGTCGCAAGAATCTTGCTTTGAGGCCTGTCATCGCTTTCCAGTCATCGGCAAAATACGAGCTAGCCTGGATGGAAATATCATGTACCCAGTGATTCTGGTTATTTTCAACAAAAATCAGGACATGAATGCTTTGTCATGTTTCATTTCATGCTCTAGGGGAAATTGTACTTCCTTGTTTTTATTGAAGATTAAGGGGCTCTCTGTTAAGTTTTTGTCTCACCTGCATAGCAGAGTGAGACTATAGGCGCCGCTTTTCCGACGGCGGCGGCGACGGCGACGGCGGCGGCGACGGCGGCGGCGGCGTCAACACCAAATCTTAACCTGAGGTTAAGTTTTTGAAATGACAGCATAACTTAGAAAGTATATGGACCTAGTTCATGAAACTTGGCCATAAGGTTAATCAAGTATTACTGAACATCCTGCCTGAGTTTCATGTCACATGACCAAGGTCAAAGGTCATTTAGGGTCAATGAACTTAGACCATGTTGGGGGAATCAACATCAAAATCTTAACCTAAGGTTAAGTTTTTGAAATGTCATCATAACTTAAAAAATATATGGACCTAGTTCATGAAACTTATACATAAGGTTAATCAAGTATCACTGAACATCCTGCATGAGTTTCACATCACATGACCAAGGTCAAAGGTCATTTAGGGTCAATGAACTTTGGCCGAATTGGGGGTATCTGTTGAATTACCATCATAACTTTGAAAGTTTATGGATCTGATTCATGAAACTTGGACATAATAGTAATCAAGTATTACTGAACATCCTGTGTAAGTTTCAGGTCACATGATCAAGGTCAAAGGTCATTTAGGGTCAATGAACTTTGGCCAAATTGGGGTATTTGTTGAATTACAGCCATAAATTTGAAAGTGTGTTGGTCTAGTTCATAAAACTTAGACATAATAGTAATCAAGTATCACTGAACATCCTGTGCGAGTTTCAGGTCACATGATCAAGGTCAAAGGTCATGTAAGGTCAAAGAACTTTGGCCACGTTGGGGGTATTTGTTGAATTGCCATCATATCTCTATAAGTGTATTGGTCTAGTTCATAAAACGTGGAAATAAGAGTGACCAAGTATCACTGAACATCTTGTGCGAGTCATAGTAGTTTTCAAAATCAGCACTGCTGCTATATTGAATCGCGTGATGCAGGTGAGACGGCCAGAGGCATTCCACTTGTTCCTCTATTTAATAACTTTTTATGAGTGAAAGTTATTGTGAAATCAGACCTTATTATGGCTACATTGTATAATCTGAGTTTTGCTGTCAATAACTTGACAAGTCAGAGTCTAGACTCTAGACCTTGTAGTGTTTTATAATAATAATACATTGTACATGTACTAATATGATAAATTTGTAAAGCGCAGCCACTATATAAATATATTCTACTGCGCTTTGGTTACTCCTTCTGCTTATACTGACTAAAAATGATGATCTACTTAAAAGCTTCCTTAAACAGATGTGTCTTCAATAATGCTTTGAACGAAGGAACAGACTGGGCCATTCTAACGCTAAGGGGAAGTTGGTTCCATAATTTCGGAGCTGCGTAGCTAAATGCACAGTCTCCAAGAGTAGCCTTGGTTTTAGAGTGGGGTATTTCCAAAAGGAATCTATCCTTCGCACTTAGCAGGTTGTATGAGGTTGATGGCATATTCACGGAAAATACTATTTTTATCAGTGTTTCTGACCCCCCTCTTTGTCTTTATCTGCATTTTTTCTCCATTTCTCTCTTCCAGACCATATAATTGCTCATTGCTCCATGAATCTACAGATGGATTTCTCTATGTAGGCCCACATGTATACTAGTTATGCAGGATCTATAACATTAAAGGCAGGTTAGCCTCTTAAAGCATGCAGATGCCCTCTTTCACCTGTACAATGATTTCACACTCTATCAGTATTTTCTTTCCTGTTTGCTTATTGCTGTCAACTGCGCTTCTCGAATCTTGTTCCTCGCAGGTACTGAAATAATCAGGTGACTGTATTTTCAAAAGGTCACATTTGAAGGCATTCCACAGATGGACTCTTATTTTGTCCATATTCCTATCTTTTTCTTTCTCAATCAGTGTACCTTGATCTTTAAACCACACTTTCCTAGCAACATTCATCTACTATTTCAATCTTAACACACCTTCTCTTTCTGTCACTAACGATATCGTGATCTCCCAGCGCGTCCCTGTTGCCCAAAGTCGGGGGAATTTTATCAGATGTTTGCAGTAAGGGAATTTCCCTCATTAAATGGTTCCAGACCTTCTCCAAGTCTTTATTTTCTTCATGAAGGAATGGTGTACATAGATCTACTTATACTTTAATTTTCCATCAGATACAAACCGAATCTATACCATCTTTTATATCTAATCATAAATCATAAATTTGTGCAATATACATGTGCACCCTATATCAACCAGGGGAAAAAATTACACTTGGCTGGGGGTGATTTACCCCGCATACATTCGTAATTCCGAAGCTTCGTTATTCCGAAGTTTCGGATATTCCGAAGGTTCGTTATTCCGAAGGTTCGTATTTCCGAAGGTTCGTAATTCCGTAGGTTCGTAATTCCGAAGGTTCGTTAGTCCAAAAATAAAGTGAGGTTTGTAATTCTGAAGGTTCGTTAATCCGAAAACGAAATGAGGTTCGTAATTCCGAAGGTTCGTTAGTCCGAACACATAATGATTAACGAACCTTATTTCGTTTTCGGACTAACGAACCTTCGGAACAACGAACCTTATTTCGTTTTCGGATTAATGAACCTTCGGAACAACAAACCTTATTTCGTTTTCGGACTAACGAACCTTCGGAACATCGAACCTTATTTCGTTTTCGGATTATCGAACCTTCGGAATAACGCCACAAATGTTCGGATTAATGAACCCTTTTACGTTTTCGGATTAACGAACATCGATGTATAGGCCATTTACGTGTTTCGGAATTACGAACCTTCGGAATAAAGAACCTTCGGAATTACGAACCTTCGGAATTACGAAGTGTAACCGATTAACCCCCCCCCTCCCCTGAAATGCTCAAAAGAGCACTGTAAACTAAAAAGTAACCCTGGAAATGTTATTTAAAGCTTATCCAATGTTGCAGATTTAGACAGTAAGTCGTGAAAAGTACATTATAAGCTGCCTCAAAAAAAAAATTGCCCGATATATCAACATTAGGCTTTCTTCATTAAATCAAAATTGTGTGTTGCATTGCATATGGATTATACAATATTATTTTATTTATTCATTCATTTCTCTATTTATCTTTAATTTGTTTTTTTACACCCAGGGTAACCCCGCCAGTGAATTAAACATTTGGTTGGCAGCCCTGAGGCTCATCTTTGAACTACTGTAGTAGCTGTCATTTTCAGGAAAAAAATAGAGGAATTCTGTGAAAATAACATGAGAATGAGAATTATGCTTTTATTGACCTTCCTCACCCACCTCTCCCCATTGCTTCATCTTTAATAGCCCTTTTCACTTCTGAATCAGTGAATTCTATGCGAATGCATCTCCTTTAATATTTTGATGACATGACCTCCCTTGCTGTAACCTCCTTACCCTCTTCAGTCCCCCTAGGTCTCGGAGTCTACACGCCCACTTTTCCTGGGGCCTCCCAAATCAATATCCTTGACCTTCCAAAACTTGAACTTCAACTCAATGATTGTATGTGTGTAACTGCTTTGATTCTGTGTGTGACACTGTTTACATGTTTACTACTTACTGTCCAATTTTCCATAGGGCCCCCTCATTACACAATGAAACTGAAACTTTATTGTCATAATGGTTGTCTTTTTGTCTGGGCTATGCTTTTGAAAGTTTTTGGGCCCCCTGTATCAAAGTACTTGAGAAACCGAAACGGAAACTGATACTTCTTTGCCAATTGATAAGAACGAGGTCATATTGGATAAAAACTTATTGGATAATCCTGTTGACTTCTTTGGCCATAATGGTCTTTTCTGTGGTTCATTAATTGGAATAATGTCTAGAATACTGCTCATCATGAATATTTCAAAGCTCCAATGACTTTTCTCAATTTTATTGTTTGCATGTTATCATTGTAATAATTGTTAGATTATGAAACATAGGTTACTTATCAATTGACAGTGAAAAATACATTAATGATCAATTACAGTTTTTCACCTTCATCTTCTTTTTCAGCACAAAGACCTGTAATGCATTCTTAGTCATGTGGAAAATTGAAAAAAATGCATATATTAAAGATAAACTTTATAGTCCTTGGAAATATTAAATTATATCCATGGTCAAGCCTTGCAAAGTTAAATTTACAGAAAGAAAATGTACCTGTGGATGTAAGGAATAATGTTGGTAACCAAAAATAAGATATTATTACAGACAAGAAGTCTGTTACCTCCAACTGATTGATCTGTTTGATTCCTTGTTCACATTCAGGCAGAAGGAAAAATATACTCGAAAGCTAGGGTAAAATAAGTCACGTTGTTTCTTTTAGTGTCATGCAGGATAAGAAGTATTTATTGTTTTCTGATTGGTTGTAGTTTAAAATAAATGAATGATGTTAGATCTCCAGCAAGTGCACAGATTGACAGGCACTTTGCACATGCACGCACATGAAACACGCTCACATAAACAGGAAACCTGTCTAAATTGGTGATAATTGGGTGATAATATTGTTGGTATCGATCAAATTTGGTATAGGGGATGGTGCAGATTTTCAGGCCATTACAAGTTGTTACATGTAGGTGATAATGTAGATTAAATTTAGTAGTGGATAGTGCAAATTATCACATCATTAAAAGTTGTAAATCGGGTTGTACAAAATAGATGACCTTTTTTGTTTTGCTTTATGCCATTTCATTATTAATCTGAATCCTTGTTGAATTGTATCATCTTTCAAAAGGAGAAAGGGTTGATCAGCTCTCAGTCTGTTTACATAATGGTCCTGCATGATGAAGGAAAGTACACATGTCAGAAACAGCTACATGTAGTACAGTAGTTAAAGGACAAGTCCACCCCAACAAAAACTTTATTTGAATAAAAAGAGAAAAATTCAACAAGCATAACACTGAAAAATTCATCAAAATCGGATGTAAAATAAGAAAGTTATGACATTTTAAAGTTTCGCTTCATTTCACAAAACAGTTATATATGCACATCTCTGTCAGTATGCAAATGAGGGAACTGATGACATCACTCACTCACTATTTCTTTTGTATTTTATTATATGAAATATGAAATATTTTGATTTTCTTGTCATTGTCATGCGAAATGAAGTTTCATTCCTCCCTGAACACGTGGAATTCCATTATTTTAACAATTTGTGGTTCAGGCAAGGAGGTCCTAATCGTCAAATTCCTAAAAATTGAAATATTGTATAATTCAAACAATAAAAAACAAAAGAAATAGTGAGTGAGTGACATCATCGACTCTCTTATTTGGATGTAACTGGCTCGTTCATATAACTATTTTGTTAAAAATAAGCGAAACTTTGAAATGTCATAACTTTCTTATTTTACATCCGATTTTGATGAAATTTTCAGCATTGTGCTTGTCTGATTTTTCTCTATTGATTCAAATCAACATTTTTTTGAGGTGGAGTTGACCTTTAAGAGCAGTAATATACTGTACAAATGGTAAAAGTGAAAACAACATAATAGGAACAAAACCATGGGGGTTAAACATAATTAATCAAAAGTCAAAGACTGGGGAAGATGCATTTCACAAGCTGGTGTACAGTCAAAATGAAAAGGAAAAATGGAATAGGTTTAAGGTATACATGTACATAATGTAAAGTGATAATTTAACCTGAATATCATAAATTTACTGAGCCCTTATTCACAGATTGGTTATTGCAGCCTGCTTTCAATTACAGCAAAATGGCAGCAATCATATTTGGAGGAAAAGCATATCAAACTGATTTTCCTGCCTTATCCCAAGTTCATTATTCTGTCAAGTAGATTTACTATCTGCTGTTATCCAGATGGACGTATAGTATGATAGGAAAATCATGTTTTGATATAATTACAAAAGAAAAAATAATGGAGACAAATTATGATTTATTTTTGTCATGGGTATTGATTTCATATCCCGTCCAAGAAATATAAAACGTGAACATCAGTCTCAGGGGGGAGGGGGTGGTTTCATACAGCAATTAGTCATTGATTTTCACTGACAACTGTTATAAGCTACTGAAATCCTTGCGTCTGATTGGCTGGAAGCTAATTAGTGGAATTTAGTGACAAATCTCTTGATGAAATGCTGCCCTGGAACCAGTATTTGTTTATTGATCCCTTCTGATAAACCAAGAGATTGGCCTAATTTGATGACATCAGTGGAAATAAATATTAACTGCTCATGTTCTGATTTTACCTTTTATCACATTAATAATTATTACTTAATTAGGGGATATGACGTACGTGATAGCGTGTACAGGTCTCCTTTAGAGGATGGTTTTTAAACATGCTATTATTGGTTTTATAGAGATTTGTGACAAAATTTGATTTCCTCTTTGACAGCTACATGTATGTTCAATTTGAAACCTAATTTCAACGTGCAAAATGAGTCGGATGTGGTGAACTTAGTTGAAATATGACGGTCAAATATGGGAATTTCAAACACGTTTCTTATTCTTATCCTGCATGACATCATTGACAAGTGCAGTTTGAATTTATCAGTTGAATAGTTTATTTTTTCAGCACAGAAACACTATATATATTAGTCTATAAATTCTTTGCCTTCTTACATTGCACAATGGCCTAGTAGAGTCATTCTTAAGATCTCTGTTGTGTGCGATTGAATTCAAATGTGAGAATCTGGTCAGATCTGGTTTAGTCTGTTGTAGAACATACAGTAGTTTAATGATGAGAATATCGCTCAATCTTTTTGTGAAAACAGAATTAAGAATTTTTGTTGTTAAACTAAATCTTTTTGACTGTTTTTTCTTCCCCATATTTATTTCATACACGTGTAATGAAAGAAGTGTCAGGCAACAGAACCTAATCTTGATAATTATGATTGAATCTGATATAATTTTTTCATTGCAGTATTAAATCAAATCAAAGAAAAACTGATGAGGAAATCAGAAAAATGTTGATCAATCTGTTTGGAAGCATTCACTGAAGCAGTGATAAAATTATTAAACCATCTACATTGCTTAGTTTGAAATCTAGGAGAGATCTTAACGAATGATTCCAATCATGCTCCCTTGAGATACTTTAAGCAAACCTTTAAAAAAAGATGAATATAAAAATGCAAATGCTGTTTAAAGTAGGTATTGGTCAATTTTGCTGGAAACATTCAACTGATTTTCTAATCTAATGCAGTGATGAAGTGTTCATATTTTCAGCAAAGTCTGAGATCTAGGGAAGATCTGAACAAATTCACTCACATGAGTGGATCTCAAATTGGAAACCAGCCCAAATTCAGCTTAAAAGTGTTGGATTAATCTTCATATCTTGAAAGTAAAATAAACTTGTCAATCCAGTAGTAGGAAGAACCATAATACCAAATCATTTTTAATATCTGTTATATATTAATTCGAAGACTTGCACTCTTTCCAAATAGCTGTCATAAATCATAATGTGTCAAAAACTAATTTCTCACGTAACTTCCAAATCAAACACAAATACCAAGCTTCCTGGATAAGTACACGCAGCTTGATCCGCCTTCTTAAAAACCCCCTCTTGAGTTCTTTCAAATGTTTTCATGTTAATCGGGCAAGCATGCCATGTAATTTCCTGATCCTGGTTGCTTCAGAGAGCATCAGGTTTCCATGGCAACTGTAAAGTCAAAAGTCTTATCTGTTGCATGATTCAGAGCATATTTGAAAGGATAAACAAGTGGAGTGGTTGGGGAATATTTGTTTTTGTTGGCAGTTTGGTTTAGCATTTTCTCGGTTTGGGGATTTTCTTTGGGGGGTAGATTGATGCAAAGATGATAGATGTGTGAGAAATCTTATAGCACACCAATAAAGTTGAACTGAACTATGAAATTGGGAGCATCTGGAGACTGCTTCAAATACATCATAATGAATAAAAAAAAAAAACTACCAACAACTTTATATGTTTAGTCATGTGGAATCTTATTCTAAATAGATCTGATTCAGTTATGCACATAGAAATTATGAGTTTTAATTCTTGATTTTTTTTAAATTTAATAATTACAATCAATGGGCTTATTATTGATCTTACCTGTCAATGATAAACAAGATACATGTAGCTCTACTCTCTCTCTCTGTCTCTCTCTCTCCCTTTGGAGATTAATTGTTTCTCTGCCTTCTGTTTTTCCTCTTTTTTTGCAATATTTAAAGTTTATTTGTCTTATTCTATTTTTACACCTAATTGAAGTATACTGCTGTCAGATAATACTAGAACACTATAGATGACATATAGATAAATGGAATTTCCACCTCATAGAAACACTGACATCATTTTGTTCTACTCATTTGAATATTAGACATGAATTATTTCAACGTACTGTACATAAAAAGTAGGGGTTTTTTACTGCTAATAACAAAACTAAGGTTGATGTAATTTACTAAATTTCTTGGGATAAGGATATAACCGTGGTACGTGTATACATATCTCAAGGATTGACTATTCAGGTCATTAAGTTCCACCACATCCACAGCCAAACTGGTTTTTTCTCATCATATCTTGTGTAATGTAAGATATTAATCTGAATATTAACCTTTTGCCCCACAGAACAGTTATTTTGACAAAAATTTTTTGCATTGCTGTTCATTCTAACAAATAATATTTTAAAATATACTTTCATTCTTGTAATTGATAATTTACCGTTCTCAACTAAAAGATGAAGATGGGAAGGCAGTCCAAAAGTCAAACAGTAATTTCAATACAGCTGATAGTAGTAACAAGCAGGTCTACTGTATATTGAGCTTAGAGTTTGATTACATGTAGCTTCCAATAGGCATTGAGATAAATTTCAAGCAATATTTTAGGAAGCTTTTTGCTAGCTTTTGATAATTCATTAGTCTCAGCCACAAGCTAGTTTGCTTGCAGCAAACTTTCATTTCTGTAAGGGTCTGTAACTCAATTTTTTTTTGTAAATCTAGAAAATGTATTCCACTGCTGTCACCAGTCTAAAAATACCCCCCCTTTCGGCAAATACTGTCCATGTAGAACTCTTCAAAAGCTTCCTCACAAAAAATCATCTGAGGCAATCTACATTCACTACATTCACTACATTCACTACATGTTACAATAGAGCATTCCCATCCAACGCATGGATTCTGTAACAAGTATGTTGACAACTCTCATAACTTTGTGCCAGATTTTGGCTCAACAGTCTAGTCGGGAAGTCCCACTAACTGGTCTCTATGGTGTAAGTACGAAAAATCAGTTCCTGCCTGGGATTTCAACATCTCAGCAACAGAGTGAATCATTTCAGTGGTTTCAAAGAATATTGACAGTTACCCATTAGCAGCGTGATTGGTGTAATGTAGTTTATATTGTTGTTATTTTCCTTCTTCGATAATTGATGAATCATGAATTGTATGTATACAAGTGATTATAAGTCCAACAGCGCCTTTGCAAAATCCAAGATTGGATTGGACTAGATTACTCTAGATTAAACCTAGTCAAGAAAAAATAAATAAAAAAAGATTAATAGAAAGTCATGGGAAGTGCAGTAATTTGGATTTACAATGTAGTATTTTAATGGAAAATGTATTTAATGATATGATTATCAAATTAAGCTTTCCCATGGGAAATTGGATTGATTATGGTAATGGACAGGGTATTCTGAAAGAATCCTTTTATAGGCTTTCTTGCTCAAGGATAATTAGGATGATACAAAATGCAATTTTCAATACATCCAGCTTGCCTGGATTGGTCGCACCACAGTATTTTGCCAAAGATCTTGCTGGGCCCCGTTGCGTAAAAGTTACTTTTATGGTAACTTTGCCATCCAGTGGTAACTACCATGGTAACACTGATTAACAGCCAATCAGAATCAAGGATTTTATGCAAGTTGCCATTGGATGGCAAACTTACCATAATGGTAAATTTTTATAAAAACAGGGCCCTGGTGTTTGAATCCAAAACCTTGTTTGCGAGATGACAGTCAGTGCATATTTGGGAGTTCTTGCAATTTCAACGGGGACGGATTCTACAACATAGTTAATCTATTGAAAATGCCTGTCAAACACGATGAACAACTTAGAGGTCTTTGTCGAAAATTGGTGAACTGGGACAGCAGATCGTCCTAAGATTCGAAGCTGACAAAAGATTGCAAATATGCTGTTTATCCATCAGAGTCTGGGATAACACTGCTGTTTTGATTCACCGATTTTGGACAAAGGCTCCTTTGTCATGTCAGGGCTTTGACAATTTAGATTCCCTATGTTCCAGAAAGTGTCTGCATAGTGGTTGCAAACACTCCCTTTTATGGTTCCTGCATGATGCCATTTATTCTGCCCAACTTTGGCAAAAGGAAGCAAGTGACATATCAGTCAAATTTGAGTTAATATTGTTTCTGAACACCCTTTGCATGTTGCACATTCAGGCAAAATTTGGGAAGAAATTATCGTTCTATTGAAAGATATGGAAGAAAATATGCTGTTAAATTGCATTGACGCCTATGTAAATGACGTACACATATTGCTCATTTACAACAAATGATACTTTTGTAACTTGCTTCCTTTTACCAAAGTATGGCAGTATTCATGTGAAGAATTGTCAATGGGTTATTGACCTAACAATGATGATAGAATGAGATACAGGAGTTAATATCCTTGTTCAAACTTTATAGCTTCTCTTCCTTCCTGTGTAATCAAACAATTTCCTGTATTTCAGTTGTTGCAAAAACGTCTGAAATGTAGACAATCAAAATGCTATGGCATCATTGTGCACATGTTTAGTGAAGTTGATTGAAATCTAAATTCGGTTCAAAAATTGAAATGAAATTATGAGCTAATAATAATAATAGTATTCTGTTGACATAGTGAAATGCAAAGATTTTTGACAGCAAGAAATTATGGGAATAGATCTCGTATTAAGATGAGGTTTTCTTCAAAGATACTTTTTAATTTTCAGGAGATGGTTTTGTTTTGATGCATGCATTATTTTCAGAAAATACTTCTGTTAAAGTTTTAAGCATACAAAAGAGGCAGTATATGTATTGATGTTATTGTATTATGATACACAGACTGTACATGTATGATTGTTAAAAGCCAGATTATAAATCTCACTGAACACCTTTTCTACAATCATGAAGCCCCTTCCTTTCTTTTCATTTAGTCTCCTCATTTTAATGATCTCCAGGTCCTTTTTACTTGATCAGGAAATGATCCTGGAGATTTCTGAACCTCTCTTGATATTAAAGACGGATATTAATCTGGAAATACATTTTGTCCTTGTGCCATTAAGGGGTCACCCGCTTTTCAGATCTGCATGTTACCTCACAAAAAAAAAACAGAAAAGAGAAACAAGTTGTCATTATCAGTATTTTACACTTTTTTATGTTATCTAGATAGAATAAGGGTTACATTTCTTACTTTTCCTTGTTTTGTTTAAAATGTTTTTGCTTATTCTTTGCTGTTTACCAAAAACAATTTTCAAAATTGTCTTTATATATTTTCTGGGTCAGCCTGGCCAGAACATGCTTTGCAGTGTTATCCTCTTTTGTATTGCTGTTTACATTATGATGTAACTTTATTTTAATTTTTTGGTGAATATTTATTTTTGTACCTGTCAAGTTTTTATTATTGCCAAATGAAATAAATTTTAAGTGAATTTAATTTATTTATAATCTGCCCCATAAAATTTTATTTTAATACCTCTCCCTTTTTAATGATTGAAATAAATCCTTTAACCCTCTCAAGCACAGCCAAAGCTCCTTTCTACTCATATTAACTTTGGTGATTGTAACAATTGCCAAGTACACTCTCTCCATACACCTAGCCTAGGTAGATGAGAGCTAGCTGAGAATCTAGGTCACACTGGATCTTTCACCATCAGGATATTTCTTCAAATGATCTCAGCATCTTTCATTTCCCATACTGCGGATGTAATAGGTTGGCTTGGAGAAATAAATTCATCTTGACCATATTCCATAAACATTTATATAAACTGGTTGTTGAGGCGTGCGCCTGTAATCCAAGCTACAATGTATGTGGGGAAGTTACAAATTGATGCAGAGGTTCGATCCCTGGTCATGTCTTGTGGATGGCGATGTTAAAGGTTGGTTCCCAGACGTAAATAATCATATCTGATTGATAATTGATACATGTCTGACAAAACTCATTACACACACACATACACACATCCTCACCCTCGTACAGTTGTTTTCTTCAATTACTGTTGATCTGAGATGCAACATTTTAAGTACACGTGTCTGACATTACTTGAGTAGATCTTTTAGATTTACCATCTATAAAATAACATGAAAATTGGTTGAAATACCATATTTCAGTTGTTTTGAAAATGTTTGATTAGAACTTAATGAGGTATAGTCCCTGGAGTAATTGCATATGATTGAATTTGCGAGATTTTGCTACTCTTTGAGTTAATTATATAGGCCTGAGCATGGCATCGCTAAATATTTTATGATTGAAATAAAGAGCACACTAATTTGAATAAAATATTATTGATTTCTGCAGTTTTGAAACAGTGTCATACTTGAATGAAAAAAAATATGTTTCTTCTATTTCATTGAAAAAACTCTTTATAAAAGTATTAAAATGAAATTTTTCACAAATTAAAATCAGCCTGTAGATTTTATATTTGAAAAGGAATAATTTTTATCTGCCTCCTTAATGATTACTAGATCACAATCTTTAATATTTTGCTGGAAATTACTTGAGATCTTTTTTTATGGCTTTAACAAGAAAGATAAAAGTGTCTGTCTTTAATCTGCATAGCAGAAAAACTCTCTTTATTAATATTTTGCTGGGAAATTCTTGATGTAATGTTGATGTTGTTTGAATGCCAGATTTTTGCATTTTGCTTTTAGAGGGAAGCTTTGAATTTGCAAGCATTTTCAGTAAATCCATTGTCTCAACCCGTTGTACCTTGGCTTTCACAAGTGGCATTTCCTTAAGATAACAATATCATTTTCTCATGTTATTCGGACATTGTCTTTCATATCTTTATTCTATCATGAGGCACCCTCCATGTTCCAATATTTTAGCATTTGAAGCACGCTAAAAAGAACTTGGCAAGCAACACTTCTTATCCCAGGGTTATACCTCATATTTCTAAATATATCTTATCCATTGTTAAGTTGAGCTTTCACGATCTGTTCTACTTAATCTAAGTTTTGCTATGATCTTAGTGTTGGATATGTTTTAAAAAAAATCTTTATCTGAATAGCAATAAATAACTCTCAGCAAATTAATGTTTAATTATTAGAAGCATTAAAAATACTTGCCAAAGCATAATATTATTGTACTGAGGTGTTAAAGAAAAATTAGGGGGAAGAAAGAAAAGAGATGAAGCGAGGAAAAAATGGATTATTAAATTGGGAAGGAATTAATTTCTGGTAGGGGAGAACAAAATGTTACAGAACAGATGAGATAGGTGAAGGCTCAATAAAGCTCAATGATAATTTGGAATGACAATGTGATTGGAAATTACATGGTTTTAAAATAATACCTAATCAACCTTAAAAATTAACAGTAAAAAAAAAAAAACTTGCTCTCTTTTGATATGAATTATTTTTATTCAATAGGTGATTTATTTTGAGAATCTGCATTTTAATTGTACTATGTAGTACCGGTATACAGTTAAAAAAATGTTCCTTGTTGATGGGAAGAGGGTTTCCCTCAAACACCTGCTTCAAATTTGACTGTCTGAATAATTTTATCCTGTATTTCCTCCCTTCTGGTTCGCATGTTGAGGTCTGGCGAGGCTGCTTTGAAGGTATTTCACTCCAGTGATCTGCTAACTGTGGTTTAGTTTAGCTAGCTAGTCATCAAACCACAATTAAAAAGTGGTTTGTTTATGGAATTTACTTTTGACAGAGTATAGAAAGGTAATATCCAAGCGTGAACTCATGATTTTAATCTTACATCCCTTTTTCAGTTTAGTGTGTCAAAATGCCCAAATTTGAGCGAGAAGTACAAGATGAGAGAAAAACAAAGAAACAAAGCATTGTGGAAATTCAGGAATTTGATGAAATTTTTTGTAACAAATAAAAATTTGCATTTAAGGGTCATTAAAAAAAAAGGTCAATTAGTGAAATACATGTGTATATTGAAACCTAAAGCGCCAAATACCCTCTAGAGGCTCCAAGCGTACAGTATTAAACCAAGGAATCGCTCACTGCATTATAACAAAAAATATTGAAAATTGCCCTTTCCAAACTGTATTGTGAAAAAATAGCAAATCAGCAATGGGTAAAAATCTCTTAAAGTTTCTCTTTACCCTGCCCATGGAACCAATTACTACAACTCATTACAGTTTCGGAGGATGGATTGGGCAGCGTGCGACACTGGCGTGCAACACGGTCCAATGGTCCCAGTCCAGTAAAAATTGCTGTTGGGCCAGTATTTTTTCAGAAATAGCCAGATTTACTGGTACGACATGACCATTAAAAATATATATCAAACTGATACAAGTGATATTTTCTCCTCTTTTGTAACTTATAAAAATGGCTCTGGCATCTTTAAAAATGACTCTCCAAATTTGAGAAATGGCTCTCATGAATTATGTTGTGTGCGTGTACTGTTTGTTTGTATATTTTTTTTGGGGGGGGGGAGGGGGGGCCAGTAAATTTTAGGTTCGGACCAGTAGAAAATGGAAAAAACTGGGTATCTACTGGTCCGACATGAACAGGTTGGACCAGTAAAAAAAAAGGGTTAGGGTGGAGCCCTGGAATAGGGATTTTTTTTAAAAACATGTTGAGGATTATCATGGGACTCTCATACAGGAACCACTTAAACCTCCTGCACTTTCATTCATCTTGATTTTTTGTCTTCACTCTTCCTTCATTCAAATACTAATTAATTTATTCTTTCATTTGAGTCTGTTTGAAATTCTGTCAATTTAAACACCATTGCTTCTCTTGATTTGTTTGAAATATGGTATCTTTAAAACATAACCTTTAGAGTAATAATGGAATACAATAATGAATATGGCATCAGGCACTTTGATTCCAACCTTTATACATTTATTCAAGTTTCATTCTTGCATATAATTATAAATTTAGGTTTTATCAAAACTGCAGTTTCATCAAAAACATGCACATAGTACTGATCAGTGGGAAATATTGTTAATTACACCATGAAATATATTAAACACACAAACATATCCTATGTACACAATCAACAGATTCAATTCTTAAAAATATTTGTAGGAAAAATAAATTCATCTCAGTTTATGCCCTAACCATTTCACATCCACATAAAATTGTTAATTCAAGTAAAACTTTTGAATATCATATCAATTACCCATTTTTTGGTTTTATATAACGTGTACATATCATGACAAAACCAGAAACTAGAAATGAAATTGATTGGTACTATACTTACTACAAATAAAAAGAAAATTATATTAAAGATTGTAAGGTCTTAGGTAGGGTAACATGCAGGCTGGGGTTCAAATGTACAAGGAATGCAAAAGATTATAATTAATATCCAAAATTTGCCATGATGAAGATATATCTGATTTAGTTAACTAATTTTTTTATCAAACTCAAAGTTTTAGTTTTTTTATACTTGATAATTAATGAAATAAATTCATTAACTTTGTATCACAAATTGAATAATTAAGACTTATTTATATCTTTGTAATCACATTGAATGAAATTCCAAAAACAAACTATACATGATGGTTGTTATTGTGACTTATCATTATTGCAGATATTCAATTAATTCAAATCCAATTTGTATGTTCTTTCAAGATATAGATTGACTTCAAATAACTTCAAATATCAAATTAACAAATTGTATGCGTTGGGTAATTTGGCCGCACACAATAATGATTGATGTGAAATATTGGAAAAGCACTTTCAACGACAAATTACTTAAAAGGAAGAAAAGTTAAAATTGTAGGATTGTATTATGATTGCACTATAACACCTCAAGTCTTAGCTCAGGAAACATGGAATGAAATTCCAAGATTTGTTTGTAAACTCCTGAAAAGATGACACATGTAATTTTGGGCTTCCCTTTGTGGTTTGTTTTAGCTGAGTAAACTCGAAATGCGAAAAATAAATTTCAGACTGTCTACTCGGTCATAATCAGAGTCAGTGTCCCAAATGTTCGTCGGATCTTGCCAAGGCAAACTTCTTGGGAAAAGAAACCAATGAACCTTCGAATAGTGCACTGGTCAATAGTTTTGATATTGAATGACTGAGAGGTCAGTGTTTGTGAATTGTTCGTATCACCTGATCTAAAACAATGGCCGACAGAGTGAGATTTCATTAGCAATCGATAAATGTGAACGTGCGATGCAATGATAGTTTTGAGTCAGTTCAAACATTTCAAGGTGTATTATCTTCTTTAGTATCAAAGTGACGTAACATAGTTTACTCCAAGTGTGAGCTGAATGGAACTTTTAAATAACAAATTAACTGTTTGCTAATGATCATCATTGCATTTTTCAACATTTAGGAAAGTGAATTGATTTTTGGCATTTTTGCTTATGCTGATGACAGTGTGTATAAGAACTTTTGGCCAAATGGTACAAATCGTCTCTTACAATATTTTAAGTCTCTCATTTTAATACGTCTATTTCCAACTGTCCTGTGATGCACAAAGGTTTAATACAGTGATTAACAGGTCCACTATTTAAGAAGGATTGGTCAAAATAACAAATCTGTTATATCCAACCCTTCCGAAACTGTAAAATCAACCAACTCATTAGGTCTAATCTAATAAAACTTAAATTAATTTCGACAATATTCCGAATCGGACACATACATGTATTTACCAACATATTTATTTTGGCCAATCCAAACAGTGAATTGGTATTCAATGAGTTAAATCTTAACTCCCATGTGCAGTGCAATGAGTAAGAGGATATGGCACATGATCATAGGTTCCAACAGAAGAGTTTCCAGCTGTCTTCTTTTCACGATGATTAGGAAATAACATTAGGCAATGTGATCAGAAGAAGGGCCAGAAAGAGGATACTTATGATGAAATTATGAATGTTTCCTCAGTTTGGAGGTAATATCATCTACCTTCTATTTATAGTTCTTACACTTCATTCGGACAAATATTATAGACTAGAGGGAATGGCACGGTCCCCTATTCTAGATTTTAATTCGCAAAACATTGAGTGAAAATCTATCAAATATTCACAATATAGCTATTGACATTTAGAGAATACTCTTATGATCTTTTAAAGATTTTTTTTTCAGAAAGAACACCGTGCCAAACAAATGTTGAATTGCCTGTTGACCATTTTCTTCAAACAGTTTGAAACAATCATTTGTAGAAAATGAGGAAATTTTTTGAAATTCATAAGTTAGATATTTGTTCCCCATGAGTCTTTTTTTTTATAGATACATCCTTTTGATTAATTATTAAGCAACATGTGACAACTTTTCACTTGATGTAATATTATCACTCAACTGAGAAGAGAAAGAAGCAAAATTTTGAGTATTGTGAAATAATTGAAAATCTGTTCTTTTATCTCCCTTGATTGTGTGATAAGGAGACTACATGTAGGTGATATAAGACCAGATTAAGTCAATTGCTCTGATTTCAAGCTGATTTGGATCTTTCAACAATTACCAATTTCCTGTTCGCATGATCTTGACTGTACCGACTTTAGGCTTGTAGGTCTCCAATGTAAATATCATGGATGAAACGTATGCTTGTACTTGTGTTCTTATGCACTACATCTGTCTCATTTTCTCATAGTAAACTGAATTTTCCGCACGATGCCGTTGCTTGATTAACTATTGGAAACATTGACAACTATTAAAAGTTTATGTAGCATTAAATATTCTGCTTAAAAATCCATTGGTTAAAAATAATGTGGCAAAAGTGAATTTTGTTTCACTCTTCATTCACTTTATTTGCATGAATATTGCAAGTGTCCAATAATTTTTTAAAGAACAGAATGAATTTTAAAATGTTTAGTCCATATTCATTTGGAATACATCAGCTCTAACATCCTCTGTCTGAGTATTTTTGAACTGCTAAAGACAGGAAAGACATGGATAAAAGTTTTCCAACTTTTCCCCTATTCAATGTATCGTGAAAAACCACTCAAAATTACAGAGATTTCATGCTTGAGAAAAACTACTATTAAAAGAATTGAATTACGAATTGAAATAAACAAATCTTATATTACTTTAACAAATGCACATTAATTAAACATCATATAGAGCAATAGAAACATGCAAAGTGTCTTCACCTTTAAACATCCTAGATCTTATCATGTTAAAAAAATACCCTTTTTTATCAGCGAGAGAAGAGTTACGTTTTTAACAATCACGCTATATTTTCATAAATATGAGAATCATCATGCTTTTGCTTTTGCTTTAACTTGGTGTAGACGGAGTCTTTGCTCTGTATTTCACTCTTATCCAAGCCCTGATAGTCATGGCTTGTCGTGGCTTTCTTGCCTTCTTTTCTTGGCAGTGTTGGTGCCCGATCCTCCAGAGAAACTATGATGGGCATTTCATCGTCAAGCATTGGGGCACTTGTCCGGATTGTTTGGTAGTATTGATGATTGGGATCCACGCTCTTCAGAAGAGTGCTTTCTGACGTGCAAGTGCTGTACGCACTCCCCCTACCGCTGTCTGCGCACGTTGTTTCAGTGTCTTGGTACATACACTCATACTCATCCGTATCCTCACTCGGAAGTGCACGAAGCGCAGGTTTATTCATGTTGATGTAGTCATTCTTCATGCCTGAAGAGACTGTATACGGAGATATATCTTCAGTACTGCATAGTTTCTGACTATCGCTAAGTTTTGAGACACCTGTGTTCAAGTAGGGGAAATCATCGCTCAAGCTACATTGTTTTGATTTCATATAAGGTGTTTCGGCATATTGGTAGATATTTCCTGCATCATCATCTGTATCGTAGGGAATGAGCTCCGGGTGTACAGGTGGTCTGTTGTCAATGTCTGGGGTAGGATGTCTCTGGAATCCTCTGCTGGCCTTTCTTGTTTTTCCTTTCATGAACCAGAGAAGAACATTGACAAGGATCACAAGCGAGAAAGCACCTGCAACCAGAGCTGTGATGAGTGTAGTATTGTAGTGGTTCCCAGATTTATTCTTGAACATGGTGTCGGTGTGGTCATTCTTGATGATCATCATGGCGTCAGCTGTTCCGTTACCGAGAATCGAGGTTACCAGACACTGAATGTGCTCGCTGCCATCCATTTGCGTCACATTTCTCACATGCAGCTCGCCTGCGTGACTGTCTACCAGGAAGCGATCATGAACATCTCGAGGGTCAATCTTTGTTCCATGGTAATACCAGGTCCGTTTGAAGCCAATACCTGGGATACTCATGTTGACGGAGCAAGTGAACGTTGCATAGCTGTCCTCTGGTGTATCCTTGATGTGGTATAAAGAATTGATGACCACTCCCATTGTTGCTTGGATGGTGCAAGATTGATCCAAGCTAACTTGGTTGTACACCACTTCGCAGATGTACTCATGTGTGTCGTTAGGAATGACCTTGCTACCATTCATGATATATTTTGCCATCATCATTCCATTGCTGATGTTAGTCTTGGTCTCCAGAACCTGGTAACCATTCCTCCATCTCAAAGACATACCCTCCTTCATCGTTGCCTCCGACCGACAGACAAAGGCCAGTGACTTATCCCCAGCTTCCGTAGTTGTAATTTTCTTGCTGCAGATTGGGAACTTGGGGTCCGGACGTTGCACAACAAACACTTCGGACATCACTTGCTCGTAGTGGTAGTAACCTTCATACCAAATAAAGATACAGGCGTAGTTTCCAGCTTCTTTGACGCTGATTTCATTGATGTACAACGTGTAAGTACACTGAATGGAATCATTAAGATATTGCTGGTCAAGGGAAGCAGTGTATTGAGGCTTCCGGGGTGCGGTATTGTTCATCACCATCACATTGTTGCCGTGGTACCAGAAGAGATAACTTCCATCGCAGCTTAGCCGATGGTTGATGGTGTAGTGGCACTGGAGCTGGACAGTCTCTGAAGGTTGGGCCAACACCTTGGCTGGAGAAGTGCTCAAGATTCCAGCATGAGTTAATGTAATCACCACACTAATGATGAGTAAAGAGGCACCAATTGATTCCTTGTTGTTCATGTTGACAAACGATTATCAGACTGAAAATTTGCAAAATGTCACAACAAAGTCGACTCTCTATGGAATTGAAAATTAACAGCGTTTTGACATCACCAGTTATTTGTTTGTGTCACTATTTGCCTGTCTTTACTGAATTGCCAGTCACTTTATTCTTGTACAGAGCAGTATTACAACATTCAGAAGATAATGTGATATCCAGGATATCAAAATAACATTGTCATTACAAGTCTGCCGATTGCGGAGTTGAAGAACTAGTGTCTGATTCACTTTCCAGTTAATTTTCCCGTTTCGTTTTCTGACATTCTGTGAATTAGATGCGTCCAAATCAGACGCTAGTGATACATCTGCCTGTGATGATAATTGCCCTTCCCTAGGTCCTTATCTTCCTATCGATAAGCCAGCAGTATGTTTAAGTCATCGACCTTCCAAAGATGGAAGTTAGCACATCGATAACAAGTAGGGATCCTTGTTGGTTGGCAGATAATTAGAGACTGAAGCGAGGGGGTCTTTCTGCTTTGCTTTTATACCCCAGATCACCTGTTGACGATGCTCTTCCTGTACGTAGCGAGACAATGACAACGCAACTGAGAATCCTGACTGATGACTGGACGGTGTCAGGAAATTTGAGTGTGTTGCCGTGTTTTTCTCAGTCTCACTCTTACATGTACCATTGCAGCATGAGGGACGGGGAGGAAGTCGGTTGAAGGGTTTGGCAAATGTGAACCCGCACTCCAGACTGCTGTGCTGAAACTCATAATGAATGGCTATTAGCAGTTGCATGGGTGACACACTTGTTTGTTCAACTCTGATTCCCCACCTCACATAATCATTTCCCATGAGCGCCCTCTCTGTCATGTCTCTCCGTTTGCTTGACAAGCTTTATGTTTCTCTTCTGCTCTTTGGAAAATAAGTCTTTTGCTAATCTGTTCGATAGCTCTTTCTCTAACCTGATAACTAATGATACCAATTAAAATAATTGTTTAGCAATTTCCTGTAGATCTGTAATTTTATATTGCTCTAAAGAGCATAAGAATTCAGAATGCAAGTTGATTCAAACATAGCCTGCAGACACATACCCTGATTGAAACTTGGATCAACAAGTGGGTCTTCACACAAGACTAGCATGTAAACTTTTCAGGGTCTTCGTTACACAAGTCATTGTTGGGGGCATGTTCAGACGACTTGACTAAAGTGAAGGGTTAGCACAGCAAACTAATTCAAGCATACTGGTAGTAAAGTGAATATGAATAGGAAGTATGTACTGGACAATTTTGAAGAAAAAAAAGTACGAACGACTTACTTACAGTAAGAAAATACGAATGGAGATGATAAAGCCAAAAGAAAGGAAATTAAAGAGAGACGTCTAACAGATCATCTATAAAATCAGGAAACACAAGAAGGACATGATTATGTTCTCTTTTCAATTTTCAAAATAAGAGATCACTTCTTGACATGTTGAGATGTTCTGTTTTATGAAGATACTTGCAACATGACAAACTAGCTTCTGAAAAGTGGACATAGTTGAGATAGTGGATAAAGTTGAGAATGATTCATATATATCACACCTTAATAGTCAACACGTCTGCAAATTCTTGATCAATAGAAAATATGTTTTAAAGAGTGTTGTATAACTTGTAAGATAACTAACATAATAAGGTATATTTAGATAACAATTTGCGAGCAGATCTGATAAATTATGAGATTAAACTTTAAATTCTTTAGATGAAAATGAATGGACCAAGTTTTATATGCATTTCACACTGCATTTCCTTAACCCCATACTATCCTTATTACTCCAAAATATCCTTAACCCTATACTATCTTTTTTGGTTTCACACTTTCTTTCTTAACCTCATACTATTTGCTTAACTGGGGTTAATGCCTTAACCCCGGACTATCGCACAGCTCATGAATATTGATGATTTCGACTTCTGTGATTGGCTAATGCTTAGCCCCACTTTTCCTTAGCCCGGTTTGGTTTCGCTCTGCATCTCTTAATAGCACCGCAATTAGCCGGCTTACCCTGCTTTTTTGCAGGACCAGACAGTACCGTACTATTTACCGTGCTAGCCAACTTTGCTAAAAAAAAACGTAGTGTGAAACCGAAATGGGCTAAGCTCAACGATTAGCCCCACCAATTTCCTGGGGCTAAGGAAAATATGTGCAGTATGAAAAGCATATTAGAGTGGAGTAGGTGCTTGAAATAAACTTTGCCCAACATTTTCAATCTCTGTCATTTCAATTACTTAATGATAGTGATCAAAATAGAGAGTCTTCTATAAATATACTTCCTGAACTTCGCCATAAAGTAAATTTAAAGGTAAATGCTAGTTTTGGTAACGATATCAAAATGAGTTCGTACAGAATCCAATGAAATGACCACCAAAGTGTCTGTTTGTATAAATAAAACGCATGTGCCAAAGGATTCTGGAAGAAATTGTGTAATTGCTGAGAAATCAGCAAATAAGCACAGGATTCGGGTAGAGCGTCGGGCCCGACGCTCAAAGCAATAATTATACACTGTCCCACGTGCGCTTATCTGTGTTGGGGAAGTTCAGTCTGAACATTTTTCAGCGTAGATTTCAAGATTTCACAAAGTTCAGTTTATGTAACTGTACCAGATCTAGATCCTCGATGATATACTGACAATTAAGCCTGGTTTTACAGACTTTCTCATGAAATCAGTGTTTACTGCAACTACTGGAATTTCTCTTTAAATGTGGAATTGACAGGATGTATTCTAGTAACCTGTGATGTCAATATTTTTGTTTGTTTACCTGGATCTCTCTCGTAATCAGACATCATTTTTGACGACGTTTAGCTATCATTTTTGTTTTCTTTACCTTGTTTTACTTTACTTATTAATCAGAAATAGGAAAGTGATTTTCTATGGTGACTTAGCATATTTGAAGTTATGCTCCGGATGTCTATTGTTTGCATAGCAATCATTTTGATGGTTAATTCGTTGTTGCCGATGCAGACCGTTTGGCACCTGATGAAATTTCCCCTTTCACATTGAGGATTTAAGATGTGCCTCTTTTGTTGCAGAGTTTGCTGAAATTGTTTTAGTTGATGCTGCAAACCTTAAAGATAAATACCAGTTAGTTGTGGTAACCATCTCAAAATGAGTTCAAACAGAATTAATCCAATAAAATTATCACCAAAGTGTTTGTATGTATAAATAAAAGATATGTGCCTAATAGCTCTGGAAGAAAATGCGTAATTGCTGAGAAATTAGAAAAAATAAGCACAGAATTCCATCAAATGTCTGGTATTTTTCGAAGCAATATTAATACACTGTCCCATCACATGCTTTTCTGTCTTATATTAGAATTATCAAATTAGAGCTAAGAATTCATGATTTTATAAAGATAAGTTTACATTTATCTACCAGATTTAGATGTCTGATAATATTTTGACAATTAATTTTGATTTAAAAAACTTTCTCATGAAATAATTGTTTGCAGCAATTACTGTCTTTTACCTTTATGGCTGTTGTCTTCTCTCCTTTTCCACCACTGAAACACTATTTATCATGACTTCATGCACATTTTTTGAAATCTAACATGCATGTTCTCTTTGCAGATTGTACTGGGCAAACCATAGAGGCAGTTCTCATTACGCTTTCTAAAACTAGTTTACTGGAAACCGATTCAGGAAACCAGTTTGGAATCTATCGCTTTGCTGGCGTTCCCACTTGATAACACAAAAGTGGTTTTGAAAATCACTTCACTTAAAGCAATCTTGTTGCTATGGAAACGCTCTCAGTGGGGTGACACGTTTCGCGCGAGATTCGAACCCGCAGTTTAGGCATTCTACACCTGTCATGTGGAGTAGCGCACTCAAAATGTGCGAAGATTGCTTCCCGAAGAACGGTTGTGTCCTCACTTACGCTAAAACCAGTTTACCGAGGCGAAGCGATCTTGAAAACTACATGTACATCGCGAGGTGGTTTTCCGGACTGGTTTGGAAGATCGCTTCCAAGACTGCTTCGACCGTTCTCACTATGCTTTAAACTAGTTTTCACTAAACTAGTTTTGCAGTAAACTAGTTTTAGGAATGTAGTGAGAACAGTGTCCTTCTCACATAAAAAGAAAAGTATAAGATGTGATATTTTGTAGCACAAAATGTTGTATCCCTCCTCTCAAGATTGACACTCTTTCTCTGTTCTGGCAGGGTCCCATTTCATGAAGAGGTTACAACTTTGGTAACTCTGCCATTTAATTGCAACTACCATAGTAGCAGGACTCTGTAGTAACGGTCACTAATACCCCTACCCCTTTCATAAACCTACCCTCCAATTAGCCGCCTAATAGTAATGCGGATAATTCAATAAAAATTGCGTTCACAAACTCCGAAAATTATCCGCATTATTTTTACGAGCGCCCGTCCTGAAAAAGGCGGATAATCGTCATGACAACTGGACACGCCCCCTCCGATGCGGTTGTGTTGGAAAAGGGTGACCTTGTGACCGCACCATGGCAATTATCCGCATTATTTAGAAATACGTTCATAAACTCAAAATCTTGTCCCGATGCTGCTATTATGCGGATAATTGCAGCATCAAAATAATGCGGATAACTCTGGTCCTCCTCCGATTTTACGACCAAATTATGCTGCTATTAGCCGCATAATTGGGTTTATGAAAGGGGTATAACAATCAAGGTTTCCATGGAAGTTAAACACTGTTCTCACTACCTTCCTAAAACTAGTTTAGTGGAAACTAGTTAAACATGTAGTGAGAACGGTCGAAGTGATCTTGGAAGCGATCTTCCAAACCGGTTCAGAAAGCCACTTCGCGATATAATTTTCAAGATCGATTTGCGTTGTTAAACTGGTTTTAGCGTAAGAGAGGACACAACCATTCTTCGGGAAGCGATCTTCGCACATTTTGAGCACGCTACTCCACACGACAGGTGTAGAATGCCTACGCTGCGGTTTCAAATTTTGCGGGAAACGTGCCACCCCACTGAGAGCTTTTCCAAAGCAACAAGATCGCTTTTTGTGAAGTGATTTTGAAAACCACTTTCGCGTGATCAAGTGGGAACGCTAGCAAAGCTATCTTCCAAACTGGTTTCCTGAATCGGTTTCCAGTAAACTAGTTTTAAAAAAGCGTCATGAGAACGGCCTCTTACAGTAATGACAAAGTGATCAAATAGACACCGTTCTCATTACAATCCTAAAAACTAGTTTACAGGAAACCGGTTCAGGAAACCAGTTTGGAAGATCGCTTTGCTAGTGTTCCCATTTGCTGCATCGCGGAAAGCAAAAAACGCAGCATTCTACACAGAACATGTTAGAAGATCGCTTCCCAAAGAATGGTTGGGTCCTCATGCATAACGAGGCAAAGCGATCTTGAAAACTACATTGCGAGCCGGTGGTTTTCCAAACTGGTTTGGAAGAACGCTTCCAAGACCACTTCGACCATTCTCATTACATGTAAAACTAGTTTTAGGACAATAATGAGAACTGGGTGTTTAATTGTAGGGTTTTTTTACCCCTGGTAATGTGATGACCCTTGCCCCATTTACAATGAGAACTTGGAGTCTATACCTCATGGCGCCAGCTTTTCCAGACAATTAAATTCAGTTGTAGTCAGTGAAGGTCCTTTAGGTGTGGGATATTTGTGGTGTAAGTGGTCAGAATACCTGTCTTCAAGAAGGAAGGTTGGTGGTTTGAATTCAGCCCAACAAAATTTAAAGTAGTGACTATTTAACCTTGGTGAAGGATATTGATTATACAGCAAAACTTGCTTATGTAAGGTTCTTGTGATATTATGTCAGGACCCAGTTTGAACATTGAGCTAGAATCAAACAAATGAAACAAAATATAGTAAACCTGTGTGCTTTTCATGAAGCTGCTTGCCATTGAATTTTACTGATGACTATTACCAGCTTTATTATTGCGCATGTCAGCTGGGCTTGCTCGCCAGTGTCAAGCAGTACCCACTGTATTTGTATCAGGCCCAGTCACGGACTGCGAAGTACTCGATCTGCTGCATGGAGTGTCCGTGGTCTGCTAGCAGACAGCCAACTGCCGCGTTGGCGATAAAGTGCAATTTTTTTCAAAATCAAACTAGCGTTAGTTATGCTTTAGCCGACAGGGGGCGTAAGACAATTTACGGATTTGAATCGAGGTGATCTGGTTTTTCGAGCTCTGTAACGGTACAAATTTGTGGTCATGTTTCATTTATAATTATTCCAAATGTGATAAATATGTCAAATATTATATATTTTCGGATCCCATTTTATATTTTAGTCCTCATGCAAGAATCTATGATCGATAATCATTGGTTTTCTCGTCCATTACCACTAGTGGTTATTACCTTTAAGTGAAATTCTTGTTTTTGATTGGCGGAGAGTAAATTAGCCAGTGAAAGCCGACAATGAGACCACATTAGACACTGCCCTCGTTTAGGTATCCTCTGTGATAAATTTTTACAGGTCATGTGACTTCTCAAAGCTTATTTGATTGGCCAAGAGCAAATTTTTCAATGAATAGCAAATGAGACATCCCTTGGGCCTATTTCATGAAGAGTTATGAGGTATGGTATCTTTTTCATTTTATGGCATCTATTATGGTATACAGGGATCAGCAGCCAATCATGATCAAGTTTTACATGAAACTTGAAAGTTTATAATGGAAAAGTTACAATAGTTGTCTTTATGAAATGGGCCCTGGCCCCGTTGCATAAAAGTTATAACTCTCTTGGAATGCTTGGATTTGACAAGTTGTTGAGCATTGTTACCATGGTAATTACCATTGAATGGCAGAGCTACATGTACTATAATAGTAACGGGGCCTGGTTGATGTATCTTCTGTGATCAATTACTTGTCATATGACTCCTCAAACTGATTTATAGCTGAATCGACGAGCATGCCACGTTACGTAAGATGGGAGCATCCTGGTTGCCAAAGAATCTGTAATGATCATTAGATATATCCTTCCTTGGGTCATAGGCCAATTAAAGCAGTAGTCTGCAGAAACAGACCATGATTGAATCTGTGATCAATGAGTGGGTCTGCGCATTAGACTAGTGCCAGCAAGAGGGCCTTCTGTACACACTTCATCATTGTACATGTAGGCTGCATATTCAGACCATTCTAATTCAAGTGAAGGGTTTACATGTATTTGCACTTTGCACAGCAGAAGAATTAAAGATAAATGCCAGTTGTGGCAACAATTTTCAAATGGGTTTTTACAGAATCCAATAAAATGACCAGCCAAGTGTCTGTATGTACATGTATGAATTGAAATGTGCTATCTTCAGTATAATGGTTTTTTTGGCTAGCTTACAGTATACATGTACATGTATATCTTGATTTCACAAAGTTCAGTCCATATAAGATCTTGGATGATTAGATGACAGTCGACCTTGGTTTTATAGACTTTCTCATGAAATCAGGGTTTACTGCAACTACTTTAATATATCTTATTGGGGTAGCTAGCCCCCCGGGGGGGGGGGGGGGGCACTCACATATATCGGTGGTACAGGGAGGTGCTGCTTTGATGACCCTCTTTTTCAGACCTAATTTTCAGTTCTCGAGATACTCTGAATGACAAAAGTTCAGTTCAGAAGCCGCCACGCTCGCTAGACCCCCATTACGAGACATCTCAGTTCCCCAGCCCTGCCAAAATCGTCAAGCGCAAGCACCGCATGCGAGAGGATGCATGTACGGCTTTGCAACTCCCTGCATATAACTAGTAGCCGCTCCATGCATGGCTAGCGCATGCACAGCGCTATAACAGTGCCGCGATCCTGTTCTGTAGTCACTGTTTTTCACACCGCGCGGTATATATTTAGTTCCCAAGACCCTGTACTCTACCCTTTTAGTCAGTTCCTTAGACCCCCATTTCAGAGTTCCGTGAGGCACACCCCCATCAAAAAATAATATGAGTGCCCCCCCCCCCCCGGGGGCTAGCCATGCAGTGTACATGCTCGTTCTTTTAAAAAGACTTGATTGAGTGATAGCCAGTCTAGTGACTTTACATCTTGTTTACTACATGCAATAAACTTAATTAATATCCCAGGGTATGATTAAGCTACAGTGCATGACTACCCTCTAAAAGAAAACTTTCCTTTATTATGTCTATCCATCTATCTGTCCCCTGGTCTGATAGACTGTTGGGGCACCACATGACCTGGCAATCAGTTTCTGCCATTCTTTCCGTTCCTCTGCTTTCCTCACACTGTCACCTAGCCTAAAGCTTTTGTTCTAAGCGCCTTTAAATGTAATTTCAATTGACAGAGAGTGATTTGACAGAGCATTTACACTTTGATATTTAAAATGAAAGTAAATATTTTTGTGATTAAAGAGATGGGACCCTTTAAATACATCCATCTATTTTTTTTTATTGATATAAGTTTTTCTCTGGTTATTACAAATTTTCTTATGTCCTCCATTCCCATTTGATAATCACATTACAAACTCAGACGGGCAAGAGAATAGTGAATGAAATGAAAAAGAAATTGTTTTTAAGAATGAGCTTAGCCCATGAAATAAAGATTATATGAAAGTAAATATTTGCATACATTGTCCAAGTGCAGGAGCCTCAAATTTCTATCTCCTTTTTTGATTGCTTTAACTTTGATCTTATCAGTTATGAAAACAAAAGGACATCAAGTAGAAATAGATACATATAAACAAAGTCACTTACATAGTTTTTGTTTTCTTTTTTTGAAGATTGATTGGTTGATTGATGAGAAATCAAAGTCGTACAGTGTTTTTGTTTTCTATTTTTGGAGATTAATTGGTTGATTGATGTGAAATCAAAGTCATTTACATAGTTTTTATTTCTTTTTAAAAGATTAATTGGTTGATTGATGTTGAATACAGTTCTCAAAAGACTTTTTATTCTTCCTTTTTTTTTCCTGATGCAGAATGATCCCAACATGGAAGCGACTCTACAGGCATGTTAACAAACTTCTAGGACGTTCCACTCATTCCAAAGGGGTGTCCCATTTCACAAGAGAGCAGAGCGAGCTTCTCCAGCTGTTGTGTTATGTACAGAGAAAGCTGCACCTCCATGGCTATAGTGTTCCTCTCCACCTCCACAGTAAATGGACTCGGCTCTCCAATACAGCATATCTGAAAGGTATAAGTACAGTACTAGATAATATTCATTAGGAGGAAAACATTTACTTAGGTGATTCGATCCCCCCCCCCAAAAAAAAAGAAATTAGACTATTAACCTGTGGAGACTGAATGATTTTGCTTTAAAACACATGTTTCCATTGGCCCGTATTCTGAAGTCAGGTTTGACTTAGACCACGGTCTAACTCTGTACTAAAATTATGGGAAGCCAAGAAATAAAAAATTAAGTTTATATTTTATATTTCTTACATGTATGTGTAGTATTTTGTTTCCTTTTGCTTTCATAATGAAGAAAATACTTCAGTTATCATTCCCAGACAATTATGAGCAATTTGGGTGTGATATGAGTTAATAAACTAAATGTTTACTGTTAGGGATTTATGCTCCAATTGGCTTTCCATACTTAACCACAACTTTAAACCGGGGTTTAATTTAAACCCGACTTCAGAATACGGGCCATAGACTCCATCCCGCAGTTATGCAGGCTCAGCTTCTAATGGGCTTAAATTGATGTATTTGCGATCTGCATCAAAATTGGTTTTGGACGGGATCCTGACCAAAATAGAAATAGCCGCATATTTTTTTTTCTAATATAAAACCACATTTAAAGTGTGGAATGAGCTTAAACTTCAACTTACTTGCTTGTGCCTTTGTAATGAGTCATCACAAAGATACATGTACATGTAAGTTTTCAAAAGGAAGAATGAAAATGTCAGCAAGAGAGAGAGAGAGGGGGGGGGGGGGAGCACTGTATACTCAAATGTATTGTAATTTTCACAAAGAAACAATGTATGTGGGAAAAAACCATATTCTGCAGTCATTACACTTTTGTAAGACTGGTTTGTTAGATGATACTCCAGTATAATTCACATTATTGATTTCTTTTATACCAAAGCTTTAGCCAGGCTTCAAAGGGTGGAATTGTATGTTGCAACCACAATCAGTTTTAGTGTTGAAGAATTTACACAGGATTACACCATAGAATGATGGTTGAGTGGTTAGAGCATTGGACTCATGATTTAGAGGTTGTGAGTTCAAATCCCAGTTTGGCCATTATATCCACTTTAACAAAGAAGGCCAAAGAGTAATTTCCATTGTCTATATAACAGTCAGCCACTATGACAGATTAACCTAGACTCAAAATGTTCAATATAAACTGGTATATACCAGCTTGGCGTTACGTTGGTGGGGCAGAAAGCTGCTTTGCCGAGTTCCTATGGGAGTCACCTCAACAAAAACAAAAATGGTCCACCCCCTTCTACATGTACATGTAATTCTTCCCCATTTTGGCTTGACAAATTCCTGATGCTCTACTTCTATAAGACAAAAAATATGTAGATGTGGAGATCTATACTCATCTTGCAAAATTCTACATTCTTCACACTGAAGTTTCGCACAGCGTACAGATCTAAGAATAAGACAAAGATATCTTACAGGAAAGTAGCGTTATCTCAAACCATAAAGAAAGAATCAAATATCAGAAAGCTAATCTTCAAGATTCGTGTAATAACAGACAATACTTGATAATTCCTGGAGGATGTCCTTTTTATGTACTTTCTTCAAGAAATACAAAGCATTCTTAGAAGTATTTGAATCCTGGGGGAGTGTTAGATTTCCGGATACAGTACTTTAATTACCACTTCCACCCGCAATTGTCAGCATGATTAGATCTAACAATGTCTTGACAGTCAATTCATTGCTGAAATTGATGCTTGTTAAGATGATTTATTTGATAAATTAGATGACATTCCTTCATGCATTTCCTCTTATAGTTGATGATTCTGCCAAGCATTAGATGGTAAACCCTATGGAGCCACTAACCTGTGTATATTAAAATTTGATGGGATTAACAGGTTGTGTACTAGATTGATTACTATTTGAGTCAGGGAAAAATTAACCTTAAATAAATTAACATTTTGTGCCATGAGAGAAAAGGTCTCAAATTCTGTACAGTCCTACATGTAAAAATCTACTATAAAAAGACTTTGTGTAGCAGTCTTCTTAAAAAATATAATTGGAGGAAATTGTGATATGATACCAGGAAAATTATTTCCTAATGTTTGTACAATGTATTATGTTTTTTGTTTTTCATATTTTTATATCTATAGGTGATGGAGCTGTTTGGTAAATGTTCATATTTACTCGTTCTATTGAAAGGTACATGTAGAGCACTGGCACTGACCCTAATGAAACAATTGATATTAACCAAAATTAGTTTGTTTAGTTTTAGTAAATGGTAGGGCTGTTGTCGATAACGTCTTTATCGATAGTCTTGTCGATAATCGCTTGTTTGTGCCACTTAGCGATATCGATAACTTTTCTCTCATTGTTTGTTAAAAGATGTTATGTAATCATTTACATCCGATGAATGCGGATTTTAAAGCGTTCTTGGTACTGTGGCAGATACAAATTTTCACCAACGCGAGTATGTGATATCACTATAATGTATGTAATGTATGTAATGTAATGTGTATTGATTACACTGTATGTTCTTTTGTCGATAGTTATCGATATCGATAATATATTTTTAGCGCGATATCGACAGAGAATTTTCTTAACGATTACAGCCCTAGTAAATTGATGATCTAGACTTAACAAGAAAGTGAAATTTCTAGCAATACTCTGGGAAAAGTTCTGGCTTATCAATCGGATTTACTTATTAACATGATCTATTACTTGGTATGTTTCTTTGTTTAATTCAATATTAATCTGTATAGGATGTGAGTGCTACATCAAGAATCTTCCAACCAAAGCAGTTCGTTTGTGGCACTTGGCCATTGCTGACCCCCTACCCCACCAGTCCTGCAAGAAACACCCATCCCGACGGTTATTCCAAGAGGATGCTTCTACCTCCGGGACCCACCTACGTTCTGAATCCTCCAGTCTTCCAGGAGATGTACCTGCCCAGGGTGAGGCCACAGCTTCAGGCGATGCAGAGGATGAGGAAGCATCTCTTCGGGATCAGATCGTTGAAGCGTCCCTGCTTGCAATACTTTATACACACCTGGTCGAAGGTGAACTCCAGAGGGCGCTTGAGCTTGCGGACTTGCTCATCACGTGTCAGAACGTAGGGAATGTGACGGCCCCTGAAAGGAAAGGGAGGAGACTCCCTGACCTACCACGTAAAGATATGCAGGTTTGTATGTTGCACATTGATCAAGATCATGTACGGACAGTGATTTTCCATTTAAAAAATTGTCTTTTCATTTCTGAAAACCTGTAATTCTGTTTCAAACTTGATCGAAAATGGAATCAATGTTTTGTCATAAAATATGTACACAGCAAAAATATGAAAAACAGATTTTCTGTTTTTATTTACCGGTAAATGGAAAATCACTGTCGATAATTCATGCGCTGTTTGTTCATGTTTATCAAGATTAAGAACAATATTAAGAGACATTTCCTGACATCATGAATCTACTATTGATTGAGATTATAATCATGTATTTGTCTCTTCCTGTTTTTCTTTCCATCTGTCATTGTTTTTCTTGTCTGTTTGCTCATCTTTCTCTTTCATTCCTTCAACCTATCTAAATTTTCTTCTCTCCTTATTATCTGCCCACTTTACTTATAATAAGTGGCAACTTGTGCTGTCGCTCCCTTGTTTTCTCTTCATTTCTCAATTTGTTTTCTTTGTCTCCATCTGTACCAATAGTTGTTGTTGCATGCTATTTTACAGTCTCCTTCCGTTTCACCCTTTAGATCATTTCTCAAAGATCTTTTTTTCCATCTACTTTTCTCACAATGCCTCCCCATCTCCATTTCCAGAACACCCTATCATCAGTTTAAAGGACAAGTCCACCCCAACAAAAAGTTGATTGGAATAAAAAGAGAAAAATCCAACAAGCATAACACTGAACATTTCATGGAAATCGGATGTAAAATAAGAAAGTTATGCTTAATTTCACAAAACAGTTATATGCACATCCTGGTCGGTATGCAAATGAAGAGACTGATGACGTCATCCATTCACTATTTCTTTTGTATTTTATTATATGAAATATTAAATATTCCAATTTCTCCTCATTGACAAGTGAAACAAAGGTTAATTCCTTCCTGAACATATATGGAATTAGCATTTTTTTATATTATATGGTTCAGTCAAATTGGTCCTCATTGTCAAATCTGTAAAAAATGAAATATTGTGTTATTCAAACAATAAAACACAAAAGAAATAGTGAGGGATGGATATCATCAACTGACTCATTTGCATGTCACTGAGTTGTGCAAATAACTGTTTAGTGAAAAATAAGCGTAACTTTCTTATTTTACATCCGACTTTGATCAAATTTTCAGCATGATGCTAGTTTGATTTTTCTCTATTTATTCAAATCAACATTTTTCTGGGGTGGACTTGACCTTTAACAACCTGTTTTGATAGGCTTTATACAGGGGTCACCTGTTTCAAGTTGGCAATGGGTTAGAGAAAATCTGGACCTCTATCATTGTGTAATTTTTCTATATTCTATTTTTGGGGGGTGGTGTGTTTGTGTGGGTGTAATGTGTGTTGTGGGAGATTATGCTACGTGAGTTAATGCATGATTATGTCCATTAACTCTAGAGCTACAGTACTGTACCTTTCTCTTTCATAACTCCTCCCTCGTCTTTTTTCCCCACCAACTTTTACTCTCAAATTCAGTGCTTCCCCCTACATCTTTCCCTCTTTTTCAGTCTTTTTTTTTTATTTGACACCTTATCTCTTCCTTTTGTTTTATCATCCCATTCCCACACCACACCCACATTTCTCCAGTAGCCATGTCATTAACATGTAAAAGACAATTAGGAAAAGTCTATACAGCAGGTGATGTTTTTCACTCATGTAAAGATTCAAGTTTTCCCTGAAAAACAAACATGTAATCAAGTTACATTTTGTGAGTCACAAGGTTGATGTGACAGTACACTCTCACTTCTTTCCTTTTTTCTTTCTTTTAGGCCATTGAACCTACGATGAATATGAAAGCATTCCATCATTATTTCAATTTTTTCCCCCACAAATTTGTTTTGAGGGTTGTTTTTAAAAAGAAAATGTACCTGAATATTTGTGTCGCTAGAATGACGAATTTGGGAATTACATGTACATATGTAAATCAACAAGTAACAGGTTCTTATTCCTCTTTATTCCCAAAACTTTCAGTCTTTGTTGTAAACCCAAAGAAAATTTATAGTACTGTATCTAAAGATCCAGTATACTTTAATTGGTTAACGTCCATTCTTTTCTTTTTCTCTCTTAAAAGAAAAGTACATTTTAAATCGCATCTCTCTTTTGACAGATGGGTTGAATGTTGTTTTAAGATATCTGTAAAAAATTGTGTGATGGTATAAATTCCAGCACTGTACTGAAAATACATTTCATGTGTAGCAATCGCTTGTGCATGCTCGAGGCAGCGTATATCCAGCTAATAACAGACCCTATTCTGTGCCGCCAGAAGGCGTTTGTAAGTACCCTTGCGTTATTTTAGTTGCTTTGCTTCAGTTTATAGCTGGTACTAAGCCTAAATTGTTTACCTTGGCAGCCAATCACAGCTCACCGTTTAACGTCCATTGTCTCTTTCGATTCTATTATATATTGTTTTGCTCTAGCATTCTAGTCATTCATGCAATGTTACTCCGATGAGTGCTTGTCGAAAAGCTTCAGTATGTCCGATTTTAAGGCTATTTTACATCATTCTGTAAACACTTTCAAAATATTAAAGTCAGAACCCCCTCCCCTCACTCACTCTGTTTATCAATACATGATTTTTATTTATATTTATTTTCTGTCATATTTGCCAAAGCTATTTTGTTTACTTCATAACCTCCAAAACAAATATACTTTTGGAATAACTCCAGGGTGATCTTTTATCACGTAGCCTTTGATTTTTTATGTAATAGGTTGAAGTATAAAATATGCTATGGTATTTAATAATAATAATAATATTAATACACAGTTTTTGTATAGCGCATATCACAATTATGAATAATGTCTCTATGCGCTTCCAAAGGACTTGGATATTATTACCTAAGCTGTAGCTTGGTATTTATATTAATTGATCATTAAAATGCAATCCAAATATAAGTTGAGCAGTACATGTACATAATCATAAACCTGATGATATTATTCCACAACCAAATACATGTATGTCAAAGAAAAGCATGTTCATACTTCTTATATCATCATGATATTGATTCAGTGCCTACTGCATGTACATTAATTAATTGTGTAGTTCAGTATGATATGACACGAACCAATATTTTTACAACTTCATTTAGAGATAAAATTAATGCAGATTAGAGCATGAATACAGTATATACATACATGTATCAATACACGTCAACAAGCTGATTGTTAATTAAGAAAGATTTTATGGTTGAATTTTGCCAGTATCTATTAGGCCAAGAGCAAGTAAACAAGTTTTTCATTTCATTAGGGATTAACAAAGAAGTTAATACCCTGTAATCTGATCCACGTTCTGACTTCGAAACCTCGGCTCATTTAAGTTTTCAGGATTGTACTACATGTAAGTTTGAAGAGCCTACAGGAATTAAAAAGTAATTAAAAGACTTATTTTATTCAAAACATGCCCTTGGTTGTAATTTTGTGTGGGGGTAATTATTTCCTTTGCCAAAATGAAGTTGATCATATTAATAGGATTTATGAACAGTGATTCATTGGGTTAGAGTACTGATCCTGTTTTTCTTAGAGTTGACTGAAACATGTGTCAGTTTGTTCACCTTACATGTACGTGCGATTATTATATAGAATGTTTGTTTATTTATTTGTTTCTCTGCATTATAGATAGGTTGGCGGCCATCTTGAATTTACTATAATGTGCAATGTACTGGTCAATACCTTATGTGTTTTTGATAACTTCAACTTTTTTCATATAATATTGCATTCATGTATCTACATGTACATGTATTGCAATTGACCAAATACTAGAGGTTGATTTTATATAGATAGTAATTACAGAGTAAGATTCGTGTTTAGATGCAGAGCAGCGCAAAGAGTAGCCATTCAATTAAATTCCTTACAAAAATCTTATAAAATCCAATACTTTCAAGTGAATGCTGACCATGGAAGGTCTGGTATGTTTCTTGAAATAGAAGCATGGTATTATCTGGGAGCCAATGTACTAAGTAATAAAGATAGCAGGAAACCTTAGAAAGGAAGGGTGTTAGCGTGTAAGAGCATAGATTATCGAGGACTTAAGGTATTCACACCAGTGATTCTAGCCTTTCCTGTAGGTCATTCTACTCTAATGATGATATTTTCATGGGGGCGTGGTGGTCTAGGAGTAACTTCTCTCGTCTTTCAATCGGAGTGACGTGGGCTCCAATCCCAGGCATGGAGTGTCTTTCTTCAGCAAGAAATTCACCCATATTGCTGCACTCAACCCAGGTGAGGTGAATGGGTACCTGGCAGGATTAATTCCTCGAATGCACCAAGTGCCTTTAGCAGCTGGAGCTACAAACAGGGCAATATAGTGCACCATTGAATAGGCAACTAGATAATCACCGCCATAAAATGCTATATTATTTTAAAAGAGATATTCTGACAAAGGAAATAGTGACATTTTAGTGGAAATTTTCTTTATTGATAATTTGCATACAATATGGTTCAAGGCCTACTTTTGTACAAGTCAAGTTTTTCTTGTTGACAAAATTTTTAATCTTTTTTTTTTTTACTTTCAAGTAAGAATTTATTGTACTATTCATGCGGGAATCAACACAGTGTTAGACTTGCAATATTTTTTTTCAAAAATAACAACCATAAAATATGTGTTTTGACCATTCGAGTGCTTCTAAAGTTCAGTTTTTTGTGGTTATAGTATTGTCTCGTCCAAATCTGTGATAATTGATTGCAAAAGTGATGCAAATGGCTAGAATTTGCTTCGAAAAGTTCAATATTTTGGTAAAATTTTATTGAATTTTTTTTTCCGGGATATGTCAGGCTTGCTCCCTGAAAGACAAGAAAGCTGAATAATGTAAATGAATGCTATAAAAAGTATTTGGCAGCCTTCCAAAAGTGACCTCTCCTCTTGTGTGATATCAAATATCAGACATGTATTGCACGTACATGTAGGTACAGATCTAGAGTGCCTGTTACCATGTTACACCTACAAATTAATTTAGAAGAAAATAATAAAATCATTGAAAGGATATACTCTTGGACTCCTGAAGGAGCTATAATTAACGACTTCTCTACTAGTCACTAGGCACATTGCGTAGGGGTAGAATTTCAGCTGTTATTTTTAATCTTGTGACTTTAGAGAAAGAATTGATGTTTGATACGTTGATGTTTATTTTCGGTAACCAGGTTTTATGTACTTAATGGAGGAGAGTTTGACAGCAGGTCATTTATTTGCGAGAACTAAAAAAGCAGAAATGTCAAATGCATGAAATAAAAATTGTATCAGGGCAACTCCCTTCTGTACAGTTTGTTGCACAGCGATACCCCTTGCCCTTGTGCAGTATCCAGATAGAACAATTTTCCTGAGGGCTAACTCTTTGAGCGTAGACACCGTTCTTCAATGACATCTCCCCAGGGACTACCTGGAAGTTGCCCTTTTTTAGGGTATTGTCATGGAACCCATCTTTTTATATGTACATGTAGGTTTATGATTTAGTTTGTAGATGAAAAATGAATAAAAACAGATTTTTCCTCATAAATGTTTCTTTTTCTAAATATGAGCTATTTTTCATCCAGGAAAACTGCATGCATCTATTTGATTATTTTATGAAATTAGGTTGATACAGAGAAAAAACATTTCTTTAGTTTCTTTAGCCATTTCTTTAGCCATTCTGGGAAAAGCGCTTTATAAAAATTGGCTATATATATATTTAGTTTCAATTTCTAAGCATTTATGTTATTTTGATATTTTGTTGAAAGATTAAACCACCATTTTTCATGACAGAGGATCAAAGTTTGTGTTTGGCCCCATAAACTTAAGTTGCATATTAAATCCAAAATGCAAACTACATCAGAAGAAAGAGAACAAATTCTACCAACTGACACCATATGTATATTCCATTCAATGGTTAAAAAAATTGAATTAAATGATCACTAAAATTTCTTAATTGGCAATGAAATTCACACCTATAAATCATTGTTTGCACATGCAAGTTCAAACATTTTAACATTCTCTATCAATCTCTTTTTAGCAATCAGAGAAAATCATTAATGTTGCCAATTTGAAGAATAAAAGCTGATCAAATAAGGATTGAAATAATTAATCGTTCTGAGTAGGTTTTATGGGATTTTTGTTATGCAGAATGCATACCGGTAAATGAATGGTACACCAATCAGAGCACGTTTGCAGAGAATTACTTTTGATCTTTCAGAGGGTGTGGGAGGGTTGATTAGTTAATCTCTAGATTAATATTTAATCTCTCATGTATTGAATATAACACCATGGTTATTCAAGTAATGCTCACCAGTACTTCGGACTCTGACTGCATAATTGATTAATATAGGAGAGTAGGAAGATTACATTTTTTAAAAGAAATTAAGAAATTGATGCATTAAAAAGCATTAAACGCACAGCGAATCAGTATTTAGTACTACCAACTTAATTTCCTAGTGTTGGGTTTCACAAAAAAGTCTATTAAAAACTCAAATGTTCTTAAAACAGGTAGGCTTAAAATAATCCTACATGTACATGTATACATGTATGAACATTAAAGTGATTATCGCACTCTAGTATGTACATGTACCTGTATGTGCTGTCAAGTATGTTATATATGTATACAAGTATTTTTTTAATCTCTGAAATATACTTACATTCCACAATTTTTTTTTTTTCACTCTCTTCACAGAAACTGCCACCTGCATCTCCCATTTCAACTCCAATCTATGTGCCTTACTTAGCCAACTCTTGCCAACAGAGGGCAGTGCAGAGCCTTGCTCGTTTTATGGCCCTTTACTTCACCAATCGGCCACTCTATGTCTTCCCACCATGCTCAGCGAGCCCTCTTCCTTCACTTCATATCCAGGCAAAGACAGGTTTGTAATGTTATTCATAGTTACATAAAAAATTTATTAGCATTAGCAATGTCACTATGCCACACCCATTTTGAACAGCATCCTCTCAAAAAATCCCACATATGGGCCCTGCATCCTAACCGAGAAATGAATTTTTTTTAATATATTTTTTGAAATACATGTATTTACCTATTACAATGATGATTGATTTCCTTCTTATCTTTTCTACATTCACATCACAATATGAAATATTTCTAGTGTGTTTTCAGGCATTTCTATTTATATAAAAAAAATTATCCCAGTGCATTAAATTCACCCTTGTTATTGTGGTGGAGTCCACTGTTTGATTTAATTAATTGAAATAAATAGCAACTCATTAATTAAAAATGGTTGACTGTTGAACTGTAGGATTAAGCGTGAATTTTAATTGCACACTGTAACAAAAGCACATTGGACCCCTTCTCCATACGTGTGTGCCAGACTTCTAGTGTTCATAAAATTAAGTTAATTAACGCATGAAATTTGCATAAACCATGGTATCAGATTGATTGAAAACCTAGTTTGTTTTATTTTAGCTACTAAACTATCTAGTATAAGCCCAAAACTATTATCAAAAGTGGAACACAAACCCTAGACAAACCCTAGACAACATCTTTAGAAAAACAAGACCAGTTGCAGGAGCAACTGTGAAATCAACAGATAAGAGAGAGAGAGAGCTTGAGAAAGCAAGAGAAAGATTGCAAGAAATCAATATGAAGATGTTTCAGTATGCTACACTGTAAGGTTTATTCAGACCGCCTCAACCACAAAAATACCTGTTAGATTATGAGAAGGAGTTTCAGGCCTCAAAATACCAGATAATTATTTTCGCATTCACTGACTCAAAGCAGACCCAATCCAGTTGAGTTTTTGAAGTTACGAGCGTACTCTTTATGGTCTAATTAGCAGGCAAGGCAATGGTATGGTACTCCTGCTGAAATGCTACCTGAGTTGAGAAAGTTGTTGCAAGTTGCTTTTACATTGCCAAAGTATATGTGACCATGGAAAAATCCCTACACAAGTTCTTGTAATTTTCATTAGTATCTGCTATTTAGGAGGTATTTTCTTTGGGGGATATTACAAGTATTTTGCTTTCACATTGGCAAAACTACCTGGTATTTCTGATCAGGGGGATCATGGTAAATTTCCCAATCAGAGAATACCTGGAACTCACAAACTTCCGTGCGGTCTGAATACGCCTGTGGTGTACTGCTAGAGGAAGTGGGCGATTAGTGAAGTAGTGGCAGTGAACTCTTAGCACCCTGGTGGATTCTTACAGCGAGGATTAGCCAATGAACGATGAGGCACCTGTCCTCCAATCTCCTTTACAGAGTAGTCTCCGATTCTGGCTGTGACACAAGTAGTTCATCTGATCCAAACGGTTCTTTTTAAACTCGTCGGGCACTCTGTCCCATAAAATTTACTGTTGATAATGATGATGAAAAATTAAGATAGTAGGCCTATATAAAACAGTAAACTGGGGGAGGTTTCCATTTGAATGAATGAAAACCAAATAAGAAGAATTAATAATGAATATTTACATGTACCCGTAGGTGATTTTGCTACAGACCTCATTACATAGTGCCATCTACTGTAATAATAGACCTCTATTAAAGCAAGGTGATGACATACTGTACATTTTGTATGTTTAATAGACATTTTAATGATTTTTTCTCCTATCTAAATCTAGTTGGTTACATATTGTCTTTTAGCTAACAGTTGGTATGTTATCCAAGCCTTTTTAGAAAGAGTTTGTCATCTTTTGGGAAAACCAAAGTCAAACGAAGTAAAGTACAAAGAATAAAACAAAAACAAAAAAGTAATCTAAAATTAAAACAAGTATGCATCCAAGAATTCTCTTAGACTTCAAGTAAAAGTTGCCCTTAACTGAATATTGAAAAACCCTGACTAAAAGTGTAGGGTATCTCACAATCAACCCCCTTTAACCAACTGATTCTTGTGATAAACACAAGTCATCCCTGAAGACTTGACAAGGGAAATAACATGATGAATCCTACCACCCTAGTTCTTGAAGCAGGCAGGTGGCAAGAGTTTGTTGAAAAACACATTTTTGGCATAAATGGTGCATCTTACCAAGCCTAGACAGATGCCTCCACAAGAGTTCAACGCGGAGTTGAAAAAAAATGCTTTTACGAGTTGTTTGTTTGCACCGCAGACAACAGCAAGCCGCCACCTGTTGGGACTTAATCCCATGCCTTGTTTCTGACGAAACTACATTGCCATGGTTACTTGGGATTGTAGATTAGTGTGGTGTAATGAAGCAGATTTATTTTCCCCCCGTTCTCTTATGACGGTTGAGAACATCGATTGTGTCACATGTTTACAGAAATTAATTTTTGTCATTGAAATCAGATTGTGGTTATTTATGCTTCAGCAATCAAATCAGAAGAGGAACCCTGTTGTAGAAAAATCAGTATTGGTGGCATACATGTACTTTGCTTTGTGGGCGAGTCGTGGTCTAGTGGTTCTGACTCTGGCCTTTCAAACAGATGGTCGTGGGTTCGAATCCTAGCCATGGCATGTTTTCCTTCAGCAAGAAATTTATCCACACTGGCGCTGCACTTGACCCAGGTGAGGTGAATGGGTACCCAACAGGATTAATTTTTTCATGCGCTGGTAATGGTAGCTCAAGCTAAAGCCAGGGTAATAATAGCAGCGCTTTGTATCCTCAGGCAAAAAGCGCTTTATAAATCCAGCTATTATTATTCATTATTATGATTAATATCATAAACCCATTGACCGCAGGATTCTGGTGGGCCCTGGACATGTATTAAACTTACCAGAATTCACAGGTACAAACCCTTATTGTCGTTTTTTGATAAGAAAATGGGTCTTTGAGAAGTCTAGCTCAACTTCTGTCTTGTATAGGCTGTTGGAGAAGCTGCAGTTCACAATTCCAAGCCCTAGTAGTCTGAATATTCATACCTCTTTACCGCAGTATACATGCATTTAAAATCTTGTAAGGAAATAGCAGAGTACATGAATTTTTTAGGAGTCAGGGAGTTCCTAAAAATCTGGGAAGTTTGAAATTCTTTTTCCAAAAATCAGGGAATTCCTCAGTTTCTTTTTAAAAAAGTCGGGGTTAAACATTCATGTACAGTACGTGTAGAGTACACGAGTTTGAGACTGCTCAAGATTATGTTTTCCTTTGATTTGTAGTTGTACTCATATCCAGTTTTGATCAAATTAGGATATGATTAATATTTCAATGCAATCTATTCTTTGGTCTAGATACTGTCATCATTGGGATTATAAAACTGTAACAGGATGAAGCTTTTCTTGGTAAAGAATTTGGTGATATTGGTCTGTATTTTAATATTCAACCTGGGATAATTGCCTCACGTCATTAAGTGGGTTTCATTTCAGGATTTCATGAAAAATGTAATAATTATAATAATAATAATAGCCAATTTTTATAAAGCGCTTTTCCCTGAATGGCTCAAAGCGCGTTACAGCATATTATTACCCCGGTCATTGGATTCATTTCAATCCCGCACGAAAAGTGCACAATATCCACTCCCTGGGGAGCATTCCTTGCATTCATCGCAGCCTCATTATGGCGCTGGCAAAATCAAACATACAATATCTTTCGCATCCTACCGGGTACCCATTTAGCACCTGGGTCGAGAGTGGCAAAGTGTGGATTAACTCCTTGCCAAAGGACGCTAGACCGCGGTGGGATTCGAACACACGACGCTCTGTTTACAAGGCGAGAGTCAGAACCACTTCACCACGGCTCTTCCATTTCCTTTTTATTTAACTGGCATGAGTAATGCTAGGCTTTGTTCTTCTATGGGTGATTTTGAATGCAGTAAAAGTAATTGATTAATTTCTCCCCCATATATGTATACATGTATGTTCATGCATACATACATATACATTTACATGTAGTTACGTTTTATTGTGTGACGAGAGACTACTAATTTGATGCACTATGTCAATCTTCATATAGACAATTTGTAATTAACTTCATTTGCAGTTGAAGATTTAAGTCCTTAAAGTATACACACAAAGAAAATTCACGAAAGTGATGATTATAGACAAATTATATATGAATGGAAAGGTCTTGTCTTTTTATACACAAATATGTCACTAAAAAGTCTTATCGATGTCGTGGAAATGCAAGAAATGAAATTATTAGAGACCATTCTAAGCCCCCCAGCCGCCCCCCAGACCGACAGTTCACGCAGTGAAAACAGTCGAGAATAATGACGTCACACAATAATCGAGCTCATCATCCCTCTGTGCATAATACTCTGAATCACCTTACTGACCTCTTCAATATCTTCCGAATTTACCGTTTTCTTCATGTAATGTGACATCCGAATTCTGTTTTCGACAACTTCAGACTATAAGGGAACCAGAACTGTGTTATTTTGCCCGTTTTTTATTGAATTGTGAACTGGAAAGATCGATTTTGTCCACTCGACAGTCTTCGTTGTGTTGCTCTACTAACTATTGAAAAACTCCAAGCTGCACGGTCCCATTCACTTGCTCCCGATGCATGTTGCAGGCTACGCTGTTTGATCCAGTCAAAAGTCAAGGTAAGCATGTTTGGAAACTGTACTTGTTCTGACGATGCATTCAGGTCAGATGACAGATACAGATCTGATATAAGTTTAGAATCATGCATTTTGGCATAACTACTATTAAAATTAAAAAGTTTTTATTTTAGAAATAATGTTTTTGTACAATTCCACCCAAGGCAAGGGTTCATTACATGCCGCCACGCACAGAAAAATCAAGCCATAGAAGTCGTGTGTTGTGGACCCAAGAAGTGAGATCCCAGACGCCTCCAGGCTAAGCACGCGCGACCCACTAGTTAGAAATCCACTGCCAAACGCGGTTCGTGGTGCGGGGTTAGTATACTTAATACGTGTGAGTGGCACAATTCCAGCAGATTTTTTCTTCAGATTTCTAAAACTGGTCAGGACTCAGGCAGGCAATTAAATTATTTAGGAGCACTGAGACTGAGTGGTATGGACCATGGCTGAAAATCTGCTGTTTCAGAGGAATGTTTAAGTTTTTATTATACACAGAATTATATCACCATGATGCCGATGTCATGAAGCCAGACAAATTTTCAGCAGTGATTACCCTGATTCCTGGCCAAAATCACTCACACGTATTGCGAGGTTAGTATTAGTATACTACTAGTACGTATTGCGAGTAAGTATTAGTATACTAACCACGAACCGCGTTTGGCAGTGGATTTCTAACTAGTGGGTCGCGCGTGCTGGGATCTCACTTCTTGGGTCCACGACTTCTATTGCTTGAATTTTCTGTGCGCGGCGGCATGTAATGAACCCTTGGGTGGGCCAAAATTAGAGTCTGGTGTTTCTTTCTGATTAGAGTGTTGCTGCATATATGTATGCGTAATGCCTTCAACAATGAAGATAAATGCAATCTTTGTAATGACACAGAGACTCAGAGAGCACCGTACCTCAAGTGATGTTCGTGTAGTCTCCACTTCACTACTGGAGTACTGCTACAGCCTACACTACGCTACACACTTACCCGGGTAGGTGTGGCGTACATGTACGGTAGTGTAGCGGTAGTGAAGTGGAGTGGGGCCTACACAAACATCACTTGAGGTAGAGCACCAGTGTTCTGAGTGGAACTTTTCAGGTGTCTAAACCTACTATCATTTGTTGTTGACCGGGAATTACATGCCACCGCACGTCATCAATCATCACGATAATTAAATTCATACTTTGATTTGATTATTTAAACTATTTCTTTTTTTCTCTCTTCTACACACAGATCTGCACAATTGCTAACTCTGGTGACTTCTGGTCTCTGCTTGCTACCTCAATCTGGGAGATTCCATCATGTCCTTTTACTATGATTTGGATATAGCCATTTTTTTCTTCACTCTTTCCAGGACCTACGGTTTGCAAGTTGTGGAATGATAATGATACAAAAGAAAAAATTTCTTTATCAATCTTGGAAACAATTTTGAGCACAGTTTTGGAGAGAACTAAGAAATTTTACTCGGACAGGAATACAGCTTGTCAAAAATAATAACACACAATTTAAAACGAAAGAACAATTTTAATGTTTCTAGGGCATTTTGCGAGAAATGTTATACTCAATCACACGTCCCAAATCAAGGGAAAGTCCTTTGATTAAACATGTAGTTGAATTGCGATTGCAACTCGACCTTATTACGCTTAAATTTGAATTTAAGACTTACGCTTGATTTGCAATTGAACATAAGTTTCTTGCAGTGCCCCATAATTATGTTTTGTTATCAGATATTTAACGTGCTGATTTTTCTCGAAAGGTATAATATATTTGTCCTTTTAAACGGTATTTGAATATGGGTACGCCTTTTATTTGTTTTCCACAATATTTATTGCATGTATGAACAGAAGTGAAATATTTATTGTGAAGCACTGTGAATGTTGTGTGATGGTTCATCATCAGACTGAAAGCCTGGTGGATGTGAGGAAGTGGCCTGGATGAAAGAAAAGTGAACATGTGTCCAATTACTGATTTGCATATTCTAAGACAATTTTGTTTCTGGATAAATTTTGCTATGCATTCCCTACATTAAGAGTAAAGGAGAAGTCCACGCAATCAAAAATTCATTTGAATTTAAAGAAAAATAACAAGATATTGCAGGAAATTTCATAAAAACTTTGATTCAAATTTATATAATTACTATTTTAACAGTTCCGTAAATATAACCTATTGTGATCAGATGAAGAGTTTCCTATCGTCAAATCTGCAAAGAATAAAAAACAAAATGCCACAAAAAATAGAAACGAATGTGATGTGAGTGACAACTCTAATTGGCATATCATTGTTTTGTGTATATGACTGTTTTGAGTAAAAACACAGGCATGAAAATTCTCCGCGTTCGCGTTTTTTGTTTGCTGAATTTCCCAAAAAAAAAAAAAAAAAAAAAAATCATTTTTTTTAATTTTCATTACAATCATTCAACTCAAACAGGTTTTTGGAGTTGTAAAATTGATAAAACCCAGGAGCTTAAGGGGGCGTTGCCCCCTTGACCCCACCCGTTAGCAGCGAGCGGCAAGCCGCTCGCCCGCGGTGGGCTTCGCCCACCGTCTTGTCAACGACATTTCCAAAACCCTTTCAGCTTTTTTTTTCATACCCAATTTTCATGCCTGAAAAACAACAAGGGAAATCACTCTATTCAAATAATTTTTAGTTGATGTGGACTTGACTTTTAACTCTACCCCTCCCATCCCAAATAAGAGTAGAAATAATCTAATCAAGAACTTGAAAATCAAAAGCAGCAATTAAGAAGCAAGATTTGATAAATACAGGTCTGAATAGAATTTCACAAGAAAATAAAAAGAGAAAAAAAAGATGGGTAGGGACGGGGAAGGAATAAAAAAAAAATACCCAGAAAAAAAAAACCGAGTTTTGAACCAGGGTCCTCGCACATGACAAAACAATGGCCAACGCATTTGGCCACAGACCATCGCCCTAACAGGAAGGCATTTTTAAGATATATGAAAGAAAGTCCGCTCGCCGCTGTTTCCTAATAATGCTTCGGCAATTCAACTGCAATTTCAGTCATTTCGCGATGGATATTGCCGTGTTTTTTTTGTGATTCCTGACTTTGCTACTTAATGAAATTTCATAATTTTTGTTCAGTCATAAAGAAGAATGTCTATGCTTTATATTGACTATAACATTAATGTGACGCAAGTGTGATTTCTACGTGAAAATATGCTTTGTTTATTCACCTATATTTCTTGAAAAAAAAAAATTCTAAGCTAAATATCGGTCACCAAAATACGTTAAATGTGCACTTTTTTTCACTGTTCAGTAAATTCAAACTTTTATCTATATAACAAGACCAATCTTAAGAGGAATAAACAATTCTAAGAGCAAAAAACGCTGATTGGAAAGATCGTCTCCAATGGGCTGGTGTCAGCTCAGCTACTCACTGCTCATTGTGTGACGTCACTCAGCTGGAGCTCGCAAGAGGACCGGTGGAAGGCAGAAATATGGCATGAAAATAAATCATTTTTGAGAGCTGATTTCTGCAATCTCTGATCACTATTTTGAAAAGTGAAGTTATATATCTGATTAGTAATACTTCCCCTTTACAATGATGACCACATAAAGTCATTATAAAATACTTTTGATTCTTTGGATGTATACTTTAAGGGTTTTGTCCAAGCACCAGATACTAAAATGAATATACATGTTGTATTTGTCTTTGCATTGTGATGTTTTTGGAAAATGGATGCTGTTTGTTTTATGATGTGGCTTTTTTTAAGAACTGAAGTTTGCCATTTTCAAGGTGGTGCAAAATTTAGTCAGCATTGCTCTATATGATGATATTAATATGCAACATTCATATGCCACTGCAACTTCACATCAAAGTCTCTTTTCCAAGGAAACAGGTAAGAGAACAGGAAGCGTTGCTTGAACTGTGAGCTTGTGCCATCAGAGAAAACATCCATGTGCTGGATCTCGGGGTACTTGGATTTTAGATGTGGAAAGATGGACGACATGAAGGCATGCACACCAGGCTTGGTGGGCTGTGGTGGGCTGTAGTTCACTTGAAACAATTGTATTGCTTTCACGGACATTTGCTTCAATCCATGCATAAGCTATGAAAAGGGTTGCCTGCTTGTGACCCCAGTGGCCTGAGTTGACTTCATTTTGTAGAATGAGGGATGCAATCTCAGCAAAGTCAAGCTGAAGGACGATATTGACTCCATTTGTGTCAGCTTTCAACTTTTCGAAGTGTGCTGACTGCTTCCTCTTTACATTGACATGTACCTGTATTAGGAAAGATTTCAATTGGTGCTTCAATTCACTGAATACATCTACCACACCTTTCACAGCTCCCTCCTACATGTACATGTACAGTGTATGTAGCAGCTAGCAGCTCCATGCACTGCTAGCGCCCACATGCACAGCGCTAGCGTGCATCATACATGTACATGTACCTACTGTACAGTACCGCGATCCCGTTCCGTAGACCCTGCGTTTCACACCGTCTGGTATATACATGTATTTAGTTCCCAAGACCGCGTACATGTATATTACCCTTATGGTCAGTTCCTTAGACCCCCATATCAGGGTTTCGTGAGGCACACTCCTCATCAAAATATAATTTGAGTGCCCCCCCGGATGCAAGCAGTCTGCTCAGAACACCACACTACAGTACATGCGTGATATATGTGCTCTTAGGCTGCATTCCTCAGGCCATTTGCTCTTCCACAATATACATTACCATATGACAACATAACATTTCCAAATTATGTGCACTTGACTTGAACGTACACCCCCTATGTGTGAAAAGGGGCGGGACGTACTTTTGAAAGTACAAAAAGTTAAGAAATTCTAACTTGTTTTTTAGAAACCTGACATAATAACAAATTGGGCAATATCCAACTTTGATTACTAGTATTTCAAAGTTTATATCAGATTTGAAATGTGTTGCAAACTTGAGCTATTAATATAAGTAAAATTATATCTTGTTGCTATGGCAACTTCAATGCCTTGCCAAAATGAAATGACACTTGGTTTGACATTATTTCTTTCAGATTCATACATGTACATTTCACTGTCTTAGCTGCTTTCAAGTGATATCTACATGTTATTAGTTCTGTTTGTAGGTTTTTGCAATTTTCTGGAACAGCCCATTTGTATATCTCTCTATTTTGCTTGTAGGAATTACTGAAAGGCAAATCCAGATAACCCATGAGTCTATCACCTCCAGTGTCCGGCAGCAGGAGCTCTCGGACAAGTGGACAGTCAACATGACATTGAACCTGTTGCTGGTGTCTGGGCTGGTACCCGAGGCTGTCTGGCTTGCTCACGAGCTAGGGGACTGGAAGAGTGCCTTTGCGTTGTCAGCAATTTATTCAACACAGATTCAAAGCCAGCTTGGAACAAAACCTCCAAGGTATTGTTGGAAATAAGTTAAATGTTTAACTTGCATAGGTTGACCTTCCATAAGTCAAAGTAATTTTTAGACCAAAATTTAGATTAGATTGTTATATGGAGTGAAGTGGCCCAGTGGACTAGTCTCCTGACTTTCAAACTGAGGGTCGGGGGTTCGAATCCCAGCCATGGCATAATTTCTTCGTCAAGCAATTGATCCGCACTTTGCTGCATTCAAACCAGGGGAGGCAAATGGGTACCTGGCAGGAATTTATTTCTTAAAATGCAGTGCACATGTGAGGTGCCCGCCTATAGCCAGGGTAATTATGCTGCATTACTGTAGAGCGCTTTGAGACTTCTGATAAAGTAAGTGTTGAACGCCATATGAGCAGGTATAATTAATTAAAAGGTCAAGTCTAGCTCAGAAAAATGTTGGTTTGAATCAATAGAGAAAAATCAGGCAAGCACAATGCTGAAAATTTCATCAAAATCGGATGTAAAATAAGAAAGTTATGACATTTTAAAGTTTGGCTTATTTTTCACAAAATAGTTATATGCACAATTAAGTCACATGCAAATGAGAGAATCGATGATGTCACTCATTTACTATTTCTTTTGTTTTTTATTGTTTGAATTATACAATATTTCATTTTTTACAGATTTGACAATAAGGACCAACTTGACTGATCCATAGAATGTTAAACAATGGTACATGTAATTCCACATTTTCAGGGAGAAATAAAACGTTGTTTCACAGGACAATGGGGAGAAAATTAGAATACTTCATATTTCATGTAATAAAGTACAAAGGAAATAGTGAGTGATGTCATCAGTTCCCTCATTTGCATACCGACCAGGATGTACATATAACTATTTTGTGAAATTGAGCAAAACTTAAAACGTCATAACTTTCTTATATTACATCCGATTTTGATGAAATTTTCAGTGTTGTGCTTGTTTGATTTTTCTCTTTTTATTCAAATCGATTTTTTTTTGGGGTGGACTTGTCCTTTAAGTCAAAGTCTCCACAGTCAGGCAATCAATTTTTTAATATACAATCTGACCTTTAACTTTATCTTCCCTGTTTATTTTCATCTCAGCATGCTTGATGAATCCCTCATTCTACCACCGAACCTATCTCCCACCAATCTCCTAAGGGAAGGGCTCAACTCCGTCCTCCAGACCCCTATCCTGGACCCCCAGGCATCCCCTACTCCAGGGAAGAAGGTCCAGAGAGCCGGATCCTTCTCAGGGAGCCAGAGACGAGGATCCTATGGCTCCCTTCTAGACTTGCCGGCGATGCCGATGAGGAAGAGCTCATCAGTGTGTAAGTGCAGACAGGATAAATGTGACCTGCCAACCCAAAACCATCAATAACTTTCCCAAAATGAATTTTGTGATTTCCATTGAGCTTGAAAAGGCACATCCTATTCTTTAAATATATTATACAGCTTGATTGATTAAAAAACCCTCGCAAGCATTTGATTGAATGCAGAAGAAATTCAGTAAATGCTTCAAAAATATATAACTTGATCGATCAACAAATATCCGCACAAGTACTTGATTGAATGCAGAAGAAATTCAGTGAGAGCTTCAAAAGTAAAGAGAGAATAAGGTCTATTTGACTTTATACACTTTCAGTGGAATCAAGCAAACTTCAAATCTAAATTTGCTGTATGCTTAAAAGGATGCATAAACTGGTAAAACTTTTCTCAAAATGTGATTAAAATTATATCCAGGTTCTTTGGTAGAGGAGGACAAGCTGGCCCAGGTTCAGTTGAGCCAGACCTTGACTGACATCCTGACAGCAGCCACCTTGAGCAGGCAGGACCCAAGCCACTGGCTCCTTGAGAGTATGATGGAAGAGTGCCTCGCCCTGGCCAAAGGCTTCACTTCGTTGGTCCCAGAAGAATTCTACCTTCCAGCCCCACCGTACTACTGCCCACAACCTGATTACATTCCAAATGTAGGTTGAAGTCATGTATATTCGTAAACGTCTCCTGCGACCTGTAACATAGAGGTTTGCAATGAATTGCAAGTATGAAAGAATCTCTCTGATTGGTTCTTTGTCAGTGTTATGAACAAAGTGCGCAAACAACGATGATCTTGATTGGTAATTGGCCTTTAGTGATTGAGTGCAAACATTTATGTTACAGAGTCCTAGTACATACTCTATCTTCATAGCCATTACATCTTTATAACAAATTTGTAGCTGAGCAAGAGTCAAAGGATTCACAATCGCCTCACCATTGATGTTGGCAATATCAGTCTTTTGCTTTAAGGTTAAATCACAAAACTTAGATAGATGGGAGTGTAAATTGCACAAGATTTTGCAATCCTACTATGGCCTCTTAGTAAAGAAGCACAGTCTTGTTTCTTTTGAAGAGGATGACAGGAGACGTGACATCAATGCTGATCCCCCACAATGCTCCGGACTGATACGACCAATGATACCCCAGTATCATACTGTTTATGAGCTCTCATGTAAAATAGTCTTGTACTGAAACTGTTTTTCTTTATTTTGTATAGGACTCTGATCCTCCAGAAGTTCTTGAAGAGGATGACAGGAGACGTGAGATCAACGACCTGGTGCAGCTGATCCTACTGGTCCTCAATGCCTCTCACTGCAGTCTGCCGTGTGCCAGATGGTATGTGGAGCAGTTGAGAGAGGTGCAGGAGAAGGAGAAAGCATGGAAGGTTAGTTGATTTACCTATTCCATAACGATCCATAGAGTATTTGGTATACATGTAGCGCCTTTTCCTTGCAGTTACAAAGTGCTTCAGAATTGTCTCCACTAGATATGCATATTGGTTTATCAATATTGATAACATTTCAAAAGAGACCGGCAGGTGTTTCATAAAGCTGTTTGTAAGTTACGAGCGAAATTATTAACGGTTGGTGATCCTTTCTTAGGCGCTAAATCACTATCGATGTGAAATTAATGTATATCATCTACCACAACAAAGAATCACCAGTCGTTTGTAAAGTTGCCTGTAACTTACAGACAGCTTTTTGAAACATGTACCAGGGACCCAGTTCATAAAGAGTTACAACTAGGATAACTTTGCCATTATGACAACAACCATGTTAATAAGGCTCAGCAGCCAATCACAATCAAGGGTTTTTTAAGTCTTGATGGAATGGGCCCCAGATGAACAATAGTAACAGTGAAAGTTCATTTATGCTTTAATTTTTGAATTAGTGAAATGAATGGGAAAGATAGGTGTAGTAGACTGGAAGAGAGAATGGAACAAACATCATAAGATCATGTGATTATTTTAATATCTTTTATTCCTGAAATGTCCCATCAGCCCAAAGAATCTTCAGTAGAGCTACCAGCTCAGCTTCAGGCCCACCTGTCCTACCCAGTGGACATTCTCTCCGGTATGGATGATCCTAACAACAACCTTGACAGCAACACCAAGGGATCGGTCTTGAAGTGCTTCAGGGATCTATGCTGTCTCCTTTGGATGCTGTATGTGAGAGACAAGCTATCTTTAGCTGTCCGCAAGTATCAGACAAGCAAGGAGAGATCCACTCATGTTCAGGTAGTGATCCATTTCCTTTCATATTTCCATCTTCACCTCTATCTTTCACTCATATTCTCTAAAAAGGTTTCAATTGTACCATGGTACAAAATCATAGACCATGCAGATTTTCTACATAATTACACTTATTTCATTGCTCAAAGTGTGTGCTAAAAGGGAAGTGTGATAATATGAGAAATATGCTTAAGCCATGGTTTTGTACCATGTCGCAATCAAAACCTCTTTTGAGAATATGGGCCTTTTGGTCCAGAATTATTCAAGTATATACATGTGCTAAATACATGTATGTCCCTTGAAAAGCTCATGATCCAATCATCTAATGGCAAGAGTTAAGTTCCTAGAAGCCGAGAATCCCACTTGAAACTCCATAGATCTTTGATGCTTCTGATTCAATTTACTTCATATGTTATTATCATGAAGCTGCAATCCGTCCTTTGAAATTGAACCTATTTGAGTATACACAAACAAATGCTCATTAAATGAAGCAAAGAACCTTTTAATTTTTGTTTTATTTTCTGTAAGGATATTTTTGCTGGATTGTCATTATGTGGGCATTCATAAATGTGATGAAAATACATGTATGTGTAACCATGTAAATGTAGGGGCTTTGATACTTTCTTTTCAATATAAGCTGTACTCTAATAATTTATTCAAACTGGCACTTTTATAAGTTTTCCATCAAAATAAATCAATAATGTGATGTATCCGTTTTCAAGATTTTTAAAGCCTTTTGTTTTAATTTATCTGTTTCATGTATCCTTTGATATTTCGTATAGCAAACTGCTGATCTGAAGGAACATGAGAAGACAGAGAAATTACTGAAACCTGTCCTAGACTGGGCGGAGTGCCTCTACCCATTCTCAAGATTTCTTCAGCTGGAGAATGAAGTCAATGACATCCTCATGACAGCAATTGCTGAGCTCCCTCTCACTAAAGAGACAGTGTCAATACTAGGCAGGCACTTCTATGACACACGCGATCTCCCACCTTTCCTGGAGGAAAAATTTGGACGGCTGAAGGAGAAGCTGAGGCGTAAGAAGGTCCCTGCGGATCAGAAGCATAAGAAAAAGAAAGACAGCAAGGAAGTCCCTCAAGGTGAAACTACTTCTTTAGTCTTTGAGACATTGATGGCTCACTACAAGAAGCAGAGCAAAAAGAGGATGCTGGAGCGGAACATCCGTAAATCTTCCTTCAGGAGTTTGGATGACAGTGTCTTTGAGGCTAATGAAGACACGGCACCAAGAAACCGTATTATGTCCAAAGCAGAAGATGATTCTGTATTTGATACGACAACAGAGAGTAATGGTGCCACTCCTCAGAAGAATAATGGAAGCCGTCTGAATTCTGAGGAAGTGAGGCAGTTCCAAGTCGGTTCCAGGGAGTTTGAAGGTAGTTCTGCCTACCTTCACTTTCTGGAGACTTTCTATTTGGTGACGTTCGGAAAGCAAGTTCAAGAAGATGCATTCATGTCTCACACTGAGCTCCCCTTGATTAGGTCTTTCCACAAACAGGTGTTTAATACAGAAATAAAAAAGAATGCTGGTAGACAACAGAAAGTGAGTCTGCCATCCTTGAACATGAATGATCTGCAGTTTGGACATCAAGCTTTAGATGTTAGTGTGGAACATGGTGAGATGAAGTCGGTTCCATCCAAAATTCATGGTCCAGGACTATTCAAAACGCTATTTGGTGGGCCTCTTGAAAGGGAAGATGTCACAGAAATACCCAGGTTACCACTTCAGCGGAGCAACAGTCAGACAAGTTTGTCTGGATCTATTAGTGAAAGCCCAAGGAGACAAAGGGAAAGGCGATCATCAAGAAGTAGGAACACTGTCCAGCTGAAGAAAAAGAAAGAAGACTCCTGCTTTACGGGCATCACTGTTGCCGAGGGATTTAAAGTAATCAGGCTGGGCTTTGGGAAGGAGTTTCAACAGCTTGTAAAGCTTGTGGATTGGTTGAGCAAATGGTCAGGAAGACAACCTTCTCAGAGATTCCAGAAATTGGACAACCCTGCAGAAGAGTCCAAGGCAGTCATGCAGGTTAAACTTCCTCAGCAGCTGATCCTAGTGAGCATGTGGCTCCTGCAGCAGGTGTATGCACCTGGTATCTTGCAAATTGAAGAAAGACATGCTCATATATCATCAAAGGATACATCAACTCATGTCAAAGTGCAATTTACCTTTGCTGGTAAACGTAGTAAAAAGAAGGATTCAGCGTTATCAGGGAGACATAGGCATTCTGGAAGGCGAAAGAGAGTCTCTTCGGTCAGTAGACAAGACAAGACAAAACTAACGGGTCATGAGAAGGCTTCTGTAGAGGATGATCACCTTCTAGGGGAAGAAGTTGCACCAGTAGATATGTCAAGACCCATCAGTGTTGGGAGTATACCTGCAATAGTTATCGAGAAGTCAGGTTCTAGTGAAAACCTTGTAGACTCTCTTCCATTGGGTGCATCAGTCAATGCAAATGACAATCATCCTCTGTTGGAGAGATCCCCAAATGAAGTTGGAAGCGAATTCTTGGATTACACTGAAGCAACCAGTTGCAGAGAGATCACTCCAAAGGTTAAAGAAACTGGAAAGAAGCGTCGTCAGCTGCCTGTAGTTAGCGAGGAAAAGCGTAGGAATTCCCCAAATATCAGCCAGTTACTCAAAGGAAAGATGACAATGTCTATTACAAAAAAACCTAAATCAAAAGCCAAATCTATTGATGTAGAGGACAGAAAATCATCGAAGAAGCTGACTCATAAAAAGAGAAGCAGCAGTGACCCTAGAAGGATGAATGACGTCACTGAATATGAAATGGCTGACTTCAGTCATGAGAGGAGGAACAATGCAAGTAAATCTGATGCATCTGATGATGTTTCCCAAACACGTCAAGACCAAAGTTATCCAGGTTCTGCAGAAACTCCAATTTTGGGCAAACTGCAGGTTGATTCCAGGAACAACCTACCTACATGTATGGCCAGTGATGACACTCTGTTCTCTAATCCGCACCCTGATCTATCAGACGGAGTAAAGATGAGGAGGCCTTCTGTGGAGATCCTCAGGCGGAGTCCCAGTGGGGGTGGTATCCTCAGCACCGAAGGCCACTTCTACCAGAGCTCTTCTAGCACCAGTTCGCCAGATGTAAGTTCTCTTGAAGATTCTGACGAGGACGAAGGTACCCTTGGTCATCCCCATTCGACCGGTGAGACACCCAGAAAGTCCGAGATGAAGTAAGTAGAACTCTCCTCCAAAAAGCTTCAGCTTCACCACAACCAACACACCCCCCTGGCATCTTGTTCGAGTCTGCATGAATAACCAACCCAAGCTCCAAAATCCATAGAGTTCATGTGCCTAACGAATGTCGGCAATCAGCGACACTTGTTGCCACTGCACCACCACACTCCCCAATCCTTCATGTGTTCACTGTATCATTTTAGTAGTTGAACCAAGCATGTTTCGTGTAGTTTTCTGTTTAGTTATGTGTATGTGATGGTGGGTGATTACAGATTCAATGTTTCCTGAAAACAGAGTTTATCTGATGGGTGACCCTTACCTTACACACTTCTTAACTCATGATGATCAAGATAAACATATTGTACCTTGTAACAAAGTTACTTTCAATGGCATGAAAATGGCTTTGAGAGTATGGGATCGAAGATCTGTGAATGAAACAATATGTACTCAATATTCAATAGATTTCTCTTATAAAGATTGCTGTTGGCTTCAAGTTCTCATAAATTGAATACGGGCAATTATGTTGATTATGGTTGAATTTAGAAAGTGGGTGGTCTGTCGAGGTTATTCTTTATGGTTTATAAGGTATGGAGCATGGCATTTTATAAAGCATGAATCAATCCGCTGCAATCTACACATCACTTGGTGTTTAAACATATGTTTGACATTCATGCAGTCTTTGGCGTTCCCCACCCCTTGATACTAATTTCTATTCCGTAAATAATTTGTGACCAGGAGCCATGAAACCGCAAAAGGGAGCCAGAAATTATTTTTTAGGAATTGATTGTGAAAGAGGAGATTCTCCGCTACAAAAATTATGATTTAGCAGTGGATTATCCCAACCCAATTCACAAAGAGGGGAATGATCACTGTCATAGAATGTGCAGAATGTACATGTACCTTTTGAGGAAGATGGAATTCAGTGTTGCCAGTCACTTAAAGTATACCGACTCTCTCACTCTATTGTTCAAAGGTGAATGAATTAAAGAATCTTCAAATTTCCCCAAAGATAGCATAGTACAGTGGATATTGTTTTAATACTAAAAAAATATGACTACTATAAAAGAAATACTGTTGTTGAGCTCCTACTGAAAATCACATAGAACAATATTTGGGTTGTTTTATCGTGCTGGGTTAATTGCATCGAGTTTGAAAATAAAAGTTTGGTACAAGAGAATTTCATCAGGAGAGCATTTCAAGCAGAGGTGTCTCAGTGATTTTCTCTGATAACTGTTATAAGCTTCTGAAATCCTTGCATCTGATTGGCTGAGAGCAAATTAGTCAGTGAAAATCACTGATAAGACTCTTCTTGAAAGTGTCCCCTGAAATTTGCAGCAAGTAGATCCCCGATTCTTTGTTGGGTCAGAAGAGAATGTCATGAATTCAAAAAGTGGTTTCCATCAGTGAAGAATGTATTTGCTCATAGTCATTTAAAATCAGTCTTAGGGGAATTAATTTTCAAAAGTACATGTAAGTCAATGATCATGTTTGATAACCTTCATTTATATCATGAATTAGATTATCTCCCTTGTAATTTGAAGGTAAAATAAACCATCTCCAAATTTTTTGTTACTAGTCCATTAAAACAATGGATTACCATCTATTCAAGTCATTTAATTACCTCTATTCCTTTATGTAAGCTTTCACAATTCATATTTGATCAAAAACATAATAAGTTATGGCCCTGTCACATCGTTCTGTGCAAGCCTGCATGCGTGTGACTTGCAGGTAACTATTTTTGCTACCTGCAAATCGCCTGCAATGACAGTATCTCGCACGCATCTCACACGCAGTTGCCCACAGAAGCGCACACAAGTCTGATTTGCATGCAGAAATGTTTTGAACATGCTCCAAACTTTGTTACAGGTGAGTTGCGGGCAATCACTCGCAAGGCTTGCACGGAACGATGTGACGGGGTCTTTATGATTCATTACATGTATATGTTTGCAGTAAATCAATTAGGTTAGCAAGTACTAGTATACTCACATTTACATAATCATACTCCCTTTCCAAGGTACATCATGTACCAGGGGCGGATCCAGCTTTTTATAAATGGGGGGGGGGGGTTGGGGTGGTATGCGAGGGAGCGTAGCGACCGAGTCCAAGCGAGCGGAGCGAGCGAGGGGGGAGGGTGTGGGAGGGGGTGTACAGTAGGGAAAATTTTTGAAAATCTGTGTGTGAAAATGGCGTTTTCTTGCATCTAAAAAAGATAAGATTTAAAAAAATGGTCCCCGGATTTTTTTTTTTTGGGGGTTGCAACCCCCCCAACCCCCCCTCTAGATCCGCTTCTGTGTACTGTATGTGTGTCAGAACTTTCAGAGTAACATGAAATCAACCTACATGTATCATGTGGATGACCATTTCTCTACCTTCAAGAGAATATGGATACCCATATGCAATTTGCAGGTCCACATTTTCTAGCTATGTAGAGAGACATATCACTCTCCTTTCACCATCAAAATGGACCAAATTAAGACCTCGAAATGCCTTTCACAAACCAACAATTTTGTGCTACATTGTATTCATATCACTCATGTCATGTCAAACAGAAAATTGAAATTATGTGAGATATCACTCATACTTTTGCAGGTTATAAAATCTCATTTTTTTATGTTGCAGCCCTGTATTGAGACCATTAGATATACATGTAATGAATGATAATAGTAATAAAATTTCCAAAATGCTTTATATGATTTAAAAAAATTATAATTAGACAACACAAAAAAAATATCAAATTACTCTTTAAAAAGCATAGCAAATTGAGCCAAAATTATGTATATGTTCTTCTCAGTAATGTGCCTATTCCAGTGACTCAATATCATGTACATGTAGGTTCATTTTGGAAAATTCTGAAATATAATGCTGGGCCTAACTGAACTTAACTGTATGTGTGGATGTGAATGCCAAATATAATCTGGAACTTGCATATTCTTGCAGTATAATTTGAATATATACTTCTATTCCTTTTTTTATATTTATTTTGATTTGTCTATGAGACAAAAATATGTAGTACTGTACACTGTGTTGTAAATAATTTTAGAGGAAAGCTTTCTGCAACATTTTTTTTCATATACACCACCTTTTGTGCTAAATTATCATTTATCTGCAACTCTTGTATAAGGCAAGTTCATATAATGTAAATATGAAATTAAATTCATTATTAAGTAAATTATAATAAGTAAATTATTATTAAAGCTTCAAGCAAAAACACTGAGACATTGATTTGTACTGCCAACTATATATATACTGTACTAGAGTATGTACAATACTGTAATACGTTTATTTTATCATGTACATGGTGTACAACCTGTATAATTGACATACAATATATACCACGGAGATATGAATCATCTATTTGAAATTGGGTAGTAGAATGTAGTGTCTAGAAACACATTAAGTGCTATATACATTTAAGCATTGCATAATGTTAATTACTATCATTATTATGTTTTAGTAACTGCATTTTCTTAATTCCTTTGTCATTTCCATACGATTGTTAACCTAAAAGATTGCTGTGTAGACTGTGTAGTAAATGGTATACTCACCATTTATACTTTTACTTTTACTTGGGAAGTAGTCAACCATTTTCACAAAGTGCCTTTTTGAGAAAAAGAGCTAATAAGTGATGCTGATGATGATCCACAGCATTTATATTGCGCCATATATATTTTTTAAACAGTCATAGGCGCAGGCTCATCAAATCAAGCTACATGTAATTACTTCACATCTGCTGTTGTCAATTTCATAAGTATGCAACACTTTAAAGAACAAAACTCGTATGGAAATGTAGAACTTTGTTATCATGTCCATCTCATTTTTTTTTTTTTTTTTTTTTTTTTTTTTTTTACTTTTGTTGGGTTATGCAAGTGTCTAATTTTGTACTATAGTATAGAGTATATAATTTCATACTATAGATATAATTTGTGCATCTTTGCTGCATTAACAAATTTGATTTGTGCAATATTAATGGCCATGTTCATGTATGTGTATTAAGAAGTGAACAAAACAGCAACATTGTTTGTTGCAGGCACTTTAGTTGATATTTTATTTGTTCATAATTTCAGCAGATATGCTTTATCAGGTTTCGTTGGGTTATAGCTTGTGAAGGAATTGTGAAACAAAAAATATACTTTTTTTTCGCAGTAATGTTATTAATTTGGGTTAAGGCAAAGTCACAAGATTATTACATGGAACATTTAAATATTTAATATTTTATTAAATGAGAAGAACTTGACCTTAAATTACACAAAAGGACACTATTAATGGAAACTTGCATGTATGGGAATCATGATTATTAATCAACAGGTTAATTGATTTAGTAAACTCTCTACTGTAATTGGGTCTTAAAGATGACTAATTTTATGATTTTATTTGAACTTGAAGTAGACTTTCCAACAGTAACTAATTAAACAGTACAACTATATTTCATGATGATAACAGTGCCTGTAAATAGGCTTGAGATAGATTATATTCATTGCTGAGACTTTATTGTTAATTAAGTCTTGTATTTGTGTACTAGTGCCCAGAGACACCAATTGTGGAACAGCATTGTAGAATATGATTTAATTTGAATTTGAAATCAAATCATTCCTAAGAACATATAAAAGCATTGCCATTTGAAATGTGCAAACATTGCAATATATCTACACATTTGTTTGTATGATTTAATTTTCCCTACATCAAATGTTTGTGTATTATTGTGACTGTGACCTTTTGAAGTAAACAGTCCATTGCTTCAATGTTTCCAAAGAAGAAAAGTCAAAATAGAAAAGATGCTTTGCTTGCCTGCAACACTCATTTAATGTCCAGTAATGGTTAATCTAATTATTTTCTTTATTCATAATTTTTCTTTCTATCTCTTGAGATCCAAGAGAATATTGTGTATTTTTTGTTGTTGTTGTTGCATGAATAAGGAGATTTGTGGAAAACAGAAAGAAATCTTGTGATATACATAGACCCATAGCTTGTCGATGTGATAAAGAAGTACATGAGATATTGATTGGTGCTGTATAAAAGATGAATAAAATTCAGCATGTTACAACCCACATGTTTAGTATACATCATTTCACTTGGTAGTTTGTGAATCATGGTTGGCCCTTGTTATGAATTGCACTCAGTCTAGCTGTTGTTTGTCTTTCTCTCCTTTACCTCCCTTCCTCCACTTTCTTATCATTTTCAATCCCTTGCTTGTTTTCCTTCTTTTTCTATTGTTCTTCACCTTGCTTCCTCCTCATTTTCTTCTCATCTTTTTTTGCTGGTTCTCCTCCCTTTTTCTCCTTCTCATCCCCTCCTCTCCTTCTTTTCTACCTTTTCCCCTTCTCCCCATTTGTGTTCTTCTCCTTTCCTTTCCTTCTCCTTCTCATCCTTCCCATTCTCCTATGCTCCTTAATATTCCCCCATTTTCTTAGAGTTTAATTGTATTCTTTCCTCATCATCCTTTCCCTTATCCTAATGTATTAGGATTGGCCTTCCCCCTCCTTCCTCTTCCTCCTCTTCTTCTTCTTCCTCTTCCCTCTCCTCTCTCTTAATATTGTTCCCTTTTCTTAGAAATCCATATTATTCTTTTCTCTTCCACAACTCCCCCCTCCTTTTCTTAAATATCATATGCTAGCTTCACTCATGCCACACCTCTCCCATTGAAGCATTGTTCAAAATTAGCTCAGTTGTGAATTGACTAAATCGGTCATTTGTTTTCATTTCTCCCAAAACATATTTAACCATGAACACAATATGCAGTTTATTCCAAACTATGCTGACTTTTATTATGGTAACTATGCACGCAGTTCTGCGTCAACTACTAAAACATCCAACAAGTCCTGTCATGGAAAGCTCTGAAGGTCCATCAGCAAATGGATGAATCTAATTTCAGGTATAAAGATATAGGTCAAAGGTCATTTTGGTTCAATCCATGGTTAAAGATTTTAAATGAAAATTAATGAAAAGGTTATAGTTTTGAAATTCATAGATTTACATGTATTTTTAAATTATAAGTCATGATTCTGTTAAACTTTGATGTGGCTAACAGTTTTTATTATCCGGTCAGTGTCGAAGGTCATTCCAGGGGAGTGTTTCATCAACATTTTCATCCGACAAGTTGTCAGATCTGACATCTTTCTCTGATGTTGATTGGCTGAGAGGTACTGTTACTATGGTAACTGTCGGATAAAATGGGACTTGTCGGATAAAATGTCCGACAAGTCCTTTCATGAAACGCCCCCCTGATCAATTTACTTTGATAAATATCAATATCATGTTTATTATGTTAAAAGTATTTAATCAAAGTAGAGGGTTTGGGATGATAATTTGATGTCACAGATGATATGAAATGACTTATGTGAGGGGGGAAAAGGATTTAAGGTACAGAAAGTGGATCAAGGTTGAAGGTCCTTTCAGGTGAAAATCTTGATAGGAAGTTTTAATATTCTGTCCAAAAGTGAATGTTCGTATTCATCATTTCCCTTATTCCTTGTGTTTCAAGTATGTATGTTTCCATTTCAAGGGAGGGGGAAGGTAGGGGTGTAGAATGGATATGAAGAGGAGAGGGGGACTGAGAGTAGGCCTATAGAAGTGAAGGATGAAGTAAAAGGACCGAGATAGAGAATGAAGACGTATGAGGGAGGAGGTTAGGGAATAGAGAGAGAGAGAGATTCATGGAGGTGGAGGGGGGGAATATATTTTGCAATTAACATACACAACAGAAGTATAACAAGTTAAATAAGATTTTTTTAAAGACAAATTAAGCGCATTTATAATCTCTGGTTTAATATTCCTATATATTTTATGATGCTGATGATGGGGGTTGTGTTGGTGGCGATGATGGATTTTGTATTGGTTGAAAAAACTGTAAAAAAAATATGGGTAAAGTTTTAACCAGCACGAGGGTGATTATGTGTCCAACCAATTATTTTGGGTAGTATTAAATACCCACTGAATGCGGGAAGCGTATTGCCTTCCAGTATAACTATAAGGTTGAAAAATAAGCAGCAATTACTTTAGAATGGGCAAAATTTTAATCACACTGGATCAATAAAAAATGCCCCCAAAGAAATGCCCAATGTTGGTTGGACACATAATGATAATTACCCTCATGGAGCATTTTTTGCCCAATATTTTTTTTAGAGTGAATTTGGGGCGGTTCGTGAAAACAATGTAATTTTGCAATAATGAGCTTCGATCATACACGCCCTCTCGAGTTTAGAACAGTATAACATATTTGACAACCGACGTAAACAACGAACAGTTCAGTTTGACTTGTCACGGAGAAAAAAGTGCCTAAAATTTCCGAATGAACTATATTTTGATAAGCTTTGTAGAGTAACCAACAGTAAGTTGTTGAGGTATCACTATCAGTTGATAAATTGCATCTCAATAGTTTGTTGCGTTATTGTGTAGAATGTGATCCCGAGACCGTGTCTGTGATTGAGAATGCGGCATTCCTGTTTGGTCCCATCTGTTATGATTTATGTAGTGTTTGCCGAAGTTAGTGGGTGATTTCAAAATTCAAGCCAGGTGTTGGCCTTGGTGTTGGTGTACCTCAAGTGATGTTCGTGCAGGCTCCACTTCACTTCACTACTGCTATACTACGCTACACCTTCCGGAACATCAAGGTCCAAAATTCGCTCTGATATTCTGAGTGGCAAAAAATGCATACCGTATTGTAAAATTAAAAATAGGGCCTACAGTGTCAGTAGTACAGGCTACCACCGAAACTAGCCAGTTAAATTTTCATTAAGATTTATAAGATTAACTCATTAAGAAGCTTAATTTCTTATTTTTCATCCCAATTTCACTCCATATCCATCCTCCAGTTAGCCTCGAAATTGGTGATTTAGAGCCAACATCGAGTTCCTCACACGTATAAATAATTCGCTGCCGATTTAAAAACAATGCGCGTGCGATGTTTTGAAATCGGCAGGGAATTATTTTTTACGTCTGTACGTCGAACTCGATGTTGGCTCTAAGACTAAATCACCAATTTTGAGGCTAACCGGAGGATGGATATTCAGTGAAATTAGGATGAAAAGTAAGAAATTAAACTTCTTATTCTGTTTAAGCTAGTTTCGGTGTAGCCTGTAGGCTGTAGGATTTTTACAATAAATATGCATTTTTTCCCACCTTTGCCACTTGGAGTATCAGACCGAGTTTTGGACCTTGATGTTCGGGTAGGTGTAGCGGTTGAGAAGTGGAGTGGAGCCTGCACAAACATCACTTGAGGGTTGTGTTGGTGTTGAAATTTGGATTGCTTCCCCTAGCTCCAAAACTTATTCAGAGTTTGTAAAACCGATCCAGGACATCTCAACAACGAGTGACTTTTCGGGACCATCTTCATTTTACGTTTGGTGTTTAATCGTGTAAAAATTGACCTAAGTAGGGCAAGTCCAAGAAAAGGTCACCCTAGGCCTAGAAGGCAAAATTTCATCTTTAATTTAAGAAGTTATCTTTGGTGGGGTAAGAAAGCCCAAATGTTGAATTTTAAAATTTCATAAAGAAAAATTTGATAATATACATATTTATGCTAATTTGGGGCACCTAATTTGCATAATTGGTAAAATGGGCGTTACGTATGGGACAATTATAAAAACTCATAGAAAATCAAAACAAAACTTGTAAGATTTAGTCATAGGTGGGACATGGACCCCATAACAATGGGGAAAAAAGTGGTGTCATCTAATTAAATATGCAAATTAGGTCTTGTCCAAGGATGGAATGTCCCATACGTAACATTTTGAGGATGTTTTTTTAAGTTATTTCTCATAATACAATACTTGTATTGTTGTATCTCTGGGAAGTTCTAATTCATTAAGTAGGAAATTGTTATATATACCACAAAAAGTTTCAAAAATAAAGATTACTTTTTAATTAAAACTTAATTTAAAAATTGTTACGTATGGGACAATATGTTACGTATGGGACATTTACACACAATGTCAATGGGGAGATTTGTGTACAAAGTGAATGGAGAAAAACCAATTTCAAGAGTGCTCTAAAAAGTGATTATTTAACTTTTCTTTAGTGTTTAAAGACTAATTTGTTATGAATACTGATTGATGAAAACAATCAAAAGTGAAAAAACTGTGAAAATGGAACAATATGAAAAAAATAAAAAACAATAGAAATACATGAAACCATGAAAAACAAGAAAAAAAATTGTTGAAATGGCTAATTTTCTTTTCAGTCATATCAAATATGTCTCAATAGAACATTTTAAAAGAAAAAAACTCTTGTTATTTCCATATTTTTTATTATTTGGATTTTTGAAATTATGGGGAAAATTATGTACGTTCTCTATGAGGACAAAATGTCATGTCATTAATTTGTTTAATTAGAGTCTGTAATTAGAGGGTTTGGGCTTATGACATGAAACTTGCCATAGATATACTAGAGTGTAGTGACTTCTATCACACTAAGTTACAAGCTGTCAAATGAAATACTTTCAGAGAATTCTCAACTTGAAAAAAAGGTTATAAAAATTGTCTTTTTTCTGCGTCCCATACGTAACGGCACATCTTTTCTCTCTAAAAAGTCAAGGTCAAGGCCATATGACACAATTTTTTGCATGATTATTCTTCTCCTAGATGTCTACCATCATGAGGGTATTCAATTTAATCAAAGTCATTTAACACTATTTTTCAGGTCATTAAAGCCTCTGAAATGTCCCATACGTAACGCGCGCAAATTCTTGGACTTGCCCAGTAACACACCAACATCAAAACAAAGGTCAACACCATAGGCCTACTTGAAATCACCCAATGTATGTTCAAACTTCATGAATTTTTAATAAAAAGTCAATTCAACTGGTGAAGGGGGGGGGGCGGACGACAACCTGAAATTGAATGAAAGTAAAGTTACATGCAAACATGAATTTCTTTTAAATTACACAAATCGTTTCAGTTAAAATCGGTTCTACTTCTGATATTCCCAAGACATACTTAGAAAAATTAAATGTATGAATTTCATGAGAAAATCTATACTTGATTTTTGACGTCATATGTGAGCAGCTTCCCCAAATATCGCGTAGCAAATGCAAAGAGTCTACATAATGAAATCCTTGCGAAATACTTGGACATTTAATGCCCAGGCAAACTGAAATAAGATGCTTTATTTCAAAATATATTAAACTTGTAATGATTTTCTGAATATCAATTTGCAAAATTAGATAACTAATAAAGTGCACTCGGAATATCATGCATGATTCTGAATCCTTTAGCTTAGTTTAGAGGAAGCTGTAATTTGATTGTTTTTTTGTTTTTTTTGTCTTTCAGGAATGCAATGCAAGAAGATGAGAGGAGTCGGATGTCACTGTCAGACATGCAGTCTGAGGCTAAGGCAACTACTGCTGGAAGAGGGAAAGGGAAAAATGGAGATATCAAGAAGCTAGTTAGATCTGAAGTCAAAAGGATTATGGAGGTGAGTGGTTGGTAATGAAGACATTGACAATGACATTGCCTCCAGAACCACCTATGGTTTTTCTGGGGATTGTCTGTCCGTCTTTTTTCTTGTGATAACAAGAACCATTGATTTGACGTATCAATTTCAAACATGGTCGAAGTATATGTACATGTATAGTGACATTGATTTGATCATTTTTATTGAATATATATAATTTTGGTATGGGGGGGGTGTTGTTGAGGTCAAAGGTCATGCATAAAAATACCTCTTTCTCTTGGTAATTGAAGAATGTTTTGAGGGATGATCTTGCTAATGTGAGTGAGGATGATTTATTCATGTTATGTGTAGAATAACCCACCCAGATTTCTTTGAGGCATACAGAGACTAAATAACTTTCATTAAATATCTACACACTCCCTTCTGCTATTTATCTTATTTTGAAAGTTAATTTGAACATAATTTATACATTTGTGATATATGTAAGGAATTCTATGCTTTTTCTTTTGCAGGTGGTGTCAGGAAAGAAAGTTGGGTGGAATGCGTATCAGTTGACCCTTCTTTATTCTTTCAAATTTATTTACAGTAATTTTTATCATTGTTCATACCCAAGTTTTTGATAATACGCTATCCAGAATCAGAACAGAGGGAGTGAATGCTCTTTAATACCAATCCACTTTGAGTAATTTAATGGCCATTAACCATGCCTACAATATATAGGGTGAGGGTTAGTTGATGTTACTTTAAAAACTTGATTTGAATAGTTTTTACTGTAGTGAAACATTTGATAAAACACTAATGTCTGGTCCAATTCTGTGATGGTATAATCCTACATGTACATCTTTGTTTATTCCCTTCAAAGGCACAACACCAATCCATGATGAGTATGCTCGACACAGCAGGAACATTAATACTGAACAATCTAGAGCAAACGACTGATGGACAGCATCATGCTTGCACAAATGGTTCCATGTCCTCAAACGGAAATGAGGGCCATCAGAACAAAACTGATCAAGATTTACCAGACCAGGCTGAACAACAATCAATAGCAGGCCCTTCATATGTAACAGAAACAAAGAAAAGTCACAGTGTTGGAGAGGATAGTTCTAGAGACAAAGGTTCACGCACTCCTGATGGTGAAGTTCAGGTTGAAACTTTCGCTGATTCTGCTGCCCAGGCGAGTAAAGGAACTAATGGAGTTCCTCCTTTGAAGCTTGAGGACCTGGCTAGCTCTAGAGAACCCAGTTACCATCACAAAGGAAGACCTCCAATGTCTGCAAGAAGCATTCCAGGAATGATGACAGGATTTCCACTTCTAACCATTCCAAAAGACGATGGTAGGGGTGAGCAGGGTGCTGTGGGCATGGTAGGGGGGAGTGAGTATGACTTGATACCCACCAGGGAACGGGACAGTGCGAGAGGTCCCAGTCATGACAGAAAGGACATAGTTCTTTTGAAAGTGTTACCAGAAAGGACAGTTGCTTCCTCACCACCAAGGAGGGGTCGAGTCGAACCCCCTCAGTACAAGCAATCTTTTACTTTTGATAATCGTACACCGCGTGGCCCACCGAACTATGCCCTTCAAGGAATACCGCAGAAGGTGATTAGTGGGATGCCTCTGCTGAGGATACCCCCAGAAACAGATTACAAATTTCCTGTCCCTCAACATTCCAATGTCCCCTACTCACAAATGAATCAGCCTAAGATGATGCACCAAGGTGACCAGACACATGCTCCTCCATACGCGATTGGTCATCATGGCCCACCTGGGCATACTCCACGTGAAGCATGGGGGAATCGACCGGCAGAAGGGGCATATTCAGTGTACCCTCTACAAGGGAAGATTGATATCCCACTTTTGAGAATTGACAGTGCCAAACCTACCATGGCTGCACCACAGTCGATGCAACATGCTCCTGTGCGAAGTCAAGTGCCATCAAAACCTTCCCAAACAGAAAGAACTAGAATCAACCTCCCGCTCCTGCATCTTAAAAACCCCGAGCCGCAACATCTACTGCAAGCGAACTTTAAAAGGCCTCTCCAGCCAAAGCTTCCAATTGTTTCTCCAGAGGAGATCCTTGCTTACCAACAGGAGAAAAGGAGGCAAGAGCTGGCAAGGGAGGAGGAATTTAGGAAGCAAAATGGGGGACAAATGCAACTCTTGCATCTGGAGCCAGAACAAACTACAGATGTGCTTGCCACAACCTCTAGGTAACATTCAATATCTATTCTTCCATTCATAATTGTAGCGTATGATAAGTTTACATGAGAATGCCCTTTTGTTGATATAAATTGGGCAATTTGTCTCACCATAACAAATATGAAAATGTTGATGAGTTTAAATTTTAGTCATGTACAAAGTTAATGCATAGTATTCTTGTGGCCTTTATGGGGTGACAGTTGTAAAGTTATTCATCAAGTTAAAATGACTTTAATCCTGTTGTGGAAAGTTGTCCCAAAATTAGATTTTGTTATGAAATGAGAAAAAAAAATTGAGGAGTAAACAGTGTATTTCAATAAATCATTGTCTTAAATCATGAATGTTAAAAAGAAGAGTGTAGTCTAATTTTTTCAACCAGAGATAAAACTGGGTTTCATTAAATGGGAATACCATCCACTGTTATTAATCAAATTGTTTGTTAAAACCTTTTTAATGATCACAGACAGAGAAGAAGAGAGAGATTGGAAAGCAAAGAAAATGATTCCAGGATGGACCTCGAACCAGGACAAAAGAATGCAAAAATCAGGAAATCAAATACCCAACCCAAACACTTCCAGAAAGGCAGGAAGTCTTCAAAGGTTAATGATATGATTTTGAAGGAAGTTTCGTCTGATGAGGAGGAGGTGATGGAGAGGGTGCCTCCCATACCATCTCCGAGAGGAAGGGTTGTTATGGTGATACCAAAAGAAGATGAGACGGAGCCCTCCAGGCAGAAAGAGGCAGAAGAGAAGGTTATGCAAGTGGGATCAAACAACAAGGTTTGTAAACCCTCTCCATTCTTAAAGAAAGTCTTAATGCATTCATGTACTGAATATGTTTCTATTGACTACCAAGAAGCAATGATATACATGCAGATTCTGATGGATTAACTGAAAGCTGTTTCACCTAACAATGTTATTGTTATTTAAGTTTTGTAAATTTTTTGGTGGTAAGTTATTCCATACTACAATTAATTTCTAAAATTTTCTTCCATTTTTTTTTCCTAGATGGAGACTGATGTCAAGGAAAGACCTAAACTGACCACACATGATGTAGAGACCCAAGTATCTGCTGTAGGAGCTGGCTATGCCATAAAACCAGGTAGGGTTTCATTCCTCAAGGATATCCCATGTCTCCAATATTATTCATGTAAAGACAAATATATATATATGTACAAAATGTAGTTTATATGTAGCAGATATATTTGCCATATATATGGTACAACATGGCACTTACAAGGACTTCATAGAGTCAACAACATTTAGAATTTCGGACTCTGCACAGGTGCCCCTCCAAAAAATATGAAACTGTTACCAAAATCTGGGTTACTCTTGGGCAACACAACCTATGGTACATGCAGACCTGCCAACCAGTACGTTTTAGACGTTTTTTTTTTGTTTTTTTTTCAAAATCGTAATTTATTGAGAAAAATCATCTCTATATGTCTCTATTTTTATAAAACGTACACAAATATGGTTATTAGATCAATGTAATTTCAGGTAACTTGTTTTTTTTTCAATCATTTTGTAAAAACCAGGGTGAGATATACCGTAAGTAACGGTGTATTAACCGCACCTTTTTCTCGGCGGGATATAAGCAAAAGTCGGGGGTGCGGTTTATCCACGGTGACGGGTCTGAGCCCGCCCGTGTAACCCCTCCCGAACATGTAAGAAGTCTGCCAGTTCACAACACATCGAGTGGCCGGGCGTAGCCGCCCAGGGCAATGTCGTTTAGAGGGGTATGAGCCGCGGGTAATGGGAAGCGATTATTACGATCTTAATCAAATAGTGTCCATAACAAATGCACCCACCTTCATGACACTAATTTCGACTTTATTCTCAATTCAAAGCAGTGAAGTTCCCTGGCTAAGTTCAAAGAGACGCCAAGCATTCTCGGTAATAATTTGTCACAGCTGAGCAAGAGCGCGAGCCGAGAGCTAGCTTGCGTTGTATTGTGGTTTTAGTGCGACTTAAGCTGTCGCTATTCATTTTAACCCCTCAATGTCCCGTTTCGCGCCAGCTTATTTTTTTCTTTCCTGTTTGCTTTTCATAAGATACCATGTACACCGTGCACTACCACTACTGATGGAGAGATCAGTGTGCACCACGTATGAGAGAGACGGCACGAAGCCGCAAAACAAGCGGGAAAAATGCAAATTTCTTTGTTTCTTGAACCTTCCTGTAATCCTGTATCCAAAATTTATGCTAAGCCATCGAATGCTAGACAAATTCTGAAAGTGATTGTGAGGTTGTGATGCAAGAAATGTGAAAGACACAGTTCTCAATTTGATAAGATGTACTGGTAGTGGTACCGTATCGAAGTTTGCAATGCACTACATGTACAAGAACGGCAGTGCTGTGTGTGTGCATGTACACTGTGACTGAGTGTGTAAGTGGCCAATATTGTCGGGACCTTTCTTTCTTGCTAACATTTGTAGATGAATTGATCAAGAACAGCAGATTTCCGCATACCGGTAATCTCTTTGAATACTTTGAAATCTTTAACTTAGTTTTTGTTTCTTCGTACCTCAAATATGCATGTAAATGTGAGAAGGATTTTTTTTTTTTTTTTTTTTTTTTAGTCCAAAGTTGGGGGTGCGGTTAATACACGGGTGCGGTTAATACACCGTTACTTACGGTACACAAGTTTCAATGGTTTTTTTTTTCATCTGCAAGAGCAGTGCGCATTTTAGCTTGCATGCAGCTTGAGCGCAGTGATGGGCGAGTGCGCCAAGCATTTTATTATGAAATACACTTTTTGGGGAAAAATACAAAATATTTATCTCACACGGTAAAAATACTGATTTTTTTTGTCAAAATACTGATTTTGGGGGATAAGAATACTGAAAATGTAAAATACAACTTGGCAGCTCTGTACATGTAGTTTATGCATATGGTTCTCTCTTAATCAGCATACATTCTCAAATGAAATTGGGTACCCACTATGTTCTTTAATAGTTCCATAGATTATTCCAGAGTGTCCAAAGTGTTTTCAGACAATAATACATGTACATATATATATATATATTTTTTTTTTTTGGGGGGGGGGCTCTGGAGATGCTTCCCCAAAGAATTTTACTCTGAACAGACATTTTAGATGTTTGGGTTTGGTCTATAGAGCTTGCCACATGCTCTCTCTATACCACAAGATGTTTACTCCATCGTTACAGGGCTGAGTATTATAGATACATATATCATATGTGAGATGTTAGATATCGGCCTGTTTAAAAAATAAATTGGAATATCTTTGTTCGTCTTTTTAGGAACGTATGATGAAGCACTTAGTGACCCTGATGCCCGCCCTCTATTGCCAACCTCTGCCCAGATCCACTACGAGACTGTCATGAAGCTTCAACAACCCCCTCCTGTGGTCACAACAAGAGAGGCTGAGACACAGGTGAAGGATGTGAGGGAAACAGGCACATCGACGGAAGGCAGAGAAAGCTTGGATATCATACAGGAAAGACTTGCCAGAAGGAGGACTGATCGATCACAAGAAGGTACTTCATATAGGATCTGTGTCTTGAGACTTTTTTTTAATTAAAAAAATGCAATCAACTTGTAACATTATTCTACACATTCTTGTTGATGTTATGCATGCAGCAATTCTTAGCTTTGTATCTTTCATGATAACCCATGCAATAATAGGTTTTTCTTGACCAGTTATCATGAGAAGATTGTCATCAGCGATATACATGTACATGTATATTACTACTGTAATTTCCAGATTTTGTTTTAGACATTTTTTGGCACTCACTACAAAGGAAGAATATGACTCTTAGATACTTTGTCTTCATCTCAAATAACTCCTTTTTATACATGTGTATGAAGGACATTTCAGGCAAAGTTGTGGTTCGTGGTTATTGACCTACTTATTGATGATTGCTTCAATTTGGAATTGCATGTGCCCCATGAATTTGTGAAAATAGTGATCCTATGTTGCTTCAATTAATGATAATTCTGAGCAAGCCTGATTGATACTGAGTTGTTGGAAAAAGATTGTGTAGTACATCATACAAGGAAACTCAATACTGTTGCTAATATACATGTATAACGTGGTGACAATTTTTAATGTACTATTGCTTTAACATAGCTAAGCCCACCATTGAAGAAGTAGAAGAACAATACACCCAAGTTGCGACAGGTCTTAACAAAGCTGGTAACATCATTGCACCGGATATCTTCTTTGGACTAAGATTCAGATCAGGAGAAGAGCAGACATCCAGTGCAACAGGACCTGATGTAAGGAATTTAGTCCTATTAATTAAAAAAAATATAACCATTATAAACTTTCATTTCAACAAGTGCAGGGAAAATATTTGTGTACTCTATTTAAGCAGGTAGTCAGTTCCATAAGGTACGTGCAACCTTTGTTCTATGGAACTACCTTTATTATTTGTCTCTATTTTCTAGTTCATAGTTGTAATGATCTTAGATCATCATGGTTTGAGCAGTTTGGGATGTAAGTATGAATGGAGGTCAGGCGTACTAATTGATGGATTATTTTATTTGGAAATGCGCAGATGCAAGCTGTTTCTATGCTTTAGTCAGTGTATAACTGAATTTACTATCTGTACATTCTGTAACTTTAATCAAATAGACTTGTTTATGATTCTTTTCTAGTCTTAAATGTATGCCTCTGCTGGAGGAATAATGTTTTCGGGTTGTCCTTTTGTCTTTCTGTCCCATTCTCATTAATAATAATAATATGCAACATTAATATAGCACTTAATACAAGTGTTTCTAAGCGCTGCATATTATTACCTCGGCTACCGTGAATGGACGCTCGAGCGCTCAAGGAATTCCTTCCTACCGGGTACCCATTTACTGCACCTGGGTGGAGAATGGCAAATGTAGATGAACTCCTTGCCAACGGATGCTAGCGCTGTGGTGGGCTTTGAACCCCAGACCTTGTGGTTTAAAGTCCAGAGACTTATCCACTGAGCCACAGCACCTCTTATTCTTGCAATAACTGAAGAACTGTTTTACAGACAAATTTCAAATGCTGGCCACATATGCGAACATAAAAGGAGTGATGCTAATGATAATAATAGCTAGTTTTTTTTATAGTGCTTTTCCCTTAACGACTCAAAGCGCTTTACAGCATATTATTACCCCAGTCATTGGATCATTTCAATCCCGCACGAAAAATGCACAATTTCAACTCCCTGGGGAGCATTCCTTGCATTCGTCGCAGCCTCATAATGGCGCTGGCGAAGTCAATTCAAACATACAATAACTCTTGCATCCTACCGGGTACCAATTTAGCACCTGGGTCGAGAGTGGCAAAGTGTGGATTAACGCCTTGCCAAAGGATGCTGGATGACCCTCTGTTTACAAGGCGAGAGTCGGAACCACTACACCACGGCTCTTCCACCGAGTAGATTTTTGGTCAAGAGCTCAAATGTAATATAGAAATGTATATAAAGTCATTCATGTTTTGATTCACAATGCTCCAGTATGTTGCTTGATAAAATAGAAAACATTATTTCTCCTTCTATTTGTAGACCGGTCAACCAGGCTCATCGGGGCGAGATTTCATTCATGTTGCTGATATTAATGCTGATGATGTATTCAGAGATATACCTCAACATCCGGACTCCAAGGATTTCAAAGGGAGACGGAGAAGAGGTGAGATAAAAAGGGAGTTATAGTTGTTGTAATGGTGGTGATGATTGTGGTGGTGGTGGAGATGATGATGGTGATGGTAATGATGATGACATTGAAGATGAATGTTGATGGTGAGAGATGAGGAAGATGATACTGAAAGATGGGTGAGAGATTAAGATTTTGACGATGATGGTGATGAATACGATTGTGAGTATAATGGTAAAAAAAACGATTAGGAATATGATTTTAAATCACGATGATATAGATTTGGTGATGATTATGAAACCAATGACAAAGAAGATGATACAGATAATGTCTTCAGTTTCTAACATGCGCACTTCCAATACACTCTTTGCCACCATTGGTTCCACCCATCTCACAGAGGATGACGACTACCAATACCCTGAGAAAGATGGCTCAACCAGAAGATCATCCGGAGAGAAAGGATCCAAGAGAAGGAGAGAAGACGATGGCACGGAGGAGGAGGATCAGGCGACCATAGCAGAGCTCCACTATAATTCCCTTTTCCACCGGGATGCGGTCCCTGCTGATGGGCTAGCTCTCCTGGAGGATGATGGGGATGGGATGGATGGGGCAGAGAGGAGGAAGAGGATTGGTGATGAAGTGACGAGGAAGCTGCTGGAGGCAAAGCTAGATAAAGCAGAGTGAGTGGAAATACCAGGATATTAAAAATCTGTTTGAAATGAAATTGTTTGAAGTTCCCCCTGAATCATAGCTACAAGTCATCCACAATCCACCATTTCTTTGAAAAAAAAATCTTGGATCAAATAAATTAACATGGATTATTATGAAAATATGAATGATGGGGAAAAAATTATAATAATGATGGGAAAAATAATAAAGTTAAAAACGATATTGCAGCTTATTTTCACACCTGTTAAATATGAGCTTGAAGGGTCTGATAAAAGTGTGAAACAGTTTATTCTCATTTAAAGATTCGAGGATATTACAATTTAAAAGATGGGTTGGGTCAATTTGAGTGCCTGCATCAAATTTATGGCATTTCAGGACGGACGGCTGAAAAGGGAGAGGGGGGTTCAAAAGCCTAGATAAAAAAGGGTTTGGTTTCGATGCAACTATTTCTTGTGATATTTTTAATGCTAGTGCATATGAAGACTGACATTTTGCCATGGAATTTTTAGCTATGGTATAAACTTAACAGAACTTGAATTCTCACATGTTTGTTTCTCTTAATAGGTCCCTTTATGAAATTACCTTCATTCTGCTTTTAATACTAATTTTGAGGACCCTGTTTTCCTTTCCCTTACTCTAGGAGAGGAATGAAGCTTGCCTCAGAGATCAGTTCTTCTCGCAACCAATCTAAGAATCGTATCCAGAATCAGTTAGCCAACATGAATGAGCGATTGGGAGCTATTGATGAGGTTTCTCAGTCCATGCAGAGAGATTTCAACAACACCAAACTGGTAAGGTTTCTCTTCTGTTTTCACATTAAAGATATACGGCAGAGTTGCCAATTCGTGTTAAACTGTTGCTGTTCCCTATTTGACAAATATGGTTTATACATCACAGTACATTTTTATTTGATCATGAATTTTAACAGAAAAAAAGGGGGGAATAAATGATTTTCAAAGCTTGGCAAAAAATAGTTGCCTTAAAGGTCAAGTCTACACCTACCATTAGATTATTATTAATTAGTGGAAAAAGAATCAAACAAGAAAAACAGTGATTATTTTATCAAAATTGGATGTACATGTGTAAAATAAGAAAGTTATAACATTTTCAATTTTCCCTTAATTAAAAAATAAATAGAAATAGAAATAAATATTACAGTAAAGAATGAATAAATGAATGAATAAATAAATGAATGAATAAATGAATGGATGGATAGATGAATGAATGAATGAAAAGAAGACAAGACAAAACCCCAACAGATGTCTTTGAATTGAGAAAATCACATGTATATGACACAAAATGACTACATGTATTTCATGCTTCTGCAAATCTCCGAAATAGATGTAAGAAGTTACCCTAAATGTAGTCACGTGACCTTCTGTGTACTGCATTTGATATGCCTCTCGGTCATAATAGTTTGTAATCGATGATCAGAGTGCTTGGAAACGGTAAATGTTTACATTTGTTTACCAGTTTATAGACCTCTTATATGCTTGTAAATCGGCCATAAAGTAAATATACAATGTCATTTGCAAGGTCATCTACATGTACATGTAGGTGCTATTACCTGAAATGTCAACAGTGTGGATTTGCTAATTATGTACTTGAAAGAAATTTTATTTTTACCATTGTGATTGTCATAAAAATGAAAGCTTACAGGGTGTGGCATCTCTTGCTTGTTCAAAGTGTTTTAAAGTATGTATGTACCAGGCCTTTTTAATTATATGCACCTCAAAAGCACTGTCTATAGATACAGGTGCAACATTACAGGCAATACTCTTCGGGGAATACACATCTTGTTTTGTATTTCATCCTAATTTCTAATAATGAATTACTAGAATTAGTAATAGTCTTATAATATCTGCATGCAGTTTTGAAATGCTATTGATCATTGTAATTTCCTTGAGATATTTGCATGATTCAGTAGAAATACCATGCACCAAGGAGATGAGTTTTCTGGAAGTCTTTGACATGAGATATGAGTTGTGACATCAAATATGAGATTTGTCATCTGATACGAGACATAGCTATTTTGGAAGAATTCATCATTGAGGTTATGCCTCATCATGTGTATGCTCTGTAATGGACATATTGGACTTGACTTTGTGCCTTGATATCAGGATTCAAAGGCGCTAAGCGTCTTTTACAGCAACCTTCCCGGATCCCCCATTGGTTTGTGTGTGTTGAATGTGTCAATGTGAGGATTGGTGATGGAAAGACGCTTGCGGGATTCCTCTGGGAAAGACCTGGCTCTGCTTATGGGGAGTTGCAAGAAAATATTTGCAATCAATTCAGTTTCACTTCTGTTCCTAATTTACGATTGATGCTTATATTGTAACTACACCAAAATTGATTTTGACATTTTGTTGCAAGAAGCAAGCCAGCAATCAAGTGCAAATTTGCAATCAATCACCAGACTTATGATTGATTTTGGGACCTAAAATTGACTTGCAATTCGGTGGATTCACAATACAGTGCGCCATCTATCGGTTGCCGAAATTCGCAATGCCTCATAGGAAAAAGTCGACATCTGTTGCACGCGTTAGTACTAAAGTGCATGCATGCATGCGATTATTCAGTGCTGGCCGACGTGGCTCAACTGGATATGCTGTTTGCTACGGTCCAGGAGGTGGGAGAGAAATTTTGCCTAATATTTCTTTGAAATTTAGACTGTTTTTGATGGATTCTTACCGTATGGTTTTCATTCTTTAAGCATCACAGTCACATTCAAATACACAAGCACTTTGCGCTGTGCCTGCACGCGATGTAGACCCTGGAGTTACAAGTTTGGCCTGTTCGCTGCACCCGATAGATGGCGCACCATTTTGTGAATCCACCAAATTGATGGTAAGTTTCTTGTAACACCCCATAAGATGCCTAAAGTGAAAGCAGTTATACAATTGTCTTTTGTCATGAAATTTTTCATTTTTAACATATTTTTCCCTTACATTTTCTCTTCAGCTGCTTCATACTGTTGAAAACCTGTCTGAAGCCATGGCCCAGCAACTGGGCGACGCAAGACCAAGACCTGACTACTCCCTTAAAGACTACAAACAACCCAAGACTGTTGTGGAAAGCCCGAAGACACCTCCACTGTCAACGGATGATCTACCCATTGATGTGGATGCTGAGAAGGAAGAGGAGAGAAAGAAGGATGAAGAGACGAAGGAAGATGAGAAGAAGGATGTCAAGTTTGAAGTGGAGAAACTGGAGGAAGATGGAGAGGTGGATGAAGAGGAAGATGATCATGGAGACATTGAAAGGTAATGATGATGATATTGATGATGATGATGATGTAATGATAATATTGATGATGATGATGGTTATGGTGATGATGATAATGATAATGATGATGATGATGATGGTGATGATGATAATGATAATGATGGTGATGATGATGATGAAGATGATGATGACGATGGTTATGGTGAAGATGATGATGATGACAATGATGATGATGATGGTGATGATGAGGAGGAGGAGGAGGATGAGAATGATGAGGGTGAGGAAGAGGAGGAGGATAAGAATGATGATGATGGGATAAGGATGATGATGATAATTAGGATCATGGTGATCATAATGATAGTAATAAAAAATACTACTATTCTACTACTTCTGCTTCTTCTACTTGGGTAGTTGGGAATTTCAAACCGACTTCGGGATTGACATAAATTTCTGTGACCAGTTTGGGGAATGGATGTGCAGTGATGTAAACAGGCACACTTACGGAACAGGTCCATTCGCGAAGCTAACCGACCTTATTTCTTGTCAAGATTGCAACCGGACTCGGGCCGGCCCTGGGCCATTGATTTTTGTCTCGCCTGCATAGCAGAGCGAGACTATAACTTCAAAAGTATAACTTAAAAAGTATATGGACCTAGTTCATAAAACTTAGACATAAGGGTAATAGTGTATCACTGAATATCTTGCCTGAGTTTCACGTCACATGATTAAGGTCACTTACATGTAGAGTCAACAAACTTTAGCCATGTTGGGGTTATTTGAGGGATTGTCATCATAACTTTAGAAGTTTATGGATCTAGTTCATGAAACTTGTACTTAAGAGCAACCATGTATTCCTGAATATCATGCCTGAGTTTCAGGTCACATGACCAAGGTCAAAGGTCACTTAGGGTCAATGAACTTTGGCCATATTGGGGGTATTTGAGGAATTGTCATCATAACTTTGAAATTTTATGGATCTAGTTCATGAAACTTGGACATAAGAGCAATCAAGTATCCTTGAACATCCTATGCTAGATTCAGGTCACATGATCAAGGTCAAAGGTCATTTAGGGTCAGCAAACTTTGGTTAGGGGTATTTGTGGAATTGTCATCATAACTTTAAAAGTCTATGGATTTAGTTCATGAAACTTGGATAAAAGAGCAGCAATGTATCCCTGAATACCCTGTGTGTTTTTCAGGAACATGGCCAAGATCAAAGGTCATTTAAAGGTCATTGAACTCTGGCCGTGTTGGGAGTATGTGTTGAATTGGCATTATAACCTAGGAAGTTTATGGTACTTGCTCATGAAACATCGACATAAGGGTAATCAAGTATGAATGATTGTTTTGCACATGTTTTAGGTCACATGATCATGGTCAAAGGTCATTCTGGGTCAATCGACATAATATTTTATTATCATATTAGTGTTTTCTTCTGTGAATAATTATTCATAAGCTGTTTTTCAAAGGAAGCACTGCTGCTATATCGAATTGCGTAATGCAGGCGAGACTGCCAGAGGCGTTCCATTTGTCAGATGTAACATTGGTTATAGTGTGTTATGAATTCTGTATATCATCTAGTTTGAGTGGCGTGTGTCTCTTTTCAGGACGTTGGTGACGGAGGGGAACCTGACCCTCGGAATCTCAGGCATCAGTGGGGTCAGTGACATCATCGCTGAGGTCATCGCCGGGGACGACGTGGACGCTGATGAGTTTGGACTCACCGAGCAGCAGAAGAGAGCTGCCAAGAAGCGTGTTCAGACTCGGTAAGCGATAAAGGGACTGTAGCAAAGTCAGAGTGAAGTCTTTTCCCACAGGAATCATGCAAGCATCTTTTCATTGTTAATCCTCATTCATCATATCCAAACTATTTGGAATATAGGGGGAAAGATGCCAGGTGACTTCATAGCGGATTTCATCCTATAAGAACCTGGGCAGACTTCAGACGTGATCAAGTGTTTGTTGTGTGTAGGCTACGTGTTAATTGTGTTTTTGAAAATGAGTAAGGCTTGCATGGCATCATTTCACTTCCTATGCAATAAAAAAATGAGGGATTGAAATATAAAGATGATATCAGTATGTAGTGATCACTCCTCATGTAATTTTTTCCTTCTTCTGGGTTTAATTAAAAAAATGAAATTAAATGATAAGACAATATTGACTATAAACAGCATTTGTGAAAATATTTCACCATCCATGCTTTTCACTGAATTTTTTTCTAGGCATGACAGCTTCACCGAAGAAGACTTGGTTGACATCCCCCTCACCAGTCTGACGGACAGACAGCTCCGACAGATCTTCTCCCCTCGGTCGGCCTCTTCCCCCGAGGAGAGGACCAAGCCCTGGCCCTTCGCTGCCAAGCCTGAGGGGCGCTCTGCTGAGGAGAGACAGAAGATCAAGGAATGGATGGAGAGAAGGAGAGTTCAGCAGATAGAGGATTATAAGAAGAAGAGGGGAGAGAAGAGTGAGAGGGAGCATAGGCCGTTCAGACCCAAAGGGGACTCCTTGAAGCAGGTGAGCGTGGTTAATCCAGGATTGACTGGTAGGAGGTGGGCAGGAGAAAGTTGCATGGGGCCTCTGGGTGATTTTTGCCCCCCGAAATGCTACCAAAGTGCCAGAGAAATCAACTAAAAAGAGCACTCGAAAATCCCATATGCTGCAATGTTGAAGCTTATCCAGTTTGTCAGATATAGGCATAAAGTTTTGAAAAGTACCCCTCAAAAAGAAAAAATCTCAGAGGGTGGGGCCATCAAGGGGTCCATTTTAATTCGGAAATTCTGTGAGAAGCATTAAAGAGAAGGTCCTCAATGTTTAGGGAAGAACTATTGAGAGCATAAATGTTTCCCATAAACATTTACTTAAAGTGAAATTGCATTATCTTTTACAGTGAGTGTAGCAGGTGTATCAAACTTTTTGTGCACTTACAAATTTGCCTTCATCCAAATCTGTACTTCTTTTTTCGTGTATTTGTGTTTCTGTTGTTCAATGAATTTTTTTTTTTTCATTGGGATTTGATTTCTCTTGTTGGATCATAAAAAGTACATTTGCCAATAAGAAATAATATCGTTGACATGTATTTTCCTATTTAGATTCCAACATCAACTATAGAAATCAAAAGGGCAGAGGTCGAGAAGAAGACAAAGAGGCAGTAAGTTTTATATTTTCAAATCAAGCTTCATTTCTTATTGCTATAGTCTTTAATTGCTAAATTTACATATGATTAAAGCAAGAAAAAAATGTAAGCCCACATTTCACACCATGATTTTGCAGAAAAGGTAAAGGCATGAAGGAATACACTAATACTATGTGGATCTCGTAAAAAATCAAAGTCAGACCAAATCTTAGTGTGTTACATTCTATATACTTGTGTACATGTATGCCTTTAAATTTTCTGCTTAACAAATTGTTTGACTTTGGCTCTGTGATTATTTATGATATTGCAGCGTGTATTTCAATAGCCAGAAGTAATTTTTTTATAAGCTCATCTTTATTGAATTTAAGAATTGTATGTATCAGGAGAAAAATGTACTTTCTTATTTGCAAATTAAAGAGACAAATCGTGATTTCCACAGTGTTTTGTAAAGATGAAGACTGGTCATTTATTTCATTTCTCTTTGGACAGAATCAAGTCTCATGATCACCATGAGGACAGAATAGCTCAGGCTAAGGACCTGATGGCAGAGATTTTTGAGGACACACCAAATCTTCCTCTCAGACCCTTGATAGAACCGCCGTGTAAAGACCGCTCTGACAAGCTGAGAAAGCAGGCGACATCAGTGCGAGGTACAGCTACTCCAACAGCCAGACAGCCGTCATCCAGAGCAGCCGCAACTCCACAACCGTCTACGAGAACTGTCGCAACACCACAACCCAGGGCTGGTGCTGACTCCAGAATGTCAGGCACTCGGGTTCTTGGCGATAGAAGCAATGTGGCGAAGAACGATGGACGAGGTCAGCAAGGTGGAAGAACACTGCCCAAAGGAACCTACATGTTTATTGACAGTGAGGCCTATCAAGGTCCTGCTCGGGAAAGAAACAGACATGATGATTATGACCACCACCAAGAGAGAGATCAGACCGAGAATAGGCAACATGAGCATCCTGCGTTCAGGGGAAGCACCGACAGGAGACCTCCTCGAAGATCTTTCCAGGCTAGCATGGAGCGCTCTGTCCAGTTTGCGGATCCCAGGCGATCAAGCGATGAAGACCTGCAGCTGGTTCTAGCAGAAATGTCCGACTTGGTCACACCACGTAGCGAGGACAGTGACCATGCAAGCAGCCATCACGAACTTGAGTCTGCGGCTGGGACGTACTACAAACCCAAGTCGTTCACCGAGGTTGTACGGGTGCAAAGACCGGAGGTGACAAGGAAGAGGGAAGGGACTCCCAGGAAACCAAAGACCTATACTGATATGCTGCAGGAGATGAAAGCTGAAGTAAGCTCTAGCAGAGCTCCATCGTCTGTCAAGTCAAAACAACGGCTCTATGGTATATAATTAGTGGTCCACATCGTACTTCAAATCATGTTTATGCAAAAAAAAAAAAAATATGCAGTTATACTCCATAATTAACTTTAGTCAATATGTCTGTTCAACTTTCCACACTCTCTTTCTCTCTATCTCTCTCTGTTAATTTCCAGTGAAAATATGAAATGGTTAATTTTTCATTGGCTAGTTGTTTTGTTGCCTACAATAGTTATTTCAGTTACAAAGCAGTGTATCACTGGTGTACTAGTGGGGAATTTTAGGGGGCTCCAACCACCCCCCCCCCCCCCTCCCCGAAAAGAGAGGGGAAAATGTTATATTGGGTAAAATCAATGTATCAGATTTCACAATTTGATAATTTTTTCAAATTTCCTGAAATTTTTTTCTTGCCAATTAAACCCTTCGTTCACTCCCAATTAAGAAAAAAAAAATTAATAAATGATGAAGTAATTGGTTATTGGCTCATTCGTTTTGCTCACTTGCAAATTGAGAATAAAAGCACCTTATTATATATTGTTGTTGATTTAGGTACAACAAGATTGCCAGGATGGAATAAGAACAGAAAGCAGTACACAAAGACACCCAAGACATACACAGAGAGGCTGGCAGAGATGAGAGGCGCCCAAGGCACAGGGGGTCAGGCAACCAGATTGGTCCAGAGGCCCAAACCGAAACCACGTCAACAGGAGAGACCAGGCACAGGTATATTAAAGCATCCATGAAATCATTCTTAAGAACCAACAATAATCTTTAGTGTTAGAATGTCAGATGATTTGATTTACCTCCTTTATTTTGTAACCTTCGCCAGCAGGACGTATTTGAGGCAACCTTCCACAAGTCAAGTAAATTCCTCTGTTGGTGCTTCTTTTCCAGACCAAGATATGCAATCATTTTATTTTATTTACATCTTACCAAGTTTAACAGATTGAACAGATTCCATTGGTATATCCCAGTATTATTGCTAAGTGTGTCATTCATTGTTAGGAAGCAACCTTTATAATTTTAGTGCAGTACATCAACATGAATAATGTTATCTGGTTCACTGGAGCCCTATTTTGTGAATATTTTTTTCAGTTGCAAAGCTACTACCAACTGTTATAAGCTACTAAATTGGTGCTTTTGGATTGGCTGAGGGTAAAATTTGATAGAATTCTAGCACTTTGAACAAGTTTATGAAAAAGGGGGCCATGGTCATTGTATTAGTGATTGAGGATTAACAGGAACATATTCATGGAATATCTCCTACATCTTTTTTCTGTTTTCTGCTCATTGTTCAGCTACCATGACGATTGGACCCAATAGACGTCAGCAGGTCGAGAGACGAGGAATCACTCCTGAACCAGGACCAAGATCTTCTACTCCGTACACAGCCATGTTGGCACAACTCAGCAACTCAGGAACTCTCAGGGGCAGAGGTATGTGATACTCTGAAGCCCTTCTAAATTGTATATCAGCGGTTCATGATTTCGATATATGTATTCTATTTTCCTTATTGTATGGTTTAAATAATTAAAAGTACTTTGGAAAAGGAAGGTGTGTGTTTTTATTTTGACATATCCACCCATATGTATATATTTCAATTACCGAGGAACCCCTATTATATATTTGAAACCATTGTTTGTGCTTTGAATAGATCATAAAATGTATTTAGTGTTATGATGTTTACTTCTGATAAATACTGCCCTCTTTTAATTGTTTATATTTCTGTAATTTAATTTATATTCTTATTGAACTGAACAATCTACTCTGGATAAAGATTTGTAATAAATGAATAGATAAAATATGTGTATATAATGAGTTTCTTGGTATCACATCACGGTTTGGCCCACTTTTTAATGACTGCTACACAAAATGTCTTTTAGTGTACAGAACATAATTGGAAGCTTTTTTTCTTACGATCAGAAATGGTAATCAAATGTAGAAGATGAATTATTCCCCGAGTCATCACATCCATTTAAAAATTTAGAATACCACTTTTATTCTTGTCCATTTTTTTCCTTACAGAGCCCGTAGTGAGTCCTCGTATCAATCCTGGTATGAAGGCTAAACCCAGAGCTCATGAACCTGTGCCTTATGTAGATAGACTCAAACAGAGCGCAGCTGAAGCTTCACCGACGACTAAACACAAGTCTGTGTATGGTGAGTATACTCATGTGGCTAAACTCTGCTGTCGAATATTGGGGAAAATAATTATGTACCTATTTATTTATTATGACCGTCAAGGATAATGTTATTTTACAAAGAACGATCGAAGTGAAAAGTTTCTGAATAGGATTCCTGCTATTAAAACCATATGTATTCATGGCACAAATTGTTGTTGGATAATATACTTCTCTGTTTTGAAAAGAGTCTGAGAAAATCTGAAATGTATATTTCAAAGTTATCTTCAATAACTTTCAGTTAATTTGTTCTTCACTCCGTAAAGTGGGATTCTTTGTTATTGACTCTTTGCATGCCATGGACATAATCCCACCTGTGCCACTTTAATTTTAGGGTGCAACTGAATTTTTGTTTTTTACATGTGCTAACTCAAATCATAACATTTGATTGGGTAATTGTATTAAAAGAAAAGTTTTGTGTGTACACTGTGCAATGCGATGCACACATCACTATTGTGTATGTGCGTACATGTATATACAATTGACTTAGCACACTCTGTGTATTTTGTGAATAAAATGTGACTTGGCAATCCGCTGTATGTTACTCTAGTCAAACCAAACGGGCACAGAGTTAACATGGATCAAAACCGAGGAAACCATCAATTCTTCTTTTACTGTTACCCTTAAATATTTTCTATATACTTTAAATCATTTACCATATTTTTCTATTACAGGTACAAGACCAGTACCAACAGGAACCTATTACACCCGTAAAGCAGCACCCCTCCGAAGCCCCTCCCCGAGACACCAGCCATATGAGATGGGTACGCGACAAGCAGGAAGGGGGGAGGAAGAGATGTCTGATGTGAGCGCGCTCAGTCCATGGAGTGTCTCGGATGACGTGAGGAGATTGTTGGAGGAAGATGATGACTTTGATGAAGTGATTGTTTTCATTTTTTCTTATTAACAAAAATAATTTCGGGAATTTTTATGTATATGTGAATGGGTTGATGTGTCTTTTGTAAGCCATTAGCATTTTCATTTAAATAATGATGATTATATTAATATGCAACATTTACGCTTAAACAATGTTTCTAAGCACTGCATACTATTACCACAGCTTTTAACGATTTAAAACATTTAATATGTATGTCCATCCCCCTATGTGGGACCTTATTGAAGTTATTTGTCTCTTCTCCAGTTATTACATGGAAATTTATTTGCTCCGAAATGATCGTGACTTAGGTAGTTTATGAAGTAAGAATGAAAAAAAGGGGGGATGTATTTAGTAGACACGCATTGCCCATAGACACCATGGTAGTGGTGGTTTGGTAGCACTTTTTATAGAAAGTCTACACCTATGTTCTGATAATTCTTTCTGAACAGATTGATTTTGATTTATTATATTTTGTCAGGGTCTACCCACGATTACCGAGCCCCAGTACGAGATGAGTGACCTAGGTGAGCAGGACTATGATGGAGATTACGCTGCCTCCGTTGATGTCCGTGAACTGGAAGAGATCGCATCGATTGGAAGCGGTAGCATCATGAGCAACATTGACTGGGATGCTATTGATGAGATGATACAAACCGTCAAGTGAACAATACCAACCATTACAGACCCCAGTACAAGATGAGCGATGTCGGTGACAAGGGCTCTGATGCCGCTTCCATTGATGTCCATGAACTGGAAGAGATCGCATCAGCTGGCAGTAGCATCATGAGCAATAATGACTGGGATGCTATTGATGAGATGTTTCAAGCTGTCAAGTGAACAGTGGTAATTCAGTGCATCTGTGATCCTGTGTACACCGGAAACTGGAAAAATGCAAGCGGACACTCCTCAAGTTCCATACTGCCTTTTTTTTTCTCATGCATCAATGAGTCCTTTCTTTTACTCATAAGTTATGAAAAGGCAAGAGATAATTCACAGTGTTTATATGAGCCCTGTTGCAATTGAGAATGTTCCAGCAATGCATTTTATCACACCAACTCGTAATTTCCCAAATTTTCTCAAACATAGCATCACAGCTCCCAACGTATGTATGATATTGCAGCAAATTTCTCATGTATATTTTGTCGCATAAGCCCCATGTATACTAAAATAAATATCACAGTTGCAGTGATATTTCTTCCACGACTAAAGTCACAGATGAGTTTAAAATATTTTTTTCGATCAAAATTTGTTCACGAATTGCTGGTGGAACAAATTGAAATTGAATGTGAACCAGGCATGTGCATGATCGATTGATGCCGCTTCCGAGGTATGGGCTCACGACCAATTGCCAATTGCCTCTTCGATCAAACCTTTTTTTTCATCTGTGTATCTACATCTCATACTCCATCAAACATGACCTTGTAAGGTTGAGCTCTGTATTTTCTTTAACAATATTCAAAAGAATCAAATGTGAAGTAAGGTCTTCCCAATCGATCTGAGTGTGAGTTTGTTTGGCCTCCTTGGAAAGCAATAGACTTCAGAGAGCTACTCAGTGGACAAACTTGACCTCATCGTCTGTCTGAATGAGACTCCACTGCCTTTTCCCTAGCTCTTTTTAGCAGTTTCAGTTCTACTTGTGCTTGACAACCCAATAGTATTTGCTAGTTTAGGTATCACAAAGGTGTCGGTGAACTGATTATCACTAGTCATGCCTGCAAAGCCTTCTCATTCACCTCCAACCTTGCTGTTTTTCTGTGCATTCTCCAGCCTCACTTATGTGCTGGAGGCCCGTACCACCCTGTGGATGCCCTCCAGTGAAAACACCGTATTCACTGGACTGGAGGTGATGTAAGCCTATCTTTCAGGTCCCTAAATGCTTGTTCTTGCTTTTAACCTCAGTGCCACCGAGGAAGGACTGGCCGACCTGCAACCTTCCTTCTGAAAGTAAGGCCAACATGGTTACTCTCAAGGACACCTCTCTTAGCCACTTTGAATAGCCATCTTATAGCCTAAATCAATGAATGCAAGTGAAAAATGTTGCTTGCCTTGACTGACTGATGCATCACTTACCTTTCGTTTTACCAATTTTATCAAAACTTGAAAAAATGGAATCCATACCAGTTAATGTGTTAAAAAATACATACATTAATTAAAAATGTATCTTCTTTCTTTATTTTTTATTGATGATAAAAAAAATCAATATATGAATCAAACAAAAATGACCCCCCCCCCCAAAAAAAAAAAAAAAAACCAGCATTACCAACATAATACATTTCCCCTATACATGTACAGGTACTATTCATTCAAGTAAACTCGTATCTTGTTGGTCAGGCTTCCTGCACTCAAACAGGCTGAACGATGGAAGAGGATTAACGTCTGGGTGTACACAGTTAAAACTGAGAATTCACAGCACACCTTAGCATGTATAGGAAATCTGCTTGTGTGATCTACCAGATCTACTTCTGATGACATCAATCCTTCTACCATCATCTGGTGTGCTCTTTAATTCATAACTCTGTAACTCTCTATAAATGCTTGAACCTGATGACCCTTCCACGGGATGAGTGAACATGGTGCGATGAGTCTCAGCGAGCTGTGCCACCATATCTTCCAAAGCTATGAAATGTTTGTCAAATTCAGCATTATCAGTTTTTGACAATTATTATCAGGGCTCTCTGTGGTATGTGCTCTTCTTCATGCAATTCAATCGGGTTGCTTAACAAAATCTTGTGAGCATCAGAATGTTCATGGCTGCAAAATTCTTGGATCGCCTTTTCCATTTTTAGAAGCCTTTTGAGACAAAAGCATTTCCTCTGTATTTCGCCATTGCCATTAGATTTTCCTTTGATGCTTTACAACAGTTGTAGCACAAAATTTCCTCAACATTTGTCTCAAAATGTAAGTCGAATGGATTTTCTATTCACAATGTCATGTCTGAGAGCTGTGGCCAAACAATGAATACTGTGACTTTGTAACTGATCAGCCATTGCTTCAAGTTGGCAATTGCCTCCTGGTTGGTTATACCCATAGGGTCGTAAAATATCAGCTAGTCTGTTTTTGTGTGTTTTAGCAATGAGAAGAGTTCCCTTTAGATTTTCTCGCTAAGACGTTCCATAGGTCTGATGTTTTCCTTGCCTCTTTCCATTTCATTTTGTCACATTGGTTATATCCTCAACAGGAAACCACATACATTTCTTCTTTGTCTTGGATATGTGGTGAAACACACTTTGTATCTGTGGTATTTTCTGTTATGCTTCAGAATAACTCCTGAGAGCACTCGATATCTTCTAGGCTTGTGATGTTTGCAGTGCCCCATGTTCCCAAGGATTTCTGTCCGCCTTTTTGAAGCTACATGTAGATCGCTGCAAAAAAATTTGTTTGATCATCTGCTTGGCAATATGATGACTAGCTAGCAACTGCTATTGTGTTCATCATATTCTTTTCTGGAATTGCTTTAGCATTCATCGTCTTCTTTACCAGAATTGCTTTACCATTTGTCAACTTTTTTTATTTCCTGGAGATTAAGCATTTGTCTTCTTTTCCGCAATTTTTTTTTTGGTATGGTTAAATTTTTTTTTTATTTCATGATCAGCATAATAACAAGCAAATGAAAACTAAGTTAGATCTATGCCTTGGCTTGTTGAGGATGATAAATTACCATTAATGTGAATTCTACATGTACAAGCATAAACTTTAATATTTTTTCACAAAAAATAACAGACGTTAGCCTAGATTAGATTTAGTTATATGTAGGTCTATAATGTTAAGAGTAAAGGAATTTACATGGTCACTTTCTGCTTCTGCCAATTAATTTGGCCCAATGCCACTTTGGACCAAATTTTACCTCGACATCCTGCCCGATTTCTGCCTTCTTACATGACTGTCATAGTGCCAATGTTTTTAGGATTGACAAGGTGTTTTCAGCAACGAAGGCAACTAGGATATACGTTGACGTTGTGCCACAACTTGTGGGCTCTGGGCCACAGCCCCATGTTGTCGACCTCGAGCGCCGCATTTTAATGGCCGACAAGCAATGCACGTCTTTCTTGTGTCGGGGGGGGGGTGGATTTCATTGAATCTATTTTATTTCAATTTCTGCGTATGTTGTATATTGTCTTTTCACTTAATCAACTTATTTTTTGTATTTCTTTCCCCCCATTTCCCTTCATTTTTCTTTTTACTTTTTAGGGGGTGGGGGGGGGGGGGTTGGAGGCAAGGCCCCTTCGGCCACCCCCTGGATCCATCCATAGTCGTATACAAGTAGTATAAAAGGAAAGGAATTCTCTAGGTTGCTACTGCTCAAGAATTGATGTTGAAGGAATTCCTCATCATGTCAGTGAACTGATCATCACTAGCCATGCCTGCAAAGACACCTCATTCACCTGTTTTTCTGTGCATTCTCCAGCCTCACTTACCATGTATGTGTTGGAGGCCCGTACCACCCTGCGGATGCCCTCCAGTGAAAACACTGTGCATTCACTGGACTGGAGCTGATGTAAGCCTATCTTTCAGGTCCCTAAATGCTTGTTATTGCTTTTAACCCCAGTGCCACTGAGGAAGGACTGGCCGACCTGCACCCTTCCTTCTGAAAGTAAGGCCAACATGATTACTCTCAAGGACACCTCTCTTAGCCACTTTGAATAGCCATCTTATAGCCTAAATCAATGAATGCAAGTGAAAAATGTTGCTTGCCTTGACTGACTGGTGCATCACCCGATGCATCACTTACCATTCATTTTACCAATTTTGTCAACACTTGAAAAAATGGAATCCATACCAGTTAATGTGTTGAAAAATACATACATTAGTTAAACCTGTATCTTCTTTCTCTATTTTTTATTGATAAAAAATAAAAAATCAATATATGAATTTAAAAAAAATGAAGAAAAAAAACCAACAAACGCAAAAACCCAGCATTACCATCATAATACATTTCCCCTATGTATGTACAGGTACTCTTCATTCAAGTAAACTTGTATCTTCTTTGTCAGGATTACTGCACTCAAACAGGCTGAATGATGAAGAGGATTAATGTTTGGGTGTATACAGTTAAAACTGAGAATTCACAGCACAGCTTAATTAACACGTATAGGAAATCTGCTTGCGTGATCTACCAGATCTACTCATGACAACATCAATCCATCTACCATCATCTGGTGCGCTCTGTAATACATAACTCTTGTAACTCTCTATAAATGCTGGAACCTGATGACCCTTCCACGGGATGAGTGAACATGGTGCGCTGAGTCTCGGCGAGCTGTGCCACCATATCTTCCAAAGCTTTGAAATGTTTGTCAAATTCAGCATGATCAGGTATCATTTCTTTCACTTATTGACAATTATTATCAGGGCTCTCTGTGGTATGTGCTCTTCTTCATGCAATTCAATCGGGTTGCTTAACAAAATCTTGTGAGCATCAGAATGTTCGTGGCTGCAAAATTCTTGGATCGCCTTTTCCATTTTTAGAAGCCTTTTGAGACAAAAGCATTTCCTCTGTATTTCGCCATTGCCATTAGATTTTCCTTTGATGCTTTACAACAGTTGTAGCACAAAATTTCCTCAACATTTGTCTCAAAATGTAAGTCGAATGGATTTTCTATTCACAATGTCATGTCTGAGAGCTGTGGCCAAACAATGAATACTGTGACTTTGTAACTGATCAGCCATTGCTTCAAGTTGGCAATTGCCTCCTGGTTGGTTATACCCATAGGGTCGTAAAATATCAGCTAGTCTGTTTTTGTGTGTTTTAGCAATGAGAAGAGTCCCCTTTGGATTTTCTCGCTAAGACGTTCCATAGGTCTGATGTTTTCCTTGCCTCTTTCCATTTCATTTTGTCACTTTGGTTATATCCTCAACAGGAAACCACATACATTTCTTCTTTGTCTTGGATATGTGGTGAAACACACTTTGTATCTGTGGTATTTTCTTTTATGCTTCAGAATAACTCCTGAGAGCACTCGATATCTTCTAGGCTTGTGATGTTTACAGTGCCCCATGTTCCCAAGGATTTCTGTCCGCCTTTTTGAAGCTACATGTAGATTACTGCTAAAAATTTTGTTTGATCATCTGCTTGGCAATATGATGACTAGCTAGCAACTGCTATTGTGTTCATCATATTCTTTTCTGGAATTGCTTTAGCATTCATCGTCTTCTTTACCAGAATTGCTTTACCATTTGTCAACTTTTTTTATTTCCTGGAGATTGATTAAGCATTTGTCTTCTTTTCTGAAAGTTTTTTTTTGTATGATTAAATGTTTTTTTTATTTCATGATCAGCATAATAACAAGCAAATGAAAACAAAGTTAGATCTATGCCTTGGCTTGTTGAGGATGATGAATTACCATTAATGTGAATTCTACATGTACAAGCATAAACTTTAATATTTTTTCACAAAAAATAACAGACGTTAGCCTAGATTAGATTTAGTTAGATCTATAACGTTAAGAGTAAAGGAAGTTACATGGTCACTTTCCGTTTCTGCCAATTAATTTAGCCCAATGCCACTTTGGGCAAAATTTTACTTCTACATCCTGCCCGATTTCTGCTTCCTCACATGATTTCCTGAGTGCTGTTGTTTTTAGGATTGATGATGTGTTTTCGGCAATAAAGGCAACTAGTATGAACATTGATTTTGTGCCACAACTTGTGGGCTCTGGGCCACAGCCCCATGTTGTCGACCTCGAGCGCCGCATTTTAATGGCCGACAAGCAATGCACGTCTTTCTTGTGTCGGGGGGACTTCATAGAATCTATTTTATCTCAATTTCTGCGTATATTGTAGACTGTATTTTCACTGTATCTCCTTATTTTTGTATTTCTTTGCCCCCTTTTCCCTTCATTTTTCTTTTCTGTACTTTTTTTAGGGGGGGGGGGGGTTGGAGGCAAGGCCCTTTCGGCCACCCCCTGGATCCATCCATAGTCGTATACGAGTAGTATAAACGGAAAAGAATTCTCTATTTTGCTACTGCCCAAGAATTGATGTTGAAGGAATTTTCAAACTAGTGTTGTCTGAATTTACACAATCATTACACAAGTTTTCTTTTCACCCTATCTCTACCTCAATTCCAAATAATCTATAAATAATCAGCCACTTTGATTGATTAACCTAGACTTAAGATATTTCCTAGGTACTGTAATTGGTGATATACCAGCTTTACCTTTAACAGCAAAACGCTGTCCTGCTGAGTTCCTACAGGAGTTATAAAAAAAAATAATTATAAAATATTATAGTTAACTATTGAAAGAAGGTGGAGGGTATCTTTGTACGTAAAACTGACAAATATAATAATTGTGGTAAACAAGTGTCTTAATTACACATATTTTCCCAATTAATGAGAGGCTTCTCATATGCCAGCAATTGATAGTCTGTTTGATTTGCTTAATTTAAATGAGGACGAGCTGGATACTCCATACAAGTCAACTTCATTTCTTGTTCTATGTCACCAAGAGTTCTGGTCATATGACGGAAGTAAGTCGCAAAACTGTTTCAAGCATTCACCAACCATACATCGATATAGGAGATTTACCTCATTTGGGTCCAAAAAGCTATGATTTCTTACTGCCTGATCAGCATGACAGACAGCTTTCAGGGATATGTGTCCTTACGTCATGCCGTAGATTACATCAATTAGTTCCTTGGACACTGGTGTGACAGGCATTTTTGGTGAGCACGCCCACAGACTGAATCTCACCAATGTGAAAGCTGGTGGCTGACATGAATGGGTAATCAATGCTGTATGAAGATGACCTATGTGCGGATGGATGATCATTCAACAATTGTAGGGAGCATTCTGATGAAGACGATTCCAAAATTAAGTAACATCAAGGCTGAAGGCTTCTTTGGGGTCTCTCTTCAAGATTCTTCTTGAGACAGCCTCTTCTGATCCATTATGTTAAAAACTCACAAACCGTCACGTCAGATTCATCCTCTTCTGTCAAGTCATTTTTCCTTGGTGTGTGCAGAACCCTGTTATTGCAGCTTTCTTGATAAACTTTGCTTTTACCAATTTCAGCAGATACGAGGCAATTGTTTTCTCAGCCGAAATATACTTCAAACAGAGTTCTCCGTAGTAGCTTTTTTGCGAGCATCGTTATTCAAACACATGTCGTATTTCGGGCCGATGACTTGCCTAGTTAACTCCCTCTTTTTTCATTATGCTCTGTGTTTCAATGAAAAACTTGAATGGTCCTTGTACTAAGTTCAAGACTTGTTCTATAACTATGCCAATTAAACTCTAGAGAATGTAGCATAAATAGACCTTTCTACCAATCTGAATTTGAGCCAAAACTTGGAATTTTTACCATTCGGAGCTTGTGTAGATAGGATATTCCTATATTTTTACATACCTGCCAGTCTTGTAAGGCTAGAAATAGCTTCTTTTTTTTGGGGGGGGGGGGAGGAGGGGTACATACACCTCCCATGATAGAAATTTATTCTATTCTAATACTGTATGAAAGCCTTTTTTTCTTGTACTTTAAAAACTCCTTTCAACAGTATTTGATCCCTAACTATACATAAAAATGATAACATAACTGTTGGGCCACTATTTTGAGTGATCCTATCTAACTAGAAATCACTGTCTTTGTGGTACTGCTGTGACATGCTTGGGCTTAAGACATGTGATGTTATGTGTGACAAATTATCTGTGAGGTTATTCATCAGATGTGATGCTGTGTCTGAGAAAAATTTGGAAATATTGCATTGGTGTGGTACTATGCGACACTGCAACATTATTGTTTATAATAGGCCCTGCTAAGCTATAAAGAACTAAATTGGGTGTTATCACAGGAATTGATAAAACAAAATTATTAATAAGCATGACTAATTCTTGAAAAGGCAGGAAGCATATTTGGTGAAATTTATTTGCCCATTCATCTGTGTACCTTTGTACATATTATGGTGCATCCATTCTTAGCCAAACCCATGACAATTTTTGCTTCCAGTACTACAGTATTATTCCATTGCCATTGTACAGGAACATTGTATATGTTCTATTTAATCTTTTGAGGAACATTTTTTTTTGTTCTTTAATATGTACAGTTATTCTTCAAGTTTAAATTTTCCACTGATATATCTGTTTGAAATATATGTGTGTGCCTTCAGCCTATGATTGAAATATTTCTGAAATATCTGAAATCCATAGACTTTTAATAACGTTTAATAGTCAATTTTGTCGCATAGCGTCTTTAAAAAAATGAAACTTAAGGGCACATTTTACGCCAACATGATATATCAAAGGTTACCCACGATTCAACCAGGTGCCTGTATCTTAAAACTCGTAACAAGTTTGCCATAATAGCGATTCCATGCTAGAAAAATCAGCCATTTTCACAACACTTTTCAACCTGCTGTCCAAACAAGGAACTTCAATTTGTTTTGTGGTAATATTAAAGTACTACTGGGTAGTCTTTTAAAAAAAAATGACAACCAACAAAAATATATTTTCCATTGATGAATTGGGGTGAAATTGTTTCTTGTCATATGGGACATAACTGAGTCCCGTACGACACACAACATTTTCACCTTTGATTCACTCGTACGTAACTATTTTTTTGATTGGTTATCTGTTTTTCACATCACTACTTGCTTTAACTTTATCATTGACAAAAAAGGAAGTTTTGATGCTCAAGCATTCAGTTAAGAGACTATAAATTGTTGTCAAAATGTCTCGTATGGAATCACCCTTAAAGCTGCTGAAATCAATCTGATTGGGCGATAGCAAACTTGGTTACAGAAAATTGTGCAGTTGTTGTTATAACAGGTCTTTATGGAATGGGACCTAGCTCTGAAAAACACAAATGTCCATCTCACCTCCATTCAAGGTTTAGAATCAGTTCTTGTGTATACAAAAAAAAATTACAGTGTAGGTTTTCACTTCATAGATATTTTCCTATTAATAAGCTTGAACAATATTTTTCAGGATATAAACAGTTCAATTCATATTTTGTTAGCCTAGTTGGGGGGGCATCATGGTCTAGTGGTTCCGACTCTCATCTTTCAATCAGAGGGTAGGGGTTCAGTTCCCAGCCATAGTGTGTTTTCTTTCAGCAAGAAATTTTTACCCACATTGTGCTTCAGTCGACACAGGTGGAGGTGAATGGGTATCCGGCAGATGGCTGCTCGAGCTGAAGCAGGGGAAATAGTGTGTCTCAGAAAAGATTATTTCTAGATAGATGGCGCTATACATGTACAAATGGTGATTATAAGTCTGTGTCAAGGAAGGTGTGATTTTGTCCCAGGGGGGGGGGGGGGGGCCACTTTCATTGACAAGTGGATACCATGCGTGACCCAAAAAACATGTAAAAAGGATGTCTTTTTCAAGATAGGGCACGTTACGTACGTAACGTGATAAGGGCGTCAAAACACAAAAATAATGAAAAAAGGGTATCTATTTCGCTAGGAAAGCTACGTGTTTAGGGTCAAATTTGCGGGGATAAAACAAAATTAAAATATTTCATTAAGGATGTCCTTTTTGCCCCAACACTACATGTTTAGAGTCCGATTTGCGCAAGGTGGGGCCGTACTTAACCAAATGATGTGTAAAGGTAAAACCGACGACCGACGGACCCGTGACATATCACTGTATTGTTTAGGGGTTCATTTCAGGGAAAACTTGTCAAGAGTATCGTTTTGTTTCCAATACTAGTTAAGGGTAGGGTTTCACACGCCAATACTTGTTAATGGGTGCATTTTCAGAATATGGAAAATACGTGTTTAGGGTGCTTTTCGAGACCCCATGGTCGCGCATGGTATCCACTCGTCAATGGAAGTGCCCCCACCCCCGGGGATTTTGTCAATTGATAAAAGTACCAGAGGATATTGATGGAAAAATTCAGAGTACTAATAATATTAATAAGAGAAGTTCTACTAGAGGGCATGAATTCCATAAAGTACATATTACTCGAAAATAGAATTTTACTTCACCAAGGACATTAATTGGTTGCCGTTTCTACAGAACTACACCCGTATCCTCAATCTCTAGATGGATATCGAAGTGGGAAGTGCTTCATGAAAGAATTAGTCTGTGATTTTCTCTAATTTGCTCTTGGCCAATCAGCTGCAATATTTTCAGTAGCTTATAACATCTGTCAGTGAAAATGACTTGACAAAAGTCTTAATGTCATGTTTCCATGGGGAAGCCTTTCATGAAACAAATACATAGATCAATCTTCACCAACTCTGACATGTTATAAGCTACTGAAATCCATTCAATTGATTGGCTCAGACTGTCAAATTTGTCTACGGACATGACAGACAAGGTGCTTTAATGAAACACTCTTGGCCATGTTACATTCTAACATACACAACAAAATAGGTACAAAATATTTATAATGTACAGATTTAATATTGATCCAAGGCAAAGTAACAATGTATATACATCCAGTTGTACTAGTAGATTCTTCTGTACAGTACTTACAGTATAGGAAATGTGAAACCCAAAATAATGTACATGTGCAATGAAGTGAGATTATTAAATGAAATAATATTTTACCATATATATCACTATTTTTGTCTCTCTTTCTTGTGTAGTCTCTTTGCTCATTGTGATTTAAGGGGAAGTTCACCCTGATGGAAAGTTTATTCTTAAAATGGCAGAAAAAATAATTTAAAATAATAGTGAAAGTTTGAGGAAAATCCATTAAAGATAGAGAAAGTTATTGCAATTTTAAGTTTTTGATTTGTGATGTCATATATGAGCAGATGCCCCTTTTGTAGTGTGATATAAAATGGATGAATTTCATTGTCATAAAGATTCATGACTAAAAATTTTCTTCTTTTAGGAGCGGTTGTGAAATAATTTGTTGATATACTAAAGGTACAATTTAAAAAAATCAAATTTTTTGATAAAATAACATTTTACTGATTTTTTATAATTCAGTACATGTGAAGCTGCTCACATATGACGTCACAATTAAAATAATTAAAATTTTAATAACTTCGACGGATTTTCTGAATATTACTTCTAATAATCTTTGATGGATTATCCTCAAAATTCACCAATATTTTTAGATTATTTTTTCTATATTTGTACAATAAACTTTTTGTCAGGGTGAACTTCCCCTTTGTGTAGCCATTACATTCAAATTAGTTCAGAGGCAAGGCTAGTGTAATGTAATGTAATACCGGAGGAGAAATGCTCATATGAATTATAATATATGGTGGGTGTTTCACAAAGTCGTTTGAAACATACAAGTGAATTCACAAATGATTTGTGACCCTTACGAACTAAAATCTGGCAATAATACTTCACCACAAAAAGGATCATCAGTCGTTTTTTAAAGTCAACCATACCTTACGAACAGCTTTATGAAACACCCATATTGGCACAGGAACACAAAGTTTAGCACTTGATCATAGAGCTGATTTTTATGATCGATCCATTGGACATTATGTATAATAAAATCAAGTGTACAATCAATCGCCCAGCTTTTGTATTTTGGGTGTTTCATGAAGCTGTTCGTACGACTGGAACTGAACATGTTCTCAGGTGCTGCATGTAAGTCAGCTACACATATAGCACAAGAAAGGGTCACCAGTCATGGGATAAGTAATTTGTAACTTACAGTTTTATGAAACACCCACCTAAACAGCCATCAAGAAATCTGATTAATTTATAATCAAATAATGTTGTTAAGATTGACAAATTATCTCTTTTGGTTTTTTGGAGGGGGAGGTGGCAAATTCTTTAAGTGATTCAACTGAAAGTTCATAATTTTCATTTAAATATTTTCTTCTACTATTCTACCTTTTCTGAGAAACATATAGTTCAAATATCCAGATATCAAATTAATCAAACTTTGTCAATGGTTAAAATGACCAAGGCTGCCAAGAAGGTAAGTCATTTATCCTGATTACCAGGGCCATGTTGCATGAAAGTTACCATTATGGTAACTTTGCCATCAAATGTCAACTTGCATGGAATCCTTGTTTATAATTGGCTGTTGATCAGCGTTACCATGGCAGTTGCCATTGGATGGCAAAGTTACCATAATAGTTACTTTTATGCAACAGGCCCAGGTCCCTAGGAGAGGACCTTACGCAGTTGTTCCTCTGGTTGCTGGCTTACATGTACAAACATTCATGCTTTCTTAGCAATCAGGTGAAAAAAACAATCACCACCACGATGTATCAAGTGAAAGAAGTGAGAAGGCTTGCATAGAGAAAGAGGGAAACAGGAAGAAGATAAATAAATGAATGGAATCACAGAAAAAATGAAAATGAAACACAAAGGTGAAGCACTGAAGGTATGTGAAACGGATGACAGGTAGCAAGAAAGATTATGGAGCATAAAGAGATAGGTGGACAGAAATAGGGGGGAGGGGAGGAAGGGGCAGGGGAGAGAGGGAGGATGAAAGAGGGAGAGATGTGAGAGGGAGGGAGAAATGGAAGGAGAAAGAGAGGGAGGAAGATGAGAGGAAAAGAGAGAGAGGGAGAGAGAAAGGGAGTGTGCCTTGCAAGTTACATGTAAGTGTAATGGTAAATCACCACTGATTTTGTCAATAAATGCAGAATTCTTTCACCCTTGAGAGAGACTAATTTCTTCAATGTTTCCACCTGCGTTTCCATCTTCTTACATCAAAGCTATCACCAGGGGCCCGTCTTACAAAGAGTTACGATTGATCCAATCAATCACAACTATGGACGGCCAGCAATGTCAACATCTAAAATGCATGTTTGTTCAAAGTATTTTCGAACTATGATGTGTATTCATGTTTTTCTTGAAAATTCACTGTGTTTCTCTTTGTTTACGAAGGACATTGTGCAAATTTCCTGTAGAAAAACTTATGACACTAATGGATTTCCATAGAGTTACGATTGATTGGATCAATCGTAAGTCTTTGTAAGATGGGACCCAGGTGTCCCTGGGTACATCTGCTAATTTCTCACAAGCAGAAGGGCATCGAAGATAAAAACATGGGGAAGGCATAGGCTAGACTCTATGGACTTACGGAAAGTAATGTAGGGAGAGTGGTATGGCATATATGTTTCCAGTCCTTGTTTCCTTGGATGAAGACCTTCGCACATTGACAAAATTATCACGAGAATGTGATATTAAACTTGGAACATGCGGCGAGCGGAAAATCAGGATTAATCATCATCACCATGGAAACACCATGATAGCTTCTATTGATCCAATGTACAGATGGCCTTAGTGGGTACAATCACAGTCCGGGCATGATGTATGCTATGTTCTCGAGTACACCAGCCTGAAAGGGAAAGAGAGATACATAAAAATTCACTTTACACAATGTTCATCTTGCAAGAGATGTACCTGTACGTGTACACTTACAGTTGTGCTCAAAAGTTAGTGAACCCCACCAGAAAATGAACACATTTAAAGTGTATAGAGTACCGAAGCGATTACGTCAGTTGCCATGGTGTCATGGCAGCCTGGTTCTGAAAAAATGAATCCTGGGGCTGTTTCATAAAGCGGTTCGTAAGTTAAAAGCCACTTTATGAATGACTGGTGATCCTTTCTTACGCGCTAAACCATCGCAAATTTATTATACCACTTTAATACGAGAAAGGATCACCAGTCGCTTTTAAGTTACGAACAGCTTTATGCAACGGCACCCTTTTATGACTCTCAGAATGATGGTAACAACCAAGGACAAAACACATCACCATTTTTGCAAATACAAATGTGTATAGACGATCGTGCAGCTGCGACTCAGTTTAGAACCAGCCGGTTCATTGTCATGACATCGTGACATCACACTCCGGTACTCTATAAGTTCTGCTATGTTTCAGATATTCAACTTTGAAGTCAGGGGTTAAAATACATGTTCACCTGTATTACAATCAGTAAAGTTAATTTTCTGGGCTCGCCTATTGTAGTGATGTTGTCTACATTGAACACTCAGCATGAAGGAACGTATTTTGTTGTTGGGGTCCACTTACATGTACTTTTGAGTACAACTGTATGTAGTTAAATGTGAAAACACTGAATACCAAAATATCAGAGCCATGTCTTTCCAAGTAGATTAAAATTAAACTCAATTTGTGACTGATCTCAAATTCCATCCTCTCTACTACACAAATTCAGATCAATTCGGTGGATTCACAATAGGGTGCGCCATCGATCGGGTGGCAGCAGACTGGCCAATTTCTAACTGTTGGTCGACATCACGTGCAGTCTTGGCGCAGCCAGCGCATAGTGCTGGTGTAAAGATGCTTAATAAAATTGAAATCAAACAGCATGATTTTATGCGAGTCGCGTCGGTCAGCGCATAATCACATGCATATGCACTAAATGCACACAGCAGATATGTAGACTTTTTCCCATGAAGCATTGTGAATTTCAGCCTGTCCGCTGCAATCGATACGTGGCGCATCATATTGTAAATGATTTCAATGCATTGCAACTCTTGTACGATGGGAACCAGTTAAATCATTCTTAATACTGATGCAATGGGTCATAACTTTAATAATACAAGATGAAGCACAGAGTGGCCAATGTGCATATAATTTTGCAAGTTTTATATCATTGAGATATGATCAATGCAGTCAGAACAGTCAAGAGAATCGCTTTCACCTTTTCCTGCACTTTCTGTATTTCCTTCGTTTTAAAGGATAGTATTGAGGATCCAATTGCATGCTGCAAGTGTACTAATCAAAACCCTCTACCTTGTGTTCACACCTGCAGTCAAGTGTTGAAATATTAAAGGGATAATCTAGACTGAAAATAATAGTTTCTAAATAAATAAAGTAAAATTCATCGAGCATAATGCTGGAAATTTCTTCAAAATCTGATAACAAATAATGAAGTTATCGAAGTTATTGAATTTTCAAGTTTAGCAATATTTTTGTGAAAATCTAAATAGCATGGACCACATGACCCAACCCGAAAACAGTTACTTAGTATATGCATATTCATAAATTGGGCTGATGATGTCACATCCCCACTTTCCTTTAATATTCTTCTGTCACTACGTGAAATCATAATTACAGTGTATTATCTGATTAATTAAATCAGTTGTCAATCCAATTATTTTAGTTCTTGGAGGACAAAATTTGAATGATACATAATTTCATGTAATAAAATATAATAGAACAAAAGGTGACATCATCAGATTACTCATTGAATATTCATGCCTTTCACTGGTCTGGTTTTTTTTCACTCATTGCATTGTGCAATCACGGACATGTTGTTTTCATAAATCATTCACTCACCTTTGTTTTCTTATTGATGGCATTCAGCTCCGGAACCTGTTCCGTAAGACACATTAGAGGGCCTAATGCACACAGCATGGAGTCGAGTAGAACGGACACACTGCCATGAACCTCAATATCATCCTGTATGAAAATGCAAACACATTTTTTAAATACATGTACAATAAACAGAGACTTCGGAATTAAAAACAGTGCCACAACATTTGACAATTGCTCCAGGCTTTTAAGTTGGTAGGGTTAGGGTTGCAATGTATGTTAGGTTTAGGGTAGAGTATTGTATTAAATCCGGGGTTGAAGTTAGTCATTTGATTAATGTGTGGAATTCATAGCGGAGCAATTGTCGCCGGAGCAAATGTCATGGAACCTGTAAGCTACTTGGCTGACAAAAAATGGTCTCACATGCCAATATTCTCAAGTTCAATTAAAATTTTTGCGATAGTATATTTCTGTCAAAATGTTGTTTACATTGTATGTTTCATATCTTTACTATGCCCTTTCCTGATGCTGTAATGGCGATTGTATCATCATCATCATCATCATCATCATCATCAACATCATCATCATTGTCATCATCGTCATCATCATCATCATCAACATCATCATTACCATTATTATTCCCAGATATTTTAGGGTTTGAACGTCAAATGAGCTGATATACTGATCCTGTATTGTAAGAGATTTGTGTCACATTTTGGTATCCATAATCACAAATTCATTAAGACCGAATGGCACTGAATTCAGAATATGAATTACCCCAGCTGAACTTCATTGTGTCAGGATAGAGAATAAATGAGCTACTCACCCTGTGAACCTGCAGCTTGCCTCCTACATCACTCAGTGACTGCCCGAGCAGCCTCAGGTGTGCTGCACAATCAATGGGACTCCACTTGGGCGGGGTAATCCTCACCGGAGTGTTGACCTTCTTCTTAGACACCATCTTCTTCTTCTTGGCACCGGCAACCTTCTTAATCTTGGCCCTGGACTTGTCCGGTGTTTTGAGGCGGAAGGGCGGAACATCCTGATGCGTCGTCGTCCCGCCCTTGCCCTTGGTGAGCCGCTTCACTGGGACCCTTGTGTTAACAGTGATCTCTCTCTTGCGCCAAACTTTCTTTTCCTCTTCGTCCAGCGTTTGCCAGAGAGCCCCCATGCGACGGCTAATGGTGGAAAAATCTACATTGCATACACGAATAGAGAATGAAAACGAAATACATCTTGAAATCTATTTAACCCTAAAATGGCCGGGGGGGTTGAATCAACCCCCCCCTCAACATTTTCTGCGATCATTCCGCCGCGCAAAATTTTTTGACCGCGCCACTCGCAGAGTTTATACTTTTAAGTCTCACGCATCTTTTGAGACCAAATTTACGATGCACGGGTACGCGATTCCGAAATTACGCAACATTTTGTAAGTGCATGTCAGACCAAAAATTGTTCCAAAACGTGATTTTGTGTACAAAGTCAATGCAAATTGAGTTTTCTCATCTTATTCATAAAGATATGATTATTTTTACTTTAAACAGCTGAAAGCAATTGATCTTTGCATAATTATGCTTCAAAAAGGTTGTGCAATAAATCTGGTGAAAAAAACAAAGAAAAACAAAAGGTTGAAAAACAGAGAAATACATAAGAAATTCATAAAACAATAAAATACATAGGAAATTGATTTCCAAACCGAAGTTTTTTTCAATTGCCATTGTGAAGAATGCTACAAAGAATATTTTAACCAAAAATTAGCATTCTAGGAGCTTTATTTAGTGAATTAGAGCAAAAAGAATGATTTATGCATAAATTAGCATAATTAATTCATATAAAATAAAATCTCATTATTTTGGAAAATTTTACCATACAGCCTTGTAGATTACATCGCACACTACCAGCATGCCAATTTTTGCGGCGCTCGCACAATCGGCGGCCAAGATCTCAGGGGGGGGGGGTTGAATCAACCCCCCCCCCCCCCCCCCCCCCCCCCCCCGGCCACAGAACAGCCAAAAAAGCCCGGCCTAGTTAGGTTTAAGAGTTTCAATTTTGCTGTTTTGGTCATTTTTTCTGTTCCACAAAATTTGGTGAGATTATCACATTCCAAATACTGATACTAAAATTACTAAAAAGGTGTTATAATAAAATACGATGCAGGTTTGTAATTGAACAACTTATTGGCCTTTCGTATTAATCATGCATAAGTATGAACTATGAAGTAAAATGTTAAATCATGACCAAGTGCAGTAAATGTATGCAATAAATTATTTTGTCAGTCAAACCATTTAGTTTAATACCTTGATGAGATGGAGAAAAAAATAGGGGAAAGAATATACTTCATACACTACTGAAATCCTCTTAACACATTTTCGGGGGAAAAAAATCTGTTCTTACCGAGTCCGGGGTTCTGTGAAACAAATGTTGATCTGTAGCTTCTGCACCATAACATGTATCCAGATAGTTTGGTTTTCCGCATAACATACTGTAAAATGAATAAAAGGATGTGTCACGCATCTGAATTACATGTACTTGTGGAATAATTGTACGACTTCCCACATCAGGGATGCCCCTTAGATCTGACAAAAAATCTGAAATTCACCTAGAATAACCTTTTCCTACAAGAAAATTTTTTCTAGAGCCGAAAATATGTTGACCAAGTCTAAAATCAGACTTCAGTCTGAAAAGTGCCATCCTTAACAAATGTCAATCAAAACAAGTATGTAACCAACATCACCCAACAGACTCAAAGCAAAAAAATACAAATAAATAATCTTGAATCATTATGTACACAAATGCTGTCTCCACGAGGATGTTGTCATCATACTTAAATATGATTGTGCTAACTAACAATAATATCGGCAAGAACGAAAAACTTCCAACGAAAATGATGCCCAGAAATATCAAACGAAACCTGAAGAATGTTTTTTTAGCACTCACAAAGTTTACCACTTTTAATTGATAACCTTCAAAGGAGCTCCATATAATTCCTAATAAGAAGATGTTGGACTTGAAGTACAGTGCATCCTGATAAATTAAAAGAGCAATCTACATGTACACCCTCAGAAAAATTTCTTAAATCAAGACACATCAAAGGAAATCTTTGTATAATGGGGCAGACGTAACAATGGTCATACAAAAGAATATTCCTTAAAGTCTACTAACTTTTGTCTCTTACATTTTTCCCTCCATAATCTGAGGAAATAAATTTCTTCTATAAAAGGTAATTTTTTATGGTGACAAGAACCACATTATACCAGGTAATAATTTTCCTTGTATCGCATCGTAATTTGCTCCACATTTTTGAAAGACTGCTATGCCTTAAGTATTTTGTATAGCATATTTTTACATAGGACTGTACACTACTTATACCTCGGTCACATTTGCTCTACGGTGGCCATACGGCGAGTCGAAACAGCCGTTTTAACATTTTTGTACTTGCTGAATATCGGTGGTTTGAATAAAAAAGGATAAAATGGCTGTTTTCGACTCGGCGTACGGCCGCCGTAGAGCAAATGTGACCAAGGTAGTAGTTGAGAGCTTTTTTCTTATGACCAAAAATGCTATTCAAATTTGTAAAGTAAAATTATTCTATTATTCTGAGTTACATCTCACCTTCACATTCCCATGTTCATCCCTCTCAAAAAGATTTGGTTTCTTCTTCTTTTTCTTCTTCTCCTTGAGCAGTTTCTTCTTCTTCTTTTTCTTCTTGATCCAACCTCCATCCTCTAGCTCCTTATCCTCATCCGGAGCCGTCATGTAACTTGGATAGATCGTCTCCATATCAGAACCAAACGCTGTAAGCTGGGAGATGAGGTCTTCGGCGCGGGACGACTGAAGCTCACCCTCATTCCTATAATCTTTCTTAGACTTGGATTTGATGCTTGATGAAAAGCTCTCCGCAGCCTGCTTCTCCAAGCTGTAATCTGGCACCGGCATTTGAGGCATCATCATCCTGTCCATCTCCTTGGACTTTGTCTTCTTGATGCTGCCATCGTATTCATCCTCAAGATCATACGTGCCTCCTAAGCTGTCTTCATCCTGGACTGACCTTGAGAAACTATCATCGCCTTCATCATCAGAGGAACCCCTGACATTCAGAAACCGATTACGATCTCCTTTGAACTTGAACATCTTCTTCTTCTTCTTGTCCTTTTCCTTTTTCTTCTTCTTGGGAAGTGAATCCCTCGACACGTCCGAAGCTTGTGGACTGGGAACGGGTTGTTCCTCTAATGTCTGCAGCTTTGCTTTCAGCTTTTTAGACTTTGCCGAGACTGGAGGGGTATCGCTGTAGCCACTATCAGATTCTACTTTGATGGATTTAATCTTGGACCGTTCAGCACTCTTTGGCACCTTTGTAAAAGGTGGCATCATAGGCTCTTCTTTGACTTTGGACTTGTCAACCTCCTTCTTTTTCTTTTTACTCGACTTTGTGTCTTCTACAGTCTGTTTTGTAGTTTGCTTTCGTTTCTTGCCAGGTGTTATCATATTTTGGTGAGTCACTGTTTCGCCATCAAGCGTAAGCACCTGATCCTCAAAAAACAACTTTGCTTTGATCTGCTTGCCCTTTTTCTTCCCCTTGGCAGTCCCTTTAGGAGAGAGCCTCTCATCTGTTGTATCGCTCCTTGGCGATGCGTCAACTTTTGTCTTCTTGGGTGATAAAATAAACTTCATCTTTAGTCCTCCATCTTCGCCCCAATCTCCGGTTGGTGACACACTTGTGGTAGGTATCGGTGAGACATCTTGTTTGCGCTTTTTTGCAGATTTCTTTCCGCTGGAGGACTTTTCTGGAGGAATTTTTGGCATAGGTTTAATCTTCAACTTTTGGATAGGAGGAGGACCTGGTTCAGGGGATAAAGACCTCTTCCGTTTCTTACTCTTGCTGGCCATGTTCCTGGTGCCAAGAGAACAGGCAGAGACTTGTCAGAAAAGAGGCACCTTCTTTCAAACTTCTTATATCCTGTCCACGTCTGTAAAGAAATACAGGAAATGCAGAAAATAAAAAAATAGTCCAGGGACACAGGAAGTTCGTTGAACCATGCATTAATTAAAAAATAACTCAAATAAATGGAGCAATTGTTATACAATGTCCTCCCTCTGAGCCAAATTTTCCTGATATGCTGACCTGAAAAAGGGTCATTTGCTGTAGGAATTCATGACAGAGATCTCTGTCACAGAAAATACGAGTTGATTTTCTTTCACTGTGACCTCCTTTTACTTTATATTTTCAATTATTTTATACCCCTGGGGCCCATTTCTCAACACCTGTACAAGTTAGTCATATCTTTATCCACCAACCACGGAGTTAATTTCAATCTTGCTAAACCTGTTTCACAAAAGGGTTCCTAACTAGAATACCTTGATATCGATACTATCGGTAAAAAGAGCAGACGAGACGTAGCCTTAGTAAAAAAATAGCATAATTTTCAAAAAGAAAAATTATGACAAAATTGCAAATATTGTGATGAATTGGGAAATACATCTTTTCAAAATAATAGCACAGGAAAAATTATACATCAAAAATACTTAGACCATGAAGACTGGAGCATTCAATTGCTGATGAAATTAAATTATGAATAATTTATTTCATGACTAGAAAATCACATTAGAGATTTATCCAAAACAAATACGAGTCCAGTTATGGATGGCCTGACATGGTGGAATCTTTATTGATTAAATTATTTTAGTATTTCAAAATGAATGGTTTTGTGGCGTTTTACCACCAGTTTTTGTAGTTTCTTTGTATTAAATTATCATTGAATGCACTTGTTTTGTGATGTAATTTCAACCTCTGTGATTGATTACTTAAGATTATCATTTTTAAATTTCTGGGCACTTTTGCATCTCATAGTCTACTCAAGTGATGCCACTATGTCATGAAGATAGAAGTTATGACAGGTTCGGAGGTGTCATAAATATTTAGTGAGGTTGTTGTACCTGATCTTGGCAAAGCAAAGAGGGCTTCGTGAAATGGTTAGCGGACAACGGTTTAGTCAAGAAGTCAGATGGTGTTGAGAAACAGGCCCCTGGTCTGGATTCTTTCCCTTCCTTTGTTTCCCCTAAAAAGGAGGTCTGTTTTTCTTTAATTTATTTTGCTGCTGCCAGCAACAGGCCCGATCCAAGGGGGGGGGGGGATGCAGCCCTTCCATATAATTTCCACCCCAAAGTCAAAGAAAAAAGAGCCAATAATATCCTCATTTAAGAGTGATGACCTAAATGTATCTTTTTTAATGCATTTCCTTCTCACCGACTGTGTCTGTGCTGGGATGTGCATTTCGTAACTTTAAAAAATTAACAAGTTTGACTTTGAAGTTGAATCATTAACTTTATAATATCATGCCGTCTTCATTGACATCGTCTTAACTTTTTTGTAGATCAAAAAATTCAAATGCACTTCCTTCATGTCCTTTGTGAATGATGACCATGATGACCTTTTCATTGGCTTACCCGATCCCCTCCATGGACCCGTACCTGGGGCGGTATTCTGAAAACGTTCTTATCTTTTTCTTATCTTGCTTTCCATCTTATGCTGAGCGCGTAAATTTATTACACGCGCATATAATACAAAATAAAGATAAGTGGTATTCTGAAAACGTTCTTATCGTATATCTTTCTTATCTTTCACGATATTTATGATAATATTTAAGATAGCTAGAGGGTTATCACATCTCACGATGTTCGTGTTCTTTCTTGCTCAAAATAGATGGCCACTGGTAATAACAAGTATTCTTTCCACCCTTTCTTTCATCCACCCTTTATTTTGTTTTTGACCTTTTTTCTATCCTTTTTTTCTTTATTTTTTTCACTTTTCTTCCTTTCGTTCATTCTTCATTTATATCTTTTGCTTTATTCTTTTGAATTTTTTTAATATCTCCCTTATTATTATTTTGCTTTGTTTCATTTATTCTTCATCTATCTTCCTTTTTTATTTTCCCTTTTCGTTTTTTTCTGTTCTTTTTTTCTTTACCAAGTCTTTATTTTTGCTTTTTTTCCCCCTTTTTCTGTTTCTTTTTTCCCCTTTTTCTTTCTTCCTTCACTCTATTTTTTGCAATTTTTTTTCTTCCTTTATTTTCTTTCTTTCATTCATTCTTTCGTCTTTATATTTGTTTTCCCCATTTTTTTCAATCATTTTCTTTTTTCCTTTTTCTTTCTTCCTTCCCTTAATTTTTAAATATTTTTGTTTCCTTATTTTTCTTTAATATCTTTTATTTTTTGGTTCATTTTTTTTTCTTTTTCGTTCATTTGTTAATTTTTTTCTGCTTTCTGTCACTTTCGTGTCTTTCTTTCTTCTTTTTTAAAATTAATTTTCGCTCATTCTTTTTTCGTTCGTTCGTTATTTACTCTTTCTTTACTTTCTTTCTTCTCTCCGTCTGTCTTCTATTAATTTCTTAAAATCTTTTTTTCTTTATTCTCTCCATTAATTTTTCTTTGTTTCTTTTTGTTTTTTGATTCATTCTTCATTATTCCTGCCTTTTTATTTTCCCTTTTTCGTTCTTTCTTTGAATCAACATTTCCTTCGATTTCTTTCTTTAGTCTTTATTTTTTGCTTTAATTTCTTTATTTCTCTCTCTCTATGTTTCATTTTCCTTTTTTATCTCTTCCTTCACCTTTTACATTTTTTTATTCCTTCTTTTTCTCTTTCTTTCTTTCACTCGTTTTCTCCGTTTTCTTTTTTCGGTTCTTTATTCCTTCATTTTATCCTTTTAATCTTTTTTTTTTCCTTTTTGGTTTTTTTCCTTTAAGTTTCTTTCTTTCATTTTCTTTCTTTAAATTTACCTTCATTTTTAATTGCTCACTTTATCATTGATAATAGTTCTATTTATCCTCCTTTTTATTTCATTTATTCATTCTTTTTCCTTTCTTTTATTTTTTAATTTTCATTTAATTTTTTTTTTCGTTTACTTTTTCATTATTTTCTGCTTTGTTCCTTTCATTTTTTTTTTTTCTGCTTCATTTTGACCATTTTCTGTCTCCTTTCTTACCTACTTACTTTTTTTTCCTGTTTTATTCTTTATAATTCGTACCTGCTTTATTCACTTTTTTCTTTCTTTTTTTTCTTTATTTTGTGCACGTGTCTCGAAATAATAATCAGTCATTGCGTATAAAATGCCTATTTCGCGCAATGCGCCAGAAACAGTGTACGCGCAGTGCCCACGATTGGTAATATCCTAAAAATGGGCGTGTTGAGTATAAGAAGGAGGCAGTCCTTACAGACATAGGCGGCAGAAGCGGGGGGGACACGTCCCCCCTAAATTTGAGGTGGGGGGGACGATCCCCCCTAAATTTGTACTTTGTAGTTGATAAACTTTTTCATTTTTTTTTCCTTGTCAATTTTGTTTCCTGCGTCCCCCGTAAAATTTTGATTGATTACCTTTTTTTTTTTTTTTTTGGCTTTTAATTTTTTTTATGGTCCCCCCCCCTAAATTTTTTGGCTTCCGCCGCCAATGTTTACAGAGATAAGAACGCGTTAAGAAGATTTTCAGAATACCTATTTGCAATGATTTTAGTAGACTGAAGGGGATGGGGCCCCGTACCTACAGCCAACGTATAGTGAACTAGCGTTTTATAGATCGCGATTTAAAACTGTTTTTTAAGCAAAATTGAAAGTTTCATGGTTTCCATTATCAGGGAAATATAAATAACTTAAGTAATTGCATACCTTGGGCCGGAGTTATTGAAAAAAATCCTCTGGATGATTGAGAAATCTGTCATCTAAGACATTTTCACCTGACCTGACGGTTTTTCTTGCAAGTTGCCATCTTGAATGACGTCATTATCGTTATTAACTTAATGTCTCGAATCGATATATCGCGATTATAACTAGTACTAGTACTAGTATAACTAGTATCGTTTATCTTCGGTTTCGTTCGCATATGGAGCAGATCGTATAATATCGAAAGCAATATCGATATCACATTCGTGATTGTTGACATTCGTTTGTAAATATTTTATAGTTTGGCTGCCATTTTGACCATTTTTATCGTGTTCAACCCAATTAAACATCGGTAAAGTATATTTTGCATGCCTTTTTCATCTATATCGTTTAAAGTATTTAAACATTGAAATATCAAGTTTTAAAAGTTTGTTGTTTATACATCCTTAGATTGTAAATTTGATGTGTAAAATTATTTACATCAAACTTTGGACTGTGAATTGACAAAAGGGAGGGAATGAGAACACATGCGAGCCCACACGTACACCCTACCGTCGGTAAATGGGGATTACAGTAAAATGTCAGAAATTGTTGAATAAATCCCCAGAAACGACGGTTATTCCCATTTCCTGTCTATGATTTTAGCGTCTTCTTATCTCAATGAATGAATGAGATAAGATAAAAGATAACAAAGATAAGAAATTAAGATTAAGAACGTTTTCAGAATACCACCGAGGAAACAACCCCGGCCCGAAGAACAACAAAATGTCAATATATCAATATCATCTAAGACAAGTAACGTTAATTTCTGAATTCTGTCAATCGCTCGCAAACACAGATCGCGATCGCTCTATGATCTATCTATAATCTAAGCTATCTCTTCACAACAAACACAAAGTCTCGCATATGGGACCAAGCAAACGCAAAGACACAAGAAATCCACTCATGCAATACAGCTCATTTGAACACCCTTGTAACTCATCTCTAACGGCGCACTCAACCTTTTTTTCTTACCTACACCTGTGATATCTGCATGTGGAGCTAAATGTCGCTAATGTGGAGAATTGACGAGGTCATTATGCTTGTTAAATTTTCTTGAGTTTCCAAATATCTGTCAGACTCAGTCAGAGTCAGAGAGAGTTTTTTTCGCAAGATCAAGAAGAACGAAGACTAGACGTAGACGCGAAAATCGGCGCGTTTAATGGGACGCCCTCTGTCGAGCATGCCGGCCAGGCAGCGCTGCTGCTGGGAAAAATCCAAGGAACTGTCAGATCCCACCCCCCCCCCCCAAAAAAAGAATAAAATAGAAATAGATAAATAAAATAACGAAATTAAAAAAATCGGACACTTTATGAAAGTGTAAATAACTTAATTTCATCTTAGCCATATAGTCCAGTCAATATAGGGTTTGACCATAGAGATGTATAATTAGTATACATCTCTATGGGTTTGACCCACCACTAATTGCAACACTGGATATTCCACTGAAATGCTTTCCAGGAAGGTCCCCTTAACAACATACTAAAAGTCCCCAAAAATCCAAGCTGTGGAAATTTGCATATTATGCAAATTAGCCATAAAAAGTTAGAAAAATAAGGAAAATAGTCCAAAAATTACAAATTAAGTGTAAAAAACATTTTTATTTGAGCAAAACTAAACTGTATTCAATGTTTTTAATCAAAAGTAGGCCTACAAACAAATCTACCTCATTTGCATAATATTCAAATAAGCATCTGTATATGGAAAAAATCGCAAGATATTGTGATTTTTCTCACATTGACTGCTTGGAAATGTCATTAATGTTCAAATTTACATGCTGCTATTACTTATATTAAGCTTAGTGTTTGTAGTGTAATTTGCATATTATGCAAATAAGTATCTAACATGCTATAAATACTCAAGAAAACGCACTGGTGATACATTCCTAAAAAATTGCAAGTTGATCATTAATTGAAATTGGAATATGGCAATGCCTTATATGAAATTTTCCTTAACACCATATTAAAAGTCCTAAAATAGACAAGCATAGGAAAATCACAAAAGTTGCATTTTATGCAAATTAGCCATAATAAGTTGCAAATAAGGAAAATAATCCAAATATTGGAAATCAAGTGCAGAAAACAAAATAAATTGATTGGAAGCTCATGATAAGTTTTACAAATTTATTTATTCTTTCAATTAAACAAAATCGTAAATAAATCTACCTCATTTGCATATATATGAGCATCCTTATATGGAAAAAAATCCAGAAATTTTTATTTTCAATATGATGTGATCACTAAGAATGCCCAATACATTACTAATCAGCTTCATATCTGAAGTGTGATTTACTTATTATGCAAATAAGCATCCGGCATGTTATAAATATTCAAGAAAACTCGTGATACTTTCCTCTAAAATTCCATGTAGATTATGTGTAACCATGATGACCATCCCTACACTTCTTGCTTGGTTGATATTGACTTTTTTTCGTGAGCAGTTACCCCCGGGGCAGTTACTCCACTCATATTGTGCAATGATGAGTCAGTTCTACACGGGTATCACTGCTTGAATGCTTCGTATTTCTACCCAAGTCTTGCTCTCCTCTTGACTTCAGGGGCGGATCCAGCCTTCGCCAATAGGGGGGGGGGGGGGGCCCGAATTTTTTTCAGCCATATTTTCCCCGATCGGCCGCTCGAACATGATTTTTTTTGTTTCTTTGAAGGGGTAGTCGTAATAGTTACTTCTTCGCTTTATCCTTATAAATCAACATAAATTTATATCATCAATTCCTATTTATATAATGCGAGCGCGAATCGCGAGCAATTTTTTTTTGTAATTTTATGTATTTTTTCCTAAAATTTGGAAATTCTAGGCAATGATTGTTATCCTGAAAAAGATGTGTATGCAACTATACTACTACAAACGCGAAGCGCGAGCAGAAATTTTTGATACACGTTTTTAACTGATCGAAAAGGTAGGCCTACCTACTGCTTGCAGTTAGCCATGAAGACGTTACAAATTTCAACAATCAAATAATGCGAGCGCCAGGCGCGAGCTGAAAATTTTTGACACTTTTACCTAAATAATGGTAATTTTTTGCACTATTTGTAACTTAAATAGAATAGATATATAACTTAACAATTGATACGAGCGCTAAGCGCGAGCCGACAATTTCGAGATTTAGACCTAACAACGAGACACTCTATTCATGTTTTGTAAATAATGAAAAGGATGAGTAATTGGGATCTTCCTTACATCAATGATGCGAGCGCGAGCAGAAAATTTTTAGATACGTTTTGAACTGATCGAAAAGTAAGGCCCTACCTGTTAAGGACTGCTTGCATTTGGCCATGAAGAAATTAAATATTTCAACAATCATATACTGCGAGCGCGAAGCGCGAGCTGAAATTTTTTGACATTTCTACACAAAGAATGGAACATTTTAATCAATATTTGTAATCGTAAATAGGATAGCTATAAAACTAAACAATTGATGCGAGCGCGAGCGGAAAAATTCGAGATTTAAACCTAAGAACGGGACACTCTATTCATGTTTTGTAAATCATGAAAAGGATGAGTAGTAGGGGATCTTCCTACAATAATAATGCGAGCTCAAAGCGCGAGCAGATGCACGTAACGTCGACAATAAGAAAATGAATGGACTTATCTTCCTCGATTTACGTCGAGCATTCGACACTGTGAACCATGAACTCCTTTTAGATAAATTAGAAATGTATGGTTGTAGTGCAAGTAGTCTTAAATGGTTTCACTCGTATCTTGCTCTTCGCAAACAATATGTTTCTGTAGAAAATAACAAGTCCACAATTAAAGATGTTAATATAGGTCTTCCCCAAGGGTCGGTACTTGGCCCACTAATGTTTGTTTTATTTATAAATGACCTACCAAAGAGTATTCCTAATGGATCTGTGTTCATGTATGCCGATGATACGACCATTTCTGTATCAGGTACATCTAAAAATGACATTGAAACACAGCTTAATGAAGTAATGAAGCAAACACATGAATGGTTAATTCGAAACAAGCTTATTCTCAATGTCGATAAGACTAAGACAATGCTACTTTGTTCACGTCAAAGAATCTGCACATTGCAAGATAAAAACTTAGATATTATTATAGACGGAAAATCCATAGCATGTGCAAATGAATAGAAATGTCATGGGGTCATTATTGACTCATACCTAGACTTTAGAAGTCATACAAACAAAGTTGCAAAAGATGTTAAGCAAAAGTTGGGTATTTTGAGGAGACTGAGATCTACCTTCTCCGCTGAGCAATTGTCACAGATTTACTGGGGGTATATAATGCCCCATAATCTCTATTGTTGTAATGTATGGACAGGCAGGGGCGTCGATCCATTTTTCAGATTGGGGGGGGGGGGCGAAATCATTAACGTTCCAAAGGCGCTCGATCGTACAAAACACCCACCCACACACACACACACACACGTACATATATATATATATATATTATATACACACACACACACACACACACACATATATATATATATATATATATATATATATATATATATATATATATATATATATATATGTATATATCTATATATATGTATGACTCATGAGACACAGACACGTATCTCACTACACAGATAGTACGAGTGCCGAGAGTGAGCTCAAATTTCTTTATATTCTGAGCTGAAAACTTGATATTCTAAGCATTTTTGGTACCAATGATTAAGATTTGTATCTAAAAGAGAATAGATGCGAGCGCGAAGCGCGAGCTGAAAATTTTGATATTTCGATCTGAAAAAATGACAGTTTACTGGACGTTTTTGATAAAGAACAAGCTATATATCCAAGAAAAGATTATTGCAAATTGAAGCAGTTCTTTTGAGGCTTAGAACTGAAAATGGGACATTTACATTCACCAATTTAATCATGAAAAGTATGGGTTTTTGCTACAGAAATGATGCGAGCGCGAAGCGCGAGCTGAAAATTTTTATATTCCAATCTGAAAAGCGGACATTTTGAGCACGATTTTAAATAAAGAACGAGTTGTGTATCTCAATTTCGCTTGCTGAACATTACAATCTTGTTTTTTTTTAATGCATATCCGGAATTTTATTGGGGGGGGCAAAATGATATGTTTGTCCCCCCCCCAATATTTTCATTGGTGGGGCGATCGCCCCCCCCCCTGCCCCCCCCCCCCCCAGGATCGACGCCTCTGTGGACAGGGAGAAGTGATGCCAATTACGATATCCTTAATCGCCTACATAAAAGGGCAGCATACTTAATTTCACACTTAACTTGGGAAACCCCGTCCAATGAAGTATTTAATAAATTATCTTGGCCAACATTGGACAAACTCTTTTGGAAATCTGCCTGCTGCACAATGTTTAAAATAATCCATGAACTTGCCCCACTTATACTTTCACGTATAATTGTATGTCTAGACACCGTACTAATGAGGAACTCTAGACGATCAAATAAAATGAATTTGAGACTCCCAAAATGTTCCACCTCTTTCTATCAAAATTATTTCCTTTATTCAGGTGCCACAAAGTGGAACAACCTTCCGGACGCTACGCGGCTAGAAAATCGACCAACTTCCTTTAAATTACTCCTAAAATAATATAATGCAATCACAGATAGGAATATGACATCACTTCTCATACTTACAGCCCATGTATTAGGTTTTATTATGAATGCATGATCATTTCCTCAATTTAGTTTTTATCCTATGCTATATATACATAAGAATAGATTATGCTTGATATGTCAAATATTACATAATATTCTTTGCTCCTGAACTCTCTCTCTGTATCTCCCCCTCTCTCCCTCACACATTTTTCTTCCCTCTCTCTCTCTCTCTCTGCCTCCCCCTCCCTCTCTGTTTGCCTCTGCCCCCTTTCTTTCTCTCTCTCTCTCTTTCTCCCTCTCTTACCATGTCCTTTTACTCATTCTGAATCTTATTTTGATGTGTATATATGTCTTCTTTACTTATGTTTACTTTATGTTATGAATTATATGTTTTTAGGTATTAATGCAGAGCCCTGTGGAAGACCAGCGATTTTTAATGAACGTTTTAATTGTATATATTGTGTAATTTTACATATTTGTTTGTATAAAGCTGAACAGGCTACTCTGGATAAAGATTTGAAATAAATAAAAAATAAATAAATAATTTAATCCTAAAATCTAGGCATTCTAAATACATCTTTTATCATGAAAATCAAAGCCAGCGCGAAGCGCGAGCATAAAATATTTGATATTCCGATCTAAAAAAGGGTTAATTTCAGCTCTATATTTTAAGCACTTTGTAGGAAAATTGTGGGTTTGATATGGATCGCACTTAATAAAGAGCTGATATTTTTTATTATTATTATTTTGAGTTTTGACATAGGACCGGGACATCCTTAGGACATGTCATCATATATTCCTCTTGCTAAGCGCGAGATGAAACAAAATGTACAATGTAATTATTAAATTGATATCTTATTTATTAATGCATAATGAGGGCGCGGAATTAATGCGAGTGCAAATTGCGAGCCGAAATTTTCGATTAACTGTCATGAAAAGGGGATTTTAAGTAGTTTGTTGTGTAATCGATACTGACACATACATAACTCGCCAATCAAAATGCGAGCGTGCAGCGCTATAGCTGATACGTGAAAAGGGATATTTTGAACACTTAATGGAATACACGAAAATAATAAGTACCTGATAATAAAATCAAAATTTGCGATCGCGCAGCGCGAGCAGAAAATGTTAATATGCAGACCATAGAACTGACATTTTTGCAGAGCACTTTATAAAAATAAATTTGTAAATCACACAAAATAATGAAAGTTCGATTTCCAAGGTGAAATATGTTTTGTATATTGACTTCCAAACTTGATATTTAAGCTCCATATTGAACAAGTTATGTAAATCACCTAACAGGCAATGCGAGCGCGAAGCACGAGCGAAAATTGTATATAGTGACATGAACGATTTTTTTATTTTCCAAGTCTTCCCCTCATTTTAATATTTTTTTCACTCGTCTTCCAATCCCATCATCTTGTCAGACTAACAACATGGCTTTAGGAAGCGAATAACATAATTATTTCCAGTATTTTTCCTTCAATATATAAATTATATTAGGATAAATTATCATGCTTAGTGAAAGCAGCATGTTAATTTGAACAACTGAAATGTTTTCACTGCAATCAATGTGAGAATTGTATTTGACATTTTCCACTTATTTGCACAATACGCTAATTAAGCAGATTTGCTAGCTTTTTAAAACTAAAAACACTGAACTTATTTATTCATCATGAACTTTCATTTAAATTAAATTGTTTTGGACACTTAATTTGTAATCTTTGGACTATTTCCCTTCTTTTTCTAACTTTCTATGGCTAATTTGCATAATATGCAAAGTTCATAAATTTCAACTGCTTGGATTTTTTGGGACTTTTAGTATGTTGTTTAGGGGACCTTCCTGGAAAGCATTTCAGTGGAAACATCCAGTGTTGCAATAAGTTGTGGGTTACCTCCCTTTTCTGGCTAGATTGACTGGACTAATAGATAAACCTGGGTTGAGTGCAGCACAATGTGGGTAACAATTATGCAGCACAATGTGGGTAAATTTCTTGCTGATTTTTTTTATACTTATGATTTTCATTATAGATCGAGCATGCGATCTTAAACATAAAGGAGTAATGCCAAAAATTTGTTTACAAATTATAATTTATAAGTTTGATCTTGCTTTCTGATTATTGTGCCTTTTTTTTTTTTGGGGGGGGGGGTTAAATCTAAAGATGAAGTTTTTGATGGGTCACTTCGCTTTCTCGTAGCCGTTTAGAAAATCTGCCCCTCTCGAAATATCTTGTCCCTAAAGATATTTGGCTCATTAATCCCACTTTTTAGCAGTTAGTTAATCGTTACTTCAATTTCAACTTCGGCAAGTAGAAGAAGTATCAGGCATCGTACAATTTCTTTTTAATAAGTTTGATTTAAATTTCGCACTCTCCCAGTGTCACTCTGAATGTTAAATATATATTTTTGGGTATATCGTTGTCAATGACATAATGCAGAATGTTCATCCTTGAATCACTCAGATATTATCGATCTATTTTCTTCGTAAAATGTAGTCTTTCTAATAATCAACACACTTAGATTGTCATTTGAAAGGGAAACCGCAAACAAAATGAAAACAAATGACACAGTTACAATTTGCCGGGGAGACCGGGCAGGAGGACGGCTTCATGACTTTGTGTTTCGTTGCAAGAGGGTAAAACCGTGAGCATTATAAAACGAATCCTATGCAATGCGTAAACAAGGAAAGCGAATGTCTGTGGAGAATTGATAAAGATGAAGACAGAAAAAAGAAAGTCTGTATTTTTGAATTGTGCCTCATTATTTGTTCAAGATCTCATCGCCCATCGATTAGTTGTGCCGTAAACTAATTCCAGATACTCCACAACGGGGTGCCAGAAATATACCTATTGTTCACTCCCCTTACATAATAGTTTTGTTCTGGAGAGGGGATTTGACCAATCGAATCTTCATTATGCAAGGATAATAGAAATGGGTGCAATCGAACCGAAAAGGATAATCTCAGTATTGATGGACGTTAAATGGAAATGTGGGGCTATTCGCGCTAAGTTGGCAACGGGATAAACATCGCGTACTCTTTAAGAAAACTCGTCAACAGCTTGTTAGCATAGTAGTTCTATATTTACCATCAGTGTATTAAGTGAGTGTTGGAGACATTAGTTTCTCTTTCTCACAGTGTCAACCCATTTTTCTCGTGAAATAGTCTGGATACTAAAGGGATAACGACCTAATTAGACACGTGGAATCTATTTTTCAAGACTATAAGTAGAGAATATATTCTAGTCATCTGTCTTTGTTGGCATGACCATTTAACAACTGTTTATTCTTATATCAGTTAAGATCACGCCAGTACCACCGGCACAAGTGCCAATCTTGAACAAAACTATTATACCACAATCTGTGGTTTGGAGAGGCGATGTGACTTCATTCAACGGCTCATTATACGTTCCATGATTAGTGATTAACACTGACATTGAACAAAGTGCATTGATTGGGATTTCTAATCTGAGTGGATCCTTTGTGACGCGCGAGGACCACTTAAAGTGGAAATTGATATAAGATTGCGAAGTCCATCTAGGTTCTTCTGATAATACTTCTTGAAGACTAAGAGAGTATAAAGCACGATGTTGGCCAAGAAGCTCCTGAAGATTGTTCGAGAACCCTCTGCCGTTTCCCAGAAGAGCGGTGAAGGCAACGATTCTAGTGGCGACGGAACCATCTCAGAGACGAGTGTGACCTCTACCAGACTCGGTGGCCTCTCTCGGAAAGGTTCGGTGTGGTCACAGGTAGCCAAGAAACTCTCGCAGAAGGAAACGCAGAAAGCCCTGGTGCCACGCGTCAAGTACGAGAACACCTATCAACTCTCCCCGGAAGACAGCTGCAAATTTGACGCCACCAAGGTGCAGAACTTCGTCGAGGAACTCCTGGCGATACGCCTGAAAACGGAGGAGTACAACCCAAGGACGGTATCTTCCCTGACGACGAACTTGTCGGACGTCATCAAGGGGCGAATCAAGAAGATGGGGTTCAAGAGGCACAAGATCGTCTGTCATCTTGTTATTGGAGAACAAAATAGTCAAGATATGCATGTCACAAGTCGCTGCGTCTGGGATACTAACACGGATAATTCAGCAACGGCAAGGTACTCGAACACATCACTTTTCGCCGTGGCGACTGTTTTTGCTGTGTACTTCGAGTAAAAAAAAAAGATCTCAACAACCAGAGGAATAATTGCCAAGAACATGATCTTGAACCGCACATTCACAGTACCGGTGAGTGTGACACACGGGTATGTGCCCTATAGATTGGACGTCTTGGTAAATGTTCCTCGGAATATTGAAATGTCAATGAATAACAGTGGCAGATATCATCTACAACTCCTTTCTGTACAGTGTTGTACTATTGTTACGTTCGTGGAATTCTTTGCATGGGGTATCTTTCCACTGTCAAATATATTATTACAAACTAGGATGAACTTTCCATTTAACAGCCGTTGGTGGCATATAATTCATGAAAATAACCTACATTATGACGTTTTTAGTAATATAATTATGTTCTCATTTAATGTCTTCTAAATTCTGATTTGTAATATAGCAAATTATTTGTTCAAATCATTGTGAAATCGAATGTTTGAATTGTAATTATTTATGATATTGTCTATTCGAAGCTAGATTTTAATGTTATATATTCCGATCTGGAAATTTATATATAAGACTTCCGATTCTTGTCTCATTAAATTCGCCAGCAAGAAATATAAGCAGAGCGCCACCCTTTAAAAAAAAAATCATGCTGGCATGTAAGTTGAATTGAATTTGGATAAAGTTAATAACATATTGAAAGTAATTTGGACTCATTTGAATTTTATTGACAAATAATGCAGAAACGAAAAAATTAAATACAATGAATGATTTCAAACCGAGGTTGCTTGAAACTGTCTTTGGCTAAGGACCCTGAATTCCCAACTGAATCCGACTCAAGATCTGGAAGTCGGGTCATACCGGAGACAATACATTTGATATTGTACTTCTGCCTTCTAGTCAGGCCATCGGCATTTCAAAATGTAGGGTGATATTAATAACATATTATAATAACCCTTTTATATAAAACATTTATTACAAATGAAAAAATAAACAAACGAATGACGTAATCTGCTTGAAGTAATTGTCATCATGTTAATATTATTCAATGAAATATATGTGAGGGAAATCATCATCATTATTTTTTTTTGAGTAATCAAAGTCTTCAAAAACCTGTTCAATAGATAGTGAAAGTGATCCATTCTAAAAAAAAAATGTATGCTAAAATCTGGTTCTATGTTATGATGAGATTTGCTTCAAAACATCAAGGCCTATTCCTATTTTGCCATTTATCATGCACTGATCGACGAACAAATGGGTAATTGGGGGCCCCATGGCCCCAAAAGTTTCACGACCAAGAAAGAGAAGGAGAAAATGAAAGAAAATGTAAGGGAAAGAGGTGAATATATATAATATAAGTTTATGTATATTATGTCAATATCTGTACAAAAAGATATGTATTTTTGTAGGCCCTATATAAAGTGGTGCTTAAATGTTAGTGATCTTCATCAGAAATTGAAAACAAAGTTTTCAAGTTCTACCATGTTTTAGATATTTAATTATTTAGAAGTCAGATGATAAAATATAACATTTAATAAAGTATGTTTCGCTGAACCTTGTTGTTGTCTACATTCAAGGAGTGCATTTTGTGGTGGGGTTCACTAACATTTTAGCACAACTATACGCCTGGCCCCCTCAAAGTTTTTGTCTCATTACGCAACTGCTTTTATGAAAAAAGTTCCGGATGCATATCAAAAGAATCAACGGATTATTGAAGTCATCACTACTTTTGGAACTTTCGAGATGGCTTTGGGAAATATATTCAAACCCACATTGAGAAATACATTTACCAAGCAGGCCAACAGCATGTGTGTGGATCATATTCCTAATTAATTTGTATAGATGCATAGAAGCCATAAAAGCTTATTTTAAATCAAATACTGATCTATAATAATTAAATCGAATCATATATCCTAAATGAATATCATAAATTTCTGAAAATGTATTTTGGCTGTATATATGTGTAATCCAATCGGCTGAATATGAAATAAAGAAAATTCGAAGATAAACACGGCGGTTAAGAGATTTCTCTGTTAGAGTTGTTTGACTTTTTAAATCACACGCAGGGATAATAATAACAATAACACTGCATATATTTTCATTTATATCCCTTACTGACAATTTGTTGCTATTTGATTGGTCGAGAGCCATTCACGTAACATATCATAATGGTAGTTGTTACAGTAGTAGTAGCAGTAGTAGTAGTAGTAGTAGTAGTAGTAGTAGTAGTAGTAGTAGTAGTAGTAGTAGAAAGTAAAAGAAGTCATGGTGGGATGGTAGTGGTGATATTGGTAGTGTAAGAGAGAGACAGAGAGAGGGGGGGGGGGGAGAGGGAGCGAGAGGGGTGAAATAAAGGGGGGGGGGGGAACTGCCGACTTTCACCATGTTGCAGGTGCCAGGAGGGTGCTTTGTAAACTGCATCCCAAAATGTTTCTCTATTTATTAGCTGACTAATGAAGAGCAACGTTAATTTGTGTGAAACAGCTATCGAATGTTATAATAACATGGAAAAATACGTTTCAAAATCATGATAAGTATGATTTGAAAATTGGGACAGAGCAAAACAAAATCAATCGAGCTTATGATTATACAAATTTACGTAGAAAAGAACTAAAATCGAACGATACTAGTCTGTTTTAGCTCAAACCTGCAGTGAATAAACATGATAAAGGAACATCTTGACATGATCCTGATTCTGGTGCTAATAATTGGGGTTCTTTTCTTACGTTTTTCCTGGGCCCGTCTTACAAAGATTTGTGATTGATCCAAACAACCTCAACACTATGGAAAGCCATCTTTGTCAAAATTTTCCTTCTAGAAAATTGCACAATTGTAAACAAAGAGGAAGCACGCTGCAAAAGCAGGCAATGGTGAAAGTACATGAAAGTACATATATTTTCATTTATATCCCTTACTGACAATTTGTTGCTATTTGATTGGTCGAGAGCCATTCACGTAACATATCATAATGGTAGTTGTTACAGTAGTAGTAGCAGTAGTAGTAGTAGTAGTAGTAGTAGTAGTAGTAGTAGTAGTAGTAGTAGTAGAAAGTAAAAGAAGTCATGGTGGGATGGTAGTGGTGATATTGGTAGTGTAAGAGAGAGACCGAGAGAGGGGGGGGGGGGAGAGGGAGCGAGAGGGGTGAAATAAATGGGGGGGGGGGGGAACTGCCGACTTTCACCATGTTGCAGGTGCCAGGAGGGTGCTTTGTAAACTGCATCCCAAAATGTTTCTCTATTTATTAGCTGACTAATGAAGAGCAACGTTAATTTGTGTGAAACAGCTATCGAATGTTATAATAACATGGAAAAATACGTTTCAAAATCATGATAAGTATGATTTGAAAATTGGGACAGAGCAAAACAAAATCAATCGAGCTTATGATTATACAAATTTACGTAGAAAAGAACTAAAATCGAACGATACTAGTCTGTTTTAGCTCAAACCTGCAGTGAATAAACATGATAAAGGAACATCTTGACATGATCCTGATTCTGGTGCTAATAATTGGGGTTCTTTTCTTACGTTTTTCCTGGGCCCGTCTTACAAAGATTTGTGATTGATCCAAACAACCTCAACACTATGGAAAGCCATCTTTGTCAAAATTTTCCTTCTAGAAAATTGCACAATTGTAAACAAAGAGGAAGCACGCTGCAAAAGCAGGCAATGGTGAAAGTACATATATTTTCATTTATATCCCTTACTGACAATTTGTTGCTATTTGATTGGTCGAGAGCCATTCACGTAACATATCATAATGGTAGTTGTTACAGTAGTAGTAGCAGTAGTAGTAGTAGTAGTAGTAGTAGTAGTAGTAGTAGTAGTAGTAGTAGTAGTAGAAAGTAAAAGAAGTCATGGTGGGATGGTAGTGGTGATATTGGTAGTGTAAGAGAGAGACCGAGAGAGGGGGGGGGGGGAGAGGGAGCGAGAGGGGTGAAATAAATGGGGGGGGGGGGAACTGCCGACTTTCACCATGTTGCAGGTGCCAGGAGGGTGCTTTGTAAACTGCATCCCAAAATGTTTCTCTATTTATTAGCTGACTAATGAAGAGCAACGTTAATTTGTGTGAAACAGCTATCGAATGTTATAATAACATGGAAAAATACGTTTCAAAATCATGATAAGTATGATTTGAAAATTGGGACAGAGCAAAACAAAATCAATCGAGCTTATGATTATACAAATTTACGTAGAAAAGAACTAAAATCAAACGATACTAGTCTGTTTCAGCTCAAACCTGCAGTGAATAAACATGATAAAGGAACATCTTGACATGATCCTGATTCTGGTGCTAATAATTGGGGTTCTTTTCTTACGTTTTTCCTGGGCCCGTCTTACAAAGATTTGTGATTGATCCAAACAACCTCAACACTATGGAAAGCCATCTTTGTCAAAAATTTCCTTCTAGAAAACTGCACAATTGTAAACAAAGAGGAAGCACGCTGCAAAAGCAGGCAATGGTGAAAGTACGAGTAAACATGAATATCTAGAAAACATTTTGAGCAAACGACCAGTGTAGATGTTGATGTTGCTGGCAGGCGCGGATCCAGGGGCACAGGGGGCACGTGCCCCCCTTTTGAGAAGCAAAATTAAAATTTGAAATGTAAAAATGCCATTAAAACCGAGGTGTGCCCCCTCTTTTGATATTGAATACCTTTTTTTGTGTGTGTTTTTCAAATTCTTTCGGGGACGAAATATCCTTAATTTGTGGTTGAAACCTTTTTTTTTTGGCAAAATTTTCCTATGAAAAATTTGCCCCCCTTTTGGAAAATCCTGGATCCGCCCCTGGTTGCTGGCTTTCCATGATTGCGGTTGATCGGATCAATTGCATCTCTTTGTAAGACGGTGCCCTGGATTCCAGACTGCAAGCATCCCTCGTTGCAATGTCAGGCATGCTTTAAAGCTTCCCAATTCAAGACGAGTTTGTATTCAGAAATCCACATTGTATTATATTTTATAACATATACTAACTGTCTTACAAGTTACATACGGTATCTGAAACAAATTATAAATTAATTACGAATCTCTATATCAAAAGCAATAGTTCATGGAATGTAGGTCTCGGGATCACGGTGAAGTTATTTTAGTGGGTTGCATCCAGGTAAGTCCATACATTACCAATATAATCCTCACCGGGAAATGGGTTATAATTAGACTTCGAGTTTGGTCAATCGGCGGAAATCTCGGTTAAAATTACGACCGATCCTTTTCCTTAATATGTTGTTATGCTTTAACCTTTGAATTTGAATATGGAAAATGCATGGAATGATTAATGGGTATCTGATCTACGTAGGTAAGCCAAAGGCCCAGTGGCGTACCTAGGATTTTCCACAGGGGGGGGGGGCAAAACCGTCCGCCAAAAAATTTGACAAGCCCCCCCCCCCAAAAAAAAAAGGTCTTCAATCACATATAAAGGATTTCGTACCAGAAAAAAGATTTCGACATTATATATATCATGGGTGTCCACGGTTGGGGGAGAGGATTACTGACAAAAATTTTGTTCTCTGTGAGCAGGGGGGGGGGGGGGGTCAGTGGCGCAATGAGTATCAATTTTTAGGGGCAGACGTGGCATAAAGGGCTTCATAACATAAAAGCTGGGAGCGAGCGAAACGAGTGAGTAAAATGTTGACCATTTTAATACATAAATATATGAAATTTGCCATATCTAAAATTTCATATTTCACCCATTTTCTTTTCCTTTTCTTTCTTCTCATTTTAGGAGGGGGGGGGGGTGTCTAGGACCCCAAGCCCTACATAATATGTACGCCAACGGGGGGGGGGGGAGGCCTTAAGACATACGTCTTAACTATTTGTTAGCTGTATTTTATACATCAAGACTATGTGCTATATGTACATGCCAAAAGACTAGATCAAAAATGCGAGCGCGAAGCGCGAGCTTATTTTTTTTAATGAAAATTGACGTGTATGCTCTCCAATTATCATTATCATTAACCGGGACAACGAATACTAAAAACAAGTACGTGGCAATCAAACTTGTGGTAAAATATACGGGGCACACTCCATGCGCTTGGTTGCGATTAGGGATACACTTTTAAAAAGACGATGTTATGTAATAAAACGTTAACATGAACATGCTATTCTATTTCATCCTGGATTTTTTTTTACTTTCTCCATCCGTCTGTTTTCTAATAATTTCTGAAAGGAATACGACAATCAATAACCATCATCACGATCATGATCATACTGCATACTGATCTTCATGATCAAAATGGTCATATAGAGCGTTGTGGCCCAGTTGATTAGTCTCTTGACATTTGAAACACAGGGTCACGGTTTCGAATCCCAGCCATGGCGTAATTTTCTTCAACAAGATATATCTATACACAATGTGCTGCACTCTCCCAAGGTGAGGTACTTGGGTAACCTACAGAAAGTAATTTCTCAAACAGCTCTGAGCACTGGAATCGGTAGCCAAGCTAAAAATTCCATAGGAGCACCTTCGGCACATATTGAACATGGATACGTGGGATATAAAAGTAATCTTAATTATTATTATTTTTATTATTTATTTCTTATTATAATTATTTCATTTATTTCATTTCTCATTATAATTCATTCATTTTTTCATTATTATTATCATCATTATTATTATTATTATTATTATTATCATTATTATCATTATTATTATTATTGTTAATTATTATTCATAAATATTATGATGTTCGACGGTAAATTGTGGGGGGTTGATTACACTGGCCATCCGCCAAATGAAATACTGGGGGGGGGGGGGGGTATATCCCCAATCTCCCCCCTCCCCCTGGATCGACACCCATATTATACATCATCCCTATTCTTCTCCTTTTCTTTAATTTTCTCTCTTTTTTGCCGGGGAGGATAGAGGGGGTACATTGACCACAATCAATTCCCTTTTAATTATACGCGTCATTCAGTTTAATTATGCCATTTGTGTTTTTATTATTTATTTTGGCATCCCCCCAAAGGGGCGGATCTATTATTGTCCAATAGGTGAGGGGTTGAAAATGTTATCAATCTTTTCCCTTGAAAGCCGCCTGGGAGGTTTTTCTGGAGCGGGGATAGTTCTAAAGACTAAAGTTTAAATACATAGAAACTTTACCAACCCGATTAGGTATTTCATAATGAATGATGCGAACGCGAAGCGCAAGCTGAAATTTGTAAATATTTATGTATAAAAGACATAAACGGAATTATTCAAGATCTGTTTCTGATGAAGAGGATATTTTCACTAATCAAATAGTACAATCCTGAAGCACAAAGTAAACCCTTTTTATGTTAAGTCCTAAAAATTTGACATTTTAAGCACGTTGTGGAGACCTAATCACGAACAGGATCCGAATCTCACTAAATTAGTTATGCAAGCGCGAGCTTAAACGTTGTCATATACTGGCCTAACCCTACGGAACGAATTAATAACTGGTTGATATGTAAAAAAATCATGAAGAGAATACGTACGTCAGTAAATTGATAGTGCAAGCACGAAGTTAAAGCAAATTTTGTAGACTACGGCCTGAAAATCTTAATCACTTTTTGCCTGCGTGATTATGGCCATTTTGCCAGCGTGTACATACATGATCCATACCCTTCTGAACATGCTAAACAAAATAATGAAAGCTCGATGCACGAGGACAGTTTATATTTTATATGTTGACCCGAAATGTTTTCTTCCATTTTCCAATCCCGCTATCACTTTTTTCTTCATTTAGTTTTCTTCTTCGTATTAATATTTCTTTTCCTCTCCTTCCTAATTTTCTTTTACTTAATTTTCTCTTCTTTACTCTTTTTTTTATGCGCCGCCATTCCGTTGGTGGTTGGGGCTTTTGCCCCTGGGTCAGCCTATGTATCAACTTTCTCACTTTCGTTCTCTTTATTCACCCCCCCCCTCTCTCTCTCTCATTTCCCCGTCTGTCTGTTTTATTCTCCCTCTCGTCATCACTGTCATCGTCTGTTCCGGCCCCCTTTTCTCTTCATTCTCTTCCCTCTCCGTCCTCCCCCTATCTCTCTGTTTCCCTCCTGGCTGCATGTCCTTGTCTTATTCATTCTCGATATGCTTGTTGTTTGGTTGTGATGTTTATGAGCGCAATCACTTCAAAAGGATACAAAAACGCTACGCCATTGATTCCATCAATATAATTCCTGCTCTAGATCTCATAATTCGTTTCACCCGAGATGTTATTCCATTATTGTCTTCATGCATCAAAACCATGACGTTAAGAAGTAGAAAGCGGAGCTCAAAAAATTAATCGAATTAAACTCTGCGCTGGAAACTCTTCTTCTTCTTTGGCTTCATTCTCGAGGTTGGGAAAATAATATCCGCAGAAACGACCTTTTCCCTTTTTCATCGCATTTTCCAGGGGTATAATTAATTATTTTTTTTAATTCATTAAAGCAATTATTCTCATCTCACTCATAACTCCCAACCTCTTGATTTTTAGTCTGCTTTGAGGAAAATAGGTCCAAGCCGCTCTACATTGCAATTAATATTTAACATATAGGCCTATGCAGGGGCGTCGCCCAAGGGGGGGGGGGGGGGTGAACAGGGACCACCCTCATACTTATTTTAACTGGTGAAAAATAGAGGAGAAAATAAAAACAAAAGAGGGGGACAGGAGGAAGAAGAGTATAAAAAGGAGATGACTGGGCTGCGTAACTCTATGATAACACTATATTATTCAATTGAGAAAAATATGACGTCACCTTTATAGAACGTCTTGCCGCTATACCTTATCAAAATATCCTTGCGCCCCCCCCCCTCCGTTTATGCAATCGGAAATGAACTGAGAAATTTGCCAGTTTTTATAACCACGTTGGATATTCGAAATTCTTTTTAAAGCAGAGAAGGTCAAAAATAAAAATATAAAAAAATCAAATTAGCAAACATTCTTGTATGTGCAGGTCTTGCCGGAAATGTATTCAATTTTTTTTTTGGTATTTATGTAAATAGTAAGGTACGGCATTATGGGTATCCCATAGGTAATACACGCGTTTTGAATTTCCTAAGTACACAAATGAATGGGGCAACTTTTATTAGGAGATAGGTAATCTGGACTTAGAAAAATTAGGAGGGTATTTATTTGTACACGAGTGAATGGGGCAGCGTTTACTAGGAGAAAGGTATCCTGGACTTAGAAAAATTAGGAGGGAATTTTTTTGTACACGAGTGAATGGGACAGCGTATATTAGGAGAGAGGTATCTGGGCTTAGAAAAATTAGGAGGGTATTTTTTGTACACGAGTGAATGGGACAGCGTTTATTAGGAGAAAGGTATCCTGGACATAAAAAAATTGGGATTGACCCTAACCCAAAGGATTGAACTTTACCCTAACCCTAATGAAATGGACTTTAACACTAACCCTAATGAAACGGACTTTTCCCTAACCCTAATGGAATGGACTTTAGCCTTTACGTAAATTAAACGCAACCCTCAACATCAGTATTATCGCAATTTTTCCACACATTCGTATTCTGAACATTGTGTGATATTTAGAACATCAGCATCATCAGTATTATCGCAATTATTTTTCACATCAGTATCATCAACATTTCTCAAGTATTCCAAACACCACTATCGTCAACATTATCACAGTTATAATTATTACTATTTGTTTGGCGTCACCTGTACCTGGGAGGCGAATTTTAAGCGAACTGAATCTCTTCCCGATATAACTGATTTGGGGAATGCAGGTGGACCACTTCAACGGGGTTTCCCCCTACTCTTATACGACTAGTGCAGTGTGTACTTAACCTGCAAAGTTGGTGACTCTCCTCTACACGGGTCCTCCGTTTAACGTCCTATCCGAGGGACGGTGTGTTTTCCACTGTAACATAGCCTGCATCTATGGAACAGGGGAGAGGCGTTTACACACAACGCAGGCTTCGGTCATCCGCCTTGCCCACGACCCTTGGTTCGACAGGCAGACGCTTAACCGACTGAGCCAACCTCGCTCTCAATTATTATTTTGAACATGAGCATCATTAACCTAACACCGTTATTTCAAACACCAGCATCATTAGTATTATCAGTATATGAAGAGTTTAGTTGCAAAAGGGCTTAGGTACACTTTGGACCATTCTGAGAAAAACCGTGTTTTTGATTCTCACTTGCTGCAATATTCTTATGAGAAACTAAATTGTCATGATGTACTACCCTATCATGTGAACATAAGATTGGGTATAAAAGAAATCTGCCTGTCTTCATTTTTTTTTAAATTCTTTTAAAAATTATCATTGTGGACCTAAGCCCTTTTGCAAGTAAACTGAAATGAATCCAATCTATTTTGATAAAAAAGTGATTTTTCTTTGCCACTTTTTTCACGTTTTCATGTAAATTTCAAATTTTCTTTGTTTTCATCAAAGCGACTAATAATTTAGAGGTTTTGAGACAGAAAACAATAAAATTTATGAACAATGGACCTAACCCCATTTGACAAATGAGCTCTTCAGAAGAGTTTGTTTGCAAAAGGGGTTAGGTCCACTCCAAGAAAATCATTTTTTTTTAATTCTCCTATATTGCATATTCTTATGCGAAACTTAATTTTCAAGATTCCCTACCATGACAACATAAAATTGGGTATAAAAGAAATCTACCTTTATTCATATTTTTTAGAATATTCTTTTCCAAAAAATTCGGTGTGGACCTAATCCATTTTGCAACTAAACTGAAATGGACCTAACCCCTTTTGAAAAAAAGTGATTTTTCTTTGCCATTTTTGATCACTTTTAAATAGGAATTTCAACTTTTCTTTGGTATCATCTTATAGAGCTACTAAAAATCTATACATTGAGACAAAAAAAAAATCAAATTTGATGAAAAATGGACCTAACCCCTTTTGCAAGTGAGCTCTTCATATATCAAACATTAGCATCGTAAACATTATCACCTTTATTTCAATCACCAGCATCATCAGTATTACTACAATTATCTTTCACATCAGAAACATCAGCATCGTCAACATTATCACCGTTATTTCAATCATCAGCATCATTTCCATCATTATCGAGCACATACGTCTGTCATACGAACACATAAACAAGAAATAAAGCAAGAGTCTTACGAAAATGTATTATCTCCAATCTTCCTTTTATTTTATTCACTACGATACAAAGCACGCGTAACCATATAGACGTTTTTAGCTAGAGTTAAAAAGATTTACCGTAAAGTTAACATCAAGTTTATAAACAATCTTCTGTATGAACGATCATTCTTTAAGCTCTATCAAAGAAATGTACCGACTTTGATTCCATACTGCCCATAAACGTTCATTACACAACCATAATTATACATCATTAAGGATAATACTGTCATACTATAGACACTAGTATCCAATCTTTCGTTACGAATCACCAATAAATAGCATTATTACTACATAAACACGTATCAGATCATTTTTCTTAAATCAGTAACGTCATTTTGCGGCAATATACCTTAAAGCATCATTATCATCACGTTATTACTCTGCAGACAATGTTTTAAAAATATTATTAGGAACTTTAGTATCATCTTGTTATGCCATTCAGAAACCGGATTTATATTCACGATAAAAATATTAGGGTTTAGTTATTAATGTTGTCTTGAAGGTATTTTGTTGTCAAGGTGATGTGACATCTTCAGTTGTGCCGGTTTCCACCGGTATCATCCGTCTCTTAAAGCCCCTTTCACAATTGACGTACGACCATTTGCGACCTTTTGGTCGTGCGACAGGCTGCAACAGGCATCAATCTCTAGTCATCTCATAAGATCGCACAGAGGCTTTCACAGTTGCAACAGCTGTCGTACAACAAAAACAACCAGTAAACCCCGTTGCACGAGTAAGTCGCATATGCTCTTATTGTGCTCGTGGGATCACATGCGAGTGTTGCACGAGGGATTGCGAGTGGAACGGTCGCATACATGCGAATGAAACGGTAGTGCAATGTTGTAAGCCGTTGCGATCGGTCTTGCAACAGTCTTATGGCCAATATTATTATCGCAACCAGTCGCAAGACAGGTCTCTGTACATGTAGGTCGCTTGCACATGTGCAAGTGTTGCACGACCTCCAGTCAAGTAGATGCGACTACTTAGTTGTGCCACCTCTCGCACCAAGTCGTACAACGTTGAACAACACTCGCACGAGGATCGCCCGACCGATGGTACGACCCCCGGTACGGCCTGATGCGAGTGAATCGATCGTATTTGATCGCGTTCGGATTTTGAACATGTTCAAAGTTCAGATGTGACCAGTCACGACCACCTCGAGTTCGTGCGACCGTCTACAACGACTGCGAGTGCTCGCAAGACACCAAGAGATCGATCGTGCAACAACAAGAAAAAACTGTTGCAGGCGGTCGTAAACTGGTCGGACGTCAATTGTGAAAGGGGCTGAACGGTCGCATACATGCGAATGCAACTGTAGTGGAATGTAGTAAGCCGTAATTTCGATCGGTCTTGCAACAGTCTCATATTATCGCACCCAGTCGCAAGACTGGTCTCTGTAGGTCTCCAACACATTTTCAAGTGTTGTACGACCTCCAGTCGACTAAATGCGACTATACTTAGTTGTGCCACCTCTCGCACCAAGTCGTACAACGTTGAACAACACTCACACCGATGGTACGACCTGTTGCGAGTGAATCAATCGTATTTGATCGCGTTTGGATTTTGAACATGTTCAGATTCAGATGCGACCAGTCACGACCACCTCCGACCACCTCAAATTCGTGCGTTCGTCTACAACCACTGCGAGTGCTCGCAAGACACCAAGAGATCGATCGTGCAACAACAAGAAAAAACTGTTGCAGGCGGTCGTAAACAGGTCGTACGTCAATTGTGAAAGGTGCTTTTATTTGCAGACGAAGTTTGTTCTGGGCAAGATTGATCATCACTTCATCAGTATTTTCATTAATCGTTTCGGGAATTCCTTACACCCACACACGTTTTTCCGAGAATATTGCTCAGCTCAGTTTCTATCTCGGCGATTTTTTTTGTTCCATTTCCTCCGAACTACGTTGATATTTTGCTTGAATTTATTGTAGCGGGACAGCTTTGCGAGACGGCGGTGGCCGCCCACCTCGCGCAGTTGAACGACTCCTCTCACCGCAGTGTAAAGAGAACTCACCAGAGTTCGCCGACGTCAATTAATCCGGGGGTTTTAGCGGAAACCAGCTATGCCACCCCGTCAGGTCTAAATGCAGCGGTTTCACAGGTCCCTCGACTTCTCTCTACAAGGCAGCCATGCGTGAGTCTCAGGACAAAGGGTTCTTTTTCCCGGGCCCAACGACATTTGCAAGGTCCCAACGTCGACAACCTGAGCGATGTGGGCCTATTCCTACCCCTACAGCTGAATTTCTCTCTCCAACGTTAAAACAAGATACAGGAACAAAAAATAAGTCGGAGCCGGTGACACGAAATAAAGCTATACATGCTGACTTTATTTCGATGACCGATAAAAATCTATTCAAGTTCAGCTGGGCTGTCCATAGATTTTATTCAGTACACTCTACTCTTCCAATTCCATTGAGTCCCCAAAAATACCAATTCTAAATCACAGACAGCCCAAACGCCTAGCAACCATTCAGTTTGAATTCCTTCACTACACATTCCAATTAACACAGCCGGCCTGACCCAGAAAAACCGGCAACTAAAACACATGGAATGTAAACAGTGCAAGGCAAGCGAACAATTTACCAAAACAACCAAGTCTCTGTTTTCCGCCCCGCTATATGATTCTAATGTGTGGTCTTTTTTATGAGACTGAAGTTTAGATTCTAGATCCATGACTTTGCTCTCCACGTTTTCAAGGCGATCATACAATCTCTTCTTTAATAGCATCATTCAATATAGACTGAAAGAGATCCTTAAATTATTGTCTATTAAAATAGTATCTAACTTCATTTTTAAAGTAATCAATGGTTTCTGGATAATCATTCGAGTGACTTGCATTATCTTTCTTTCCTTTCTTTCTTTTAATAAGTCCTTGTTTTAGGGTATTGTCCCTGACAAACTGAAAAAGCTAATGTAGTCCCAGTATTTAAAAATACTGTTACCTATATTCTCAAAATAGTGTACAAAGATTGGATTATTTCCGTCAACTTCGTAATATCATGATACTACAACAATTTGGCTTTCGAAAAAAATTACTCCACAAGTATGGGCGCTTTGAATTTAGTAAATAGTATTATAAGTACAATTGACAGTGGAAAATGTTGTATTGGTGGGTTTCTAGATTTTATCAAATGTATTTGATACTATCGATCATGATATGTTATTGTACAAGCTTGATCATCATGGTGTTCTTGGGGTAGCCTTAAGTTGGTCTAAAATTACTTAAAGAACAGATGTCAGTATGGAATGATTAATGGAGTTAAATCACAATCTAAGGAGATAAAATGTGGTGTACCACAAGCCTCGGTTCTGGATCCCTTATTGTTCTTGATTTATGTTAATGACATTAATTCATGTTTACTTATTTACTATTTGCAAATGAGACTTACTTACTTTCCCATCACAAAAATATGCATACCCTTATATTCTCAACTAACAATGAAGTCAAAAATATATTTAAATGGTTTTGTTGAAACAAGTTTTTATTAAATGCAAGTAAAACTCAATATGTTGCATCTAGAACAAGGGGTAAAAGAGTCCCCTAAGATACGAATCCATTATCAATAGAAGGCCATCAGATCAATCGAAGTCAATGATGTAAGGTTTCTGGGAGTTGTAGTTGATGATCTTTTATCATGGAAAATCACCTCAGTTATCATGGTGATATTTGTAATAAGGTATCAAGGAGTTTTGGTAACATTTATAAGTTACTTTTCTCTCTACCTCAGCAGACCTTTAACTCTTTACAATGTTATTATTATGCCACACTTAAATTATTGCAATGTTGCATGTGGAAATAGTACATACATGTACGATTAAAACAAACTGCTAACTCTTCAGAAGAAAGTTATGAGGCTCATAACATATTCGAATTACAGATTTCCAAGTATTCCTTTATTTCTGCAATTGAAGATTTTGCCTCTTGATGATTTAGTCTCCTTGAATTGTTTGATAATTTTATGTACAAATCACAATCCTCTAAAAACTTATTTTTTAAGGAAAAGATGTATTTGTTGTTAACCTAAATGTCAATTTATACAATACACGGCAGAAAAATCATTCCCACCAACCACTTGCAAGAACAAATACTGCTTTGAATTATTTTGTAATATTTTGTATCAAAGAATTGAATAAGTTACCACAAAGCATTCGATCCAGTCCAACACTACCCATATCTATAAAAAAAAATACATGTCGAAAATGTTTATTTGAAATATTACAAAATATGTTAAATTGGAATCTTGATAAACCATGTGTGTGTGTGTGTGTGTGTGAGAGAGAGAGAGAGAGAGAGGGTGTGTGTGTATATGTGCGTGTGTGGTGTGTGGGTGTGTATTTTGTATTTATTTTTCTTATTTACTCTCTAGATTATCATTGTATATATTTTTCATCACATTCTTTTGTAATGTTCTATATAAAGGGCCCCTTTCACAAGCTCTGCTTCTATGGTGGTCCCAAACCTATCATGCATTCTCAGTTTTGTGTTAAACTGTGCAATATGTCTATTGTTTGATTGATAAAATTAAACTTGAACACCATGCGTAAAGTCCAGGAGGGACGTAGCCTGAAGACGACAGTCAACCTACACGGAACGTCGAGTCTTCTCTCCTGCTCCTGCTATTCTCCATTCTCCGACCCAAGCCAGCTTTCTCTCATCTACTCAAGCCTTCCACCCTGCATACTACTCGGCTTTCCACTCCTTCATAGTTTACAGGACTACACTCATTTCGAAAAGAATACTCTACTTCCCATCTCCACTCTCTAGCCTTTTCTATTTCACCTCCATCATTTCTATCCACTTTTTTTTTTTAATATCAGTCCCACATGGACATTACCGTAAACCACTTCGGCGATTGCTCATACCACCATCATGACCATGTAAACCTTCAAACACTATCTTAGTCATGTACATGCTGTAGACAATTTATCAAGCTTTTCATCTTTATTTCATTTTTAGATTCTTATATTTTGCAGTAGGAACTAAACTCCAGCGCACATTTCTCAATGGATCTGGAAAGTTGGAAAATATATTCCGATACGCGGGTATCCGATATATATCAGGATTAAGCATTGATATTCGCCGTAAGTATAACAAGACATAAGAGATGTTGTGTTTCGTCCACTTGTTCAAATAACCAGAAATATCCCGATTTGCGACGGAATACACCAGAATAGTATCAAAAGTTTGTAATAAATCTTTGCACTACATACATGTGTATTGTAAGGAAATGTGCCATTTGGCTCTAATTTTGAGAATGATTTCTATTAGGACACTTGAAACGCATAGTAGACATTAAACATCAGTCAAGGAAAAAATGCACTAAGATTTTGAGTGATTTGAATGTCATATCTGAACATTGTCAGTACATGCACAGACTATAATCAATTTCCATATAAAAAAACAGATACAGAACGAAGTATGTTGTCTGAGACAGTATATTATCAATGTAAATGTAGTGAACTATAAGTAAGAAAAGTAAAGAACTGTAGAAAATAAGCATCAGTCAAGAAAAAGAAACGTATTTAGAGTGCTTTGAAACTCGAATGTCGTATTTATTTTTACATAATACATGTATCGAGCACAGGATATTGTATTTAAATATCATACTTACACAAAGTTTGGTTGTTTTGTTGACTTGAGATCACTCTAGTTCATAAAACTTGGACATAAGAGTAATAAGTATCATTAAACATCCTGCTCGCATTTCAGGTCACGTGACCAAGGTCAAAGGTCAATGAACTTTGGCCCTATGGGGGGTATCTGTTGAATTACCATCATAACTTTGAGAGTTTTTTTATCTGATTCATGAAACTTAAATATAAGAATAATCAAGTATCTTTGAGCATCTCGTCCGAGTTTAAGGTCACATGTTCAAGGTCAATGGTCATTTAAGGTCAATGAACTTTGGCCATAATGGCGGTATTTGTTGAATTACCATCATAACTTTGAAAATTCATTGGTCTAGTTCATAAAACTTGGACATAAGAGTAATCAAGTATCACTGAACACCCTGTGCGAATTTCAGGTCACATGCCCAAGGTCAAAGAACTTTGGCCATATGGGGGTTATCTGTTGAATTACCATCATATCTCTTTAAGTGTATTGGTCTAGTTCATAAAACATGAACATAAGAGTCATCAAGTATCACTGAATATCTCATGCGAGTTTCAGGTCACATGACCAAAGTCAAAGGTCATTGAACTTTGGCCATTTTAGAGGTAGTTATTAGATTGCTGTCATAACTTTCAAAATGTATAGATATAGTGTATAAAATGTGGATATAGGAGTAATCAAGTATCACTGAAAAGTTTTAGGTCACATGATCAAGGTCAATTACCGTAGTATTGTATCATTATATGAATGGTGTTTTTTGTGAATAATTATTTTATAGTAGTTTTCAAAGTCAGCACTGCTGCTATATTGAATCGCGTGATGCAGGTGAGACCGCCAGAGGCATTCCACTTGTTTTGAAATGTGTTATAGTTGAAAGAGACATTAATTTGTGCTTGTTCTGTTCGTATGGAAATAGGCAAGACTATGGGAGACACTTATCTGCTGTATGCTAATGGCATTTTATTATCATAAAATACTTTAGGCAAAACGGTGTAGTGGAATGATTAGATCAAGAAGTAACATACGAATCATCTCATGTGAGTCTTAATCATGGAAACTGCAGTACCTTACAGGCTATTATTATAGGATGGAGTATAGAAGTACAGGAAGAAGACAATGTGAATCAAAGAGTCTTAGATGAGCCTTGGCATGATCTTTGTGGCGATGCTTGTGCAGCAGCTGCTGAATTACGGGTTGTCAACGGTTGTGATGGTACTGTGTCTTCGGGCATTGAATGTTCAGGAAATAATTTTTGGCTTCCACACACATAGTGCATGATGAACAGTTGTTTTGGTCTATAGTAGTATATTTTGTCAGCCATTCAGTGTCTACTCAATTCAGTACATGTGATTTATAAAGTGTTTTTTTTTCCACAAGATATTTTGTTGCGGCTAGGCATTTTGGCGGTCTGATATTTGGTACATTACATGTGATTTGTATCTGAATCGTCTTTTGAGTTTAACCGGATGGTTGTTTCATAAAGCTGTTCGTAAAATTACGCACGACTGTACGAACGACTGGAACATGTTCTTAAGTCATAAATCAATTACTAGGAATATCACATAGCACAATAAAGGATCACTACTATTGCGTAAAGTCATTCGTATCTTACGAACAGCTTCATGAAACACCCACCCGGAATGGTTCCTGAACCACCCAGACGTCTCAATAAAGAAGTTACACAAGTGGAATTGTTGCCTGGTACGTAAACAACTTTGGCTGTTAGCCCAAATTGGCCACCTCTTGGAAGTTCTTGTATCTACATAAATGGATTTATCGTGGAAACAAGTCTTTCTTCTATTAGTTCCTGAGGTTATGAGGAAATGGCAGTAATGTGGACAAAGGTGGAAGTGTATTTCGTTTGATATGTAATACACATCTGCTACACATCCACTAATTGACGTCGGCGAACTCTGGTGAGTTCTCTTTACACTGCGGTGAGAGGAGTCGTTCAACTGCGCGAGGTGGGCGGCCACCGCCGTCTCGCAAAGCTGTCCCGCTACAATAAATTCAAGCAAAATATCAACGTAGTTCGGAGGAAATGGAACAAAAAAAATCGCCGAGATAGAAACTGAGCTGAGCAATATTCTCGGAAAAACGTGTGTGGGTGTAAGGAATTCCCGAAACGATTAATGAAAATACTGATGAAGTGATGATCAATCTTGCCCAGAACAAACTTCGTCTGCAAATAAAAGCCCCTTTAACAATTGACGTACGACCTGTTTACGACCACCTGCAACAGTTTTTTCTTGTTGTTGCACGATCGATCTCTTGGTGTCTTGCGAGCACTCGCAGTGGTTGTAGACGAACGCACGAATTTGAGGTGGTCGGAGGTGGTCGTGACTGGTCGCATCTGAATCTGAACATGTTCAAAATCCAAACGCGATCAAATACGATTGATTTACTCGCATCAGGTCGTACCATCGGTCGGGCGATCATCGTGTGAGTGTTGTTCAACGTTGTACGACTTGGTGCGAGAGGTGACACAACTACGTATAGTCGCATTTAGTCGACTGGAGGTCGTACAACACTTGCACATGCGCTAGATACATACAGAGACCAGTCTTGCGACTGGTTGCGATAATATAAGACTGTTGCAAGACCGATCGAAATTACGGCTTACAACATTCCACTACCGTTGCATTCGCATGTATGCGACCGTACAGCCCCTTTCACAATTGACATCCGACCAGTTTACGACCGCCTGCAACAGTTTTTTTCTGCTGTTGCACGATCGATCTCTTGGTGACTTGCGAGCACTCGCAGTCGTTGTAGACGGTCGCACGAACTCGAGGTGGTCGTGACTGGTCACATCTGAACTTTGAACATGTTCAAAATCCGAACGCGATCAAATACGACCGATTCACTCGCATCAGCTCGTATCCGGGGTCGTACCATCGGTCGGGCGATCATCGTAGGAGTGTTGTTCAACGTTGCACGACTTGGTGCGAGAGGTGGCACAACTAAGTAGTCGCATTTACTCGACTGGAGGTCGTACAACACTTGCACATGTGCTAGCGACCTACATGTACAGAGACCTGTCTTGCGACTGGGTGCGATAATATGATGTGCCATAAGACTGTTGCAAGACCGATCGCAACGGCTTACAACATTGCACTACCGTTGTGTGCGACCGTTCCCCTCGCAATCCCTCGTGCAACACTCGCATGTGATCGCACGAGCACAATAGGATCATAAGCGACTTACTCGTGCAACGGGTTTTACTGGTTGTTTTTGTTGTACGACAGCTGTTGCAACTGTGAAAGCCTCTGTGCGATATTATGAGATGACTGGCGATTGATGCCTGTTGCAGCCTGTCGCACGACCAAAAGGTCGCAAGTGGTCGTACGTCAATTGTGAAAGGGGCTTTAGGCGACCGCACACCTTACGACTGGTCTGCGACCCGATTTCAGAATATAACGTAGTAGAATTTGATACTAATATTGAGACTTGAAATATCTTACTGTGTAAGGTTTAAATCATCGTACGAATACCTATTTTCAAATCTGTGACTATGCTATCATCCTGCTTAGAATAAAAGCGAATTTTATATCTAGTCGTAATGACGTCATATCAGTCGTACGATAGGCTACGATTTGAACCTAATTTGGCCTTTACTCCAAAATAAAGGCTTGCAATCTTTCAAAATGGTTACATTAGTATTCTTTCAATTAATTTTGACCTCAAATAAAATGATATGTTCCATTCACATTTTCAGAAAATGAGCAAAATGCAATTTGTTCCAAAATCGGATCGCGAACAGTCGTAAGGTGTGCGGTGGCCCTTACACGTCGTCGTCATCCGTCTCTTCTTCGTCATCATCATCCTCATCCTCATCTTGATACTGGAATAAACCTTCGAATTGTGAACCATGCCTGGCTAACATTCTCTTTATGGCTTTCCGAAAATCCATGCCATTTTCTAGTCTGTCTGTGAGATCGGACATGATTTCATGATTGATATCGGTTTCACCGAGGTACACGTTCTGCTGCAAGAACTTAGAGTAAAGATCGAAAAAGATGCGTTTGACTGCCCACAGTAATTTGACGTGAACTTTTTCCATAGCATCTTCTTCTTCCATTCCTTCTGAGATGAATTTCTGATATTTTTCATCTCTCAAGTCCTTGATGGCTATCAAGGCCTGCTCTAACCATTCTCAATAAGCAAGGTTGTCTTCAATTTCTTCCATGTTATCTGTCATTGACGATTCGTGTTCATTGCTTTCTGATACGCTCGTTTCGGAATCATCGTTGGATTCTTCAACTCTTTGCATTTTAAAGGGTGGGTCAGAGTCTTCATCTTCACTCGTTTCTACTCCAGTATCATGCCCATTTTGTTCATGTCTCTGCACATCATACTTCCTACTATAGGTTTTATCGCATTGTGAACAAGCGTAACGGTTGGACATATCCAAAGTATTCATGTTGACTCGACGATTATTTTGTTCGGAAATGAAGAAAATTAACATTCAACCTTCCAATAATATGTAATCATGAAACGCACGTGAAGGTACTTTGATTACTCATTTGATTGTCTCACTTTGTAAAACAAGATGTTCTTGCGGGATGCAGCTAGAAAATATTATTGTTGACCGAGAAATATCGCATGCAACATTAAGTTCCAACATCCCCCTACCTCTTGTAAATTTTCATGTATTTTGCAAGGAAGTAACAAAACGAAAAGAATAGTCAGAATACCACCACAGTAGAACCCGCAAGAGGATCCGTAAGAATCCGTAAGAACCCGTAAAATCCGCGAGAGGGTCCGTAAGAATCCGTAAGAGAGGTGGCCGTAAAAATCCGTAGAATCCGTAAAAATTTGCATGAAACGCAAGAATCCGTAAGAGGATCTGTAAGAATCAGCAAGAGTAGGATCCGTAAAAATACGTGAGTAATCAAAGTACCTTTCACGTGCGTTTCATGATTACATATTATTATAAGGTTGAATGTTAGTAGTAGTAGTAGTAATAGTAATGTGGAAATGCCGCAACGCCGTTGATGGCGCTTCATTGCAGATTGCTTCGTTGCAGATGCTGCTTGCACAACTATCCACAATATCCGTAATAATGCGCCGTCTTGCGACGTTTTAAACCGCGGCATTGTCAACCGTACAAGTGTAAAGCTTTAGTTGCTGAATGCCATTTTTCAAACTGAACTTCAATGAGTCAACATGAACATTCTTTGTATGTCCAAGCGCTACAGTTATTCACATTGTAATAAGTCATACAGTCGCAAATTTGATCTGAAGAGGCACCGACAGATTGTAAACCCTATCATGGAAGATAACGAAGTAACGAGTGAGACTGAATACGAACCGCCATCTAAAAAGCATAGAGTTGCAGAGGCTAGCCATGACGTCGATGCTCAATCCGAGGATTCAGGTAACGAAGAAGAGGATGAATCCTCAACTTCAGAGATGAACGAGACAGGAGAACTTGAGGATAACATGGCTTACCAAGAATGGCTTGAAATGGCCATGACAGCCACTGAGGAGTCGAGAAATGAGAAATGCAAAAAATATATCTCCAACGGTATGAGTGAAGATGATGCTAAAGAAAAAGCTCATGTGAAAGTTCTATGAGCTGTTAAAAGGATCTTCTTTGACCAATACTCTAACTTCTTGCGACGGAACTTGTACCTTGAAGAGGATGACACTAATCAGGAGATCTTTTCTAATATCATGAAGAAAGTAGAAAATGGCATGAAGCCTCGGAAAGCCATTCACCGAGTATTAGCCAGACACAAGATGAAATTTGAGGGATTATTCCAATACCAGGATGAGGATGGAGACAACGGTGAAGGAGATACGGGTGAGGCTGAGGATGGTGACAAATGATGCAGGCTATAAATGATTTGGAATGGCTAATGAACTCTATTTGAAATAAACTTCTGGCAATGATAATGAGAAATTGTTATCTTTATCAATACATATAAGATTATCGAATTTGTATGTTAGATGTGTCTTTGCATTTAACGTGTATTTGTAGATGTATCGTTTGATCAAAATTGTATTTTGAAGGTCTACCGAGATAACAATGAAATATAAAAATGTAGAAGACCTACTATAAGATGGAAAATCATCCACACCTCAGCTTACCTAGACACTGTCTCTTCCAGACTGTCCTGTTCCATATCTCCACAGGAGTTTGGGCATAATGGATGGTTTGCAGATGGCACACATAACCAAACCAAACCATATACAGAAAAAAAAAACACTGAGGCAGCAACTCCTTAAATACAAGACAATATGTAGTCTTCTATCAGACAAACAAACAAAACATAGATGAAAGCATGACTTGATTCACAAATAACTAAATAAAATCAAAATTGGACAAAAAAATTGAGACGATGCATTTATCCCCTATGAAATAAATTCATAAACAATACACATTGTACCCTGAACTCGCCAAACAGAATTGACCAATCAGGATCCTTATTTCAAAATATGGCATATCCTAAGACTCCTAATAATTATTGGAATATAATTCACGTATGTCATCATGTAGGCACACTCATTGATAGGGCTATACTACACACAGGTACATGCATGATCACACCACTCAAGAAAGTCAAGTGGTTGATTACATGGCTCAGATGCCCCCTCCCTTTAACGAATCATTCTTAAACAAAAGAATGGACTTCCAGATCACAATCTCATTGATCTACACACACACCCACGCCCACACAAACATATATAGTACCCACGGAAGCTGGCTCAGGTGGTCATTCTAAAACAAAAGGAACCAAAGGGCACCTGAAGGGTCAATAGTGAGAATTAATTAACTCACCTATTTTCAAGATTGGAGAGTGCTTACCAGAAGACACCTGAAGGATTAATAGTCCAATTTCATTACACACCTTTTTTTCAGAGTGGAGAGTTTTTAACACACCTGGTCTCAAGAGTGTAGAGTGATAACACACCTGCTTCAAGAGTGGAGAGTGTTTATCACACCTGTTTCAAGAGTACCCTGTGTTTACCTGAAGGGTGCTTAAGGATTAAGGATTTGATTTCTTATGTATTCCATTAAAAAACTTGCCATGGGGCCCTGTCATGCTGCTCTTTTATTTTCTTTATAAGCATAAGACACACCTCGTGTATCCAGTTGGACATTTTGAACGCAGTTCCAAAACTCCGCCTAACACTAATGCAACAGAGAAACTGGTACATTCACTCATTTCTTCACGACTCGATTTAGAAGGTCGTTTTGGTGCCAAGAAGTTTGATAAGCCAAAAAAGGGTTTCAACACAAGATGTTGGTAATTTTCCATACATTTCTCATATGTGACACACCGACCAGACTTCCAGGGGGTGCTGCCTATGAAAAATAATACACGCAGCTGCACCCCCTGGGAAAATCTTGGGGGTGCTTCAGCACCCCCGCACTCCCGCTTCCCAGGTCCATGTATAATAACTATGAAAAGTTGCAGAAACAATAAATGAAAAAAAAAATCAATTCTGCACGAAAAGTGCACGATTTACAATGCCTGTGTAGCATTCCATGCATTCATCGCAGCCTCATAATGGCGCTGGCAAATTCAAACATATAATAACTTTCGCATGCTACCAGGTACCCATTTAGCACCTGGGTCGAGTGTGGCAAAGTGTGGATTAACGCCTTGCCAAAGGACTCTGAACCGCGGTGGTCTTCGAACACACGAACCCCTGTTTACAAGGCGAGTGTCAGAACCACTTCACCATGGCTCTTCCACTAGAGTCGAAATGAGCTGCAATCGAGTCAGATTGAAAATTTGTGCCACGTTTTTGGATATTCTAGGGACATTCCAAAATTTTGGCTGCATTCTGAGTGCATTGAAGTATTCGGGTTGCAATTTTTGTGGCCGTTATTTGATTGGTGAATTTGATCACGTAAAATCTGAAGTGCATTCGAAATGGAAAGCATAGAACGGTGATCAAAGTAGGCCTACCGTCATTCTTACTTCATTCTTACTATATTCTAAGTATTAGAAAATTCAAGCAGCATTCAAAGTATATTGAACGCATTGCGAGAGCTGAAGAGCGCGTGGGGGTATTCTTTTTAATGTTGATTAGTTGAAGGTTGATCGGCAATTTTTATTTCGGCCGATTCTGCTTGATCTCGAATAATATAAGTGTGACGAAAACCGTTTTTTTTGGCCACGATCATCGTAGCCTGCGGTGCAAACCCTTCACTCGAGTTAAGGGTCTGAATGTGCAGCCTATACTCATGCCTTGTGTACTGGAGGCCCTCGCCTCTGAATTGAAACAGCAAGTTTTGTATGTGCTAGTCTTTGTGTGGATTCACACTTGCTGATCAACGTTTCCATCAGGGTCTGTGCCTGCAGACTACGACCATTGCGCGCTATCGTGATGAACATGCAATCTCGACACACGTAATTATTCGCTTTTTATGAAAAATAAGTGATAACTGTCGTCTACGATATGCACACTGTATATTGATTTGCTTTTTTTTTTAATTTGCTCACGTACCATGGTAATTTTGTGGATATATATGGATAACACAAGAGCACTCTTGACACAGCTCGTTAGAAGTGAAAATTAAATAAATCTAGTTCGTAGGCTTACACCTATTTGATACAAGGATTTTTTTTTTTATTTAATAGCAGCAGCTAGCAGCCGAAAATTTTGAGGTAATTCTTCGGATTTTTTTTATGTCTTCAGAACAAAAGTTCAAGTTTTCCTGACACGTTTTTTAATTAACATAATTTAGATTTTTTTTTTTTTTTTGGGGGGGGGGGAGGGGCTTCACAACGATTTGCAAGAATTGGGTATTAATTTTCCTTGTTAGAAAAAAAAAACTTTTAGTTCCTCCCATGGTCTCAGTTATGGAATACTTGGTCCACTCTTAGTGAAGATGTAGCTATCAATGCCCTTTTTTTATATTTGATTCACACCGTTGAAATGGTCAAATTTAACAGTGTGAAGGTGATATCCGGCACAATGTGTTCCACACTGTGGCACAAACTGTGGGACATTGTATTCTTTTCAGTAGGGATTGCTTCTCAGCCAATCAAAATCAAGCAAAGTTGTTATCTGTCAACTATTCATACGACAAATATTGATAAAAGGCTCTCTAATTTGATTATTAACATATTCACATTAATATGTATAGGTTCTTTGTTTTATTCATATTAAATTTTGTAAGATTGCTTAAATGGTATTCAATGAAACCGGTTGCTTTGCTCGCGCCCTGAGCGTCTTTTGACAGTATATGCGGATGTACGCTCTATAAATCCAGATCATCGATTATCAATAATATTGAAGTGCAGAGTTAAGGATGTTTTTGTAGTGCAATCAGGGAGGTGTATTTCTTTCCTTGCGGGCCCCACCTACAAAAGTACAAGACTGATAGTAAGTTGAGTCAAACACGCTATCCCATAGCATTATGTTAAAGGACAAGTCCACCCCAACAAAAAGTTGATTAGAATGAACAGAGAAAAATCAAACTAGCATAACACTGAAAATTTCATCAAAATCGGATGTAAAATAAGAAAGTTCTGGCATTTAAAAGTTTCACTTATTTTTCACAAAACAGTGATATGCACAACTCAGTGACATGCAAATGAGTCAGTCGATGATGTGCATCACTCACTATTTCTTTTATTTTTTATTGTTTGAACTATACAATATTTCATTTTTGTACAGATTTGACAATAAGGACCAACTTGACTGAACCATATAGTATTAAACAATGCTAATTCCACATGTTCAGGGAGTAATGCATCGCTGTTTCACTTGACAATGAGGAGAAAATTATAATATTTCATATTTCATATAATAAAATACATAAGAAATAGTGAGTGGATGACGTCATCAGTCTGTTCATTTGCATACCGACCAGAATGTGCATATAACCGTTTTGTGAAATTAAGCGAACTTGAAAATGTCATAACTTTCTTATTTTACATCCGATTTTGATGAAACTTTCAGTGTTATGCTTGTTTGATTTTTCTCTGTTCATTCTAATCAACTTTTTGTTGGGGTGGACTTGTCCTTTAATATAATGCTATGGGATAGCGTGTTTGACTCAACTTACTATCAGTCTTTTCTCTTTTTATTCGAATCAACTTTTTGTTGGGGTGGACTTGTCCTTTAATATGTAAGGGACTTTGGAATATTCGTATCTAAGAAGAATAATATGCAATTTATGCATTGAATTGGATCACTAATACGAATGTAGCTTGCGAGAATCTTCCCTTACAGCGGTGATCTGTTTAAAGTGCTTTCACAAATCCACCACCATCCGCCGTCAGTAGGCCTACCTGAAATTGATTTCTCTTAATGGGGACGAGTGACCTGGAATAAATTGCTAGGTCCTTTGCGTTTTCACTCTGAGGTCACTGTATATCTAGTCAATGTTTTTTTCCAGTTGAGGATTAAACGGGGCAACAAAGTGGAAAGCTGTGACCATCTTATCTTGCAAGTAGGCCTATCTTTCTTTAGAAGGTTACCTAAATTTATAAACATATCCCCGTGAACCCATTATCACGGCTTAAAAAAGGGTTCGCCAGCAAACCAACTGGGCATTGCAGAAGAACACCATCGAAAGCGATACCCAACCAACGATAATTATGAGCTGCTTTTAAAGAAATTAGCTTGCATTGGTAGTAGTAATAGGACTATCGCTTGGTTCAAATCATATCTATTTGATCGACAACAAGTGACACAATTCAAAGGAGCCAAATCGCACCCTTCAATCGTCAAATTAGGCGTGCCACAAGGGTAAATTCTAGGTCCCCTTTTATTTTCAATATATGTTAATAGTTTACCTAAATGTATTCATGAAGGTATCATAGATATGTACGCTGACGACACGACACTTACCGTCAGTGCGAATGATGCGACAGTTTTTGAAGAAAAATTAACTGTTGCATTAAACAACGTCATGGCATGGATTAAAGATAATCAGCTCGTCCTCAACACTGAAAAAACTTGTGTCATGATAATAGGTTCTCGTGCTAATCTCAGGAAAATAGATTCTTTCACGATTTCGTTAAACGGTGATTTGATAAATACAGTTCAATTCACCAAATGCTTAGGAGTTTTGATAGATGAAGAACTAAAATGGTCAAAACAAATTGAAAATGTATGTAAACTTACTCAGAAAAGTATTGGCATAATAAAGAGAGCGAAAAGTTCTTTGCCTGTGCAGTCCTCAAAGTTGCTTTATAACAGTTTAGTGTTGACAAGATTTGATTACTGTTCTGCTGTATGGTCGAATAGATTTCAATCCCATACAATTAAGCTGCAAAAAAATTCAGAAGAGGGCTGCAAGAATAATATTGAACAAGACATACGACACACCGTCGGCTGATTTGTTCGCAAGTCTTAAATGGATGACACTAGATAAACGATTTGAGCTCAGTCGCGTTTTGATGATATATAAATGTGTTCATAATTTAGCACCTTCTTACCTTCAGGTAAACTTAACCAATCCAAATGATGTACATGAACATCATACCAGACAGAGAGACAGTGGATATTTACGCGTGCCCAAGTTTCGCACTGATTGTTATAAGTGTAGTCCAATTGTATCTTCAATATTTGAATGGAATAAGCTTGATAATTCAATTAGAACAGCTCCTTCTGTCATTTAATTTATAGTCCAGTCAATCTAGCCAGAATAGGGGGGTAACCCACCACTAATTGCAACACGAGATATTCCACTGAAATTCTTTCCAGGAAGGTCCCCTTAACAACATACTAAAAGTCCCAATAAATCCAAGCAGTGGAAATTTATGAAATTTGCATATTATGCAAATTAGCCATGAAAAATTAGAAAAAGAAGGGAAATAATCCAAAGATTACAAATTAAATGACCAAAACAATTTTATTTGAATGGAAATTCATGATAAATAACTGAATTCAATGTTTTTAATCAAAAGTGCAAAAATTTCTACCTCATTTGCATATTATGCAAATAAGCATCCTTATATGGAAAAAATGTCAAGATATTGTGATTTTTCTCATATAGACTGCTTGAAAACATTTCATTAATGTTGACATTAATATGCTACTATATCACTAAGCATGAGAATTCATCCCAATGCCTGAACATTAATTTGCATATTATGCAAATTAGCCATAAAAAAAAAAAATGAGGAAATTAATCCAAAGATTACAAATTAAATGTCCACAGCAAGTAATTTCAAACAAAAGTTCATGATGAATAAATAAGTTCAAAGTCTTTATTTAAAAAAGCTAGCGAATCTGCCTCATTTGCATATTCTGCAAATAAGTATTCTTATATGGAAAATGTCAAGAAATTTGATTTTTATCACATTTACTGCAGTGAAAACATATCAGTTTTTCAAATTAATATGCTGCTATCACTAAGCATTCAAATCTATCCTAATATGATTTATATTCAAGGAAAAATACTGGAAATATGTTCTTCGCTTCTTAAGCCGCGTTGTTAGTCTGACAAGATGATGGGGTCGGCAAGAGCAAAGCACAGTATTTGAATTGGTGTGTAGTTTGTTAGAGTTGACAACCCTCTCTTATATGGATGGGAACGACTTATAATTTGTTGAAAATTCATCGTATAAACATGATAAAGGGAGGCCAGGAAAAGCAAACTTATGGCAGGTAAGATCTGATGAGTAGTCTCATTAAGAAGTGTAGCAGAGATTCCGTCTGGCCTAGTAGCTTCATGCAGGATGTTTTCTTTAACAATTTCTTCAGTAGTCTGGCTACACCTGTTTGCCTAACAATATGTTATCTGGCCATATCTGGGTCAGGACTGGGTCCCAGGACTTGTAGAGCAGCGTCATCATCATCATAATTATCATCAGTGGTGAATACTAAGACTAAAAATTTTTGCCTTCCTTATATAATGCTATTCCAATGTAGTCATAGCTATTGATATTAGGGCTCCCAACATACAAATTATGTATTATAGGCTTGTCTACAAACCCTCTTATGGTCCTCTTTAATGCATTGTAGCAATTCTGAGCTTTACCTTACTGATGCTTTTGGAGCTCTAAAATGTGCAAGGCTTCCTAGCCTTTCTCTAAAACTCTTGAATCTTCCGACACAACTTATGTCCATTGTCCATTGAGGCAACTTGTGTCGGAAGAAGACATGGTTAACGGTGTGTTCTTGTTAAAGTCCTCTTGATTGGCATTCAGTCTCCTATATGCTCGACTTGTCGGATTTCAGTACAGAGAGTTGTATGATTGTCCAAAGTACATCTGCATGACACTATTAAAGTCAGCATTCCTCCAGAAGAACATCCTCAGTCGTACCATAATTACTAAAAGGTTTACCCATGAGTAACACATTGTGGCAAATAAATCCTGGAAGTGGTACACACTGTCTAATCAATGTTGGATGGTATTTGATGGTGATGTTGAGGGTGTTCCATTATGTTGTGTCCTCTTGTTGGAAAGGCAATAATCTGGCTTAGTCCTCCATCTAGTTTGTTCATTGTCTCACTAAGGAATTTCTGTTTACCATAAATATCAGGACATTAATATTATTATTTGCATACGACTTACTTAGAAACTATAGCTTTAATATTTGGAGATGGTTGCCATAGGAGATTTATCAAAGAGGAAAGAACAGAAAATGGATGCTTCATCATGAAGCAGCAACTGGATTCAGCAAGAACGTCTGATCACGATTCCTATATCTGAGAAAGATGCCTATAATGCACTTTAAGCCTTCATCATGAATTAATGAATGGCTTTCATGTCGCTCGTATAGGCAAATGCCAATTGTTACTCTTATTAAGCATGCCCAGAGATCTTGCGATCCAAGCAAGTACTCATATTCACCACCAAGAAAAGTGATGATGATGATGATAATGATGGGTTCTTGTAAAGCACCGGTATCCGCCTCAGCTGGGCGCTCATGGCGCTTGCTAAAAAATAGGAAATATCTCACAAATTTCAATGTCTTCAAACAGTGCTTAGGATCATCATTCAGTTCAAGTACTGTTCTAGTAATGCTACAATTGAGTTATTCTTGGGATAATGTTGGAGTGGGGAACAGGAAGGTCTTCAGGTAAGACTCAAAATTTGATTGGGTCTCTGCTCTCCTGATAAATTGGGGAAGGCCATTCCACAGCTTTGGTCCAGAGATGTAGAAGGCTCTGTCACCCGGTTGTGTGGCTGAGAGATTCCCTCAGCAATGCTTGTTCTGCTGATCTGAGACTGCGTGTTGGTCTATATGCTGAGATAAGAGCTCTGATATGTAGGGTGGAGATTTGTCGTTAAGCGCTTTAAATACAAGGACCCCAAGTTTATAAGCTAAGTGGTGTGCTACAAGGACCAAATATTCGAAGCTAATGGGCTTTTATTTGTACGGGTGTGACATCTTGTGCTGATCACTTGGCAATCCAGGAGCTTGCCAGCGTGGACTATACTCGCAAGAAACGCAAAGTCTCTACAAAGTCAAGAATAGAGCAAGACTTGGATGGAAACAATGAAGCATTCAAGCAGTGGGGTCCATGTAGAATGGACTCATCATTGTACAATATGAGTGGGGTAACTGCTCGTGACAAATGTCAATATCAACCAAGCAAGAAGTGTAGGGAAGGTCATCATGGTTAATACACATAATCTACATGGAATTTTAGAGGAAACTATCACTATGTGTTTCCTTGAATATTGCCATTCTTAGTGATCACATCATATTGATCTAGACTGAAATGTTTTCATAGCTGTTTTTGTGAGAAAAATCAAAATTTCTGGATTTTTTTTTCCATATGAAAATGCTCATATATATGCAAATGAGGTAGATGTATTTACGATTTCTTATTTGAAAAAATAACTAAATTTGTAAAACTTATCATGGGCTTCAGTTCAATTCGTATTGTCTTCTGCACTTGATTTCCAATATTTGGATTATTTTCCCTATTTGTAATTTATTATGGTTAATTTGCATAAAATGCAAATTTTGTGATTTTCCTATATGCTTGTATATTTAAGGACTTTCAATATGATGTTTAGGAAACCTTCCTGCAAGGTATTGCCATATTCCAATTTCAATAGATAATCTACTTGCAATTTTTGAGGGATGTATCACCAGTGTGTTTTCTTGAATATTTATAACATGTTAGATACTTTTATTTGCATAATATGCAAATTACACTACAGACACTAAGCTGAATACAAATGTATTCAACGTCCTTAGTGATAGCAGCATGTAAATTTCACTACTAATGAAATTTTCAAGCAGTTAATGAGAGAAAAATCACAATACCTTGACATTTTTCCATATAAGGATGCTTATTTGCATATTATGCAAATGAGGTAGATTTTTTGCACTTTTGACAAAAAACATTGAATACAGTTATTTATCATGAATTTTCGCTCAAATTAAATTGTTTTGGACACTCAATTTGTAATCTTTGGGCTATTTTCCTTATTTTTATAACTTTTTATGGCTAATTTGCATAATATGCAAATTTCATAAATTTCCACTGCTTGGATTTCTTGGGACTTTTAGTATGTTGTTTAGTAGACCTTCCTTGAAAGAATTGCAGTGGAATATCTCGTGTTGCAATTAGTGGTGGGTCAAACTCTATATTGACTGGACTATTAAGAGAATGTTTAGAAGAACTTGTAAATTATATATAACTTGCGGAACATCCACTGTTGTGCGTATTTTGTGTAAGCATGACCTTGATGATTTGGTGTATATTATCAGTATTTTCAAGATGTCGTTCTTAGTTATTTTGATTTATTGATATTTGATTATACGTCAAACGAGTGCCTGTCTGCGTTTTGTTTGCTGCTAAGTTTGTTAATGTTTCGTTTTATATTCAAATCCTAATGTGAATCTTAATGCCGTAACATTCTGTACATACGTTATGCATTTTGTAAATATGTTTATTGTTATTCAGGGCCCCATGAAAGACCACTACTTATTGGTGAATGGGCTACCCTGTCAAAATATCAGAAATAAATAAATAAATGAATAAATAAACAGTTATATATGTACAAAAAACATACCCGCAGCCTAGTATGCTTCATGTAAATGAGTGTGTGCGCGTGTGTATGAGTGATACACAGTGGGGGTGTCGTGGTCTAGTGGTTAAGACACTCGTCTTTCAATCTGAAGGACGTGGGTTCGATTCCAAGCCATGGCGTGTTTTCTTTCAGCAAGAAATTTACCCAAATTGTGCTGCACTCAACCCAGGTGAGGTAAATGAAACCGGCAGGAAGTAATTCCTCAAAAACCTGTGCGCACCGGAATCGGTAGACTAGCTTAGCCTTGGTAATATAGGAGCGCATTGAGCACCTATCAAGGTGCACGTGCGCTATATACAAATCCTATATTATTATTTGTTATTATTATTATTATTATTATTTGTTAGTAGTATAACAGTCTTAAAAATAACGCCCGCGATTTTTTTCCGGTCAGTACTTCTGCACCCGATAGGAGAGGCTCAACGATATAACAGTCATACATGTACAAAAAGCATACCCACAGCCTAGTACGCTTCAAGTAAATGGGTGTGTGTGCGTGTGTAAGAAGGGATGCGAGTGTGAGTGATACATTGTTTTACTTCCATACGGAATAACTGTCTTCAAATACCACGCACAGAAGGCTATACACTGTAAAATATATTGGGTAAAATTTTAACCAGCACGGGGGTAATTATGTGTCCAACCAATTTGGGGCAGGATTTTAACCAATGCGGGAGGCATATTATCCAGTAAGGTTTAAAAAGGCAGCAATTACTTCAGAATGGGCAAAATTTTCATCACACTGGATAAATAATAATGCCTAAAAGAAATGCCATGTTGGTTGGACACGTAATTAGGTCACCCACAATGCTACTCATGGATCATTTTTACCCAATATTTTTTAGAGTGTAGTCCAGTTCCCATGATAAACTTCGCTTTATTATATGAAATTACTGCATGTCAGTGTCTTTTTCAGAAACCATGGTTTTCAAAATATAAATTGTGTTTTCTTGTTACCAATCACCACAGACACAATAATGCAGCATACCCTATTATCAGATTCTAATCGAAAATCTGTCTCTTTTTAAAATTGTCTTTTGAAAAACAATATCCTCACGATCTCCATCATCAATATCTTCCATTGTGTGAACGCTTCATTGGGGGAATTAATCGTTAAATTTATTGATCGAGATGGCTTTGTTTTTAATTTTGTAGTGCTGATTAATCCTGATAAAAGATTCTGGAAAATGTATAATTTTTAAGTCATTCTGTAAATGAGTGAGCCATAAGAAAGGGCAATTTCTAACGGACCTACAGTGATCAGTAGCTATTTCATGTGAGACATGAACTTCTCTCCTTCTTTTATATTACATGTATTGAGGGAAAGGGAATGAATTCAACTGCTGAATTAATTAATTTTATGTAGTTTCCCTGGAAATGAGAAAATCTTTACAATAAATTTCTTTAATTCTGGAAAATGATTAAAGTGAACTTGATAAGCAATATAAAATGTATAAATTCCTCTCCCTTCCTTTTCCCAGATGATACAAACATGATTATGATCCGAATCGCTTTTTATTGTGTGAGGCAACAATGACCCTCTGTGTGTCTCTCTCCCACTATTTTACCGCACTTATTTTGAAAATGAAAGAATTAAACTATTGAAAGCAGTCCCACTCTCCCTCTATTCATGTAGTACATGAATACTAAAATTGTCATGCAATGATTACTGCATGGCGACTTGTTATGCGAATAGTTTTATACAAAGAACCCAGTTCTACACATGATATAGGAAACCACTCATAAAGCAATGTTGTAATATTCTTTCCTCTTTACATGATCATCATGAGCATTCTTTATGAAAAATCATTGATATCGGAAATCTACCTATTATCTGTTTTCATATTCGCAATATTGGCCTTTAGATCAAAGAGAGTTGAATCTTTATTATGCACCTGCCGATCGCGGTTTGTATTCCAGTTGCCACGACTCTCGGCAAACATTTTGAAGCCCTAAACATGCTATAACATCCAGGGGGGTATAAACATGGATAAACAAAATTGAGGTCATTACGTTATGATCAACAGACTCAATGGTATTCACTCTCAATTCGCCGGGTAAACGTGGCCGTGGACGTGCATGAAACTTTGTCTCAACCAGGGGCTCGATTTCGAAGTGGAAGATGGCTAGAAGTCGCGTGATCGGTATTTTCATCATCTTACTCCTCACGCTTTCTTCATCTGTAAGTAAGCTCTCCTATTCAAGGGATTTGGAGAAATGTTTAGGCGTGAGTCTTGTTGATGAGGGTTCACTCAAACTATGTGATGTTATCCGGTGTCAGAGGACCACACCAATAATTTTACTCCGGTGTTAAATATACACTGCTTGTTTCGACACCCATATGTATTATTACAACCCCTTCTGGGATTACTTTAACACTCTTAAGTGCACTGCAAAAATGCCGGTGTTAATTTAAAACCAGCCTGGTATCTATATATATCGGTCCATACCAGAGAGGTGTTGAATCAACACCGGTTTGGCGTTAGGCTAACACCAATTTGGCACTTAACAACACCAATTAGTGTTAAACCAATATCGATTTGATTCTTGACTGGTGTCGTTTCAACGCTTCTCTGGTGTGGACCGATATAGATACCAGGCTGGGGTTAAATTAACACCGGCGTTTTGCAGTGTGCTATTTTCAAACTGTAGGATGCAATTGTAACACCTCATCATGCTCATGGTGTGCATGTGATCTAGGGATGCCCACTGGTGTCAATTTTAACACCCCAGTGCTATACAGTGTATGTGTATTAGGTACTTTGACGGGGTTGAGGTTGGGGTGGTGTCCTGCGGAGTGAATTAAAACGTGCATTTTAAACTCAACAAGATTGGCTCACAGTTATGAGGGAGTTTTCGCAACACTAAGCAGACACTTTCTGGAACGTAAAGAATCTATTGTCAAAAGCCCTTCATGAAAGAAGTAGCCTCTGTCGAAAATCGGTGAATCAAAAGAGTAGTGCCATCCTGGACACTGGACAAATGACATATTTGCAATTATTCGTCAGCTCCGTGTCTTAGGACGATCTGCTGCCCTGGTTCACCAATTTTCGTCAATGACCTCTAAAGACATTCCCCAGTTATGTTTGTGGGCATCCCTATCTGCGCATACTTTACGTCATGCGCGTTGACGTCACAATAAGTGAATATAGGTGGGTAATCAGCTGCAGGTATATCAGCTGATTTTTCCAAGCATCTGCACTCTAATAGCAAATCTTGATGTTTTTTTTAACGAAGCTGTTGCTTGAAAATAATATATGGACCAACTTTTTAAACGCCTCTGTATACCTCTTCAGAATAATTTACTCTCGAATATCACCTCGAATTTGATTGAATAGGATAGTGGTGTAGAATTTTCTCTTACGAAGATACAAGACTTTTGACATCATTTTTGTGTTTTCAAAAGTACAATTGCTTCAACAAAAGTGCTGATATTTAGAAAACAAACAGATGAACCCACAATTTTTAATGTTCACGACTCTTTAGTATACCTTTCTCTTCTACCATGCAAATTTTGTGAAAATGACATGGGTATTAAATAAAGTGCAGCATTTATTGTACTTCTTAAATTTGTTATATGAATTTCAATCTTTTTAGATAAGTTTTTGTCGCAATTCACACATTTGGCCTGTTGCATAAAACTTTTTACCTGAGAAAACTCTGGTAAAAACTGAAAACTAAGGTTAGTCTAATTTCTGCCATTGACTTTAACACAGGGCAAATACTCCGGTAAAAACAACCTGAGTTTTCTCGGGTAAAAAGTTTTATGCCGCAATTTCATGTTTAAAACTGAAGGTGCAGCTACTCTTAAAAAGAGCAAACAAATAGCAGTATATGATTCTGAACTATAATGTAAAATTTGATGACATTTAGATGGATTTTGACGGAGTAATAGTGGTTTGCACTCAACTTTGTGATCACGTGGGGTCTAAAAACGCAAAATTATTTTAGTTGCCTATTTCTCGAGACCTTGCAAATAGGTGAACTTCAAGGCTCGATAGCAAAACAAATCAAGCTCGCGAACATGTTAATTTTTGCACATTTGGAATGATTAGGTGTTGAAGTAATTCTGTGCACTAAATTTTGTTAAATTGAAATGGATTTAATTTTAACTGTGGAACGTCCTTAAGCTGTTCATTGTGATACGACTGGTAATTTCAATAGATCCTGAACGTCCTAGAAAGTGTCTGCGTAGTGTTGTGAAAACTTAATTGCTAATGATGATGATAATTATATCGTTACATCATACTTACATGCGTATTCCGACACAAGCATCTGCTTTCTGGGTTATACGCCTTGTTCCATATACTGTTTCATATACATTGTTTTGTACTATATTAATTTGTATACTTTAAATGCGAAATAGGAGAAATGTCAAACGGAAGAAAAATAAATGTTTATTTGAATTGGAATTAATATCTACCAGCTTTCTCCGAGTTATAAGGCATGTATACACAATTCAATCAATATCTTCATCCACAGGGGCAATTAATGACACTACTAGTATCACTCTCTTCGCTGTCAGGACTCGGAGACCGTATTCGATAAGAAAGAAAACATTTAACATTTTCAATCAACTGCATTCAAATTCGAGGGGGGGGGGGTAATAGTTGGGGAAAATTGAAACTTTTATAGAGGATTTTTTTTTATCGTGTTTACACAGTGACTCGGCTCGAGTGTTGAATCCTCAAGCAGGGTCAAACGCTGTGAAGAGGGCAACTGATCGCGTTTATACTGAAAAAAAAAGGCGAGTTCGACACGGCCCGCGGATCACGAACGGAAGTACAATAGACGTATACGGATATGCCGTGTTTGACCTAGGTCATGCGGGCTCGACACGGTTTTATTGTTTACACACGAAAAAATAGGCGAGTCTGACTCGGCTCGCGGCTAGTTGAAACCTACGGTATTGGCGGATAAAAAAAAAGCCGTGTTCGACACGACTCTCGTGATCAATGATATATCAAATGTAAGGTTTTTTTGGACTTTGGGTGGATGTTAATGACTAGATTTATCTGACATTCCATTACTACACAGAAAATAACACAATCGTGTTTGTCATTTCGTTTATCAAGGAATTAAACGCATGGTTTCGATCATTAACTTTTATTTTAAGGTCGGTAATGTTATAAGTCAGCCACCTTAGGACACGTTAACAAAATATTGCATAAAGTGTTTAAAGGCAGGTATGATTTTTTTTCAGGGACGGCGCCAGAGGGTGCGGGGGTCAGGGAGGTTACTGCCCTATACTCTAAAAAAGGAGGAAGAAAGGGAAGAAAGAATATATGAAAAATGAAAGGTTTGGACATTGTATTATAACACCCTTATAAATCAATTGAAAAAACTATGACGTCATTCTAGGCCGTCTTACCCCGCCCCCATCAAAATATCCTGGCGCTGCCTGTGTGAATATTCATTAGTTATGCAGTTTCTGATGAATTTGGTGTTAAAATCATACATCTCCATTAAGCAGATAGGAAATGATTGTGAGTTTTACTGTTTCACTGAAGTTTCGCCTCATTATTATCGCTTAGGATTAGTGTAACGGCCAAAGAAAGTAGCGAGTTTTCGCAATCACGACGAGGACGGATTCTACAACATAAAAATCTAATGAAAATGCCTGTCAAATCACAATGAACAGCTGAGAGGTCTTTGTCGAAAATTGATGAACTGGGAGAGCTGTTTGTCGTAAGTTTCGGAGTAGACGAAAAAATGCAAATATGCTGTTGTTCCAGAGTCATGGACGTCGCTGCTGTTTTGATTCGCCGATTTTCGACGAAGACTCCTTTGTCATTAAGGGGTTTTGACAAAAGATTCTCTATGTTCCAGAAAACGTCTGCGTAGTGATTGCGAAAACTCATCAGTAACTGCAGTCTCCGCCTAGAGCAATCATATAGTTGAATGCACATTAGTTTTGCTCACCAAATCCACTATCAACGTGATCAACCAATGATAGTTCATGATGAAATATTTCAGTAGATTTAATGTTTGTGTTACGGGGTCGATCCAGGGGGTCTAAGTATTGCACGCCCGGGATTCAGCTGAGCGTGACAATAAATTTGAATCGCACTATTCTCAATTCAATTCACAATGTATGTTACCATTGACAGTAACATACACATGCTAATAAATCACTTATAAATCATATTGTGTCAACTCTGTCAGTCATTCATCGCTGTTGTGAAAAAGACACTACCCTACATTTGCAAATTCATTCTGCTTCGATGGGTGCCATGGTGTGATGCGGCATCGGAGTGTGTGTGTGTGTGTATGGGGGGGGGGGGGGGAGGCTCGATCATAAACCCGTCAATAACCTCTATTTTTCTGAGTTCAAGGATCACCCTTATGTGGAGGTGTGCATGAACGTGTTTGGGATTGTAGTATGTGTTCCTTTTTCAAATCTGTGATGTACTCATTTCTATTAACGAAATATTGACAATAATGGTACATTTTGATGACAAATCTGTTTATGTCCTCAAATTTTAAAAAACGTCATGCCATGCATTCCGTAGACATGTTTCAACCGCGCGGCCGTCCATTGACAAAGGGAAGCAACTCTGTAGAATGAACCTATATTTGTAAATGAGGCAAATCTGATTGTTTTATAATTCATGGAAATAAATAGAGTAATTGAAACGTCTACATTTCATAAAGTGGGGCTATGGGACTCAAATTCCTTTAGCTTTATGTAGAACATATAGAAAATATCCCAAATCAAGGGGGGGGGGGGATAAATAAAAAAGAATGCTTCGTTTGCCACTGGACGGCAGTGTACTTTTATGTGTTCGATATTCATTAAAAAAATAGATAATCGATATAACAAATGATCAGATGCGAAATCAAAAACACAAAAGGAGATTTTACTTTTAACAATTCGAGACTGTGTGGCCAGTAACATGCTGTGGCTCACAGGGGCCGCGGAGCGGTTTTGAATCGGGAGAGCCACTCCAATCGTTGAAAAGGGGGGGGGGGGGGGGCTTGCTAACAATAACTTCAGTGCAGTTGGTAGCCAAAGTAGTTTTTACAATTCTGTGGCACCTTCCATCAATCAATTTAGAAGCATATCAGCACACAGCTGACCAGTGTCTACTTTGAAAAGTAACTTTCCAATAATGAAAATGCCATTTTAACCAGTGTGTTCGTATTTCTGTGAAAGAGGAGATCTCTGTTGTACCGAATAGGAGAATTGAGAGTGTTCCTCTGGAAATGTTTTGTTCCTATTTTTCGGCTATCAGTTATGGAAGGTATGCATCAGGGTTTTTTTAAAGCATAAAACATACACTTTTTTAATCTTTGCCTATTCCAAGGATGGATTGGGAATCGAATCCATCAATGTAGACGAAAATACCCCAACATACATCAGCGTGTCGTGGTCAACAGATGCAGGGTCATCGTGGGACCATTACATGGTCGACATAGTTCCCCCTTCTGGGTATAGCTTGAACGGATATCCGATAAACACAACCGATACGTCGTATCAGATAACCGGACTCAGTCCCGAAGAGGAGTACACGATTACCGTTAAACCATGGAGTAGTGGGAGCGCCGGTGATGCTGCAAATACTACTGTTTTCACAGGTAATGTGGCTGAATATTGTCTAAAAGTCACATGATTTTGATAATCACTAATCATTGTCACTACCACCATTACTGTCATAATCGTCAAGATAACAATTATTAACAAATGTCGTTGTAATTATCATCATCTACCTGACCACTATCATGCTCCTCCCGACCATCAGCATCATCTCAACCCAAGAATATTTGACCATCTATCGTAATAACACCATCTGCTCATCATCATCATCATCATTATCATCATCATCCTCCGCCCTATGTTTTTATCATCATCATTATAATCACCACCAACAGCACCAACATCATCATTATCATTATCAACCTCACTTTTATCATCAATATCCTCTTCCCCACTTCCTTTCCATTTTCATCGTCATCAAATATCATAGCGCACTTCTGTTGATCATCACTATACGATCAAATATTTATTTTTTATTCATTTCCAGAGGCCATTGCTGAAGGGGAGATATTAGTGTCCGATGTGACGTCTTCGTCGGCTTATATTCAATGGAGAGCCGTTGAAGGAGTCATCTTTTATACGATCGTGACTGAACCAAGTGATGCCATCGGGCATTTAGGGGGTATCTTGGAAGAGGAAGTCGGGCTGACCATTCTACTTCCGGGCACAGTGTTCAATGTGACTCTTCAGAATGGCCAAACGTTTTCGAGCTTAGCGTCAACGGAAATAAGAAGCGGTAAAGTACAATATTCTCGCAATATAAATGTATTATGAAATATCGAATTATGTTGCGTAGCGGGAGATTGTCTAATGATCCGTTTCTCCCCATCTATTTGTCTGTATAAACGCGGGTTTACGTTTGCGTTATTTGAATTTACCAGGATAGTATAAAAAATATTGAAAACATTAAAAAGTTATTACAGGTATTCAAAGAGATCCATGATTTACCACGCGGGATAGTAGCAACAATTCTCAGACTGAAAAAAAAGTAAAAGAAATGGTCAAAAGGTTACCATCACTTCCGGACGCACTAATAAGTCTTTAATATTTCTTATTCCAAAATGATTATAATGATAATAACAATAATGAGGCAGATGCTCCCTCTGCCCCAGGATCCGCACCTGATCACACGAAAATGTATTTTTATTTTTTCTTGTCATCGCTCTTCTTTTTCTCCCTGTCTTGCCTTTCTTATTCCTTTACTCTTTAATTTTTCCTACACCTACTTATTCTGGTACACTTTTCTTTTATTTTTTCTTCCTTGTCTTTTCTTTCTCAAATCCTCCCCTAATTGTCTTATTGTTATCACCCTCTTTATTATTTTCCCTTCTGCTTTATATTCTTCATTATTTTGCGAATATGAAACAATGAAAAATAATTATCAATACGTTTATTAAAGTTGAATTTCACTATTTTCTGTCTTTCTAGCACCCGGAAGTCCAGTCAATGTTACTCTGGATCAAATCGGCAGTACTGAAGCAACTATCTCCTGGACTCCACCAACGACACCACGTGACGCATACGAGGTATACGTCATCAACAATTCAACCAATGAACGTTTACTCGCTGCCACTATTCGACCTGAAGAAGTCAACGAGTGTACAGTAAACGGCTTATCACGTGCTTGGGTGTACAGATTCGAAGTTGGCACCCTCCTAGATGCAAGCAATTCGTTTGCATTGCAGAGAAGTGATATGAACAGCAATCCTTCGGTGCTTGGAAGAACTGGTACGTGACCCCCCCCCCCCCCACCTCAATTCTTAATGACGTTGCTCGTAACTAATCCCACATGGGACATTTGAATTTGACTGGACATGTAGCGGCATTACCCTTTTGGTTACCGCTAATTGCATAGCCTTATCAATGATGGTACGTTACGAGCAACAGGTCCATCCTATTAGCCAATCTGAAGCGTGTAGTTATATGTTAAAGGCACCGTTTTCAGAGGCATTAACCAAAAGCCTTCCTGCTGGCCATATTTTAGGCATTTGTAAGGTCAATACTATCTATATATGCAAAGGGGCTAATCTGGTCCCCAATCTCAGTCCTCTTAGAGTGAGCTGAGCGAACAGTCCGGATGGAATGAGATTTTAATCTTTCAAGAGTGATTTTTTCATTTTTTGAGTGAAAGTGTGCATCTTTCTTTACACTTTCACTCCAAAAAGGTAAAGAATCACTTTTAAAAGATTGAAATCTCATTCCATCAGGACTGGTCCCTCATCTCAGTCTGAGAGGAATGAGATTAGGGACTAGATGAGCTCATTTTCTTTCGAGAGTAAAGGCGATATACAATGGATATCTCTGTTCAAGACATTTCTCTGGCAGTTCCCTGATGGAGAATATCATGTCAAACGTTGACCCCCCCCCCCCCCGACCTGAATCCACAATGTGATTCTAGGTATACAGTACGTACCAACAAGCAACTGCAGTCAGTTGAGTACCACTCTGGCGAAGGTCTTTCCGACGGTCTTCAGGAGTGATATTCCAAGTGGTTATTGTTGCAGTCGCTCTGATCACCTCTATTTGTCTGCAGTGTGATGATATTTGAGTCGCGCATATCATAAGGGATTGTCCCTTCCTCTCAGCATTGGCAGAGGAGCTCATAAAGATGGTTTGGAAGAGCAGTGTCCTTGTCAGTCTTTATGATTTCGGAGGGAATGCCATCTTTCCTGAACCTTTCCAACAAGTAAGGGAGTTAACTGCGTTCTTGAACTTGGCAGAGGTCGGTCGATCACCCATGACTGGTACGTGTAGGTCAAAGATTCTCAATGCTCTCAAGTGTAGTGTTATTGATCTCAATATCCCGTGAGCTCCTGGTAGTGCTCAGCCCATATTTTTTCTTGCCTCCCCGAGAGCCTTGTCTTCGCAGAAGGAGTAGGAATTGCTGTGAAGATAGAATACAGATGGTCGTACAACTGTTCCTTTGTCTCCGAAGAGCCAGGAAGAGGGTGTTTGCTGAACCTGCATTAATCGCTTGACAGGCGAAGAGCCCACAGTTGTCATAATTCCTTTCTCTTGCTGACGTAGTGCAAAGGACAGCATAGCGATCCATCAGGCGCGTAGCCAGGGGGGGGCGGTGGGGGCGGTCGCCCCCCCCAAAACGTCCCCAAAAAGAAAAAAAAAAGAAGGGAAAAAAGAGGGGAGAAAAGGAAAAGGGAAGGGAGGAAAGGGAAGAAAGGTAGCTTTGTGTTTTTTTTTTCTTTTTATTCTTTATTTTTTTCTCAAAAGAGAAACTCCTTCTCTCTTGCTCTAAATTTATATATGAATTTTGCTTCCGCGCGGCGCGCGGTTAAATGATAATATTGAAGTTCTCCATTGTTTCCCCCATCCTTTCTCGAACCCTGTTTTTCCACCTCAGCTATATGTGTTTCTTGCCAGTTAAAGTTCAAATGTATACATTAGGGCATATAATTAGAGTAAGGTTAGGCCGAAGTATATGAAGTTATCTTTTTTTTTTAAATTGATTGCGCAACTTCTGGACGGGTCGGCCATGGGCGGGTAAAATCTTTATATCAATTTCTGCCGTCACCTCCATAAAGTCAACTTCTCCTGCTTTTCAGCTCATTACTAATCAACCATAATTTTGGGGCAAACAGGTTCCTAATTTAAAAAAAGGAAGGTATAAAATTCGTGTCGTATTAGATAAAAAAGTACAATATTTATTATCAAATTCTATTAAACTTCATGTCATTTCCCTGCACATTCATCTCTTGTCCTGTTTTGCGCACTCAGTTTGAAATTTTGAATGACACTTAGGGTTCTTTATAATTCAAAATGAAGCGCTTCAGGATAAGTCAAAGAAATTAGGCATCCTTTTTTATATAATTTCAATGAATCACAGAAGTTTCAACTTTTTGCGCACTATTTTCCTTGTAATGAAGTTCAATAATCTTAGAAAATCAATCGAATTAGACCCGATGGGGTATTAGAGATATCTGAATTTGATGAAACGTCCGCCCTTTGAAACTTCAGAGTTTCATTGCTCTGCGCGGGGAGGAATATCTTCCTCCCGGCATATCTTCCTCCCGGCATATACACTTCTTCTCCTCTGTTTTGCGAGTTATGCACTGTCGCTAAATTGTTTGTAATCAAATATGATCTTTCCAAGGGAAGTATTCAATATATCTTTGAAAATACCCTTTTATCGGGACCCTTTTCATGGCAGAAAAAAATTGAAAAAACGCTTTGGCTTCCGCGCTTCGCGCGGGGTTATTATTTTAATTTCCTCCATTGTATTCCCCTTTTATGCGTTCGCTCACAATCACTTTTGAAAACAAGGTTCATGAAAAAAAGGTTCAAAATCACAATATTGTCAACTGAACTGGAGGTGATATAGGTACTAGAGACAAGAGAGACGGCTCCTTTTCATTTTAATTTATGAAACACCAAAAGCTTCGCGCTTCGCGCGGGAGGGGGAACCTCCCCCTCCCTGCACCCACCCCCTAGGGAGCGCGCTTCGCGCGCTCTGTAAGTGTTCGCACGCTTCGCGTGCGATTACCGCCCCCTCCAAAATGAAATCCTGGCTACGCGGTTGCGATCCATGGCATCAGTTTGGCTGCAGGAGTTGCGAGGAGTTGCCGGAAAAGTGTCGCTTAATTTGAGTACCCGACCGCCTGCAGAGCTCCACTCGTTTATCCGTTATGGCATAATGACGACGTATTTCTGTACATATTCAAAAGGCTCGTCCCCGCAATCTGAGCTCGAGATTAATCTTAACTTTCATCTAAAGTTGTGGTTTAACCATTGATATCCAATAGTATAGCATAATTACATCGAACAGTACATGTTCAATGTTTTCGCACGTTCGACACTCAAATATATCATTCATAACTGACTGGAAATTTTAACTAAAATTGTTTTCTACATCATTAAAACATGATGACTGAAAGAGCCAAGTAAAGATAGGAAGCATGTTATGTAAATGCAATTTTGACATTTTTGTTTGCTTCCATAATTAATTCTCGCACAGAGTTAGGCCATGGCCGCAGTTAAACTGCAGTCCAGAATACGGGCTCCGGGAGGGGTCTGGCTGGGTGATCCCCTTGAAAATCGATGATGCCATTATATGAATGTAGTCAAAATGGTAAGGTACGGATCATCGGAAAAAATGATATTTGAGGATGTAGGTGGTCATTTCGTGAGATCTTTTTGCTCATCTTCGGGGGGGGGGGGGGGGATGGGTTGAGATATAGCCCAGGCCTCTACTATAGGCTTCGTTACGTATATGAAAATGGGGGGGGGGGGGGGATCAAGTCCAATGAGATTGCTGCCAAAGTTTGAGGATAATGTACAGAATCGTGGTATTAATCATTAATTCTCCCCATCCATTTGGTTCCAACCCCCCCAAAATGAAATTTTTTTTTTTGCATGTCTTGTTCCTTCTCTGTCTCGTCTTTCAAAGGTCCCGAAGCCCCGTTAGGTGTTTTTGTCTCATCCATAACCGACGTCTCTGTCAGCCTAACCCTCACACCGCCATCGAGTCCCCATGATGGGTACGAGCTCTACAAGCTCAATCCAACGGATAACCACAGGACACTTGTTTCAAACTTAACGCGGGAAAATGGAATGATTTATGAGACGGATATCGTTGGACTGGTCCCTGCGACACTTTACTACGTAGAGGTCGGGACTTTCCTCAACGCAGAAGGATCATTTCCGTTGCAGATGAGTGAGGAATATGCAGCAGTGACATTTCAAACTGGTAATATTTTGAGACGCACATTTTCTTGCAAAAAATACCATACCCATGATAATATCTAGGGCTTGAAAAATGTTACATAAAAGCCCCATTTATTCTGAATGTTAAAATAGTCTCGATTATGTTTGTTAAGTAAACACAAATTATGAATTCAATCAATTTTTTTTTTTTTATAATTTGAAATAGGAAACTTCATGTCCAGTCTTATAAAATATGTGAGACAGGCCTAACTAATGTGCCCTGATGATGTCGTAGACCATAAGTAACTGAGACTCGTATAGAAAATAAAATCCAAAAAAGTCAGACGCACCGAACAATTCAAAAATATTTTAATGTTGTACTTTAGCATATTTCATCATTATCGCTATGTAGTAAGTCTGCTAAAAAAACCAGGATTAAGTCTATACCTTAGTATTGAAAAAAGAACAAAAAGCACAAGTAATTTCAATTGTACCGTTATATTCAGGATAACTGCCTATGGCATATAAATATGTTTATGTGCAGGTTTGTATTCCCCTTTTCATAATTCTTTTTTTTTTTGGGGGGGGGGTGAAATCCGCATTTTTTAAAGTACTCAAACTGTAAAATTTTTGACGTTATTTTACCCAACTTTTCGCCCTTATCACGATATTGGTTAACATTTTTAGAGCGTGGCTATAGAGTGGCGTATAATTGGTACTATAACTGTTATATCATTATCATGATCATTACTATAGTTATTACCATAGATATTAGTTTACTGTCGTTATTATTAGTTACCATCATTATCAATGATTTTGTTATTGATATTGTTATAATTGTTGATATTATTTTCATCACAATTTAAATTTTGATAATCATTATTGCTATACATGTAGATTCTACAAATATAATTATAATATCTTTTGTTCTATCACCGTCATGATTATACTGTAGATACGATTGAATAAAAAAATGTCCTATTATCATTATTATTCATTATCGTTTTTGTGTGTGCCTTTCTTCAGGGAATGCCGGCGCTCAATCTACCGAATCTACGATGCTCCTCTTCTCTCTTCTTGCATGTCTGGCAACCGTCCTTTTTATCTAAGATCAATCCCCTTAGTCTATGACGCTTATCACCTGTCTTCTGGCAACAGTTTTCTAGATCTCGGATCAATTTTCTGAATGTACGACGCTCATCATATCTCTCCTAGCAACGGCCATTTTGATCTAAGATCAATCCCCTCATTCGAAGACGCTCCTCACCTATCTTCTGGCAACAGTCTTCTTGATCTAAGATCAGTCCCCTGATTCGACGACGCTCCTCATCTATCTTCTGGCAACAGTGTTATTAATCTAATATCAGTTCCCGAGTCTACGACGCTCTTCGTCTCTCTTCTGGCAGCTGTCTTCTCGATCTAAGATCAATATCCTGATTAGACGACGCTCCTCATCGCAACAGTCTTCTTGATCTAAGATCAGTCCCCGAGTCTACGACGCTCTTCGTATCTCTTCTGGCAGCTCTCTTCTTGATCTAAGATCAATCCCCTGATCCGAAGACGTTTCTCATCTATCTTCTGGCAGCTCTCTTCTTGATCTATGATCAGTCCCCCGCGTCTACGACACTCTTCGTATCTCTTCTGGCAGCTGTCTTCTAGATCTAAGATCAGTCCGCCAAGTCTACGACACTCTTCGTGTCTCTTCTGGCAGCTGTCTTCTTGATCTAAGATCAATCCCCTGATTCTACGACACTCCTCATCTTTCTTCTGATGGCTGGTTTCTAAATCTTAGATCAATTCTCTGAATGTACGACGCTCATCATATCTCTTCTGGCAGCTGCCTTCTTGTTCTCAGTCACCAGTCCTTAAAAGACATATTGATGTTAGCGAATGTGTATGTCAATTCATCGAATCAATAACATGCAAACAAAAATCTAAAGATACCTCATAGATGTGTCTGCCGGTCAGAAGTAAAGTTATTATGTTCAATGCTGGAGCAGTGTGGTGCATGTGGCCCCAAACCTCCAATTTAATATTGGACAAAGTTTGCAAATAACGTCAAACCAACGGGCTTTCATTATTTCCAAATTCTTATAAACACAAAGAGCGTTCAGTATATGATACAAAAACATAGACCTACAGATAACTAGTTTTTAGTACTATTTAATATTGTTTTATTCATAAATAATTGAAAATTAAAATATTGAAAAAATATAGGGAAAGCTTCGTAAAGTTTGGATGACAAACTGATCCCACGAAAGATGTTTGAATTCTTTGCACATGGTGTATTTATGTATTTACAATTGTTAGCTTATATTACCATTAATGCTGTTATTACTGTTTTATTGTTATGATTGGTCATGAATTGGTGAAAAAGAAAACGGTTACGGTCCATAATTCCGAAGGTTCGTAATTCCGAAACAAGTTAATTGCCTATACCTCGATATTCTTTAATCCGACAACGGGTTCGTTAATCCGAACATTATTTTGTGGCGTCATTCTGAAGCTTCGTTATTCCGAAGGTTCGTTAATCCAAAAACAAACTAGGGTTCGTTCGTCTGAAATTTCGTTAATCCGAAAACGAAATAAGGTTCGTTATTCCGAAAAATGATATAGTCCGTGGCGAAGTCGGGAAAATAGGAAGGGGAAGCGTGATGGAGGGGTGGAGGGGGGGGGGGTAGAAACACCGTTGCTTTCCAGTTGTTATGAGGACGGAATGGCAGGGGGGCCGGAACGTATTTTTGTTTGGGGGCCAAGCAAAAAAGGCACTTATTAAACGTCAAAAAGAAAATTTTGGTGCAAACGGATATTTTCACCATAAAATTATCATCTGCGTTAAGTCGTATGTTTTGTAGTGATTAAGTTGAGCAAAACCTGTTTGAAGTGATTTCTGATCATGATAAAACATATATTTAGAATTTCAAATCTTAAGTTGTAAATAAGTTTAATAATTATGGCGTCTAATTGTTGTTAAAAGCGCATCCTTGCGAGATGTTGCGAGCGCGAATCGCAAGCTCAAACTTTGGACATTTCAATAAGAAATGAAAAATAAGCATTTTGAGGAGCAGTTTTGGTAATCATGAACAAAGATTTGTATCTAATCAAAGAGTAAACGCGAGCGCTAAGCGCGAGCTTAAATTTTTAATATTCTGACCAGAAAAGAAATCTGTTAAGGACTGCATTTAGTGACTCATGGATAGGATAAATATTTCACCAATCGAATAATGCGAGCGCCAAGTTTGAGCTGAAAATATGTAATATTCCAACCTGAAAACTGAACATTATAAGCATTTTTATAATCAGAAACAGGGTGAGTACCTTACTAAACAATAAGTGATGCGAGCACAAAGCGCGAGCCAAAAACTTTGTGGTTTTCTAACCTAAAATCTATTATGTTGTACGCCTACTTCAAAAAGGGTATTCCATTTCTAAAAAGGGCACATTTCATTTTGGAAAAATGCATTTTCCATTTGGAAAAGAATCTATACTTTTTGGCTGGGGGCGGGGCGAAACAGCCATCAGCTCTGCTCAACTTAATTACTACAAAACACACAATGACTTCACGCACATGACAATCTCATGGTGAAAATATCCGTTTGCACCAATATGCCCATTTTGACATACAAGTGCCCTGTTTGGATTTGCACCAAAACAAATATACGTTCCACCGCCCCTGCTTTCCCATCCTAATAACAAATGAACAGCAACGGTGTTTCTAACCCCCCCCCCCTCTTTCCTCCACCGCACTTGCCCTTCCTATTTTCCCGGCTTCGCCACAGAATTGATTAACGAACCCTATATTTCATATTCGGATTAACGAACCTTCGAAACAATGAACCTTATTTCGTTTTTGGACAAACGAACCATCGAAACAACGAACCTTCGGAATAACGAACCTTCGGAATATTCGAACCTTCAGGTTAACGAACCTTCGGAATAACGCACGTAATCCGCAAAAAACAATATTTCATTGTGATTGAATGTTTTTTGTCAGATGGCTTGTCTGATCATTAGCACTATTATTATCACATGGACAAATGTTGATAATGAGCCTATTTCGTAACCTATTCAGCTTTACAGGGCCCTGTGAACGGTATATTTTTTTTTTTACAGAGGGTGCTGGATTAAATTTGACAAGAAAAAACAACATTTTATCAACATGATTATAACTTCCTCATTTTAATTTTTCTTTCTCTATCTACTTTTTTGGTAATATTCCTATTTTGTGCAATAAAAGATAAGTCTCTTTTATTGCACTGTTTGTCTGATTTTCCTTCCCCTTTCCTTTGAGGCTTTTATCAATTTCAAGCTCTAAGCTTAAGATGAAGGTCTTCCACATTTCAAAATGTATTATGTCAATATATGTATATATATATTTTTTTCTGCTATTTGTTTTTATAATAAAAAAAAAAGACATTTATCAGGTATAAATATATTTCAATTAGATTGTATATATGCATATGTTATTAATTATGTCATTTGCTTATTGTTATGTTATGCTAAGAAAAAAATGATTACACTTGTATATACGTTTGTTATTGGAATGTGAAAATTAATAAATCAAATCAAATCAAATGAAAAAAAATAATAAATCACTACAAAATGTAAGCCATTTTTGTCAAGAGAAATTTCACAAGTAAAAAAATAATACAAATGAAAATAAATAATAAGGGGGGTGGGGGGGGGGGGTTCGCTACAAAGTGAACGTAACTTGGGTGGATTTTCTGCAATTTAGTATATCTACCAGATTTTCCAGGGGGGTGCTGCCTATGACGAATGATACACGCAGCACCCCAGGTAAATCTTGTTTCCGCTTCCAATGACCATAAAGCTTTGATTACAAACTATTTTTCGAAACCTGTCACAATGGCATTACCATAAATGTCATAATGAACTCATTAAGATGTTTTTGAAGGAAGTGGACGTAACAATATAAGGTAATTACCGACATTTACGGTTCGCTCGTGTTATTGGGATGATAAATAAAGTCCTAAAGAGCTTTCAATGACTATTTAAGGCCGCACCATATGAGCCTATCTTTCCAACTAGCTCATTTTCGTGTTGTTTCCCACTTCTGGATAATCTATGGTCCGGTCAGTTTTTCTTTCTTTTTATTTGTTTAGAATCATCCTCAATGTTAAAACCTTCTTTCTAAAATAATTTTAAGACATCTTTGCGCAATCTCTTAAATTTTAAGCATACAAGAAAGATGAGAACAAGATAAAGGAAAAATTGATAAAACGAAAAGAAGTGAATTAAATGACCTAAAAAAAAATGAAGAGAATAAATAGAAAATCAAAAGATATGAAATGAAACGAGATATATATACTGTAAAAGAAAATAAAGACCAGCGTAACGATCTACAAGACTGTTAAACAGAACCCGCAGTGAACGATATTGTCCAGCTCGCCTCGTATTATCAAGTTTTAATTTTTGGTTTTCCGCTTCAGTGTAAGAAACACAACCTGATCTCGCTTTGCCTTTATTTTTAGTATCTATTTATTTATTTATATATTCTATATATTTATTTATATATTTTATTTATTTATTTAAAAATCTTTATACAGGATAAGCATGTTCAGATAAAATATACACTGTTTTTCACCATGGACCTGTTGACAAAGTAAACATCTAACAATGTACAGAAAAAATGCATTAAACAATTTAAATTCAGACATAGTAAATAGTAAAAAAAAATTGAGTGACATAGGTATTAACAAACAGAGATATTTATATAAAAAAATACATGTGCACTGGATGATGAATACCAAATTGAAAGTTGAAAACATAAACCGGCATAGAGATGTATAGAATGGAGAGCGGGGAGAGTGTTACGAGAAGTGTGTTTTCTTATATTTTCCTTTTAAAAGTATCAATTGAAGTTGTATTCTGGAGCTCTGAATCTAAACTATTCCATAGATTTCCTCTTGCATATCTTAAGCTATTCATAAAAGTATTGTGGAATTATCCTTCCCTGTTTTTTCTGATGGAATCTGAAATCAGTGCTTTACACTTGACGCCGAAAGGCGACCAATTAACAACCAGCTCGGATAGCAAGGTCATGGCAACGGTATTGTCTATAATGCTGAAGAAGAAAAGCACAAAGGACGACGGCGAGGATTTTCCAATAATTCTCTGTACTCAATACTCTGAAGAAGGCTTCCAAATTGAATCTAAGAAATCACCAAAGAGACTGACCGCTATAACGGGAGATAATGGCATGGGTTTCGGTAAGCGTTCCCATGGTAAAGAAAAGGAATAGTACAAAAATTCAAAAGAGAATGCTGCTATTCAATCAAGATTCTGGCTCCACGAACGTCGGAATAAGTGACCTGAGTTGTCAAGACGGCTATTCAATGTCCTTTTCTTAAATTACATCGAGACTTTACCTTCATCTTTGAGATGCACACTCAGGCAGTTATTTTTATTAGGTTCAATATAATAAGGGGTTTTCGCAACACTACCTAGACGCTTTATGGAACGTTGAGAATCCATTGTCAAAAAGCCCCTTTTGACAAACAGCCTTTATCGAAAATCGGTGAATCAAAATAGCAATTTCGTCCCGGGCTCTGGAAAAACGACATATTTCCAGTATTTTCGTCAGCTCCGAAGCTTATAGGACGATCTGCTGTCCCGTTTCAACAATTTTCGACAATGTCCTCTAAGCCATTTGTTGTGATTTGAGAATCATTTTTAATATATTCCCAGTGTTCCAGAAAGCATGTGTGCAGTGTTACGAAAACTAGCTAGTCTTGCTCCATGAACGTCGGGAAATGTGACCTGAGTAGTCAAGAAGGCTATTCAAAGTCACTTATTGTCTCGCCTGTATAGCAGAGCGAGACTATAGGCGCCGCTTTTCCGATGGCGGCGGCGGCGTCGTCAACATCAAATCTTAACCAAAGTTTAAGTTTTTGAAATGACATAACTTAGAAATTATATAGACCTAGTTCATGAAACTTAAAGATAAGGGTAATCAGGTATTACTGAACAGCCTTCCTTGTTTTCAGGTCATATGACCAAGGTCCAAGGTCATTTAGGGTCAATGAACTTAGACCATGTTGGGGGAATCAATATCGAAATCTTAACCTAAGGTTAAGTTTTTGAAATGTCATCATAACGTAAAAAGTATATAGACCTAGTTTATGAAACTTACACACATTTAAGAGAAATGGAGTATTGCTAAACATCCTGCTAGAGTTTCAGGTCACATGATCAAGGTCAAATGTCATTTAGGGTCAATGAACTCTGGGCATGTTGGGGGTATTTGTTGAATTTCCATCATAACTTTTAATGTTTATGGAGCTATTTCATAAAACTTGGACATAGGGGTGATCCAATATCATTGCTCATCTTGCACAAGTCGTAGGTCACTTGATCAAGATCCAATGTCATTTAGGGTCAATGAACATGGTAGCATATTATACGATTGGTGTTTTTTGTGAATAATTATTTCATAGTCATTTTCAAAGTCAGCACTGCTGCTATATTGAATCGCGTAATGAAGGCGAGACTGCCAGAGGCGCTCCACTTGTTTAAAATGTACCTTGAGATTCTGATTTATCTTCGAGATCATGGAGATACAGACTCGGGCATTAAACTTTATCAGCTTCAATAATGTGTATTATACCATGTTTTAAAAAAAAATCAAATATTTCAAATGTGTGTAGTCAGTCACCGCTGTATGTTCTATCACTGAACGATTGTATCAATCTGACTGTTGAGAAACAGTATCCTCTGTTGGTAATTAAGCTTTGTCTTATCCCTGATCAGTGGCGTATCTAGGACAATAGGCGCCCGGGGCAAATGCCCCCCTTGCCCCCCCCCCTTTAGATACGCCACTTTCCCTGATGAGAACACGGTCTCACCCAGTGTGTCCCACGATGTGTTCACAGTGTGGAGAACAATGTAAAATTACATCCACACTGTTGATTTTTTTTGCGTGTTAATAATTTTAATCACATTTTTACATAGTCTACTATGTGAGTATACTGTGGTCAATGACACTCTGGAGGTGTCCACAGTGTGAAATTATCTTTACACTGTTAGATTTGAGCATTTTAACAAACCGTCACATAGTCCTCACTGTGTGAACACACTGTGATATCACTGTGAACAAAATTTGTCACACTATGATCTTTCCAGCATGAATAGATTCAATATCACTTATTGTACTCAATGCGTCCCACAATAAACGAAACCTAGATTTACATGTATCAATGATTTATCATAACTTATAACAAATAACTCATAACAAATGACCTATCATTGGAGAGCTAATAGTCTCATCTTTCATCAGTCACCACAGAAAAGATTTCTCATTAACGCATGAGTGAGCAAAAACAATTTGGAGAAAGGATAGCAAAAAAGACACGTGGCGGTATCTGAGTTTCCAAAAGGAAAACACATTTTTGAAAAGTTCAATATCTTTTTTTTTTTTTTTTGATACCTCAATCACAGAAAATTGGAAAGAAATAACAAAGTTCTGTTTATTTGAAATAAGGCTTGAATTTCGATAATTTCATAAAATGAAAAGGTTTTTAATACATACTAGCTTTCAGACTTACTCAGCACTCCGTTTTGTTGACGATCAGCCATGCATAAAGTCTTTTGTTAACCGTGCGATAGCTTGGTGGGAAATCGGGGAAAACTAATTTCTTTAATGAAATTATGGAAATACAAGCATTATTTCGATGGAAGAGAACTTTGTTATTTCTTGACCATTTTCTGTGATTGAGGTATCAAATTAAAGAGAATATATTGAGGATTGTAGGCATGTGATACCCCCGCCAAATGACTTTTTGGTATTCTTTCTTCAAATTGTTTTTACTCACTCATGCGTGAATGTGAAATCTTGTATGCGCAGATGAAAGAGGAGACTCTAAACTTCTCAATGATAGGTCATTTGTCTGTTGTATTTATGATTAAGTTATAATACATCATGGCCAAATCTCGGTTTCGTTTTGGGGAATGCACTGTACATCTAAAAGCTCGTTTTTCGTTTCAATTTCAAGCAAGAGAAGTAAATAGTCATTACAAAAACTAAATAAATTAAAATAAATCCCTTTAAGATAAATTTGACTTTTCATTGTAAGTTTTCCAAATATGCTATGTTACATGTTACAAACAGTATCTTCCGTATAAAAATTATGTTTATGATTTTATTTTTTCTAATTCTAAATTGACTATGTGTTCATGGTTTGCAAATAAACAGTCGTTATTAAAAATATTAATACAGGTTTCAAATTATGCGCCGAAGTCTTGTGACTCAAAGTCAAACAAAAAGCACGCTGTCATTCCCTTTAAAGAATCAGCCGGTCTCACTTATTCTATTAAAAAAAAGAAATCTATCTATCTAGTTTTTTTTTCACGTACACATGGTTAAAATCGAATGCTTACATATGCTGTAATAAAACGAACGATATAATCCATTTTAATTGGTGCATAATCACGATAATTTGTACAGTGAAATTTCACTCTTCACTTATCTAGACCAATAGGAAAAGCAATGAAGCATATTTTACATGTTACGTTTTTTTCTCTAGTTTTGCAACTTGTTACTTGGTGTGAATTGGGCCTTCATCACAGTACTTGCGTTTCATTCTGGGAAACTGGTTTTAAACGACATTTTTTTGTTAAAATAGGGGTCAAACACTAGTGGAATCATGTAAATAGATTTTTTTTAACGGGGAAATAGTGGCAAGACATGTTTAAATTTTCGAAGTTACTCGAAAGCGAGGGAGCGAAGTGACTGAGCTTGTCACGGGGGCACCCTTGCATTTTCTGAAGTGAAATTAAAGATTTCGTGCCCACTTTTGGTAAATTTTGTGAAAAATTTCAGTAAAAAAAAGTAAGTTCTCAATTTTGTTAGGGGAAAGTGCCCCTGCCCCCCTCCCCCGCTGTGTACGACCATGGATGCTATAAATCCGTAGTTTCTCTTTATGCAGGGCATTAATGAATGAAATCATTCAGTTAGAGCTGGTTGTGTGGAAAATACATAAATTTGTACTTTTCTGTGAAGTGAGAGGGAGAGAGAAAGAGAGAGAGAGAGGGAGAGTGATGGGAAGGGTGTTAAAGAAAGCAGATTGCCTAGGCGGTAACCCGATAATTATGCAACAAATTTATTTGATTTTGTAGAATGTGAACTACATTATCTAAAGTAAACCAGCGAAAGTACGCTAAATGTAATGTTGTATAAAGACACACCTAATTTGAACAAAACGTTTGCGTGCATTGATAAAAATCAGTCAAAAAGCAAATAAACACGTTAAACATGGAACCTAAATCGCGATACTGTAAAAGCGTGAATAAAGGTGTTCTATTAGCTCATTAGAATTATGTTAAAAATGTTCCTTCATACGAAAGTCATGTATAGTACTGAATGAAGGACTAGACAAATGAATCACACTGATAGCCAAATTAATACCAAATCGGTACTTATTCTGAAGCAAGTTATGCAATTTCGGAAAATGTAAAAAAAAAGTGTTAAGGAATAACTTATGTTATCGAAAGAGATGAGATGGACCTCGGATCATGGGAGAGGATTACAAAAATTGTATTTTTCTTAATGTTTGTTTTTACATGATAAAAGTGAATGAATCAATTAAGGACTCTTCAAACTCGAAGCGCCTTACCAGAGGCGTTGAAGGGGGGGGGGGGGCATATTTATTTGCCCCTCCCCAGATTATTTTGACAAATTGAAAAAAATAGTTTCAAAAATATGTCTGAAAAATATTAGAAAGCATTATAAAACCATTAAACTTTGAATGAAAATACAATTAAACTTACGCAATTGACAATATTGGCGCTTCATAGTTTTCTGATTGCTCCATGCGTCAAATTATTACAGTATTACAAATTTTTGAGCGCGTATCGAGCCGAAAATATTATGGAATTTTATCACTTTTGCACCCCCCCCCTCCCCCCATGGAAACAAGAGTCGACGTCACCTTATATTCCACCAGTCATGTATTGAATTATTTGATTGTAATTCTTTTTGTTTGGATTTGAAATCAATGAAATAAATTGAAACTTAACTTGTATTGCTGCTGAATTAGAGAATGACCAGGGTTCCGTCTTACAAAGAGTGACGATTGATCCGATCAACCTCGAGTATCTGGCAATCCATCAATGTCATAATTTTCTTTCAGAAATTCGCCTTCTGAAAACAAAAAGAAGAATACTTAATTATCAAGAAAACAAAAACAGTGAATTTATGAATATACATCATATCTAGCGAAAAGTCCAGCCCGTTATTTGTATTGAAAAAAGACAAAAAATAAAACTGCATCAGTCTGGTTTTGGGCTAATACCAATCAGGGTATGAAAGTTATCTGATTTTGTGTCAACACTCTATAGTGTTTCTTATATACTGTAGATGTCGGGCTTGTATTAAATTAACGCCCTTTTTGCAATTTATAGGAGATTGGGTTTTCTTGAGCGTGTTGAGTTGCTACTAGACGATATTTCCTTTTTAAATATAAATTCTCAACATTTCAGCACTTATAAAAAAGAATTACATCTAACTTAGTTTCATTTTTGGCAGCAGTTTCCATTTAGTCATCAATCACCTAGTCACTCTTTGGACATTGGTCCCTTGTAAGATGTATTTTAATTTCCCTGGTGCAACCGCGTAGCCAGGATTTAATTTTGGAGGGGGCGGTAAGTGCACGCGAAGCGTGCCAACACTTACAGAGCGCGCGAAGCGCGCTCCCTAGGGGGAGGGTGAAGTTTTAGATATCTCATCATATTTCAATCAAAATAAGATGTATCTTGCGTCCCTAATACCCTTATCAACACGAATTCAATTGACTTGCTGTGATTAAAAACAAAACCTTTTTTCAAAAGAAAAGATGAGCGCCTACAAAATGGGAAAAGTTTTAGGAATTCAAAATAATTCCTTTACCGCGCGACGCGCGAAAGCTAAGACGTTTTATTTAAAAAAAATGAGAACAAAAGTGATATAAAATACCTACCTTAGTCACATCAGATTTGATTGTAAAAACTTTAGCCACATTATTTTTTTTTAACTCGCAAAACAGACTGTAGAAAGCTAATACATGCAGGGATCTCTTCCCGCGAATGGCAAGTTCTGAATTATATAAATTTCTCTGAAACTTTAACCTGCTCTAATTTTGATATTTCTTAGATAATACGAAGAAAAATATAGCTCAAAATGTGAAAGGGATGATGAAAGCTAGAAGAGGGACCTTCCCTTTCCCATGATGCTGATCCCTGGATGCTTTACGTAGCTATTTTGACTTATGGTATCTTATACTGTCAATACAAGCAAAACTAAAGTGGTTGTCTTCTCTAGGGGTAAAATTAGAAACAAACCCACCTTTAAGTTTGGAGAAAATGTTTCAGATATTGTTGATGATTATGTGTACCTTGGTGTAAATTTCAATTACAATGGCAACTTTAAAAAAGCAATTTCAAAACAAGTAAGCCAGGCAAAAAGAGCGATGTTTAGTGTACTAAATAAGTTTGCCAGTTGATATTGCTTGTGATTTATTTGATAAATTGGTAGTCCCGATCGCTTTGTATGGCAGCGAGGTATGGGGATTTGAGAACTTGGTGCATATAGAGGTATTTTATAGAACATTTTTACGGAATATTTTGAGAGTTCATAAATCTACAGCGAGTTGTATTGTTTATGGTGAAACTGGTCGCTATAAGCTGTCAAAACTGGTAGAAAGCAGAATTATAAGCTTCTGGTGTAGAATATTAACTGGGAAACAAACAAAATTATCTTATATGTTGGATAAATTACATAATGATATAAATAAAACCTTTCATTCGAAATGGATCACCAAAATTAGAAATATTTTAGACACCTGTGGGTTGGGAAACGTTTGGGCACAACAGGAAGACGTAAATCATAAATGGTTAATCCCTGCTCTAGAGTTACGCCAAAATGATATGGCTTTTCAAGACTGGCACAACGACATTTTTTAAAATAACCAATGTGTAATTTACAGGATTTTCAAGGACACCCATAACTTAGAGCCTTGTCTCATACAACTTAATGAAAAAGATCGAACATATCTCTGTAAATATAGATGTGGCAGTCATTATTTGCCTTGCGTCAAGGGTCGTTATGAAGGTATTCCTAGACAGAATAGATTATGTAATCTTTGTAACCTGGGTAAGATTGGTGATGAATTTCATTATCTATTTGAATGTTCTTACTTCAAATTAGACAGAAGCAAATGTATTCCCTCTCAGTTTTTCAAACGTCCAAACACTTTAAAAATGCATAGTCTATTTAATACTAAAATTCCCAAAACACTGTCAAAACTTGTCAAGTTTGTTAATATTATTATGACACAGTTTCGTAGATAAGTACCAAATGTATATACCTGTATATTAATCTGTTATTATATCCTTTTTCTATCTCTTTTTGTTATTCATGTGTTCAACAGTATTATCTTTTGCATTCAAGGCTTTCTTCACCCTTTTTTGCCATCTTGTTATAGCTTTTTATATTTATTCATGTTTTGTTATGTATGTATTTATGTACGTATGCATACTATGTATGAATGTATGGTGTACGTATAAATGTGTATATTCTCATACTCCGAAAGGGGTCGACAGAATAAAACTTAAGTTTCAGTTTCAGTTTCATGCACGCGAAGCACGGATACCTCTGTGACTTATTTTGGAAGAAAAACAAATTGTGTAATTTTGCTCAATATTAAGCGCTTCCTTTTGTATGATTAAGAAACTTCAGTGATATTCAAAATTTTAAATCAATGGTGCAAAACCAGAACAGGATCGGAGATGGATGTGCAGCGATATACAGTGCGTATCAAAAAAAAGTTTACACTTAGAAAAAATCCTGTAAAATTACACATTTGTAATATCCTGAAGATTTTTCTACATTTTGACATTGGTACAGATCCATTTAAGCAAATGACGGTATAACTGTCGAAAAATATTTCCGCTTGAGTGAGCACCACTTACTTTGGAATAGTTAGTGAAAAATGATTTGCGCAGAACTTTGAAATAGTTATGCGAATAAAAGTAGACCTTAATCATGAAGAACACGTTGAATTTAGCTAGTAAAATTGATTTGAAGATATATTTTACCCTTTTTAACTTGTTTCCTTGTCCAAAACACTTCGAAGAGTGCATTGCGCTCCACCCCACTCCCCCACACACCGAGGCCATCTTGACGATATTTGCTTTACAATGAGCTGTGATTTACATGAAATGGCTTAGGCTTGATTTTCATTTTTTTAATCATTGTCAAGCTTGGAAAAAGTGTGGAGAAACAAGTATTAAATGAAAAATGAAATGTAGACCCACTTTAAATAATAAAAACTTAGTGAACAAATGCTGGAGATGTCTGATATAAACTTTTGTTCAGATTAAGTTATGTCCTCAGATCCAGCTGGCACAAAAACGGTAAAGGTTGTGCTTACTATGTGTTGAAATATCAATTTGGGTGGCAAAATTGTTACAAAATGCTTGAATCTATCCGTTTTATTCAATTGACTAAAAGTGCAAGGGAAATATATGAGAAATGTTTTCCAGGGCAAGTTTGATTTCGCCCTTTCCCCTTGACACAGCGTAAAAACGAGCATTTCTGCGCAAACAGATTTCTGCGAGCTTTACAAAAATGGACAGTGCTCACTCAAGTGTAACATTCTGTCAACATTTTTGCTTTCATTGGATAGATGAGACCCAAAACCAAGATTTTATGTGAAAGAATCACCCACATGTTGTATATTTTTTAATTCCCAGGGCTTTTTCAAAGTGTAAACTTTTTTTTATACGCACTGTAGAACAGAAGAGCCGAAATTTTGTGTCAGTGCAATAAAAAAAAAACACTTTTCATACTATCCATGTATACTTTATAATTTCTGGCAAGAATGCGATTCCCATGGCCGGGGAAGGGGGAAAACGGAGTAGAAAAAAGGTGTGGGAAACAAAGGGGAAAGGCAATTCTGATATTTTCCCCACGCGGAGCGCGGAAGCAAAATTTTGTATGAAGAGAGAAACGAACATCTCATTTAGGTTTTTATTCTTTTGACATGTTTGAACAAAAAAAAAACAATAAAGCTACGCCCTTCTTCCCTTTTCTCCCTTTTCCCCTTCTTTTTTCTTTTTGGGTGCGTTTTTTTTTTGGGGGGGGGGAGCGACCGCCCCCACCGCCCCCTGGCTACGCGCCTGCCCTGGTGCACTGTTACTCACTATACTTAAAATCATTTTCAAGAGTGCAGAATTAATTGTTAGAAATATCATATTTGTTGAAAATTGTTTCTTCGATAAACATGATAAAAACGTTGTTATATCTTTTAGATAAGATGTGTTTAAAACATACGTTTGGCATGAATATTGTAAAAAAAAGAAAAGAGCAACGTTAGGTTTTATGTTACATTTTCGTCATTGAAAAGGGACTCTCTGAATCATACTTGAGCTAAGGAATGGTCGAGGATTGAATAAAGAAAGAAACCAAACAGAACCCATCACTAGTGTTTGGAATGGTTACTCTTGAAACTGGGTGACTCCAAACATGATTTGATTTTGGCTGCGTACTATCATTGTTGACAAGCATGCGATTTTGATAATGAAAGGGCCGCAGAGGACATAGAGAGATAGCGAGAGAGAGAGAGGTGAGAGGGAGATAGAGGGGGGGGGGGTGGAGGAGGAGGGAGGGAGAGGGGAAAGGTTGGTCGGAGTGGTTATCATCGTCATCATAATTATGCCATATCTTCGTTAGATGTAGATGTTGATCTGCGTGCACGCGCGCACACTTTGATCGTTCACGTGTCAGACGCGGTGATTTCGAACGTTCACTGTATTACTAGTATATTTGTTTTTAAAGCAGAAGTTTTAAGCCGCATCGTTTAGTCTCACTCTCATCGCATATTTGATTTTTTTTTCGCTCGTCTCATCTGTGAATTACAAACCCGCGTATGATATTTTCCTACTATACCAACTACAAACGAAAATAAAGGCTCTGGGGAAAGTTACTAGATTCATGCACCGCAAAAGAAGATGGAATTTCATTTACCGTTTTTACCAGAACTTCAGATGGTAATCGCAGTCGTGGGTCTGATCAGCGGCGTTCTCGCGGTAGATGGCGCCGTGAATTCGGCGGGGCAGCCTGGGGATGACCCGGTTGAGGGTGAAATACACTTTGTTGCTTTGTTTCCGGGCGGAACCTGGGAGGGCTTAGAAATCGCAGGACGTATGGCTGTTGACGATATCAACTCCAATCCGAACATCCTCAAGAACTACACTCTTGTCATGCACGTTGACTATACTAATGTAAGTATTAATCCGTGAGTTTAGTACATCACCAACACATAACTTGTTCCAAACTGAAGCTACAGTGATGTTGTAAAATTACAATTTTTAGATGCCGGAAAATCAGAACATATTGTTTTTCGTTCAAGTTTATATGCTGCAAATTGGTCAGCACCATCCAGTCATTTTGAAAATATCGGTTATTGTTGGTTTATATTTTGGCATTTATTATTTAGTAAACCAAACAAACTCTTGATTGGCCCAAAAAGGTTTCTCCTGTGTCGGGACAAACGTTGGCCAAACTTAACAAACAATTTATTGATGTTGGGCCAACAATAACAAATATATTTTTCTTTTGAGGGATGATAAAAGAAATTAAAACAGTGTAAATCCGTATTTATGAGTTCGGAAACGTATATTTAAAAGAAGAAAAAAAGGGGGGGGGTGTATTTGTATTACATGCTGTTTCTTTAAGAATCTACGCGATCTTGTCCTCAGAAAACAAAAACAAATTATTGCTTGCAGTCATTGAGGCCCTACACTAAGCAAGGATTACCATTTACTTCGGAATCAAACTTTTGCATTAAGGCCTCACAACATATAAGTTCGCTTAATTCAGTTTAATCTAATAACGGCAGCCCTGCTATTATTACCCAGGCTAAGCTAGGCTACCTATTCAGGTGCACACAGCTTTTTGAGGAATTACTTCCTGCCGGCACCCATTTACCTTACCTGGGACGAGTGTAGCACACTGTGGATGAATTCCTTGCTGAAGGAAATTACGCCATGGCCGGGATTCGAACCCACGACCCTCTGTTTCAAAGTCCGGAGACTAATCCACTGGGCCACGATGCTCCACTAATTTGATTTAATTTCCATTTTATCTTTTTCCCTTTCATTTTTGTCTTCACTTTCATTTACTTTCCCTTTTCATTCTATTTCAAGCTTTCAATTTTAACATACGCAGCACCCCAAATCTTGGGAGTGTTTCAGCACTCAACAAGCCCGCTTCCCAGGGGTAGACTCAGATGTAACAACAGCAATAAAACATAATAAATGTCGAATCCTGAAATGAAATAAATCTCAATGAAACGTGGTTTAGTACCGTAAGGGCACTAGTATTCAACCCGTTTGGAGAGTTTCCTCAAATATATAGAAATATAGAATTTACCTGAATTTCAGACCCGTCTTATTTCCAAGAGCAAATGCTGGTTATTCTTTTTCCGTTATTTTTTTCTTCAACCAGTTGACTGTGTGCGCGGGCGATCGAATTATACGGCGACGGATTTTGGTACTAGTATTCAACCCGTCGGCACTAGTATTCAACCTAGCGATTAAAGATGGCCCTGTCTCTCAATCTGCCCTTGTCCCATCCGACTATGGACTAGACCATTTGAGATGAGACCAAACAGGGAATTAATCAAAGCCAGAGATTTACGTAGATCTAGATCTAATTTAGCAATCTAAACCCTTTTGAGATTTGCTATCAATCCTCACTAGGTTGAATACTAGTACCATTCAGTGCAAAAGGCCATCGCCGCATAATTCGATCCTCCGCACATACAGTCGACAGATTGACAAAGAAAATATCGACAACAGATTACCCTGGAGATAACAAAGGTGTGAAATTAAGATAAATTCCCTATTTCTAAATATTTTGGGGAATATGTCAAAATCTTTGAATTATGCCGGGTTGAATACTAGTACCCATACGGTACTGTACTTTAAACAGATCATGGCCTCCGAAATTCAATGTACAAATGAAGAAAATGGGTTAAAGTTTTCATCCTAAATATAACGCTGACAGTTCTTTGTGTCAGTTCAATCTCGTATTCTAAGTGATAAAAGAGCAAAATGCTCCCTTTTTCAAGATTGCACTCATAAATACCATTTTGCACGAAAAATGTATTTGTACCTTTTAGCATGCACACGTTTTGTGTCCAAAAGAAACATAATTATTTGCAACTTTCATTCTGCACAATTTTAGCTGTACCTTAAACTATTCTTTAATGGAATGAAATACTGCTCCCCCCCAAAAAAAACTCCCAGTGTTCCAATTTGAAGGGTGCAAACTTGCACTTTTTGTAAAGCTTGTATGCTATATTCAATCTAAAGACCGAGTATTTCAGTGACATGCTGGATTAATGAATGTTGTTGTTTTTTCTGACAAGCCCCAAGCAAGATTTGTGATGCTGATGAAATAATTTAGCAGCGTCAAATACTTTTTTTTAATTTCAATGAAAGTAATGATATTGGGATTCGATATCCCGAACCGGAAGTCCGTTGACATTCAGGTTTATTCATAGATAAATATCCAATTACATTCACACTGATCAATAGCTTACATTATTAGTGTTGTAATAGGAAGGTTAAGTGTTTTCTTTGCAAGTTTTTCTTAATAACATTAATAAAATGTAGCTAGCGCAAAACAGCTAAGCTGCTAATGGAAATATGCACTTCCGGCAATAGACATTGAAGACATTGGTTCATGAATACAGAATTACGGTAAACCTACAAACTCGGTAATGTTTTAACCAACCTGTAAGTTGTTTCAGAAAACCCGCCAACCGTAATTTTTATTAACCAACACTTTTTGTTTCATATTTTAACCAAAGTTATGGTTAAGAAATCTGAGAGTGAACGGAGACTTCCTAATCACTATCTGATGAAGATATGAAACAATTGATGAGAATAAATCTCTACAGCAAATTGAAGGATTATCAGAAACAAAAGAACACCAATGGAGAATATTAAACTTATTGTCTTTTCTTCTTCTAGTCTTTCTTGTCTTATCTGGTCACCTGTTTATCACTAAAGGCAGGGGCGGATCCTGGATTTTCCAAGGGGGGGGGCACATTTTCCAAGGAAAAATTTGGCAAGCAAAAAAAAGGGTTTTTAACCCCAAATTAAGGATATTTCGTCGCAGATAAAATTTGTACATGCAAAAAAAGGTCTTCACTTCCAAATGGGGGGGGGGGGGCACACTTCTGTTTACAACGGCATTTTTACATTACAAATTTTAATTTTGCTTCTCAAAGAGGGGGCACGGGCCGGCTGTGCCCCTCCACCGGATCCGCCAGTGACTAAAGGATGCATTATAATGATTATGGATGGAGATTCAATGCGATTCTTTCTTTATGCCATCGAGATCCGCATCCTAATGATGTGCTTGTAAACGAGAAATTACAGATGCTCTGACAATAGCGACTGCTACAGCCGCGTATCTCATCGTTTAAAAAGGAACAGATTCCTCGTCATGGTTTTTGCTTCCTTGATTCCCTGTTTCAGAGTATGCCTTTGAATCACCATGCTTTAGATTTGAAGCATCAAAATTCAGAAGCAGACGATTCTTGTGATGTAAAATGTATTATTATTCGTTCCGCACACTTCCACATACATGTACATCCCCACACAAACACCTCCACACATAATGACCTCAAGAGCATTGAGAGACACAGGATTCTACTGGAATATTTAGAAGAAACTTGGAAAAAATGGTCAATCACAATATCCAGAGAGAGGGGGGGGGGGGGGAGAGAGAATAGTAAACTAAAAAAAAGGAATTTCACATATTAACACCTACATCGAGTTTAGTGTGTCAAGATACAATCAATATGATGAACATAAAGTTACATTTGTATGAATGTTCTTTTTTCTTCAGATATAATATTGTTGAAAAAATATCAGGGGGTATCAATCTCACAGTCTTGGACACACAGTCTTCGAGGAGAAATTATGCATCTAGTGAAAGTACGGAACTCTTCCGTTCTCTCGGCGACCAAGAATAATTGATGAATATCAATAGTCACTAACCTAATTTGCCATTAACGTTACCGTAATCTCTCTCGATCTGGAAGCATGTGAATGTTGCACAGTATTAATGTGTTATTAGAACAATTATAGCTCTATAGGGAAATTTCACAGGCTCAGATAAAGAGTAACAGTTTTAGGACATTTTGAATGGTCGATTCCATCAAAGTAAATATTGATCTATATAAGTCACTCTCCCTTTAGTGGAATAGAGGTCCAACACTTTGAGGGGCCAGAAATAGCGATGGGGTAAAACAGCTGCGAGCGAAGCGAGCGAGCAAAATTTTCCACTTTTGTGGAAGTGTCATGGTGTAGTGGTTCAGTCACCTGACTCTGAAACCAAGGGATGAGGGTTCGAATCCCTTCCGGCGCTAATGTCCTTTGGCAAGGCACTTACCCAAGCTCTCCCCCAGGTGTTAAATGGGTACCCGGTAGGATGTGAACGCCACTATGATTAGACTGGCACGTATGCACCGATTGCCTGGCCAGGATACTCCCCAGAGAGTAGAGATGGTGCACTTTATGTGTGGAGCAGTGGCGAATCATATGACCGGGGTAATAACAATTACAATGTAAAGCGCTTAGAAACCAACGCATGAGCGCTATAGAAATGTAACTATTATTTTAAAAAGAAATGCAATGGGAATGCTTGTTATTGCCGTTTCCTCAACTTGTATTACTCCGTTTGAGTTGGCATATTAAATTCAAGTTTAATGCAACAATATCATTAATATGCTATCATGTAAAAATATTTTCAATAATCCGTATCTTCAATTTGACAAATCATCATGCAAGATCTATCTGAAATTCATTTCCCTAATCATTTGTTGCAATGACGGACGGGAAACAGGCTGCGATACCACGGTAATACAAAAACATATGGGAACCGAAGGGTCAAGGGTGACTGGACCATTTGGGAGACTGTGCTCAACCCAGAGGCCCGGGAAACAGTTATACCTGGGTCATTGGTTCCCTACGCAAGATCTGGTAATCGCAGGCTGACCCCGCCGTCGATTAATGGCGTCTGGGCCATATGAGGGCATAGTGGAAAAATTGTTCTATTTAGTTCAGAAATAGAACAAAGGAACGACCCGCGCAATCGTAACTTTAAACTGGTGGAACAATCCAACAGCTCTACTAGATAAACAGCGTAACCATGGTAACATTAAACCCATCTTTGTCAACAAGTAATCCCAACAACTCTTAAATTCCCATACAATAAACCACCTACATTCAAGGCCAAACAGCCATCTAAGTCAATAAACAAGCTTACCAACCATCCATGTCAGTATTAACATGAAGACAAATGTATTGCGAAATTTATATATATATATATATATATATATATATAAACCCCTTTAAAAATTTGGAAATCTGAGTTTGGCCATTAATTTCTCCCATCTCCCAATGTTAAACAATGCATATTTGACATCATTCAAACGATAATTTAATTATCTTTAAAATGACACCATGCTTGTTATGATCATGCCATCACGAAAAGAGCAGGATTCAAAAGTGTTGGATGATGTCTGAATTGAAAAGCTGCAAAAAAAGTTTGGAAATCTGAGTGTGGCCTTTAATTTATCCCAACTCCCAATTTTACACAATGCATATTTTATATTATTCAAAAGATCATTTAATTTTCTTTAAAGTGATTCCATGCTTGTTATGCCATCACGAAAAGAGCAGGATTCAAAAGTGTTGGATGAGGTCTGAATTAAAAAGCTGCATAACGAGCAGAAATAGTCATGAAGGGTCAATACAGAACATGATTCTTTTGTCTGTATCAATAGATATGAAAATCCATTCAAATCAAGCCCCTGCTTCTTCATCTCATGTTTTGTTGTGGTTTATGTAGTGATGGTTCTGTGAGACATGGTTTGAGTCGTGGTTTGAAATACCCATGCATGTTTGTTTGTTTGTTTGTTATGTGTTTGTTTGTGCAGAGGTGTGTTTGATTCCATGTTTATGTTGATGTTAAGGTGCATGAAAACAAAAGAAACCGCTGAGAAACTCACTCATCACCACGGAAAAAAGAACAGTGACATTCAATATTGTGTCATTTTGCAACTTTTGAATTTGGACCTTGCCCCATAGTTCAAGGCGCTGCGCCTCCATGTGAACCATAATCATATCATGTAGGGTATCATTTTAAAGAAAATTAAATGATCTATTTATTGATATTAATTACACATTGATATTTACTAAAAACCGAGGAGGGGTTATCGATCAAAGTCAGATTTCCAAACCTTTTTTGAGGAGTGTATATACTCAACTGTACGTTACATTAAATAGCAAATCAACGAAGAACAATTAACACGATGAGCAAATGTGTAAGTATAATGTCTGGACAGTATGATAGGCTTACTTTCCTTACAAGTTACATTCTGCAAGTGATTTTGTATTCAAGTCAAACAATATCCATATCCCAGACCAACCAACCACCTATGCAGTACTCAAAATCAAGCAAGCCCATACCAGTGATAATTATTTTACCCTTATATTGTACAACTTGTATATAGATGTACTCAACTGCGCTTTACAACACAAAGCAAGTGGACAAGAAACAATCATTTACAAGGAAAGCAAGTGTTATCATACCAAAAAGAACATCAGGGAAGTCATGCTATCTTTACAAATTATTTACATATGATTTTTTTCTCCTTTCAGAACAATATTCTATTTAAACCGACAATGTAATCAAGTCTAACCAGCAATCCATATTTAATAACCAATCATTCACATCAATAAGAAAGCCCAACCAACCATCCATGTCAAACAATCGAGTTTTTTTAAACTATCCATGACGGTAAACAAGCCCAACCAACCATCCATGTCAATGATCAAGCCCAACAAATCTTCCATGTCAATGATCAAGCCCAACAACCAACCATGCCAATAATCCAGCCCGACCAGCCATACATGTCAATGAACAAGCCCAACCAACCAACCATGTCAATATTCCAGCCCAACCAGCTATCAAATCCAATAAACGAGCCAATCCAAACCGCCATGTCGAGTATCAATTCTTAAACAACCATCAATGTCATAAATTTGCTTCCCAATATATACAAATCTGGTCTGCCCTTCTACCACTCTGTATCAAATTAGGGGAAGGGAGGGAGGGTTAAAAACATGAAACATATAAAGCTGAAAATTACTTATTTATCACGGAATGCACACCTGCGTCTCAAACTTGAGTGTATAACAACCGCACGCCCCTGATACGCGTGGAAACCTTTCAGTCTTTGACCGCGAAGTAAATTACACAGGAATGCGCGTCGTTTGATATTCGCCGACAGCTGCTCAAACTTCCTGTTAGGGGACATCGATCAAAAATATTTTACAAAAGCGTACCATCCGTACATTTTAATCCTGTATCATTTCATTCTATTAAAATTTTGTTTATTTTCTTAACCGGAAAATAAACGTATAATTGAAAATCAATTTTTTGACAGATTCGACACAATATTCAGAGAATAATATCATGTTTCACGACTTTTCCTTTTCTTATTTTTCTTTTTTCTTATTGGTCTTGAAAATTTGGGGTGCATGACCCACACCCCCATCCTCACGCTTGTAGCTCCAGCCATGATTGAGGAAGTAAACAGTTATCCGGTAAGAATCAAGTTTTTGAACAGACCCTCGTCTTATCATGGCAGCCTGGATAAAGCGGAATAACAATTTTCAAAGATCTAAAAAAAAAATCATATAAAAATTTTCTTGAAGATCTTAAACACACACACACACACACACACAAAAGTAATATACTTTTCTACAAGCACATGCTATTAGCTTTTCCGTTTATGATGTATTGCCCCTAAACATGATACAATCGTACTTTCGAATATGCAAATGCAATACAAATAACGTATGAAAAGCATAAGAGGGAATTGACAGAAATAAAAATAACATTTCCTTGACTTGACCATGTCTTGAAAGTAATAATAATACATCGGAACGACGTCTCTAAGCGCTTTACATACATTATTACCCCGGTCATCGGATCTTTGCATGCCCGCATACAATGTTTGCACCTTCTCCACTCCCTGGGGAGATTCCAACAAGAGTTTCAAGACTCAATTGCTAGGCATACTACATATACACTTTCACATCCTACTGGGTACCCATTTAACACCTGGGTGGAGAGTGGCAAAGTGTGGATTAACGCCTTGCCAAAGGACGCTAGGCCATGGTGGGATTCGAACACGCGACCCTCTGATTACAAGGCGAGAGTCAGAACCGCTACACCACGACGCTTCCAAAGCATCTATCGATCTACCTTTTTTATTCAAAGCTATTTTAACACAAACAGACTTCTGCCTGTCGAAGCGTTGAACAATAATCATATTAGAAATAATATATCAAATCACGAGATATAAATTGATTAAATGTTATTAGGGCAATAAGTGGGTCAGGGCTGAAATTGCAGCTTCAAAACCAGATGTAGGATTTTGCAGCAGGCCAATTTTTGCCATAATAAAGTTTGTGTCCTAGGTAGAAAGAAGTTTTACGAATAAAAGCTGCCCGGAATCGCGCAAAAAAATCATGATATACACTGCTAAAACATAAGTAGGTCATGTAGATAAAGCAACGACAGGATCACACGATGAAACGATATACCAAACAATTGAAAATTCAATAAATAATTGATGATTAATACATGTTTATGCACCTTATAAAATGATGTAATAATTCCAAATAAATAATTTTCATGCGGTTGGATACTTTGTTTAAAAGAGTATGCAGACGACGCCTTATTTTATTATATTCAAACATGTTTACTCTGGATTACAAGATCACTCAGAAAACTCTTTGGCATGTTGTTTGGAATGCTCCTTGTAAAGCAGGCCGCTGACTTGAATGAGAATTCCCGCCCTTTGCCTCCCCTGTATAGCAGACCGAGACTGTAGGCACCGCTTTTCCGACGGCGCTGCGGCGTAGTCAGCATTGAAATTTTATTGCCAAGGTTAAGTTTTTGAAATGTCATCATAACTTGGGAAGTTTATGAACATAGGTCATGAAACTTAAACATGAGGATGATCACATTATGATCGTTTGTCTTGCAAAAGTTTTAGGTCACATGAATATGCCTAAAGTTCATTTTGATAGGGTAAAGAACTTCGACAATATTGAGGGTATCAACATTTAAACCTTAGCCTACCTTAGGTCAAGTTTTTGATATTTCATCATTACTTGAAAAAGTATACGGACCCATTTAATGAAACTTAGGAGTAAGTATAACTATATTACTAATCACCTGGCATGAGTTGCAGGTCACATGTTCAAGGTCAAATGTAATTTTTGGTCAATGAATTTTTACTAAGTTGGGGTATCAACATTGAGATCTTTACAAAGGTAATTTTTGAAATGTTATAACTTTAAAAGTTTATTGACCTATTTCATGGAACTCATAAAGGCAATCAAGCACTATCAGTGATTACTTCGCGCGAGTTTCATGTCGCATTACCGAGGTCGAAGGTCAATTAGGGCCAATAAACTTACTATTTCATAATCAAATTGTAGGACCCAAAAATAGCTCTATCAGCGTAGTGTAGGCATATGGGACACAGGGAGAACGTATCAATTCCGTCCATATCTTCTATGCTGCAACTGCCTGGCAACCATGCATGTATACCAAATTGGCGCTATATCCTTTACGAGTCGTAATCCACTCGGATATTGCGAGGACACGTACAGAAAGACGCATCGTGGACTACTTCTGCGCTGGAAAAAAAATGTTATTACACCACCAACCATTGCCAACGTAACATGAAGTTGTAAGGACGTAGCCCGGACGTAACATTCATCGACGAAATCGACGATTTCCCATTTTCCCTTCGAAACTACGAAATTGACGCAACCTCCGGGGGGGGGGGGGGTTCTTTTCCTTCTCAGTTTTCACGACGAAGCCAGAAATTACTCATGACTGAAGGGGGCATCAGTTTACAATATCAAGTTGCCTTAAATTATGGTGGGAGGATGTAGGTTGAATTGGGTGAAATGATTATGTTTTACCTCAATTTTACCAAGTGACTAGATATAATTCATTTAAAAATCAAGGATGTGGGTCGATGTAAATATTTATCAGAGCCCCAGGTTCCCTTTAACATTGCTAATCTTCAAAGGTTCATTGAAGCTTGCGCTCACGCACGACCCCAAAGATGTGCACTTTTATTGATTTGATATGTCTCAATAACTATGTTAAGTTCATCCTGTTGATATGCTTTAATCTAATATTTGTGCTGCACCCGTCTCTTATCGATCTGTGGATGTAAGAAATAGATCAGAGCCGTCAATTCAATTGATGTCGTATCAAGCAGGAATGGATGCACAACGTTCACAAACCACCACGAGTATGAAAGTCCTCTGACATTTCAAACGGGTATACAACTGTCGCATTTGATATCAAAGAAGATGTATAACAAAATATTTATAAAACGGTAATGGTCATCATGGTCATTGTGCTAAGGGACGCACGATTAGATACCCACGAGGAGGGGGGGGGGTGCATTTTCCCCTTTCTTATTTGAGTAAAGTTTGTTTCCTTAGTCAATTGAGACAAATTTTTTGCCCATTTCAGATGATTTGTCAGTGGACCAATTTTTTTTATACTCTGATGGTGATGAGTCAAGTTTTTTTTCTCATATAGCAAGTCAAGTTTTTTTTACTTCCAGCCCCCTGGATATCTAATATTGCGTCCCTATAAGGCCGGGGTAATAATATCCAAGTCCTTTCGGAGGCGCATAGAGACGTTATGATCCTAATGTAACATGCGCTATACAAGAACTGCTTATTATTATTATTATCACATGGCCGTACGCAGCCCCCAGAAATTTTGAAAAGTTTCACCAAATAAACCAAAAGTATGCACGAAATCCTTTAATTTCATTTAAGAAAATGCAAAAGCACCAAAAATTACAAGCTCGGCCGCTTCGCTCCCTCGCTTTTGAGTTTCTTAAAAATGTGCACGTCCTGCCCCCAGGATAAAAAAAAATTGCGTACGGCCATGTATTTTCACATGTCGGCGCAGGTCTTGCTGAAAGCTCTCTCGTAAATTTGCATAAATGATGAAATTGAGGTGATACTTTAGGAGAGCATCTCCTGTCAAATGTAATCGCATTTGAACAATTTTTCTTCTTCCGAGTAATGATTAAGAAAGCGCTTTGTTTCGGAAAGAAAATATGAAACCAAAAAAATGTAACATTTACGAAAACGTTCCATCATGAGTCATCACCATCATCAAGCCAACCACTACCACCACAACCGTCATTACCAAACACCCTCCTCCCTATCATGATCTTCAGGAGAGGACGGAGGATTCCACGACATTTGCTCCGATGGAATATAAAACCTACCTTACAAAACTAAATAAACCCTTATACTAATCTTTACAATATTCTGTATCACAAACTGAACCCTGAATCAAATTCTATACTCTGTGCATAATGTCGTCACCGAATGGGGATATGGAAGGGGAGAGACGAGTCTTACCATCACTGCTCCCTTTGCGCCACTCCCTGCCATCTGACCTCCACCACTTCCCCTTACACCCCTACCATCCCTTCCTCGACCTTCTCCTCTGCTCTTCCTTCTCATCTGTTTAACATGCCAATCTCCATCTAACTCTCATCGATTGTGCCCCCCTTATCTATCTATTCTCTCTGAAGAATCTAAAAACCGTTTATAAAGTGTAAGGATCTTTTCACCTGACTCCATGCATACATCACGTTTATTTTGCGATTCGGAAGAAAATTATAACGGATATTGATTTTGTTGGCGGAGGCATTTAGTCTTTGCCACTTGGCAAACGATTTTATATTCCCCATGTACATTTCCATTCCGCTATGTCGGATGTGTCAAGTTGAATATTGATCACAGTTCATCTCCCCCTCTCCGTTCAATTGACTTAAAGTGATTGGTTAACATTGGTTTGACTTTAAAAAAATCTGAGCTAGGTCACACTTGTCACCTGTGTCTGTGATATGTTACAAAAATGAAGCCCAGAAAAAATTGCGTTCGAAAATAATTATTTAGTGCTCCAAAAATTGAAATATAAAGTGACCGAAAACACCATCTTAATTTCATCCCATACACTTATGTGTACTATTTAGGCGTCTATAAGACGCCTATTTACAAAATCGGGGTTTGCCTTGTAGTTTTAGCTTTTCATTCTCAATAATGGTTGTTTTCAGGGTTTATTAGTTCTAATACATGCACTTGTACACATGTTTCATCTTGGTTTGAGAATTTTTTAAATCGGCTGCTCACAAAGTTAAACAATACCTTTAAGAGTAAAACGCTTTCGTAAATCATCAGTAATCGCATATCGATTAAGTTATCCTGCCTTCGCACTGCAAATTTTTCGAGATCTAACCAAGAGACTGTGGTTAGAGTTGCAACCCAAAAATTCCAGGCCTATACATATAACAAAACAAATTCGATAAGTCACTAACAATAGTAATTCCTCGCTATCTTTCATATTTAGGACAGTTTAGAACCACCTAAAAGATTGCAATCAAATGAGATATTTATTCTACAAAATCAGTCCCTCGAAGAAGGCTTTCGACTTTGGAAGTATTTACGTCATCAACGAAAAAAGTTTCACTGGTATATAGGGGGTGCACTGCCTTGAAGGTCAAATCACAGAACAAATCAGAGCAAAACAGATCCACATACTTTATCCGTTTTCTCCACCAAAGTATGATTTGTGTACAGCTCTGCTGCATATTCTGAAAAGAAAACCCTTGAATATTGTTTCCCAATTTTATGTCCCCCACAAATTTCCTCAACCATGTAGACGGGGACATTAACCATGATGAAAAGAATAATCAATTTCACCTTTACTTTTCTCTTTTTAATGACTTTTCGTTTAAATCGCAAATAGTCGGTTCCAATTTTTTCATTCGTTTCAATTACCTCGTTAATACTAGCGATGATTACAGCTTACTAGTTGGGATTAACCTTCGCTGGAACAAAAGTAATTAATCCTTTAGCATTGGTGAGTATTTATGACAAGGGTCACTAGACCCAAACCGCTTTTTCGCCTTTTTGTTTACCGGTCAATTAGAAGTACTTTATCACGCCAATACCATTTCGATCAGAAACTCGAGTTTACATCATTGCTTTTACATGTTTGAAAAACTCTTCTTGTGAGACTCTTAATTTTAAGATAGTTTATTGGAAATGAGAACAAAAACGTTAGTTACGTAGATGCACTTTTCCTTCAAATGTGTAACTTTCTCGAAGCTTGATTCCCAATAATTTCATTCTCATTAAACTGCACGTGTGAGAAAACATCTAAAGTAGGAAATGTTTTTTTAATTTTCTTTTATACATTTCAATTCTTTTTATTTGTTTATTTGATTATTGATTGATATGATTTTTATATAATGTTTTGAGGTATTTTAACTTACAATTTATTTTTATTTCATTCATTCCTCTATTCACTTCTTTGTGGGGGTGGTGTATAAGTCCCATAACAAATTGTTTGGTCCATTAATAGTCTCTAGAGCATATCAATGAAAATATAATGTTTAAAAACTTTAAGATATCAATTCTCGTTATTTTTTGAAGATATGACATGATGCCCGTTGAAATTCAAGTGGCAAATTAATGGTGAAATTAATCTAAAAGTAGTTACTTCTGCCTGATCCACTTTTTAAACGAATTCAAATTAAGAATGGTCAGACAACATCGAGGCTGCACGCATTGTCCAAATTATATGTTTCTTTAAAAAAATTAGAAAGAAGTAAAAAATATTTGCTAACTTTTTGTGATATGTCATGGCATACAAGATTCTTTTATCAATAATTATGAACAGTGTTAAAAATCTTTCCTTAAGAGAACAGAAAGGTTTCTGCAGAGGAGTTTCGAGTACACATGAAATGTTATATTGTGTAGAATTACAGAAAAACTTGTATATGGTGTAAGAACCTTACAAATTGTCTTGTAATCTTCTTTTTTTTAATAGTGCCTGTTCTGTTAGATTGCTTGCAGAAAATGTTATGTTATAAGAATAGTTTTAGAATGATTCTGTATTTTTTTAATTTAAAATCTTTTGCTTTTTTTAACAGTGTGGACTTCATAGAAACTAATAATTTTAGTTCAAGGCCCATTTTTGTAAGGACTGGTGATTTGATTTGTTTTGCGTGTAAATCCCTTGCAAATAGTGACGAACCTCGTCCAATTAAGCCGGTATTAAGATCTACGTAGAAAAAAATAATTAGGGTTTCACAATGGGATAATTGGAATATAATGTGGCATCGTGGAATGTAATACAATTTCTTAGTCTGGTGGGAAGAATAACCTTCAGAAAAAAACGTAATTAATCATGTTTTCACATAATTGGGTGAAAAAAAATCAACAAAAAGTAAATATCACGGGACATAGTGCATTGATGATTACTCACCGATTTGACTCGTCTAATTGGATTTTAATAACCGTCATTGGCATTTTTTTTTTCAAGTACCTTGGACGGTGACAGGATCCTATATAATAAAATCACCGATTAACATTTTCACTTTTTCTCAAAAATTCATCGCTACTATTGATAGCACAAATTGTAATTATAAAACATAACGAGGGAGGGAGGGTGAAAAGAGACACACACAAAGAGAGAGAAAGAGAGAGAGAGAAAGAGAAAGAGAGAATGGCATACAAAGGGTTGAAATAAAACATAATTAATTATAGCAGGCCTTATGTTAGAAGGCTTTTTAGACAAAGAGTGTTCACCTCGTCATGCTCGTGGCAAAGAACAACTAAGAAGTCTTTGTCGAAAATTTACGAGCCGGAACCGCAGATTAGCACTAGTTTCACAGCTGATGAAAAGTTGAAAATGTATCCTTTGTCCAGAATCAAGGGCTAGATTGCTGTTTTGATTCGCCAATTTTCGACAATGCCTTCTTGGCTGTTCTTTGGCAGGAAGGGCATTTTGACAATGCATTTACTGTGTTCTTGAATACTTCTTACGCCGCTGAGTGAAGACGCCCTTATGTCTGGTGAAGAACAATGGTGTCGCAGCTCCTGCTGGTACTCTGTAGCTCGCAGCAACCTGTTGATACAAATATATATATTTCGGAAAGGAATATGATGGTATGAAGGATCCAGGCCTGGTGAATGGGTCCCATGCCCTGTCCACCTTGTCCTGCCTCCTCTGGTTCATGGGTGATCCGCCAATGCTTGAAGTGTAATTGCTGTGATAAGGAAGTCATCCCTAACGTGAAAAAAAAGATGCAATAAAGAGGTGAAAAGGGGAATTTAAAATATCAAACATGTTAAAGGGGATTATTATTGGATATATTATACACTGATTTTAGAGCAAATATTCAAATTATGAGATTCCCGCCTTCTGTAGGACATAATGGCGCGCGTTTGGATGAGATAGTAGAGTGCAATGGGTTTTATCGAATATGGTGCGACACACCATTATTTCGTTGATGATCCAAGTAGAAGACATAGTAGAATACAAAAACCAGGGAAACAACGAATAACACATGTAACTGCTGTCAAGGCAGTTGGAAAGCATGATAAACTGATATAAAAGACAAATTACATAACATGAATTTACCACAAATACAAAACAAGAGTAAATTAGAGAAGACAAATTGGAGAAAACGAAACAACGGTCGTCCTTGATATTTTTTGACTACCCACCGAATTTATAACTTATTTATAATGCCATTATGACTAGAACACACTTTCCCTATTATATTTTAGGTGTTTGATGAACAAATGAAAGGAAAAGAAGGAAAGATGTGTAAAAAGAAGGTAAAAGAAAAAAATATATATGTACAATGCAATGTTATGGCCTTGTTCCCATGATTACAATAACCCTACTATTAAAAAAAAATTAAACTTAATATCTTTATTGCGTAACCTTGGTAGAAAGATACTAAAATTTAAATACGGCATTTATCCCCATTACCAGGTCCCTTGGAGAGGACCTTAAGTCGTCGGTCCTCTGGTTGATTGCGTACAAGTATTCATGCTTTCGTAGCAATCGGGTATACAAATCACCACATTTACCATTTTTGTTTTACTTTTACCATCTCTAGATTATACAGCAAGATCAAACGTCCATTGTTATTTCTCCAAGATATCATTTTCTTACTGGCGCCGCGTGCGCAAACACACACACACACACCATAATACGAATACACCACGCACACACGCATCCTCACCCTCTTCACCACTGCATGTGAGAATCGCGCATGACCAAACAGTTCTTTACAGATTCAACATTTCAAAAGAATATCGTTGCTCCAAATCAAATTACACTTGCTTTCTTTTCTGCGGGTCTGGGAACCATCCTTTCTCCATGTCAAAGTATCGTGAGATCAAGGCTATTCCGACCACATCAACCAGCCATAATTTCTGCTTTTCGTTTTCGCGTTACTTAAGGAGACGTGCAGTTTGGCGTTACAATCCTCCCGAGAAGTACGCATCTGACCTTAATGGTCATTAGTTGTTTTGCCGATTTCAAAGCGCGTTTCGCCAATAAAAGGCCAGAGAGCTTTTTTTAACAAGGGTATGATGGAGCGTGAAAGCCATTAATCCACTCGACACTCCTTGAATTCCATTGTTCATTTTGTTTTATAAGTTCGATGAATCTTTTTCTTCTGCTCATCATTTCGAAACGGATTTATTGCATTCCAAACTCGAGAGAGTAATTTCAAATTGTATTCCCCACTTTCATTTTATTTTTTTGTGTCCAAAATATGGAGGCTGCTTAATAACAACTTTTTAAAATATGTCTTTATCAACATTCCAGAGTTTGATACAAACATTTTGTATTTTTTATATCATTTTCGTGTGACAAAGCTCGGGGAGAGACAAAATGTATACAGTTTGAAACTTTAAATGCGAGTAATATGAAACAATTTAAAGCCATGAGCTTGTATCCATGAGCTTGTATGCTCGTAGGGCTTGTAGGGATTTGTATATAAAACGAATTTCTACTTCAGTTCGAATCCCACCAAAAAAATTGTATTTCCTTTAGTATTGACATTGCCCGAGCTGACAGGATTTTAAGATTCACGGGGAGCGCATTAGGATATTTTTTGATCATCGCAAAACTTCTGCAGAGGTTTTTAGAAGCAAATAATCATCATAAGAAACACATCTTCTTACCCCACCTCAATATGAGCAAAAACATATTATTTCGATGAAGAGGGAAAGGTTGGTGGGATGATAATAATCAGCCATAATGTCCAACTGAGGCTCATTCAATGTTTTCCTCGAGCTCGATCTAGTTTTTTTTTCCAACTCTCCTGATTTAGAATAAGAAATATCGAGAGCCAAAGTTTCTTATGGAGATCAACATAAACAGGAAGAAATCCCTCTATCTGCTATAGGATTTGCATTTTCAATTATTGAAAACGTCATTTCCAAAGCACCCGACGGAGGCAGCTTCTCTTGTTGTTGAATGAATATGTTTGTAAACTATCGAACGAAACTGATCAATGAATTGCTTGATAGCATTAGGCACTGCTGCAGCTTCAAACGAAAGATTTAACTGCAAACAAAAATCGTTATCATATAGAATCGAATTTATTTGCATGTGCCTGTAATTGGTTTTTGAAATTTATATTACACTGTAAAAACGTTATTTGAAATTTTAAGCACGTTGTACATTTCAACACTTAAGATAATATATGTATTTTTTTAACTTTTAAACGATTGTTGAATTTTTTTTAAAGTGTTTAGATTTCAAACAACTCATTTATAATTTTTAACAACATTTGTAAAGCTTTAAGCAAGCGTTGTCATATTGACGGGCTTGATTAAACAACGTGTTTAAAATTCAAATATCGATTTACAGTGAACCTTATCTATTTTAAAAGCACTAACACTTATCAGTACTCAACTTGGTAAGTGATGGTTTTACGTCTTCTTCAAATGATGTCGTCGTGGTTCGACTTAGTTTTGCACTTGTTTACCTTATTGTAGACATTCTTGCTTATAGCAGTCGTTTTAACCCATATTGAAATAAAATAAACAAACATCTGTACTTACCGAGCTGTTCCACCACTTCTACAATGATATAACAATAACGGTTGTTTATACTGATAGTTACGACCATCTTTAACTCTTAAAATATGAAGTAAAACTCTTGAAATTGTTGATGTTATGATACACGATTGGTGTACAGAGTGAGGAGAAATCAAGCATTAACACCAGACATTTTTGACATCCGGTGGTGTAACAACAGCAATGTTTGTTAGTTAAGCACCTTTCGATGTAGCGCTCAAACTCCATGAAAGGATTTTAGTCGTAAATGAATAAATATGTATCCATTTAATTTGAAGAGGTATGAACATGTTGTTCACTTAATGTTGCAGTTTTGTTTTTGCTATTTTAGGTTTCATTTTATCAAAGGTATGTATAGCTTAGCCGGGTAATATAGGAGCGCCTTGAGCACCTATCAAGGTGGATATGTGCGCAATATAAATAGCCTATATTATTATTATTATAAGTGTCATTCTTTAAAGATTTACCTATTACATTACAGTGGCCCGTAATCTGAAGTCAGATTTACCATGCAAACATTATGGGAAGCCATATTGTTTATATGGTTTGTTTCTTATGTTTTTTGCTCTTTCCTCATACTTTAATGGTGAAGAAAAAAAACCGTTTTAAATTTGTTGTGTCAAATAAGCTGACTTTAGTAGAACCTGTGCTGTTAAAGATTCGTGTCACATTTTGCCATCCAAAGTTATATCATGACTTTAGTCCAGATTCCATATTAAAGCTGGGTTTATATTACGAGTCAATGTCTCTAAATTGTATATGTTATATTTTGATGACATGTTCTCTTTCTTTGACAGCCCACGAGTCCAAACAAACCAAACCAGGGTTTAGCTGCATCAGCCTTCTATCAGAGGCTGTACAACGGTCCTCCTAAATCATTCCTGATTGGTGGTTTCTATTCCGAAGACTCTGGGATCCTTTGTGAAACAGTCAAGTATTGGAATGTTATTCAGGTATCATATATTTTCTCATAGCCTGTGTCAATCTTAAAGGTCAAGTCCACCCCAGAAAAACGTTGAATTTAATCAATAGAGAAAAATCCAACATGCATAACACTGAAAATTTTATAAAAATCGGATGTAAAATGAGAAAGTTATGACATTTTTAAAGTTTCGCTTAGTTTTCACAAAATAGTTATGAACGAGTCAGTTACATGCAAATGAGAGAGTCGATGACGTCGCTCACTCACTTTTTTTTTATATACAAATTTGGCAATAGAGACCAACTTCTTTGAACCATAGAATCTTAAAACATAAGTAATTCCACATGTTCATAGAGGAACCAAACTTTCTTTCACATGACAATGAGGGGAAAATTAGAATATTTCCTATAATAAAATACAAAAGATATTGTGAGTTGGTGACGTCATCAGTTCCCTCATTTGCATATAGCCCAGGATATGCACATAACAATTTTGTGAAATTAAGCGAAAATTGAAATTGTCATAACTTTCTTATTTTTTACATCCGATTTTGATGAAATTTTCAGTAATATGCTAGGCGAAGCTTTAGGACCCCTCTACATCAGGCGGCGAAATCAAGGTGTTCAGAAAACAAACGGAAATTTCGTATTAGTGAGATTTGTTTTTCTTGATTAAGGATCTTTAGAATATTTACCACAAATTAGTGAAAGATAAGTTGTTTAAATATTCAAATTGGCATAGTTTTTATCGTTTGTAAACAAAGTGCGTAGGTCCACCCATCATACCAGCTACACGCGGCGCCAACTTACACGACGCTTATGCATTTGCCGTGCTCTGAATACCTGATGACCTGACTGTCGATTCTCAGTTCGCGTATGCTTCGGCTGCTGTTCTGAAATCCTGGCTCACTGGCTCCACCTCATTCTGCTGTGTGAAGTGGCGTCGGCAGATGTTTGGGCCAGCAGCATGATCGATATCCTTAAGCTCAATGGAGCTACACCGCGTTCTTTTGGGCCACTCAAAAAGTACTCATGTCCAAGGTCAAGCGCGCACAAAGTTCAATTTTTTTATTCTTGGTTGCGTGTGCACGTTGTTTCCTACGCGTTAGTATGTCCCCGTATGTTCTTAATTGTACTTTTCCTGAGCTTTGAGGTCGAAGGTACGGCATTATGGAACGAGTTCTATCCAGATTTTTAAGTTATACTGATGGCCTGTACCCATGTAGCCAAAAGCAGTGCATGTGTACTGTGTGGATGTGCCACGCGATTTGATGATGATTGACAGCTGCATGGCAATTACATTGATGATCTTCGTAATGAAGATAGTTCCTACTACAACATGCAACTAACCCGTGCAATAACATCATCACCAATCCCGGGAAAGAATAACTTTCAAAGAAATGTATGTATTAAAAAATGTTGCAATCGGGAATGCGCTAATTTTTTCTGATCTCAAGCCCCCCCCCCCCACAGTTATCCTATAATGATTTTCTTTTAGTCAGGTACCAATACCTCTCTTACGAAACAAAGTGCTTCATATGGTACAAAACGCAAAGTGGCTTTTTCTATTTAGCTGTTAAATCCCTTAAATTATGAAAATGTTATTTGTATATCATTCACATAAATTGTAAGTGTCGTTAAGTTTTTGTAAAATTGTATTGGCGATCGCATGGAATAAGCGGTCTTAGTGGTTTTCTGAATGAGGTATACCACACTACCAAAAATAATCGTCTTTTGTTATCAGTCTCGCTCTAAATTAACGTTTCAGGGAAGTACGTCTACGTCTTTGATTTGTGTTGTTACATAATATATGGGCAATCTAGAAATATGATATGGTAGTCAATGGTGTGATCCGCAGAAAAGAAAGTTCTATTCATCTGGGGGGGGGGGGGGATATTACGTAATATTACAAAGCGCCATCCCGAGTCCCCTCTAATGAATAAAAAGCGTAAGCGGATCAACGCCCATGCTTTTGGTAGGTATAAATTATAAGAGTAATTCAGTCAGTCGGCAAGCCCTGAAAAAGTAGCTTCTTTTATCCAAGTGATATTCATGACTAGAGGGTTTTTGCATTGTTAATGAGCTTGGTGCGGACCAAAACACCTCTTTTTATTCGGCCATTGCTGCTCTAAATATTGACCAAATTTCATGTTTTTGGTATCTTTGAAAAGAAGAAGAATCATACTTTCAGGTCATGTGTTTGGATTTTTAAAAGAATTTTGTGATATAGGGGAAACTTTTGATCTAAAACATGAAACAAAATAATTATTTTCATGCTACAAAAGTTGCTGTTTTCACACTTAATTTCTGTTTGAGCACAAATTATTTTTAAATTATGATAAAGCTGAAGATCTAAGCTTTAATATGATATGATTTTTATAAGAAGATGTATTTTAGATGGGTCAGCAGCCAGCTTTTTATAGGCCAAGTACACTTAGCAACTCAAAAACAAGAATACTGCGCTCTGATTGGTCATAGAGACCACACACCCACACAAATTCCAATCTTCCCCACACTGGGCCTCTGCAAGGTCACACTCATCATGTGGTAATCTTTTCAAATTACCCGCGCCTGTTGTTCTGAAAACATTATTCAGCCAATCAGAACTCTGGATTTTATGTTACTCAGAAATCTCATCTTGCATCTTGATGGAGAAAGCTGGCTGCTGACCCATCTAAAAGATGCCACATATCAAGAGTGATATTGTAAGAAAGTATAGAGTTTGAGCTTTCTGATGATATAAATAATGTGTGTGCCTAAAACAAAAAAATGTTGCACAATTTGCAAGTGAAAACAGAGGAAGAAAATTATGTTTGATGCATCTTTTTAGGTAAAGAATTCACTTATTTATCAAAATATTTTATTCAAAAGAAGTGACCAATATAAAAGAGTAACATTTACTCTTTCCCATGGTACAACAATTATCAATATTACTCAAGGAAAAAGTGGTTAAATTCTTTGAGAAAGAAAGTCTCACAATTCACGAGATTTTGCAGGGACATGAATTCAGCCACGAGAGGACTTGGATAAATCTTGCTCATTTGCTCATTAACACAGGGGCTTGCAGACTGACTGTAATTACAACTATCGATGCATACTCATCTCTAATGCTTTCATTTCTAAATGGAAAACTGAAATGTGCAAACTTAATTATGATCATACCCAGCTGCGGTGGGATAAAAGGTAGGGGACGGGGACTCCACTCCTAAATTTTACAACCTCATTTTTGTTTGCATATTTCCATGAGATAAAATTATTTTAAAAAAATGTGGACCACATCAATAAAACAAAAGTAACCAAATGTTAAGGATTCCTTAAATTTCTGTTACTTTTGTTACAGTGCTTACCTATAATGTATAGCTCTTGAGCGTTAATTCTTTTTCTTACGGGGGGGTGGGGGATAAATCCTTCTTGTGCGCATTCAAACATAATTTAGTCATTGCTTTGACACCACACTCGCAATGAACTCCATTACGTGACGAGGGGCAAATAATCTTCCAGCTTTATGTATCTACATCCAAGTAAATCCAAGTAAGTAAGTACGTAAATCCAATGTGCGGGCAAGTTAATCGAACCGTTAATAATTCTTGAACACAATGTGATCACTCAGACTACAGCAAACATATCATCATAACACCTCTAAATTCTATAGGTCAACATGTTTCATTTCAGTGACATGATTATTGAAGGAAGCATCGGATTTACACAGGGGACTGGTTTCAGAGGAGCTTTTCATAGAGGATGTTATTCAGCAGTAGGGTTTGGACATCATCATGGGGAAGGGGGGGGGGCAGAGAATAATTGTTCGACCTCCTGACGGCTTTTGAGGGGAAAATAACAGGTTCTCGGTGCCGGGAAATTACTTAAATTGTAGCGAAAATGATAGGTAAAAGAAATAAAGCATTTTTTGTCTCGCCTGTAAAGCAGAGCGAGACTACAGGCGCCGCTTTTCCGACGGCGTGGCGGCGGCGCCAACATTGAAATCTTAACCAAGGTTAAGTTTTTGAAATGTAATCATAACTTAGAAAGTAAATAGACCTAGTTCATAAAACCTGAACATATGGTAATCAAGTAAACATCCTGCCTGAGTTTCCGGTCTCATGACCAAGTTCAAATGTCGTTTAGGGTCAATTATTTTAGACAATGTTGGGGAATCAATGTCGAAATCTTAACCAAGGTTAATTTTGTTTAATGTCGTCATAACTTAGAAAGTGTATGGACCTAGATCATGAAACTTAGACAAATGGGTAATGGTTTATCACAAAGAGTTTCAGGTCACATGATCAAGGTCAAAGGTGACTTAGGGCCAACGAACTTTGGCCATGTTTGAGATATTTGTGGATTTTTCATCATAACTTTCAATTTTTTTGGATCTAGTTCATTTAACAATCATTCGCCTTTTTTAAATGTTTTTTTTTTAATGATAATCACAGAGCCCTGAGAAAGACCAGCTGTTAATGTTTGTATTTTGCATATTTATATCACGTATCTTGTCATTTGTATCTCGTAACATATTCTCGTATTTTTACTTTTTACTTGTTCTTTTTTCTGTATTTCATAATGTCCTGTTACTATGTTTTCGTGTATTGTATGTTTTTATGCTGATCAGGCCACCCTGTTTAAATATTCGATAATAAATAAATAAATAAATGAAACTTTGACATATTCTCAACATCATGACTTGTGCGTGTATCAGGTCACGTGACCAAGATCGAAGGTCAGTGAACTTTGGCCGTGCTGGAGATTTTTATTGAATTGGCATCACAGTTTATGGATCTAGTTCATGAAACATCGACATAAGGGGTAATTAAGTATGAAATGACTGTTTTGAACACGTCATAGGTCACAATGATAATGGCCAAAATTCCTTTTAGGTCAATTGACATAGAATTTTATCATCATATAATTGTTTTGTTTTGTGAATAATTATTCATTACCTGTTTTCAAAGTCAGCGCTGCTGCTATGTCGAATCGCGTAATGCAGGCGAGACTGCCAGAGGCATTCCTCTTGATATATATTATATTATATACATATCGTATACATTAAAACGCTGCTCTTTTCTTTTTGTTTGAAAGAATTGGCGATCAAAAGCCTTGTCTTGTTCAGCCATTTAATTCATAAATCAAGGGATGTGAGGAAGGGGGGGGGTCTTAAATTGGTGGATTCAACAGGGAGGGGGCATTGGATCAACACTTGGTGTTGTCGTTATTAATGTAGACAGTGCTAATAGCTCCAACCCAATCCGAATCCAAGGATGTTAATAGCCTGTTGCGGAGTACAAATGAAACGTCAGTTGGCCGTGTATACTTGTGACAAGTTAACGCCTGAGGACCCGTTTCCCCAAAGCACACACGCTAAGTTCATGTAAATCCCAGAGATACCGTTTTGCATCTCTTGAAAGTCTCAGTTGTCAAAAGTTATACTTACGGATGTGACAGCTTTTCAAACAGCGTGTCCCACTGCTGCCGTAATACGGCGGTAGACGAAATTAATGACTTATAGTTAAGCAACGTTTTCAGGCGAGGCGTTTAATTGAGTGACAGGGAGCGACCACCCCTAAATTTGGTCAAGTTGTGAAACAAAAGTGAGAGTGAAAAGTAAAATATATTAAACAAAATGAAAATAGACGTAAGAATAGGATAAAAGAGACCTATATATGCCGTGTAATTTTACATTAGCCCTGCAATTAAAGTGAGAGAATAGAGAAATACTTTCAGTTTGGTCAACCCCATAGGCTAACTAATGATAAGAACACCAACTAACTATAAGAACACCGTTTCCGGTTTCCATCCCATTCAAGAAGTAAAGATCATTTTAATCCCGCTGCGAAAGATGTAAAATTCAACTTTAGACCTGACGGGGAGTAAATTATAATGAGGATTTTATTTATTTATCTATTTTTTCTAATTATCATTATTTTTTTTTTGGGGGGGGGTGGGGGAGGGGGGCACATAATGTATGGATATTGATGGAGTAAGAAGATACCTAGCATTTCATAGAAATGTTGTCTCAGGGGCAGCTTCGGAAATTTTGATCGGGGACGGACGAGAGTTGATCGGCAAGACGAACTAAATGGGCTGTTCGTCCCACCTATAGATGTACACGACCCATAATCGTCTTTTTCCTTTTCTCACATCCCTTACTTACTGAAGCCGCGCGAGCCCTAAGAGTAATAAGTAAAATATAACTTACCTATCTTTAGGCCTGCTCTGGCTTGTTTTCCAGTCCAAACTGACCAAAAAGACTCTCAGTATACAAAGTCGGTTGTTTCTCATTCAAAGTTCAAAGCGCAAGTGTCGGAGGAGGACAAACATACTGGATCTAACCTCGTGGTCGCAGGTCAGGAAACCCCTCCGAGCTCTTCCGAGGATACCCGAAGTCTGGCCCCCAGGACAGTCGCTACTACATTACTCTGTACCCTGGCCGTATGCAGATTTTTTTCCGGGGGGAGGGGGGTATAGCAAGACGCATGAAAATAAAATTTGAAGAAAAGGCTTGTCATTTGGGAACTTTTGCATTTTTTAAAACTGAAATCAAAGGATTTTGTTCACACCTTAGTGAATTGTGTGAAAATTTTAAAGTAAAATAATATGCAATCACCACCTTACTCCCCGCCACGTACGGTCATCTTTTTTTTTTTTTTTTTTTTTTGGGGGGGGGGTTCACCTCTTCCACTATTTTGAAGAATTGTTTATAGGGGAGATGCCCACTCCCTGCTCTCCTGTGGGACCTCCCCTTTGATAATCCTTGGATCAGTTTATCGGGAGAACGGATTTCATATTAAGTCGGTGACTTCACATCTACTGTGGATTAGAATGTTAACACCACGCCAGTCACTGTGGTTACCATGGTTACTTTGAACGGTCCGCTTTATCGGTCTTGTGAAACTTATGGGCCCGTATTCCGAATTCCCATTTAAGTTAGACCATGGTCTAACTCTGTGCTAAAATTACGGGAAGCCAAAAAATCCTTATAGTATAGTATTTTATTTTCCTTGTTTTCATGTTGAAGAGAAATTATTCAGCTATCATTCCCAAACAATTATGAATGATTTGAGTGTCAAATGAGTCGATGAATCGAACATGTCCTATAATAGAGATTTGCGCCACAATAATTGGCTATCTATAGTTATATCACCAGTCTGATCTGACTTTATTCGATATATTTCACATAACTATGAACGTAATACAAAACAACAACCTCAGAAGAATTAACATGGTATATAAATCAGACGTGATATCTTCAATCTTAATTAAACAAACAGCGATTTGAAAAAATAAAGAAAATTTAAAATGTGATGAAATAATTATGAGGAAAACTGCATAAAAAAGCAACGCATGTTAAGTCTGCAGGATCGAAAAAAAATGAAGTCACAATATAGGAGAGGATAATAAAATGAATCAGTTACAGAAACAAATGCCAAAATACTACAAATGTCGGTATTTGAAGAGTATAAATTAAACAAAAATGTGATTGCCACTTTTCCTCCTATTACTTAAGATCAGAGTTTTAATCAAGCCCGAGTCCATAGTGTTATAGTAAGTTCAATGCTCAAATTATTGTTAGTTATATCAACACTATTTGGTGTCACATTTTATACTATAACACAGTGGTTTCAAAGTGTAATAATGACTAACACCGATAATTGTTAAAAGCTACTAAAATGATGGCATCTGATTGGTTGAGCGATAAAAACCCAGGGGAAAATCACTGACAGGTTGCTTCGGAAAATCTTATACACTATACTTATATCAGAGGTGCACATGGCGCGATAGCTCAGTCGGTAGAGCGGGGGTTTCGGATTCCGGTGACCCGGGTTAGATCCCCACTTGGTGCGCTAGTGCCCTTTGGTAAGGCATTCATCCTCATTACTAGGTCCCTCTGAGAGGACTTTCAGCCATTGGTCCTCTGGTTGCTTGCTTACAAGCATTCATGCTTTCTTAGCAATCAGGTAAAAAAATCCCAACCAACCAACCAGTATATTCCAATTGGCCTACTTCTTTTCACGTACACATTTCATGTAGAAAGTCATCATCGTAAAACTTATTCTCATTGAAACAAGAAAATTAACTCATTAAGCTAACATACACGAACGTGAACATTAAGCTAATATGAACGAACATACACGAACATGCTTTCTTACTATTCAGGTATAAAAATCACAACCAACCAACCAGTATATTTCGATTGGCCTACTTCTTTTCACGTACACATGTCATGTAGGAAGGAAGTCATCATCGTTAAACTTTTATACTCATTGAAAAATGACATACACGAACACGCTATTTTTGTTTACCTTATTTTGGTTAATAATTCACATAACTTTTTTATGATTAATCAACTTGTCGTTTGGATTCAATATCCTTCCCTTAAGTGCAACTTAAAAGGTTACTATTCGAGAAATTATGTTGTCATTTTGTTCTTCATTTTCAAATGATAGCATCTTTATAGTATACACAACAACTTCGTCTTTCCCTCTTTTTGATTCATAGAAAAGGAAATTAATCATCTTTTTCATGGTTCTGTGGAAGATGGTCCACTACGGAAAAAATTTGGTCTTGTACATTATACACAATGATAGCTAGGATATTTTGTTCATGACAGAAATTTAAATCAAACGAAAGCCGCTATTCAAATGTGATGATCAACATTATTAATGTTGAATATTTGCATTAAAAATGCGAATTTAGGAGACATCTCGGTCGAAATTTGTTTCCTTTTCATGAATAGAAATGACAGAATAGATTTCAGTCTATATGGAATTTCTTACTGGGGCAACCTACATCGCATCCACTAAAAATGGTAATCAGTGTTAATGGGTATGATGAGAATAGATGAAGAGCAATATTTCTATTAGGATTTTAGCGGATGATTTGAGTATACAGTGCGTATAAAAAAAAACGGGACAGTTTAGGAAAGTATATCAAAATTTCGTTTCAAACCATGATGTCTATAATTTGATGTTAATAGATGCTCTGATGTCTTATCTTTCTTATGCTTAAAAAAATAGTTTCGTTCATGCTTGATCGAACACATGACGTTTTTGTGAGAGGTTCAAAAAAAGACTTGCGCCAGATGCCAGAAAATTAGAAAATATTGATCATCAGACTTTTTGCAAGTTTTTATTCAATTTGCTCTCATTTCTTTATTTCTACATCAATTATGTTCATACTTGGTAATTATTATTATTGGATAATTCTACATATCTGTCCATGAGGATGATGAGGTCAAAGGTCGTCTAGGGGTCAAAAGGTCAAATGATATGTGGTCATGTCCATTCATTTTTGAAGTTTTTGTTCAACTTGCTCTGATTTCTTTATTTTTGCATCAATCATGTTCATACTTGGCGCGTATGATTCTTATGTAATACTACATGTGTATCCATGAGGATGATGGGGTCAAAGGTCGTCTAGGGGTCAAAAGATTATATTGCATATTTTAATTATCGCAAAATCAGGCGAGACTTATGGTTCGCAAACCACCTTGTGTCATTTAAATATGTTATCTTTTAGCATCGAATATTCTTTCAAAAGTAAGAAAAAAATGGTCAACCTAAGCAAGGAGATATCCATTATTACTGGAAGAGCTTGTAATTTATACATATCCTTTTATTATGTTTAACAAAGGTTATGGTGCATTTGAAAGACATGAATCCTATTGTCAAGGGGACATTGATTCCATGAACAAGTCAAATTGTGTGCTTGACAGGACAATATTAATTCTAACAGAAGGATTCATGTCTTTCAAAGGCACCAAAACCTTTGCAGCCCACAATAAAAGGATTTTATCAAATTACAAGCTATCACATTGATAATACGAATCTCCTTACTTGGGTTGACAATTTTGTGCTTTTACTTATGAAAAAACATGATGCTAAAAGATACCATATTTTAAAAACACCGAAAAAACAATTTAAGTAATTGAATAGGTTTGTAAATGGATTTTGACAGCATAATTTGAAAATTATGGCAGAGATAATGAAAAGATCAGAAGGAAGTTTGCTGATTAGCAAGAAGTCTGATGATTAGTATTTTCTCATTTTCTGCTGTTTGGCGCAAGCCTTTTTTTGAACCCCTCACAAAACTGATATTTTTAAATGGCATTTGAAAGATAAAACTTCAGATCATCTATGAACAACAAAATATAGACATCATGATTTAAAACAAAATTTTGATAGACTTTTCAAAACTGTCCCGTTTTTTTTTAAATACGCACTGTATATAGAAACTTATTATACATGTATATTCGAGAATTTTCTTTACTCACAATGTTTGATGAAAGTTCCTTGAATCATTCATATTATATTACAAGAACAACAAGTGTACATAATACAGCTGAGTATGATATGGCAGTGTTCCCACAGGGTCCGTTCAGAGAAATAATTTTGTGAGGGGGAATTCGTAAATTTATTCATCACGACCCTCGAAATTGGCTGCCAATGATATAAATTGTCATCATAAACTTGATGACCAAACAGAGTCTTTCAATAAGAGATTTGTATTTCGATCCTTATTTACGGGGAGACTTTGGGTTAAATTATTAGAGTTCTGAAATATGAAGGCGGGGGGGGGGAGGGGATATGCAATTTAAGAAAAAGGAGGATCGTTTCATCCCCTGAAAATGGAAAAAAAACAGGGAGACGAAATGAGTTATGAAAGAGGGATGTGTTGAAAAAAAAGATGAAGATATTCAATAAGTAAAATTTACATATTGTTTCAAATGCTTAACCATGACATTGACATCTCTTTGGATCGCATTTAAACCCCTAGAGAATAATAATAAAAACATGATTTGAACCGTGCATACACGTTTCGTGATTTTTTTTTTTTTACGAAAGGTGTCATAGTGTACCTGAACCAATAAGCCTTTCGGAATGTGTATGAATTTGAGAGGTGAGATTTATATATTGCCAAAGTCACCGTGCTCAACGCGAAGCTAAGAGTCATTATGAAAGACACGCTAAAAATATGAATTAAGCATGTTTCTCTTGCTTCTATTTTATGTTTGCCATTCATGTCAGACGCAGTGAAATGTTCAGTATATGCATTGCATTGGAATTAAATTAAAAGTGAAATGTTATATCAGCAATAGAAAGGTTGAAGGCATGACAACCATTTTCCACATTTTATACCCAACCTTGCATAAAACTGTATCCAGCAATTCAAGTGTTGGTTTGAACCACTGAGAGTGGTAAATACAACATTTAGAAAAGGTTGCGACTCCTCCGACCTTCCAATTGCTGAATTTATATTTCAGTTTTAGAGTGAGTCAACGTTAGCATCAAATTACTGTTGCAAGAAATGAGAGTGTTATTGTCATAACGAATAGCAAACGAGTGAATTTGCAGAATAATTTCAATTGATAATCAGAAATATAAGAGAAATGTCAACAGAAATTCGTATTGATATGTTGTATAACCGCAAGGTGATTGAATATTTGATATCAACAACATATCAATTGTAAGAAAAATAAACCTATAATGGAAGGATATGTATTTTTTTCGTTTTCCTTTCCCGTGTCTCCCCGATTCAGTCTCTTCTTTCGCTTTTGTCATCTCCTAATCTTGTTATTTTGCTTCCACATCTACCTTTCCATTCATCTCACTCCTCCAAACATTAACCAAAATCAATAAATCTATCTGGATAGCCAAGTCCATAAAATCAGATGACATTACGCCGTCCTACTCACTGATTATCCAGTTTAGTAGATGAAAACTTCATCACAATGGTTTTCATAGCTACAAACAGGAGATAGGAGATCTAATGCGACATGTCGAAAGTATTTTTTTTAAATGTATCAGTGAAAGTCATATTAGTCAACAACAATATTATTAAAGCGAAATGGACACTGTGACGGGCAAGCGGTAATCTTGTACGATTTTCACACGAAATAAAGACGCGCATGTATATATTAAAAGTGTTAGAATAAAGTGATCGGTGTTTTGCTTATTCTTCTTTTAGTCGGTTCAGTCGTCGCTGCCAGAAATGAAATCAGTTAGAATATGTAAATCGTAATATTATTGCTTACCTTTACATTTCATTTTTTCTTTTAAAAACAAAACACGGTAACACGTAAAATACAAATGAATCATGAAAGAACACACTTTTGTATAATTTATGATTATATGATTCGTAAAAAATAACTACCAACACTGACGAGTGCACTGAACTACATGTAGAACCATGATATCTCAGAGTATATTAACAATAGCACGATAAGTGATAAGTTAAGAGTCAAATTACATAGAGAAAAAAGTGACGTCGCCCTTTTTTCTTTTGTCTTCACAGATTTCGTATGGAGCTGCCTCTCCCCTACTGAGCGATCGTGTGAAGTGCCCCTCGTTCTATCGCATACCCCAGTCCGCCGCTCAACAGAACGTTCCTCGTTTACTACTGCTCAGCATGTTCGGTTGGGACCGCGTTGCCATCATACGTCACAGTAACGTCTTGTTTACCGCAGTAAGATTCTCTCACTCGTATTTTGAAGTCCATTTCGACTTCATCCAATGTCTAACAATTATGGGATATCGAAAAAGTGAAAAGGGACTCTTTTTCTGATCAGTAAAGTTACTAAGGTATCAATTTGCTTTTATTTTTTGGGGAAAAGTCAGAGTATAATTCAGATCCTATGTAACATCCTTTGCTCCTGGCCAATCATCCTCTGTTGAGGGGGGGGGGGGGGGGTTATCCCCCCTGGTTTATCATAAATCAAGTAACCGTCCTTATTCATTTATGCTTCCGGTTCAATTAATTTCAAGCAGGAAATGAAGTTACAATACAATATTAAACAAGTACCCGTCTTCAAACATGATCACTTCATTAAATCCCAATTAAGTCCACGTGTCTGATTTTATGGCCATTTTAATTTGATATTCAATATACTTTGACCATGGTAGCAATGGAACTCGTTGCACTGACCATGTCCTACTAGTACAATCGATTTTGACAATAATCATGCAAGGACATGAAACTGTGAAAATTATGCTTAAATTCACACATTCATTGTGTAAAACCACAGAAAATCGGTTTTGGTTTAAAGAACCCTATTAATTTCCTTTGATTAAACTTCTGTTCTCCTTTTTCAAACAGACTTATTCTGTTAAATTGCAGAAGAATGTCCTGTTATAGCAATTTGCAGAATGATTTTGTATTTTTCACTATAAAATGTTTGGGTTTTTCCCCTGTGGAACCTTCTGTTTTTTTTGTTTGAAGTATACAAGATTCCATAGAACGGTACAATATATGAGGCAAGTGGGAAAGTTGTGCATCGATGTTGTGCATGTGGGGGCGTCGTGGTCTAGTGGTTAAGACCACTGAGGGACGTGGGTTCGATCCCCAGCCATTTTGGTGTTTTTCCTTCGGTAGGATATTTACGCACATTGTACTGCACTCAACCCAGGTGAGGTAAATGGGTACCGGCAGGAAGTAATTCCTCAAAAAGCTGTGAGCACCAGACGGTAGACTAGCTTAGCCGGGGTAAAACAGGAGCCATTTTCCATCCACTTTCACTGCGCTGCATCCACTGCACGCTTTTCCTCCATACTGCACTCACCCACTGATCGTGCGACCCTCGAATTTACCCCTCTCCCGAAGAGAGTGGATGGAGTGCAGTGAGCGTGGAGGGAAAACGATTTCGAAAGGCCAGCATCTGGATTACTAACAAGGTGAATACGCGCGCTATACAAATCCTATGTTATGGATTTTTATTTAGATGGACCGTAAGGTGTATGGATGGCTTCATGTTCAATTCCCCCCCCCCCCAAAAAAAAAAAAAAAAAATTTTTTTGAAGGGCGCATGGGTTTGGGGGGGGGGGGGGGTACAGCCCGTCCCCAAATTCGCAGCATTTGCCTCTTTGTTCGATAATATTGTATAGTATTATCTCGCATCATATATAGTTGTCATTTACTATTCGTCAATAAGACCTTTATTGTGCCACATCTTCCACAAAAACAATTATCAATTTCAAATTTGTAGAGTGATTGATTCGAAATTCTCCTTAACAGACCATCGTATCCCTGAGTAAGTTTTGAGCACTGCAGTATTTCTGCAGAAAATTTGGCATTTTACACCAAAAGTGAGGTAAATTTACCACAATACCTGCAAGAATGATTCATCTGTCGCATTTTTTCAGCAACCTCTATTTTTTTGTTCCGTTGTAAAGGATCGATTTTTAGGAATTTTTATCGTTTTGATGATGATGACGGTGATGATGATGGTGGAGATGATGCATGGTGATTACCATGATGCTGAGGCTGATGATGGTGAAGATGATGATGAGGAGGAGGACGAAAATGATGATGATAAAGGATGATGATGGTGGTGGTGGTGATGATGATGACGATAATGGACATGGTAAAGATGGCGGTAGAGATGTAAATAGCATAACTAATACTTGTAAACACCACCACCATCATGACCACCCCTACTGCTAATACTTATGATTAATGGAATTAGTGGAATGTGTTCATATCTCCCCAAGATACTTTTTTATTCAAAGAATTCAGAGAGAATTGTATATCATGAACATATTCAACATTTCAGACGATGGATGATCTCCGGGAGAGGCTGGTGGCAGACAACTTCAATATCGTCGCAAACGAGCTCTTCGACGAGGATCCCTCATTTGCATTGAATTATATCAAGGTAAGACGTTTCATATTCTTTATTAACATGATCAAGCATTCATATATCACAGTGATGGGAGACAAATTGCTTCATGCAGGAAGATATGTGCATATTTTACTTTGCCATGAATTTAATGCTTTGGAGCTTTAAAGTGCCACCGACTTGTTGATATTTCTAAATAATTTATCCTGTCGTCATGTAGACATGATAATGGCTTATTATGGCTTATTATGTCAATATGGCGAGAAACGTTATCTCGCCAAATCGACTCATGAAAATATGTATTTCAACATAGCGAGATTCTTTATCTAGTCAAGTCGAATTATGAAAAAAAAAATCAGATGTCGTTATTACGTCGAAAGTGGCAAGATAATTCATCTCACCGTTTCGACAAGTCGATGGCAAAAATAACGCTATCGTATATATGCGTAGTATATCTTATTATTTTTTTTTTTTTAGAGAGAGAATACTCGTATGATTTGAAATTATCAACATTTCCTCTAACCAGCGAAGATTAATAATAAACACTCTTTCTCAAGGGCATATGCATTCGGAGAAGAAGTTAATACTAAGGGCGTGTTTATGCTTCCACTTTTCAGGCCAGAATCAGCGTGATTAGTGCAAAACACGGTTGCGTATATGCTTTATAATAGAGGTGATTTATAGCGCACCTGATCCACACTGCAGACTAGTCGATGGGCAATAAAAGAAATATGAGCAGGTTGCCTATCATGAGTACTGTACTTTGGAGTGTTAATTCCAATTTGAAATACTGAATCAACACACGATCGTCTCATCAAACATTTCAAACCCTGACGTGTGGATTATATTTTAATATGTAACTTCATCTGGAAATATATCAAATTGGAGTAGCCAGGACTACAATTTCTTCAGAAAGAGAGTGATTGGATTTGTGCTATGAATCTGTAGTGTCCCATATATTACTAATATTTATGTTCAATTTTCATAAAAAAAGAGCTCCCATCAATATTCAATGATATGTTTACAACAAATTCTTTTCATCATTCTTATGAGACCAGAAACAAATAAAAAAATCTTATTCCTTTTGCACGTACCTCCTTAACCCAACATGCAATAAGATTTCAGGGTGTTCATGATTTGAATTCGTTACCGTACATTGTGAAAAATTCTTCAACTTTAACGAGATTCAAATGCTTATGAAAACAATTATTGTTTAAACGTTTGTTGTACACTGAGTAGAGGGCATTCTTTCTCCCTCCCCCTCCCGATCTCTCTCTTCCCTCTTTCTTTCTCCCTATCTCTCCTTTTCTTTTTCTCTCCCGCTATCGCTTCCTTCCTTTCTTACTCTTTGTTAACTTTTCAATGTTCTGCATATGGGTGTGTGTTGGTATGCTGGTGTGATTGTGTGTGTGTGTATGAGGCATGTTTTCTTTTTATCTGCTTTACACTTTAATAATCTAAGATCTCTTTTGTGTTGTCAATTATTGTACAGGGCCCCATCCTCGCAAGCTATGCTTTTCTTGGGGTCCTTCCGAATTCTATTCATGAATTTTGTATGTATTTACTTTGATTGAGTTTTTAATGGAAAATACATGAACTGAACTGAACTGAACTGAACTGAATATGAAGACGACAATAAATTGAGAAAAAAAATTCTCAATGGAAATTACCTAGACAACATTATAGGGGCCACTTGCAATAAAATTTCATTGAAGCGAAAGAAGTGCAAATGTGCAATCCTGTATCTCTGGAGAGAGATTTGTCATTGAAATTGCACATCGTATGCAACATCTCGTGCTCCCATGCACAGTAAAAACGCTGTTTAAGATTTTATACAACGCTGTGTACTATATGAACCTTACAGTATTTGTTTAACCGTTTAAAAAATCATGTTTAAATTATTGAAAATTAGATATTGAAAATTAAACTTTGTTGCTTAAGATTTAAACAGTTGTTTAAACTGTTTAAACAATTACCATAAGGTTCATATAGTAAACAGCGCTGTATAATTTTTTTTCACTGTGTGCAGTTGCAGATTTGGTAATTGATTGACGAGACAATTCAAGTTGGAAATGCACGCTTGTCATTGGTTCAAAATCAATCTTAATTTGACATCGGAATTTGTGTTTGATTGTACATCCCTCTTCTTCAACGGCTCTGGAACACATATCAAATCTAACCTTCTATCATAATTATTTACGTCCTTCATTTTAAAAGTTTCACATGACCTACGCAGACCCGGTAACACAAATGACAGGATCGATAAAATTGACTACACAGTGCAAAAAGTCCGGTGTTGATTAAGCACCAGCCCGGAATCTATATATGTCCACACCAGAGAAGTATTGAAACAACACCAGTTTGCAATCAAACCGATGCTGTTTTAATACTAATTGGTGTTGTATAAACACCTATCCGGTTTTAGACCAAAACTTAACACTTCTCTGGTTTGGACATATATATATTCCGGGCTGGTGTTAAATCAACACCAGAGTTTTTGCAGCGCACTAACGGTAGAGTCGATCGCCGAGATTTGTATCAAGGGGGGGGGGGCTGTCTAACACTGTGTATGGTCTGTCATCTATTCAAATAATAAAGGGAATAGATTAGTCATGATCATATTTGTGTAGATGACTTAAATGTATTTCAGAGAAAAGTTAATTGTTATTTTAATATTTGGTAATGAGCTACGAATGTATTCAGTGGTGGTTGTAATTCAAGTGGGCCTATATTACAAGACTACACTGATAAGACTGTTGTATTACCGGGTAAGAAAGCTGGCTAGAATTGAGGAGTTAAGGACCTGAGGTGGTACCATCAAGACTGCTGGTTGAAAATACCATTACACCAAAACATGTTTAGAGAGAAAAAATAATAATAATCAGAAAACGCATAAATATCATTATCTTTAAAGGGGTACTCCAGACTGAAGATAACATGATTTGAGCATATAAAGAAAAATCAGACAAACAAAACACTGAAAAAATATCAAAAACGAATAAGGAATAACAAAGTTATGACATCTTAAAATTTTGCATTATTCCGTTGAAACAGTTCTAGGCATGTCTTCATAAAAAATTCAATGAGAAAATTGATGATGTCATATTCCCACTTGTTTTTGTATTTTTGTATTTTATGAAATAAGGTTTATTCAAATTTTCCTCCAAGAACTAAAAAACGTGGATTGACAACTGATTTAGTGCACTAGATATTCATTGCTGCAACTTATTTTATAATAAAGGAGACATATCTTTCACACATGTATAAAACAATAACAATAATGATTTCATGTAATAACATAAGAAAAAAGGAAAGTGGGGATGTGACATCATCAGTCTACCTAGAATGAATATACATGACGACGTGCATGTAACCGTTTTTCACAAAATATTAGTTAACTTTAAAATTCAATAACTTCGTTATTCGTTATGAGATTTTGATGATTTTTTTTAGCATTTTGCTGTGTGGATTTTACTCTATTTATTTAGATATAAAAGGTTTCAGCCCGGAGTACCCTTCAATGAACGCTGTTAAATTTGAACAACAACAAAAAAAAACAATTGTAATAATATTAACAATAATAACGACAACAATCGCATCTGCTTTAAATAGCATGGGTAATGACAGGAGTGATTCTATTTTATGCTGCAGTCATACCTACCGTACCGACTCCAGTCCCGATCGAAACTATTTCGTTGTGTATAATAACAGTGGCTTACAGATTTGGAGCTAGGGGCGCTTGCCACCCCCCCCCCCCTCCCCACGGCCAAGAAAAAAAAAGGAAAGGAAAGGAAAGAGAGAATAATAATGATAATACTACTACTAATAATAATAATAACTTAGTCTTATATAGCGCTTTTCAAGAAATCTATATCAAAGCGCTTTACAATGTAGAACATACGAAATATACAAACAAAAGTGAAATTAGAAATCATATAACAAAAAAAAATTAAGAAAAATTTCAAGGACACTGTAAATGGGGCTATGTTGAATATGCTTTCTTCATGAGATACGTCACTAAATTGGATCGAAACGTTGTGATATTTGGGATACAACCAGCGGCAAACCCAGGATTTTCCAAAAGGGGGCGGGGAATTTTATGGAGGATATTTCGTCCGCGAAAAAAATTTGACAAGCAAAAAAAAAAAGGTCTCAACCACAAATAAAGGAATTCGTACCAGGAAAAAAATTGACAAGCAAAAAAAAAAAAAAGTCTCAACCACAAATAAAGGAATTCGTACCAGGAAAAAAATTGACAAGCAAAAAAAAAAAAAATGTCATCAAGTTCAAAAAGGGGGGGGGACGTCCCCTGGATCAGTTGTGACTCGTCAGGGGGGGGCAGGGGTACGTCCCCTGCATGAGTTGTGACTCGTCAGGGGGCAGTCTGCCCCCCTGACCCCCCCCCCCTTAGGTACGCTAGTGGATACAACGGAGGGAAGCTGGAAGAGTATTCCAAAGACGTGGGGCAGAGCTTGAAAATATGAGGCGCCGAATGTACCAATATTATATAGAACAATTATTTGTTATATAATCATTATTTATTAAATAATAACTATTATTTATATATAATTTACATTTTATTTGTAAATAACTACTATTATATAAAATATCATTTCTAATTATTTATATATAATTCCAAGTAATACTTCATTATTTGTAAATAATAATAGTTCGACATTCCATTATTTATAAATAATGATTATTTGTTTTTCATTATTTATAAATAATGATTATTTGTTTTTCATTATTTATAAATAATGATTATTTGTTTTTCATTATTTACAAATAATGATTATTTGTTTTTCATTATTTATAAATAATGATTATTTGTTTTTCATTATTTATAAATAATGATTATTTGTTTTTCATTATTTACAAATAATGATTATTTGTTTTTCATTATTTATAAATAATGATTATTTGTTTTTCATTATTTATAAATAATGATAATTGGTTTTTCATTATTTATAAATAATGATTATTTGTTTTTCATTATTTACAAATAATGATTATTTGTTTTTCATTATTTATAAATAATGATTATTTGTTTTTCATTATTTATAAATAATTTGTTGAGTTTTCCATTATTTATAAATAATGATTATTTGTTAAATAATGAAAACGTCTACTTCATTATTTATAAATAATTTTTTCGAGTGCACCATTATTCTCATTATTTATAAATAATCATTATTTAATGTTCGAGTTTTCCATTATTTATAAATAAAGATTATTTGTTAAATAATGAAATATCTACTTCATTATTTATAAATAATAATTTTGTTTCAATATCCCATTAATCATTATTTATAAACAATTTTTACAGTTTGCCATTATATACAAATAATCATTATTTATATACAAATAACCATTATTTATTAAATAATGCCATTATTTATTAAATAATGCCATTATTAAATAATGCCATTATTTATTAAATAATGGAAAACTCGCTATAACATGCAAATGTGGGACCGCCCATGATATGAATATTCATGATGCGATTTCCTTTTTCGTGATTTTTCTTCACAAATTTTTGTCCATTTCCTCTTCATAATGACATTTCTTGAAGCAATTTTCTAGGGATATGGTCTGATTGTAATATTCTTCATTTTCTATATAACTTCGTCTTCGTAGAAATATCAAAAAGTGTAATTTTATACGATTTTTCCTACAGTTCACAATCCCCATAGGCGCGCGTGTATCGTAGGGACAACCGGTGAATCGACGGAGTGCTCTTCATCGAAATACTACGTTGGTTGGTCCCCGGAAGTGCCGGGCGGAATTTAGCCCGAATCCTCGATGGAAGTCGATCAAGTGCATATGAGCTGAGAGAGTGAAATATCAGTGTACTTGTACAGGCCCTTCTACTTTTTATAAATATTTCTTGTTGCTTTTTTTGTTAAGTTAATTTTTCCTGGTGTAGAGATAAGTTTCAGTTCTAATAATGCACTTCAAATACATTTTGGAGTGTCTGTTTGAGGCGTTTGGGGCGATTTCACCCTGGCCCCAAAATGCTCGCAACGACAATACGGGGGCATGATGACCCCTAAATTTTTAAAAACTTATTTTTCTATTGAAAATTATCACAAAATTCACCAAAAGTGTGCACGAAAGCCTTCGTATTTCACTTTTAAAACTCCAAAAAGTGCCCAAATGACAAGCTTGGTCGCTTCGCTGTGTCGCTTTCAACTTGAGAAAGTTTACGCGTCTGCCGTGCTTCCCCCCCCCCTCCTCCGAAAGAAATTATGTATACGGCCATGCTCTAAAGAGCCTGGCACATTGATTTATGTATACTTTCATTTTCATTATTTTTATCTCATTATCAACATGGCCTTACGCAGAATTTTTTCCAGGGGGGCCGGGGCCGGAGCATGACGCGCGTAAACTTTCTCAAAAAAATCTTGAAAGCAAGACAGCCACGGGACCAAGCCCATATGACAAGCTTGGTCGCTTCGCTGTCTCGCTTTCAACTTGAGAACGTTTACGCGCGTCTGCCCCCACCCCCCGAAATAAATTCTGTGAACGGCCATGCTCAAAAGAGCATATGGCACATTGATTTATATGTACTTTTCATTTTCATTATTTTTATCACATCATCATCATGGCCTTACACAGAATTTTTACCGGGGGGGGAGCAGCTAGGACGCGCGTAAAGTTTCTCAAAAAAATCTTGAAAGCGAGACAGCGACGCGACCAAGCTCAAATGACAAGCTTGGTCGCTTCGCTTTTTCAAGATTTTTATGAGAAAGTTTACGCGCGTCCTGCTCCCCCCACCCCCCCCCCCGGAAAAAATTATGTATACGGCCATGCTCTAAAGAGCCTGGCACATTGATTTATGTATACTTTCATTTTCATTATTTTTATCTCATTATCAACATGGCCTTACGCAGAATTTTTTCCAGGGGGGCCGGGGCCGGAGCATGACGCGCGTAAACTTTCTCAAAAAAATCTTGAAAGCAAGACAGCCACGGGACCAAGCCCATATGACAAGCTTGGTCGCTTCGCTGTGTCGTTTTCAACTTGAGAAAGTTTACGCGTCTGCTTCCCCCCCCCCCCTCCTCCGAAAGAAATTATGTATACGGCCATGCTCTAAAGAGCCTGGCACATTGATTTATGTATACTTCATTTTCATTATTTTTATCTCATTATCATCATGGCCTTACGCATAATTTTTTCCGGGGGGGGGGGGGGTGGGGGGAGCAGGACGCGCGTAAACTTTCTCATAAAAATCTTGAAAAAGCGAAGCGACCAAGCTTGTCATTTGAGCTTGGTCGCGTCGCTGTCTCGCTTTCAAGATTTTTTTGAGAAACTTTACGCGCGTCCTAGCTGCTCCCCCCCCCCCCCCCCCGGTAAAAATTCTGTGTAAGGCCATGTAATTGATAATGAGATAAAAATAATGAAAATGAAAGTATACATAAATCAATGTGCCAGGCTCTTTTGAGCATGGCCGTTCACAGAATTTATTTCGGGGGGTGGGGGCAGACGCGCGTAAACGTTCTCAAGTTGAAAGCGAGACAGCGAAGCGACCAAGCTTGTCATATGGGCTTGGTCCCGTGGCTGTCTTGCTTTCAAGATTTTTTTGAGAAAGTTTACGCGCGTCATGCTCCGGCCCCGGCCCCCCTGGAAAAAATTCTGCGTAAGGCCATGTTGATAATGAGATAAAAATAATGAAAATGAAAGTATACATAAATCAATGTGCCAGGCTCTTTAGAGCATGGCCGTATACATAATTTCTTTCGGAGGAGGGGGGGCCGGGGAAGCACGGCAGACGCGTAAACTTTCTCAAGTTGAAAGCGACACAGCGAAGCGACCAAGCTTGTCATTTGGGCACTTTTTGGAGTTTTAAAAGTGAAATACGAAGGCTTTCGTGCACACTTTTGGTGAATTTTGTGATAATTTTCAATAGAAAAATAAGTTTTTAAAAATTTAGGGGTCATCATGCCCCCGTATTGTCGTTGCGAGCATTTTGGGGCCAGGGTGAAATCGCCCCAAACGCCTCAAACAGACACTCCAAAATGTATTTGAAGTGCATTATTAGAACTGAAACTTATCTCTACACCAGGAAAAATTAACTTAACAAAAAAAGCAACAAGAAATATTTATAAAAAGTAGAAGGGCCTGTACAAGTACACTGATATTTCACTCTCTCAGCTCATATGCACTTGATCGACTTCCATCGAGGATTCGGGCTAAATTCCGCCCGGCACTTCCGGGGACCAACCAACGTAGTATTTCGATGAAGAGCACTCCGTCGATTCACCGGTTGTCCCTACGATACACGCGCGCCTATGGGGATTGTGAACTGTAGGAAAAATCGTATAAAATTACACTTTTTGATATTTCTACGAAGACGAAGTTATATAGAAAATGAAGAATATTACAATCAGACCATATCCCTAGAAAATTGCTTCAAGAAATGTCATTATGAAGAGGAAATGGACAAAAATTTGTGAAGAAAAATCACGAAAAAGGAAATCGCATCATGAATATTCATATCATGGGCGGTCCCACATTTGCATGTTATAGCGAGTTTTCCATTATTTAATAAATAATGGCATTATTTAATAATGGCATTATTTAATAAATAATGGCATTATTTAATAAATAATGGTTATTTGTATATAAATAATGATTATTTGTATATAATGGCAAACTGTAAAAATTGTTTATAAATAATGATTAATGGGATATTGAAACAAAATTATTATTTATAAATAATGAAGTAGATATTTCATTATTTAACAAATAATCTTTATTTATAAATAATGGAAAACTCGAACATTAAATAATGATTATTTATAAATAATGAGAATAATGGTGCACTCGAAAAAATTATTTATAAATAATGAAGTAGACGTTTTCATTATTTAACAAATAATCATTATTTATAAATAATGGAAAACTCAACAAATTATTTATAAATAATGAAAAACAAATAATCATTATTTATAAATAATGAAAAACAAATAATCATTATTTGTAAATAATGAAAAACAAATAATCATTATTTATAAATAATGAAAAACCAATTATCATTATTTATAAATAATGAAAAACAAATAATCATTATTTATAAATAATGAAAAACAAATAATCATTATTTGTAAATAATGAAAAACAAATAATCATTATTTATAAATAATGAAAAACAAATAATCATTATTTATAAATAATGAAAAACAAATAATCATTATTTGTAAATAATGAAAAACAAATAATCATTATTTATAAATAATGAAAAACAAATAATCATTATTTATAAATAATGAAAAACAAATAATCATTATTTATAAATAATGGAATGTCGAACTATTATTATTTACAAATAATGAAGTATTACTTGGAATTATATATAAATAATTAGAAATGATATTTTATATAATAGTAGTTATTTACAAATAAAATGTAAATTATATATAAATAATAGTTATTATTTAATAAATAATGATTATATAACAAATAATTGTTCTATATAATATTGGTACATTCGGCGCCTCATATGAAAAGGACCTATCACCAAAAAGTTTAGTTTTTGCTTTTTTACTGTTAGGAAATTTTGATTTGCAGAACGAAGGGACCTACTGGGAGTGTATGCCTGGATTAATTGAGAGAGATATTTTGGAGTATGTCCATGAAGAGATTTGAATGTTAGGAGTAGAATTTTGAATTGTATACGAAATTTAATGGGGAGCCAGTGCAATTGTTTAAGAGTGGGTGTTATATAGTCATGTTTTTTAGTGAGGGAAACTAGACGGGCTGCAGAGTCTTGAATTCTCTGAAGCTTGGAAATATGCTTTTCTGGAATACGTCATCATTATCTAAATAATGTGTAAAAATGTATCACAAAATTAATGTCGATTTTTTTTTTGGCCCGATACGCCGTATCTGTCCCCCTCAAAATCGTTGGCTCATAAGGCCGCTGTACAATAGCGTACTATCGATCGGGTTGATCTCCTCGGTGTAACTGACACCTGAGTCATAACATTTGTTTTACCCTTGAGAAAAAGTATATTTAAAAATAAATGCCAATATTGTAGTAACGAGTTCAAAATGAGTTTGTACAGAAACTAATCAAATGACCACCAAAGTGTCTGTCTGTGTAAATAAGAATATGTGTTAAACAGTCACCGGATTCTGGAAAAAGAATAATTGCTTCTAATTTTTTCTTCGATGGGTATACTACCCAACGCCCCTCAGTACACTGTTCGAAAATTTACCCTTAAAATAAAAGAAGTTCCTGCAGCAGAGTCTCGAGAACACCTGTAATCTTACCAGATTGCGTAATCTTACATAATATTATGTAAAATTACAGGAAATTGGTATTTGGTGTATGGAACTTTACAAATTTCCTTAAATAAAACACCCTTTGCCCCTTTTTAAACAGACCTGTTCTGTTAAGTTGCAGAAAAATTCTTTTTTTTATGAATTTAAATAATGATTCTGTTATTGCTTTCTGCAAATTTTTTTTTTTTCTGACAAATTAGTTTTTTTTAACAGTGTAGGATCTAACCAGGCAGGGAAAATTAGCAAAATGGGCGTGAAAATGTTTGGCCTTGTTCCATTAGTGTAATCGGTTTTAGCTTAGATTTAATAATTTCACACAAAGTCTAGTTAGTGTATGTACTAGATCTAGAGCTACAGTGATATAGTGACAGCTAATATTGGTTTTTACAGACTTTCGCATGACATCAGTGTTTACTTAACCACTTCCATTTATCTCTACTCGAATTACACTTATAGTAAACATTTGGATTGCTTTCGCCCCTAGAAAGAAATAGTTACCTTTTGTACCTTTACGGCAGTTTATTCAATGCCTAAAGATATCGAATTGATATGGAAAACTAATTAAACAAAAATATATAGCGATATGAAGCAGTAAGATTAAGCAGTAAATTTCCTGCGCTGACGTCTTCACAAATAAAGAAGGACAGTACTTGTTATTGATAGAATCTAAAAAATAGCATTTTTGAATGAATGGTTTGTTGACTAGGCCCAGCTATGAATGATAAATTCAATTTGACCACAATAATGAGAATTCCCGTAACTGTGTTATACTTACATTATATTGATATTGATTGGCAGTAAGATTTCGTATCTAATTTTCAGAAAACCCATATAGATCGTATTTTTGTCCAAATTTGGTTGAATGATAGTGAAAGGGGTAATATGCATTCGAGGTTTGGTTGACTTTAATGCTACTGTATACTCTTGCATTCCACGTTGATTTGAAACACGGGCTAATATTTAGGATTCATATACTGATATTATCATCTCTACACATGATGTAAGAGCGATGCGGCCCAGCTGATTAGTCTCCGGACTTAGACACAGAGGCCCGTATTCTGAAGTCGGGTTTAACTTAAACTCAGGTTTAAAGTTGTGGTTTAAGTATGGCGAGCCAAAAGTATCAAATTTTTTATTAAGTTGTATGTTTCTTATGTTTACTGTGCTCTTTCCTGATTCATCGATGGTGAAGACAATCATCTATTTATACTTCCTACACAATTATGAATGATTTGAGAGCCGAATGAGCTGAAGTTTGATATCTCTACTGTTAGTAATTATGTAACAATTGGCTGTCCATACTTAAACCACAACTTTAAACCTGGGTTTAAGTTAAACCCGACTTCAGAATACGGGCCAGAGAATCGTGGGTTCAAATCGCATTGCCATCATGGCGTATTCACCTTCAGCAAAGAATTGGTCCATATAAGCCAGTTCGTAGTTCCTTTCTGCGCATGATCAAAATATTCTACGCATGATCAGAGGAAGGTCATTTGTACTAAAGTGACATGGTGGTTTAAAATCTAATGAGATAAGCACCAACTTTGATGTCTTGATTATTCATATATTCTTTTGAATTGTGTTTTTCATGTACATCCACAAAAAACAACAATGCGTCCACGAACGACTGGTATTTCACAGTTTGCCAAGTACATTGTGCACCATGCTATGACATGCATTCAAAGTAGGAATGCAACAAATACCTTCATAAAGTGTTCATTGGTGTGCTATTCTAGTCACCAGGGGTGGTATTCTGAAAACGTTCTTATCTTTGTTCTTATCTTTTATCTTATCTCATTGAGATAAGAAGACGCTAAAATCATTGCAAATCGGTATTCTGAAAATCTTCTTAACGCGTTCTTATCTCTGTAAGGACTACCTCCTTCTTATCTTCAACACGCCCATTTTTAGGATATTACCAATCAAAATGCGATTTATATTGTCAGTTGACCAATAGAAGCGTTCTTTATGTGAAGAGAATATCATGGGCACTGTGCGTACACTGTTTCTGGCGCAATGCGCGAAATAGGCATTTTATACGCAATAACTGATTATTATTTCGAGACACGTGCACAATAAGGAAAGAAAGAAAGAAAGAAAGGGGAGGGAGGGAGGGAGGAAGGAAGGAAGGGAGGAAGGAAGGAAGAAAGTAAGTAAAGAAAAAAAGTAAATAAAGCAGGTACGAGTAAAGAATAAAACAGGAAGAAAGAAAGTAAGTATGTAAGAAATGAGACAGAAAAGGGTCAGAATAAAGCAGAAAAAAATGAAAGGAACAAAGCAGAAAATAATGAAAGAGTAAACGAAAGAAAGCAAGCAAAATAACTTAAATGAAGAAAAGAAAAGAAAGAAACTTAAAGGAAAGAAACGAAAAAGGACAAAAAAGATTAAAAGGATAAAATGAAGGAATAAAGAACTGAAAAAACAGAAAAAACGAGTGAAAGAAAAAAAAGAAAGAGAAAAAGAAGGAATAAAAAAATGTAAAAGGTGAATGAAGAGAAAAAAGGAAAATGAAACAATGAAAGAGAAATTAAAGCAAAAATAAAGACTAAAGAAAGAAATCGAAAGAAAGGTTAATTCAAAGAAAGAAAGAAAAAGAACGAAAAGGGAAAATAAAAAAGGAAGAAAGATGAAGAATAAATGAAACAAAGTAAAATAAGTATAAGGAAGAGATTAAAAATTAAAAAGAATAAAGCAAAAGATATAAATGAAGAATGAAAGAAAGGAAGATAGACAGATAGAAAGGAAGAAAAAGTGAAAATAGATAAAGAAAGACAAAAGGATAGAAAAAAAGGTGAAAACAAAATAAAGGGTGGATGAAAGAAAGGATGGAAAGGATACATGTTATTACCAGTGGCCATCTTTTTTGAGCAAGAAAGAACGCGAACATCGTGAGATGTGATAACCCTCTAGCTATCTTAAATATTATCATGAATATCGTAAAAGATAAGAAAGATAAAAGATAAGAACGTTTTCAGAATACCACTTATCTTTATTTTGTTCTTATCTTTTTAGCGCGCTTTTGTATTATGCGCGTGTAATAAATTTACGCGCTCAGCATAGGATGGAAAGCAAGATAAGAAAAAGATAAGAACAAAAGATAAGAAAAAGATAAGAACGTTTTCAGAATACCAATTTGAGAACGTGACGTAGATAAGAACAAAATTAAGATAAGAACGTTTTCAGAATACCGCCCCTGGTCTATTCAATTTTTTCATCCTGCTATGTAAGGCAAGCTTACGTAATATTTTGCTTTGAAATCTGCCTATCATAATGAAAGAAATGAAAGGTCATTTGACCGAAAATTGTCCATGAGTAACTACGAACTGGTCTATTCTCATTGAGAGTCAATTGAAACAAATCAAACGTAAAAGTACAATATTTGTATTACACAATGAAATATTGAACTCGTAATATGAAAACCGTGTTAGCACAAAAACGGTGTTAGCTAACACGATTGGTATTCTGAAAATCGTGTTAGCATGAAAAACACGTGGCCCAAGTGGTAACACCGCGCAGGTCATGAAATACGCAGAGCGCAACGCGCAACCCCCATACGCGGTGTTAGGAAGGAAGATAACACGAAATTTGGTATTCTGAAAATGGTGTTAGCTAAAATTTTGTTCAAAGATAACGCGAACATTTAACACTGCGTTAAGGAGAGGTTAAGTTGGGGATGACGATGGCTGCACTTTTTTTTAGCAGACGCAAACATAAAAAAGAACATGAACGGGCATATAACTATCGTCTGGCAGAATTTACTGTAATTTTCTTTCATTTTTCCAGCTTTATTTTCCATCTACCTGTCTCTCTACTAACAATGAATAAACAACAATTTCTTTGGAATTTTCTGTGAAAATACACTTCAAACGCATCTTTAATTTGTATTAATTAAAATCACTATCATAAATGCCCATGAGTTATTTATTTAGTTACTTTTTGCCATAATATAAAAAAGACAGAAGGAGAGGAATACAATTTAAAACGTCTTTAAAAAAGTCACAAACAGAAATTAAAAGGAATAGAATTGGCGATTGGGGAACTCTTCTATAATATTCACAATTTTCCCCCCTTTTTCAATGGTTATATAGTTCCAATGATTACACTTCTTTTGACTCTCAATGCTTCTAGGTTATCCTTAATTCATCTATCCCGCCAGTCAATCTATATGCTTTGGATAGGGGAGGGGGGACAAAAGTTTTTTTTTTTTTTTGGGGGGGGGGGCTGATCGCTATACGCATCAAATGTTAATTAAAAAATAAAATTTTGTATGTTTGATATTTCTATGTCAGGTTTAATTTTTCTTGAAGTGCTTTTCATGCTTTTCAGAATTTACATTGCATACCGGGTATTTATATTTTCAAGTTCTTAAAATTATTGGGGGCATGTATGAATTATGCTTGCCCACATATTTTAGGGGCGATCGTCCCCTGCCTGTTCCACAATCGATCGAGGCCTCTGCATCTCCTGTCATAATTTTGTATCCATGCTGTCTGAAATAATCCATTCTTTCTTAATTGTCACAATCACCCCTCCCGACGTCTCTTTCTTGCTCTATTTTTTATTTAGCTGTATGCGCTTTCAAAAATGATGTCACAATGCAAGCTTCGTGTCACCGAGCGCGCACTCCCCTTTTTCCTGAAAATTTTGCGCGATTTGTTTCTGTAACAGCGCATTTGATTGGATTAAATAGATGCAGAGTGGGAGGAGCCGAAGATAACACGAAATGAGATAACACGCAGATAACACGGTTTTCAGAATACCGATTTGGGGGTATGTTAGGGGCGTGTTAAATCAGAAAGATAACACGATATTTAACACCAAAGTTAACACGATTTTCAGAATACCGCCCCAGGTCTATTCAATTTCTTCATCCTGCTATGTAAGGCATGCTTACGTAATATCTTGCTTTGAAATCTGCCTATTATAATGAAAGAAATGAAAGGTCATTTGACAAAAATTGTCCAGAAGTAACTACGAACTGGTCTATTGTGCCGCACTCCACAGGCGAGATGAATACGCGGTAGGATTTATTCCTTGAACCCTTGTATAGTGCCTATGGCGGCTCAGCGGAGTAGAGTATATTAAATTCATTTAACACCATGAAACACAAGGATAAAACGATACAGCCCCCAAAAGGAACATAATTACAAATACAAAACAATAAATGAAATGTTAGGAATGTAAAAGTAATGAAAACATAGTTAAAACGCTGTCTAAATTTGTTACAAGTAGAACGTTATTTTCTATAATTTATGAACCTTACAGTAGACGTTTATCAATTATTGAAATAACCACGCTCAAATTATTGAGAATTAAATATTAAAAAAATTAACTTTGTTGTTTAAGGTTAAACTATAAGGTTCATAAAGTAAACAGGGGATCGTTGCCTATACACATTTTAAACAGCGGTTTTGCTGTGTATTATATAGGCCTACACGGACATATTATCATGATTGATTATCAAGTATACAGTATACAGTTTTTCCCATCTGTCATTTGGATATCTTTTAATCTATGGATAACTGAAATAATATAGGACTTTCCTTCGTGAATATCCTATTTTTTGTTATCACCGGTCGTTCATGATTTATGAGAAAAGAGAACAATACATGCTACCCTACTTCTGAAATGACGTTAACTATTAAAGAGAATCATAAAAAAAAAACAGAGATTCTATAGTTTTGCAAAGACGAGTATGAGAGGATATTGTGTTACATGCTCTTCGCTAGAATTGACGCTGCGAGTGAGATGAAGGTCATTTCAACTCTTATCATTCCTTTGAAATATCTTTTGAATAATATTTGTTGATATACGGTATAATCATTATTATAGCAAGGCCTGAATGAACGCGTAATATGTTCAAATAGAACGCAATGACACTGAGAAAATATTCAACTAAAAAGGGGACACAGAAAGTGAAAGAATACAGTGCGTATAAAAAACGGGATAGTTTTGGAAAGTCTATAAAAAATTGTTTCAAATTATGATATCTATATTTTGATGTTAATAGATGCTCTGAAATCTTATCTTTGTAATGCCATTTAAAAATATAAATTTTGTTCATGCTTGAGCGAACACGGGACATTTTTGTCGGGGGTTCAAAAAGAGGCTTGCGCCAAAATGGCAGAAATTAGAAATTTGATGATCAGACTTCTTGCTAATCAGGAGACTTCCTCTTAACGTTTTCATTATCTTTGCCATGATTTTCGAATTATGCTGTCAAATTTCATTTACAAATTTATTTATATACTTGAATTATTTAGTTTTTCATTAAAACTTATTTTACATTTGAATTTTCTTTCATAAGTAAGAAAAAAAGACTTTTTGTCAACCCAAGCAAGAAGATTTGCATTATTAATTGGGAGAACTTGTAATTTTTCAAATCGTATTTTATTATGTGAAACGAATTATGTTATGATACCTTTAAAAACATGAATTCTATTTTCAAGGGGTTATCGATTCCTTGACCAAGTTTAATTATGTGCTTGACAGGACAAACAGGAAAGGATCCACGTCTTTCAATGGCAATGGTGTATTTAGTCAATTTTGAAGGAGCTAGATATGGCAGATCCGATCAAATGTATTCAAAAGTTGTGAGCGAGCGAAGCGAGCAGGCAATATCCACCTTTTTTTATTAAACTATCAAATTTTGTGATAGATTTAGACATAATATTCAGAAAATAAATTTCAGTTTCGATCTTTCCTTTTATTCCCCATCCACTTGTTTTCTTTTGTATTGGGGGGAGCACCCCGAGCCCCCGCCCATCTGTATGCCACCGTTCAAAGGCACCATAACCTTTGTAGCACACAATGAAAGGATTTGGAAAAAAAATACACGCTCTCCCATACTTCGGTTGGAAAATTTTTGTTTTTGCTTAAAGAAGGAATATTCAAAGCTAAATGAGAACATATTGAAAAGAAACAACAGCAGAACAATTCAAGCAAATAAACAAATTTGAAAATGAATTTTGACCGCATAATTCGAACATTTTGACAAAGATCATGACAAGTGAAAAGAAAGTCTGCTGATTAGCAAGAAGTCCGATCAACATATTTATCATACTATGACATTTTGGCGCAAGCCTCCTTTTTAAACCCGGACAAAAACATTCCGTGTTCGCTCAAAAACTATTTTTTTAATGGCATTTGAAAGATAAGACTTCACAGCACCAATTAACACCAAAATATAGACATCATAATTTGAAACAAAAAATTTATTGACTTCAAATATGTCCCGTTTTTTTAAACGCACTGTAGAAACACGAAGAAAGTGAAGAAAAAAATCAGAACACCAAAGTGTTCAGTTTCATATACAAATATGAATATTATAAAGCTTGAGTCATTGATATGCACGTTGTTATTCAAATTTAGGGAAGGGGGTGGGGGATATAATGATCAGAGAATGTCTGACAAATTTTCTGCATATTCCATTTTGCAATTCTATTCCAGACTCCATTAAAAAAACGTGTTTTAATTTGTCGTTTTATTTATCACAATTTGTTATGATAACAATGATCATTTGCAGGTTCAACGCAATATAAAGTGAGCCAGTCTCAAATACCTATTTTATCCTGTAAAGCCCATAACTGTATATATATATATTTTCTTAAAATAGTGCAACTCCTGAATAACTGCAATTTTGAAATGCACTGCTAAAGCGTATAATGTTGATGATGTTGGGCTATTGGCGACGAGGTCTTGCAACATACATGGATGTATATAAAATAAATGAAGTTCACCTAATTCAAGGTGACGTAATGCTCATTTTGAAGAAATCGTTTGAGCATCCTTTGATACGAAACATCAAATTACATTTCCTTTAAAATTGAATGAATAAAAATGTGTTACATATGTGAAAAGAAATGTCGCAGTTAATGTGAAATGGAGGAGAAACCGGCTGAAATAATGCACTTACAATAATTGTCTATATACAAAACTCGATATGCAAAGCGGAAGTTACATTCAAAAGTCAAGCAAAGAAGACGCTTTTAATATGCAGCTGAAGGTAAAAGAGCGACTCGCAGTTTACAGTATTCATTAAAGGCGCAATGCCGTATTTCATAATCCGATGCAATAGCAATATTGGGAAGGTTGGTTGCCCTTCGTAATATCTTAAAACATGTTTATTCTACTGAATTAGCTGCATTATGGTTACTTATCCATATATGGATATTATATATACGTTGTCGTCAGGGGCGGTGTTACAGGGGTGGTGCAGGGGCGATCGCCTTGTGATTTTTCAAGGATAGTGAAAAAAAAGAGAAAATGGGGAGAAAAAAGAAGAAAGGGCATTGAATAGAGCTATCTGGGCCATGCAATTTACATTAAACAATTTGCTATACCTTGTTTCATATAGTGCTGTTTTGTATTACTTTGTCTTTGTATATATGTTTTGAGCAGAATATTGGCAGATGCCAATGATGCTACAGTAAATTCAATCGAGGGGGGGGGGCACAGGGAAAAGAGCACCTTTTCTTTCGAACAGAGCACAATCTTAAAAACAAAGAAAAAAAAAGACTTTTCTACCTCACTCATATCACTCATGAAACTTGAGGCACGTAGGATTAGTCTTACAAATTGTTTTTTTTTTCTTCATAAGTAGTAATATATAAAAATGGGACTATTGTTTTATTGTTTCCAATGATGCTGTTATTGAAGTCGCTTACGTTTTCCTCTGCCAGCGTTTCCTTTCGAATAGCAACAGCCTCGTATCCCTCGAGATGATCACGTGTGAAATTTATCAATTCAAAATGTTTTTCTTTTCCAGAATCATATACTACATGTAACAGGTACTTGTTCCAAAGGTAAAGGGACGCCATTAGACCATCAACAGACTGAAAATTTTGAACAAACTAGAAAAGAGAAGGGGCATTTATCAAAAGTAAATAAGGGCATATTAAAATAGGGCATTTAATTAGAGGTTAAAAGGGATGATAATTTTCAAAAGAAAAATAAGAAGTGAAATGGACAAAATCATATTTTGAAAGGGATTATGCGATTAAAGAATGCACTTGCGCGAAAGAAGCAGAACGCTAAATAAAAAAACCAGACGCTCATCAGGCACGAAAAGAGTGCTTTTTTTAAAGACAACTTATCTGATATGAAGAACAGACACCTATGAGAAGGGGCACTAGTTAAAACATAAAACGGGTCCTTCTCAGGTGAAAGGGGGTAAAGAACACGTTCGTGAGGAGCACTTTTCTTGGGGAGGAAGGGACACTGATACGAGAAAGGGCACCTGTAAAAAGGCAAAGGGGCACTTGCTAACGACATAAAACGGGTCTTTCTCAGGTATGAAAGGGGCACAGAACACGTACGTGATGGGCACTTTTCTTGGGTAAACAGGGGCTCTGATAGGAGAAATGGCACTAGGTAACACTTAAAACGGGTCCTCATGTGACAGAGCCGCAGGACACGTTCGAGAGGAAGAATTATTTTGGTTTAAAAAATGGCAATTAAACTAGAAAGGGCATGTCAGGCACGTTCGTGAGGGGGCATTTTTCTTGCGTAATAATGGCACTTTTTCTGTGCTTCAAAAACTGGAGGGGGGGATGTGCCCCGCCCCCCCCCCCCCACCAGGATCGCCGCCCCTGAAAGCAATTCGAGTGAAAACAAAATGTAGGTCGGCTTGCTCCACATTCTCCTATTAAAAAAAACCTTGGCGCCCCTCTCCCTCTTGGATGTCGTACACTCTAAAAAAATGAAATCAAATAAAGTGTCGAAAGGGTTATATCACCCTTTAAAAGGGAAAAGGGGTGGAAGTGTTTTAAATAAGGTTGGAAAACGCTGCCAATGCTAGGCCCGATTTTAACCCCTTTCCACCCTTTTCGCCTTTCTGTGTTTGTGTTTTTTAGAATGTATACGAAATGCAACTCAATATCAATCTCTTTCACTCTTTCAAATCTCACATCAGGGAAAAGATGCGAGAATCATTATTGGCCTTTTCTGGGAACCAGAAGCAAGAAAGATCTTCTGTGAGGTAAGAGAGATTAAACAAGTATATTTCATTTAAAGGGCATTTTTATCAATCTGAAGAAAAGGAACTTTTTATAGCTAATGCGTAAAACCTTTATTGCTTCGCTATGTTAGCCATGTCCATATAGATGTCTAACTTTCAGCAATTATTGTCATACTATTATTACGATATGCGTAGGCATAACTGTCATTTATTACAATATCGTTGTATGTACATTTAAAAGCAATCGCATATTTGTATTTTAGCTATAAAGTTATCAGTTTCTTTTCCACTAATAACTTATAAATATAAAACAATACATATTGGTTGGTCAATGATCATTAGCAGGGGCGGATCCAGGATTTTACAAAAGGGGGGGGGCAAAAATTAAGGAAATTAAGGATATATATATATATATATATATATAAAAGGTTTTCAACCACAAATTAAGGGTATTTCGTACCCGAAAAAAAAATTGACAAGCAAAAAATAAAACAAAAAAATTAAAAAAGGTCTTCAATTTCTAAAGAGGGGGCAGCACACCTCTTTTTTAATGGCATTTTGACATTACAAATTTGTAATTTTGCTTCTCAAGGGGGGGGGGGGCACGTGCCCCCTGTGCCTCCCCTGGATCCGCGCCTGTACATATTGGTTGGTCAATGATCATTAGGCCTAAATGATACCATGAATAAATTTGTAAGTCCGAGAGGAAGCATCTTTAATTTCGATAATTTCTTGCGAAAAAACCGAAATGAATACTTTATTAGCATGGAAAAAGCTATCACTGTCCACCAGGAAAATAATTCATTCTTTGGATTCTGACACGAAAAAAATGAAAACTCTTTCATTTTACTGCCATTTATGCTTATAATAAAATAACAGTCGATCTGTTTTCGTGTGCCTCTGGAATAGATATCTAGAACGTTGTTTTGAGCATGATATTTGTCTGCTATCTTTCTTTTAAAAGATCCATAATTTGTGTTTAATATTTTCTCCATTAGCAATATGTGACATTTCTTTTGCTGTCAGGGGTTTAGCTTTGACGTTTCCGTCCTTTAATTTAACTGGGAAAACAAGCCTTGATTTAGTAGGAGTGGATGCAGAGTTTCTTTTTCTTTGTTAAAGTCAAATGCTTTCGCAGAGTCTCTTCCCTTTTCTTAACCCGTGCCAATTCTTATACGATCTGTTGTTACTTGCACGTATGACCTTGACCATTTTCAAGGTAAGATTTTACCTTTTTGCATACACAAAGTCATAGAAGTAATATTTCATTCATTAACCTTGCCCCTTGCTTTATTACATGCCTCATTAGATTGAGAATATATGAATATATTGAGAGGCGACATCTCTTCTATATCTAAACCAGTAAGATTATGCTAGACTTCCACTGAGTTCAATATGAAATAATAAATATTTATAAAGAAATTCAGGCCTCCCAATGGAATTTCCTTCATGGCATCGGTAGATTGAAGAAGATCAACACTTTGATTCCTGTACGTAAACTTCACAGTAAATACATTTTGTTTTATTTCTAAACAACGCTGATTACTATATGAATAGTACAGTAGTTGTTTAAACAGTTCTAACAAGTGTTCAGAATTTTTAACAACAAAGTTTAATTATCTGAGTCAGCAAATTAAGCGTAATTGTTTAAACTTTTAATCAACTGCTATGCAATTCATATAGTTAAAAGCGTTGTGTAAAATTTCAAACGACGTTTTTACTGTGTTTGAAGTCTGACTATTGGTCATAAAAAAAGTGTATTTCAATTGTTATATTCCGTTTTTTTATATTAAGATCGCCCAATTCAGAATGTAATTTAATTGCGTGGATTATATAAAACCAGATCAACTGCGGTTTGGGACCTAACAAATTATGGATCCAAAAGATTTATTTTAGGATTCAAATCAAATTGGTGGGAGATCGACCTTTATACATGTAGTTTTAACCATACCTAGGTCAATCAAAAAGTAAAAAAAATGTATGATTACTTCTAGTTTTGCTGGTCTAAATGGATATATGTTATGCTGTTAATGATTTTAAAAAACTCCCCGACGAAGTTCATTGGGAAAACAATGAAAAACAAAACGTAAAAAACAAAGAAATACATCAGATATTTACATCAGCAATTTTTTCACGTACATATCCTAAGAACACCACAAAGGCTTTCTACACCAGAGATTTGAACATTTGGAGCTTTATTTAAGAGTATGAGGAAAAAGCATGATTTTGCGGATTACGCATAAGTAAGCATAATTAATTAATAGCTATTTGTATGAAATAAATCATTATACAATTTTGTAGATTATGTCCCAGAAAACATGCGTGCCAATTTTCAGCGTGATCGACCCAAAATAACCCCGGACTAGGTAGGGTTAAACAATGATGATATAGAAGGATGAAAGTCATGTTGGTATAGGCACACACACACAACGATTTTACGAGTTGTGATTGATCAAGTCAAATCAAAATCGTGACGATAGAAAAAAATAATCTCTGGTATATACTTCTTTTCTTTTAATTGTCACACCAGCTAAACCCACCCCTGGCCGATCAAAATCATTTCATTTCAATCATATAAATTTAAAAATGGCATATTCATTTTTAGTCTGAAGACAGACCTGGGCCCGCCTTACAAAGAGTTACGATTGATCCGATCAATCACAACTATGGACGGCCAGCAACGTCAACGTCTATTATGCACGTTTGTTCAAAATGTGTTCTAGCTATGAAGTATATCCATGCATTCATTGTTTTCTTGAACATTCACGGCACTACTCTTTGTTTACAAAGGACATTGTGCAAATTTCCTGTAGAAAAAAATATGACATTGAGGATTGCCATACAGTTGCGATTGATTGGATCAATCGTAACTCTTTGCAAGACGGAACCCTGAATAAGAGTGAATTTGACACATTTAAGTCAAAGTTCCAACCTGTATTTCTTTTCTTTCCTTATTTGAGCATCTAAATAAGATGGAAAGCTCGCTGTATAAATCTTATGCAGGATTTATTTATTTCATTTATTATGCCTCAGTCACATTTCCCATACGACCGCCGTGCGGCGAGTCGAAAACAGCCGTTTTAATATTTTTTGTACCAGCTACATATGGGTGGATTAAACAACATCAGATTAAACGGCTGTTTTCGACTCGCCGTAAGGCGGCCGTAGGGGACATGTGACTGAGGTACTACAATGGGTCGGTTCCGCAGGTGTGACTGTAGCTTTAAGCCTAATCCTAATCCTAATCGTAGGCTTATAAACTTGGAATGACTGGCGAGAGGTATGTCTGGATTCTTCGAGGTATAGGATACGTGAATCGCCAGTTTCTGACCCAGGATGACCCCTCCGTCTCGTGTACAGCCGAAGAGATGATCGCAGCTGGTCAGACAGCAATTATACCAAATTGGGTCTTCCACACAGACTATCCGGGTATTACAATTAGCGGAGAGGTGAGTACCAGCCCCCTTCCCAACCCCCCTCCTCGTTAATCACTCATAACACTTGTTCCGTTTATCTTTCATGTTTTTTAAACGGGAAAAAACATCCACTAACAGGACAGAGTATTATTCCGTTTTTAAATTTGAAATGGAGGAGTCTGTTCCGCAGTATTTTTTTTCTCTTGAAAATATGTTGCCATTTAAATGTTTCTAATATCATCATCATTGTCGTCATCGTTATCGTCATCACCATTATCGTCGTCATCATCAAGACCACCATCATCATCATCACGTCATCATTACCATCATTACCACCACCACCACCATCATCATCGTCATCATCACCATCCTTATCACTATCACCACCACCATCATCATCATCATCATCGTCGTCATCATAAAGACCATCATCATCATCATTATCACTATCACCACCACCATCATCATCATTATTATCTTCGTCATCATCAAGACCATCATCATCAACAAGCACCATCATCCTCGGATCTTGACGAAAGTTTTTTTTTTGTCGGGATGGCAGGGGGGCTTCAATTATTTATACATTGATGTCCGACACACGGCAGTCTATACTGTATTGCACGTACAGGGGAACCATTCGCTTACACTAAGCCTGTTCACGGTTGAAAACTGCGCACGAGCAGAAAAAAGGTCATTGGAGACAACCATGAAGGTGCATGCTTTCAAATTCACTGACATAGGCATTTGTGATTTGATGATTATTCATGTATTCCTTTCAAAATATTTATCACATCCAAGCTGAAGAGTAATAAATAGAGCCTTCATAATCACTGGTATTTGACAGTAGCCTAAACAATAGTCAAATGTGCCAAAGGCAGACAATAAAACAGATTTCCAAACTTTATCCCTGATGTACTATTCTAGTCACCTGGTCTATACAATGCCTTTTGTTCTTAGAATTTGAATGCTCTACCGGCAAAGCTTACGCAACATCTACATTTGAAAATGATAGTGCTTATCCTAATGAAAAATCACAAAGGTCATTTGAGAAAAGTCGATCATGAGCTAACCGTGAACTGGCTACTCGTACTTGAATAGAGCATGATTAATTCTAAATTTTAGACATGTAATATGTGGGAGTATGAAATTTTGTATCTTACTGTTTTAATTATATTTCTAATTTTACTATCTATATTTTCGCAGACTGCCGCGGAGAACGAGGAACGTTATAAAGCAGTCGCCGGAAATAAATTCATGTCATTTTATACCTATCCTTACGATGCTGTGTTTGCTATGGCAGCGGCCATGAATTCTTCCATAGACGTCCTTGCGCAAGGTAATATTTTTAATAAAACAAATTTTATCTTGAATATATTCCCATTGAATCTGATAAATAATGGGATTGAGTCGATCGATGTGTATTTTTTTATTTCTGCAAATAGTATTTCGTTACATAAATCAATGATACATATTTTTTTCATGAATGTACTCTTTAAAAATCTGTCTCCAACATTTGACATTTTCTTTGTACAAGAAGGAATGTAACAGTTATTGATATATTTCTAACCTGTAAAAAATGAACTCTGCATACAATGTCTCAGTAAATGTAGCCGTGGGAAGATAAAAACAGAATATAGCATACTTGATTTGATTTCGGATTGATTAAGCAAATCGTTCACGTTTGAATACGTCGAAGCTTGCCCTAGAATTTCAGTAGTTTTGTAACAATGTTGTTATTGCAGTGAATAAGACCTTGGATAATTTCGATTATGACGACGTGGAGATGCGAGACATTATCATGGATCAACTCGATAAATTGGATGCAGAAGGGCTTTCGGTATGATCATTTCCATTAATAATTCGAATGATGTAGGCCTATTTAAGTATAGCCCATCAATACCATCTTTCCACATTTATTTGCCCAGCGGCGTAACAGGGATCGGTGGCCCGGGGGTGGGGGGGGGGGGGGGGCGGGGCAAAAGCCAAAAATTTCCCGGTCATATCATGGAATGAACAGGCGTAATGGTGTAATGAGGCGACTATTTTTGAGAAGGCCAGATATTGCGTTTCGGGCAGAATTTATCTTTAAAAAAAAAGTTGCGAGCGAGCAAAAATTTTGACCTTTTTATACAAAAATCAAATTTTGTGATTGATTTTGACATGATATCCAGATAATAATGTATTTCACTCTTCTCTCTTTAAATTCCTTTTTTTGTGGTCTAACAGGATTCTTTGCGGCAGTAGCGTGAAGAGTAAAAAAAAAACGAGGGGCGCAGTATAGCACATGTGCTAAAAAGCTGCTTTATATAAGTCCCGAGTGAGCGAAGCGAGCGAGAAAAAATAACCTTTTCATGAGAATCTAACTTTGAGCTATTTTTTGGACATATGCAGTAAATAAATCATATCCTACACTTTTCCTTTGCTTTTCTTTCCTCCTTTTTTTGTTCTTGTTTGTAGAACTTTTTGGGGCCATGGCCCAACCCTTCCATACGCAGTGCTGTGCGGTTGGGGTCCGGGGCGGAGCCCCTGGGAACTTCTTGATATCAAAGCCATTTAAACCTCACAGATTGCCGCTATTTTAATCAAATCGCGGGCATATACAGAATATAGCTTTTACACCACACATTTATTCAACCCAGTTGCGTAATGAACCAGATATTTTGAGGGGTCAAAACATAGCAGTGTGGGAAAAAAAATTAAAAGTCGCCAGCGTGCAAAGCGAGCTGGAAAAAAATTGCCTATTGAAATCAAATTCTAATTATGTGATAGATTTTTCCATTATATTCAGCGAATAACACATTTCATTGTTTCCATTCATTTAATTATATGTTGTCTCCTATAATTTCTTTTATTTCCTCTTGGATGTGGAACCAAGACCCCCCACCTGTATGCCATTGATTGAACGGGGGGTGTTATAGAGCCATTTGAAGGTTAATGAAGAACCCCTACTGCGTGGGGTCTGGGGCAAAGCCCCGGTAGCTTATTTGCATAAAATTTAGCAAGCTTATAGCACAATGTTGTATGCAGTCCACCTTTCTTCCCGCTCTTTAATTCCAATCATTGGCAGCCCGGTCGTGTTATTGTTTTTTTTTCTTGTCCCTTTTCTTTGTTTTCCAATTTAGCTTTTGACTAATTACACTCTACCTTCGTTTCCCGCTATTGTTTGCCATTTTGTCATCTTTTAATCTATTTCCCACCGTGCTATTGCATTACATTGGCCTATTTCGGAATGATTTGTTCTTTCTCAAATGTTCTTCTTTCGTACATTTTCCCGCTTTCCTTCATATTCCATAAAAAAAAAGTTTTTTTCTTCGTTTTCATTTCCCGTTTCCCTTTCTCTTTCCTTTTCCTCCTTTCCTATTCCCCTTTCCTTCCCCTTTCCCTTCTTTCTCCCTTCTTTTTTTTCTTTTCCCCGTTTTTCTTTTATTTTCCCGGTGAAATCCGCCATGGGGGGGGGGGGCAACTTGCCCCCCCCCCGCCTGTTACGCCACTCTATTTGCCTACTCTCAGTTTTCTGATAATCAGTATTACTGGTCGAAGTTATTCTTTATCAATCATCCTCTGTGATTATCTTTGTCAGATGTAGCGAACAGTCATTAATTGGCCACTTGCGTATCTATTTTTTTTTTTTTTGGTGTGGCTGCCATTGTTGACGAATGCATGCATCTATATTATATATATATATATATATATATATATATATAATATATATATGTATATATATATATAGTTACATATGTATGTATGTATGTATGTATGTATTGTGAAATAAATGAATGAGGAAAAGAATGGTAGGCGTAGCTTAAATCATGGTTCCCCAGAGCTGCTACCCTTTGGAAACATTGGTAAGGCCGAAGAAATGTCTCTGCCGGGAATCGAACCCGGGCTCTTTGTTAAGAACGCCGCGGCGCGCCGGTGCCTTAACCACTATAGACCAAAGAGACGGGTTCGTGACTAGGGCGACCCCGATCCAATTGACCGTCAGATAAACAGATTTTCGACCCCACCAATTACATTCCTTTTGTCGGGTGTAGATGAGTTTTGAACAATGACAAGCCGCCATGCCTTAGCTGGAACAAAGCAAGTGATTAGATTCCCGGCAGAGATTTTTCTTGAGCCTCATCACCCCTCATCAATATTTCCAAAGGGTAGATAACTCTTGGGAACCTTGATTTAAGCTACGACTATTTGTAGGGCCCTGGGAACATATTTTTTAATAGGGGTGCTGATGCCAATTGACTAGCAAAAAAAGGAAAGAAAAAGGTTTCACTATACATTGAAGGTTTCTTTGTTCCTGAAAAATTTGACCAAAAAAAAAAAAACATTTTAATACAAAATGTAGCCGAATTGTGGTCCCGAGATATTAACAAGCAAGAAGAAGGGAAGAGGAAAGAAGGGCTCCACTGCAAAATGTTCATCATTTTGTTATATCGAGGCATTTTTTCACACCTGCCAGAATTCCAATGGGTGCTGCCTATGGAAATTACCACAAATAGCACCTCCAGGAAAATCTTGGGGGTGCTTCAGCGCCCCCAAGATTTCGTATTCCAACAACCCCGCTTTCCGAGGCCATGTGTATTTTTCATGGTATGCTTATACCTTTCTTTTAATCATTATAATCACAATTACAGTACATCGAGAGTGGTTTACGTACATCGATTCTTTTATTTTTCATCCCAGGGCCCGCTTGCATTTGAGAACGGAGATCGGCTCGGGAGATTTATTATTGAGCAAGTATGGGGTAAGGAACTTCACCAATACAAATATATAAATTACTGCACAATCAACATATACCACATATACAGCTGCTACCACAATGTGCTCCCTCCCCCTCTCCTGCCGTACCAAATCTGTCACTATTCTTCCTTTAACATTATTATTATTATTATTATTTTTTTTTTTTTTTTTTTGGGGGGGGGGGTTGTAATGCTTGTCAAGATTTGTCGAAATCGATCGGTTTAAGACATTCTTGTCCATCCACGTATTTTTAATTAAAAGCAAACACGGACAAATAGACAATTTGGAAAACAAAATCACAATTCAGTTTTTTTTCAAGATTTTCTTCATATAATATATTGATTATTTATTTGTCAGTATTCATGTATGCACCCTATAAAATTTATTTTGCATTTTCACATTTTCTGTTATTCGCAGGTTTTTTCCCCCTCACTCTCTTTCTCTTGCGATCTCAGTCACTATTTGACCATGTCTACTTTTTTCTTTCATTCCCATTATAGACTTAATTCTTTTAAGAAAACGGTCCCTGCGAAATATCTTTTTCATCTTTAGTTTTTTTTTGCAGCCCCCCCTCACTCTCTTTCTCTTGCGATCTCAGTCACTATTGGACCATTTTCTATTTTTCACTATTATGCTTTCAACGAAACAGTTCCTGCGAAATATCTTCATATATGTTTCTCATCTACCGTTTTTCGCAGCCCCCCCCCCCCCTCTCTCTCTCTCTTGCGATCTCAGTCACTATTTGACAATTAATACTTTTTTACTCCATGTGAATTATCTTACTCATCTTCCGTTATTCGTGGTTTCGTTCTCTCTCTCAATCTCTCTTCCTTGCTATCTCAATAGTCACTATTTGACCATCGTCTATATTTCTTATTGCAATTATTCCCTTAATCTCTATAATTTGTGGTATTGTTTCTTGTTTAAGATGGCGAACCAAGGACGGTGGGGTACTATTACGACAACGACAATCGCTTCGACTGGTCTGGAGAGTACAATATATCCTGGATCGGTAAAATAATTACTTTCTTTTTACCCCCCCCTCCACATTCAATATGTTATGAATTATAAATATTATTAGTATTATTATCAAAAATTTTATTATTATTATTATAATTATTACCATCATCATCATCATCGTTACTATTATTGTTATATCATAATTTTATTTATGACATTTTAAGTACATTTTGATGAATTCACATTTTTCTGGCTTTTATTAAAATTTATTGTGATAGTGCCGAATACATACCCAATACGGCTTTAATAGTACATTCGAATAATTCCTATTAAAACGCAAAGGACGGAAAGAGTGGACTGCATGTAACGAATGGGGGGGGGGGGGGGGGGGGTCGTGGTGAATTCCTTAATTCTACGCACGTCGAAATCAATACAGTGCATGACCTTTTGTTGATTTGGGGGGTTAATATTGACTGATATGCGCCGTAAAAGGAATTTAATAGTTTATTTCCATCACATTTATCTTTTTGAACAGGTTGACAAAAATCTATCAAAAGTGTTTAATAAGTAAAAAAAAAAAAAAAAGTAAACAGCACCCCCCTTCGGGATTGCCGTAGTCGGCTGCCATTTTGAGGGGGGCATTAAACCTATCCATCCGTTCACTTTTAAGATTTTTTCTCGGGGCTGATCTTGGTAGCATCGACGCAACAAAACAGTTTTTATCATGCAGAAAAGAACATTAATCAAGCAATCATTTACTTTCAGGTTTCACGCGCTGTTCTACATTTTTGATAGTAACAAAGTTACTTTCCTATCTGAATTCATCTTCACTTTTGATTGTTTTTGTGTTGTTACGGGAGAGAGCTTTTCGATTCGAGACTTCCCGAGAGGCGGCAGCGGCACAGATTAAAGGTCTCGTCAACATGGTCAATAAGCACCTAACATCTCGGGGAAAAAAGGGCTGTTAAGGTATTTTTCACATCGGAAGGGTGAAAATGCATCTTCGATGGTACTTGATCCCCAACCCATGTTTCCTAAATATTCCTTCGCGAGCGGAAAGGATCCAAAAGGATACCGATTTGAAATTGAAATTAGAATCACTTTCTCCATCACATCAATCCCCTCTTTACGCATTTTGTCCATTCCGAACATTGCTAGACCGTGCTTGAGAATGATCGCATTAAGCTATTAGAGCAAACATGCATACCGTCATACCACTATCGATGTATGGGTTCGAGAAAGGTTTCGAATCTTATTTATTGCCTGATCGAACGGAAGAGCTTCTGCATTAGATGTTGGCAGCAGGAATGGAATAATGGAACTTAAATACAAAAAAATGAATGGAATAATGGATAAATGGCGGCCGTCGCATCCTCATTTAATACCGACCTTGGCAACTTACATATCAATAACGCATCGCTGCTCCGATTTTGACACCATTAGCTATTTTAACAATTCAATTACTTTACTAGCACACAAAAATGATTTTTAATGGTATCCTTTTTAACATGTTTAAAGAGAAATACGAGTGGTATTAAAATGCAGGGGAAGGCCCATATGATTGATGATCGCTCAAGAGTGAGGGGATTTTACCTTAGTATTCCACATAATTATTATGAAAGTGTCGTTGTTTTTCGTGTGCTGTGGAATAAATTTCTTCCCTAAATTTTGAAAATCACCATCGAATCATTTGCTTATTTTTTAGACTAAACCCCTTGCTGAGTTAAAGACAAATGGACTTGACCTTCGAATGTGGTTATAAATTGTATCATATACCAATCAATATATCCTTTGAATGTGTGTGTGTTGGGGGAGTGGGGGGTCATAATACGTTTCATTGAACAAATCTCACCCTTTTAAATCCTTATTTGCTCTTTTTAATGTAACGACTTTGTTTCTATTTTCTTCTAAATTTCTCATTATTATCATAATTTATGTAATCTAGACCCATGTATATTGTTTTTAATAACTGAAGGATTTTTTTCAATGTTCGCTTGCCGCATTTCCCCCATAATGACACAGCCCTTCTGTCCTCCAACTTCTCAAAACTTGCTCGCTCGCTCACATCAGAATATAAATTGATTTATTAAGTAGTTTATATCACAAAAACCCATTACAGTAGCCATCGAAAATAATCGAATAATTCATTTACTATCATCACCAAAGAAACCATTGTGGCGCAGTCACATTTCCCATACACAGTAAAACATATATAAAAAATAGTACGTTGCTAAGCCTGTCACTCTATATCAACAAATTGTTTAAAAAAATGTAAACAATAGTTGGTAGTGTGACACGGACAGGCTTTAACAATGTGCATAACATTTTTAAACAGTGTTTTTACAGTGTACGATGGCCGTATATTATGTATATATACGGCGAGTCGAAAACAGCTGCAGCCGTTTTAACATTTTGTTGTACCAGCTACATAGCCGTTTATTCATTTTTTATTCAAACCACCTATATGAATAAACGGCTGTTTTTGACCCGCCTTACGGCCGCCGTATAGGGGAAATGTGACTGTAGCATTTATAAGCTATACAAAATTATCTTGTATGGGTGCCGCATGCATGCACTTTTATTGTCACATATTGAATGCACGCCTGGTTTATTCAAACTAGAAGAATTTTCCCGAGTATGTTTCCGAGAACATTTTTTAATACTAATCATGTTATCCAAATAATTATATGAAACAAATATGTCATTTTCTCGTCTTGGTCTTATCAAAAGGCGGGAATCCACCCCATGATGAAATCTTCTTCGAGAGTGAGCTTCTTACAATGCCCAGGAGTGTATACGCAGCTATCAGTGTCTTATCATATTTAGGCATCATCTTAGCTATTGCTTTCCTGGCGTTCAACGTAGCACTCAGGAACCAAAGGTTTGTTTCCGATGACAATCGTAAAGATGACAGAGTCTAATTATTTTTCAATTACATTCGTTTCCATCTTGAACGTTTATTTATATTGTTGAGTCTGTTTTCAATTCACTTAATAATTTCTTTATGCGCCCTGGGGCCCGTTGCAGAAAGAGTTGCGATCAAACGCAATTCAAAAAATCTTGCGCAACTTGATTTTCAGCCAATGAAGCACCCGTATTCGGGACTTGTGCTTGATATTTTGACTTGCGTTTAGACGCTACTTTTTCTGCAACAGGCCCCTGAGCACTCTACAGAGTAGATTTGGCGCTTTCAAAATATTTTCACTGTCCAAAAGAAAGAGATTTGCTCATGGCATCACAGACCTTGTTGGCATGGCTATCGGATTGAGCGATCTCGACTTTCAAATGGTCATAATATTCTTACTGGTTGTCGTATTTTACTCAAACTGCCGTTAATCGTATTATTTGATTGTTCTGCTTTCACACAAGCTTACTTTATATCCAACGGGGTTCACTCTCCTTTAAGAAGCCATCGTGGGTTAATCAATTTCAACTCCTTCACAAATGCCCTTAAGGTGGAGTGAATGATACCTTCAAAATGTAACATGGCAGTAACAAACGCATCTGTATGTGTAATTGCGTGTTACAGACATGAATCAAACAGACCGATGTGATTATTTACATCTACAACCGAAACTAAACATCATCCGAAAGATCAGTCCACATTGAACGTCGAAATATGGAATATATCTTCCCCCATGCTAACGTAGAGGGCCAGACTCCCAAATCCCTATCCCAGTTTCATCAAGCCCTCTACGTTAGTTTTGGGAAAGATAGATTCTATCAGTGCCCAATCTGGAACATCGAAATATATGACCAAGGTCCTATAACCATAATAACGCAAATGTTGACGATTACTCATACGCTTGATTTTTTTACGATTAATTGAACATTGTAGTCAATGCAATCGGAGTATATAAAAAAAGGTTCTATAATGATTGCTAAGCTTTGTGTTACGGGCTCCAGGAATGTAACACAGATCCCCTGCATCATTTCTAACTTCTTCCATGTAGCATGGATTACAGGCACACCCAACAATATTGTCCTATATTTCAAATAGTATGACATGTAGACATTCAGAGTTTGTCAGATACCGATCAATGAGATATCGACTAGTCTGTAGTTAATGCTTACATTTTACAGCTCAATCTGTTATTCTTATTTTTGATAGAATTAATATTGTTGTCAAGACTGGTATCGCTTATGATCTAAATTCCCGATAGAGGAATATCCGCAACGTCACACGTTGGAAATCGTCAATCTGCATATTCACATTTCTCTTCTGTTTCTATCTTTTTTTTCTGTTCAGAACAATCAAATTATCCAGTCCAAACATCAATAATATCATTATTTTGGGCAGTATCATGACATTCTCGTCCGTGGTGCTAATGGGAACCGATGCCCGGATCGTCAGCCTTCAGAAGATGGATTTGATATGTAGGGTAAGTTATCATGGTTATTGTCTTGTGCAGGTGATTTTGCTCTTAGCACTGTTGCTGTCATACCCCATTGCCGTTTGAAAAGAAAATAACTACAAACACAAGTTTGTATTTCAGACATTTTCCATGTACTTGAACAACGTTCTCGAGAATCGTAGGCCCGAACTGCACTAAATGAAGAACTAAATGAATATTGACATTTTGCAACGTTCTGGAACAGTTGGGGGGAGGGGTGCCAATCGTCCATGTTAGGAGTTCCCAAACCCTTTTACATTGCACATTAGCATGATTAGGCCTTCTAGCACAACAATTCACGAAAACTTTACGCTTTGGCCACGTTTTAGAGAGAGATGCATTAGATGTAAACGTAAATTCCGATTGATCTCCGTTTCTGTAGTTAAAGGGCAAGTCCACCTAGAAAAATGTTGATTTGAGTCAAAAGAGATAAATTAAGCAAATATAACACTGAAAATTTCATTAAAATCGGATGTAAAATAAGAAAGTTATGACATTTTAAAGTTTCGCTTATTTTTCACAAAACGGTGATATGCCCAACTCAGTGACATGCAACTGAGAGAGTTGAAGATGTCACTCACTATTTCTTTTGTTTTTTATTGTTTGAATTATACAATATTTCAATTTTCACAGATTTGACAATAAGGTCCCTCTTGGTTGGACCACAATATGTTCAAACAATGGTAATTCCACATGTTCATGGAGAAATGAAACTTTGTTTATCATGACAATAGGGAGAAAATGGAAATATTTCATATTTCATATAACAAAATACAAAAGAAATAGTGAGTGGGTGATGTCATCAGTCCCCTCATTTGCATACCGACCAGGATGTGCATATAACTGTTTTGTGAAATTAAGCGAAACTTTAAAATGTCATAACTTTCTCATTTTATATCCGATTTTGATGAAATTTTTAGTGTTACACTTGTTTGATTTTTTCTCTTTTTATTCAAATCAACTTTTGTTGGGGTGGACTTGTCCTTAAAGAGAAATGCGGGACTCGTACGTCCTTTGACAAGGCGTTTATCTACATTTGCCACCATCAACCCTCTCCCCCTGGGGGGGGGGGGGGGCTACTCGAATTAAAACATGATACATATTTGCCACACCAAAGGCGAAAATGGGGGCTCTGGAACTAAATCTTTGTTTTAAAATGGGGGTCTCCAGGACGGCTCTTTGATCAAGGATTCTAAAAATGCTATGCTATTTTTTACTGACCACATAAACAAAAGTGGGGGTCTGCGGAACTCATTACCATGATTACCATCGTACATGTAGCATGGTAGCAGCTATGGTAGCGCACTGGAACGGGGGAGTGTTTCATCAACATTTTCATCCGACAAGTTGTCAGATCTGACATCTTTCTCTGATGTTGATTGGCTGAGAAGTAATGTTACTATGGTAACTGTCGGATAAAATGGGACTTGTCGGATAAAACGTCCGACAAGTCCTTTCATGAAACGCCCCCCAGGAAACACACATTTGAGGGTCTCTGGAAAGGGGGGAAAATATGAATTTCTATGACTTTCTAAATTCGTAATGCTCTGGAACGGAAATTTAAGCTGAAAATGGGAGTCTCTACCGCGGCACATGCATTTATACTAAGTTGCTCCCCTCCCCCGAGCCCTCCACCCAGAGAAATGGGTACCCGGTAGGAAGAAATTCCTTGAATGCCCAAACGTCAGATTACGGTCGCCCGAGTAATAGTATGCAGCGCGCTCAGAAACATTGTCTTAAGCGTTAGATAATGTTAATGTTGCGTATTATCAAATTTAAGATTAAATTGCAAAAAAATGAGTTTGACTTTCGCATGCATTTGTAAGACTGGGCCCCGATAATTTTTCTTCTGAACTTAACTCTGTAAACGCCTTTGCATTTTCTCACGTACGCGTGTCCTCCTATATATATACTGCCATGTGCTAAGATAACACGAATAATGGAGCTGATAAATTATTCTTTTCGCTCTTAATTATAGGCTCGACTGTGGACCCTTTCTCTCGGGTTTACCCTCGCGTTCGGAGCAATGTTCTCGAAAACTTTCAGAGTACATAAAATATTCATCAATAAGAAACTACAGAAGCGGGTGAGTTGATAATCCAAATCATTGCCAATAAGGGTTCTCCGATCAGGCATGGGCGGAAATCCCAGGGGGACGCGACCCCCTACTTAAAATAGTAGGGGGGGACACAATATCAAATGTCCCCCTACTATTTTTGGTCATTTGTGATGGAAAGAAAATAATGCATCATTCAAACTCGAAATAAAACATGTATTTTGGACCAGATGACCTTATTTTTTTGGTGATAACCTTTCTTTTTCTTTTTTTTTTTGCTTGTAAAATTTCTTTTGGTCGAAATGACCTTACATTTGGGGTGATAACCTTTTTTTTTTTTTTTTTTTTTCTTGTCAAATTTTCCAGCCCCTGGTCCCTCCTACCTTCGGGGAAAGATTTCCGCCCATGTGATCAGTGAAGTTTAATTTTACTAAACAGATCATGGGAGAGTGTTAACGCGTTTGCTTTAATTTTATCACTTTGATAATGAGAAGCGTGGGTTGAGCGTGAAATAGTGCAGAGCCACTAGTGTGGGACTTAAAGGGATGCTCCGGGCTGAAAATATTTAATCTAAATATTAAATAGAGTAAAATTCACAGAGCAAAATGCCGAAGATTTCATCAAAATCTGATTACAAATAGCGAAGTTACTGAATTTTAAAATTTACATGATTAAGCAATATTTTGTGAAAACAGTGAATATAATTATGCACATCGTCATGAATATTCATTAGGTGGGCTCAGGTGGGCTGATGATGTCACATCCCTACCTCTTTTTTCTTATGTTATTACATAAAATCATAATTGTTTCATTATTTCATCATGTGTAAATGATCTGTCTCTCTTATAATGAAATAAGTTGCAACAATGAACATCTAATGCACTTATCAGTTTTCACTCCAATGTTTTCAGTTATTGAAGGAAACAATTTGAATAAACCTAATTTCATATAGAATATTACAAAAGAACAAGTCGGGGTATGACATTATCAATTTGCTCATTGAATATTCATGAAGACAAGCCTATAACTATTTCACCGGAAAAATGCAAAACTTTAAAATAACATAACTTTGTTATTCCATGTCCAATTTTGATCAAATTTTCAGTGTTTTGTTTGTCTAATTTTTCTTTATATGTTCAAATCATATTATCTTCAGCCAGAGTATCCCTTTAAAGAGAATCCAGTCTTGGTCACAAAATGTTGTGTTGGAAAAGAGAAAATTAAATTAAACAGAATGATGAAAGTTCGAAATAAGTCGGACAAGCAATAAGAAAGTTATGATTGCTTTAAAATTGAGATCCCAAAGACTATGTAGATATGAAATTGGCAACTGTGTAAGTAAATTATGACAAGGGGTAAGGACAACTTTCCCATAGGCCATATACTTAATCATCATGGATTTGTGGTTTTCTCTTAAGTACCCATTCCCCTGGGGCAGTAATCTAAATATAACCCAGGTAGTATATTGTTTATTGTCCCCATGAAAGAAAAATATAATTTGAAGTAAAAACTTTTTTAAAATTATACATTTTAGCCATTTGATGTAAATCCAGGAGTACATGAAAAAGTAGTCCTCGCCTTACATCACTATGACATCACATATGCGGCCAATTTTGAAATGTCCATGGGTATAGTGATTACCAATATTCACAACTGTTTAAACAAATTCTTAACTTTCTTATTGTTCGTTGGTTTGTGGAGCATTGATCTGTACTCTAACACTTGAGCAGATCAGTGGTGTGGAGTCACATGACTCTGCGTGTGAGCCTAGGAGTGTGGACCGGGGACTCCTCTCCAATCCCTTTATAGCTGATAACCACTTTATTCCTTATTAAGATATATCACATTTATGTATCAGTTCATTATATGAATGTGTATTAAATCGTTTAGGTTTGGTTCATCGTGGTCTTGTGGTTAAGACTCGCGTCTTTCAATCTGAGGGACGTGAATTCGATTCCCAGCCATGGTGTGTTTTCCTTCAGATATTTACCCACAATGTGCTGCACTCAACACAGGTCAGGTAAATGGGCACAGGTAGGAAGTTTCCTAAAAAAAAACATGTGAGCACCATATAGCCGGGGAAATTATAGTAGCACCTTGAGCACCAAACAAGGTGGATGCCTGCGTTATACATATATAAATCTAATATCAAAGAATTTTGACTCGTGCTTCGAGCGGTCGCACTAGGCCTATTTATTTGTAATAATGTCATACGTCCCGTTCGCGGATTCCAAAAATCCTGCAGTCTTAGTTCTGTTTTCTGGTCAGTATCTTGATGAATTTCAGCTGGGGCTATTTTTTTATGAGATACGTATCGAATTTATGATTACAAACAAGTACTTGAATCAGATGCATAAAAAAAGTTGCAGTTCATTTTTTTTATTCCGTATGCATAGAAATGAGCGAGCAAATGCATTTGCTACTCATTTTGAGCAATTGCTAACTGCTTGGTAGCATATGCTTGACGATTAATCTATCTGTGAAAAGGGTATGCTAAGTTAAAGCGAACAATTTGCTTGTGCGTTTAACCATTTGCTTGGTTTTTTACAAGCTCCTTCAGAGCTGCTTGGGCGTTTGCTTGAGGGCGTTCGCGTTTTATAAACATGTTTATGCACCCGAGAGAGAACCCCAAAATTTACAGTAGCCTACTTGAACGTGTTTTCTTTTCAGATTAATATAAAAAAAAATCTTTAATGAGAGGTAAGAAATTCCAGAGTTCTCCATTCGAACATAATGCCAGCTAAAGCTTTGCGCAAACGTTGATTGACACAAGAGGTATCGAATGATAATTCAATTGTAGGTACTAGCAAAGAAACATAATAACTGAATTTATCCCTTTTTTCTCCTGCAAAGTCTGTAAAAGATTATCAACTCGTGGTAATGGTTGGAGGATTTGTGTTTGTGGAGAGCCTCTACCTCCTTATCTGGGACGTTGTTAATCCATTACGAGCTCAAGTGATTCAATTTACAGAAGACGTAAGTGAGAAATTATTACATCTAATCCCTTAAAAGCATACCCTGTTATCCTTACGATGTAAGACTTATGTAAAGTTGATATGAATTGTAATGTCCGTCTGTATTGCCAGATTTCATAGATTTATGAGTGAGCACCTGAGGATTTACCGTAGCCATCTGCCTTTTGTGTATTTATGGGAAAAAATTAACATCTGTATCAGAATATCCGAGTACCAGAATATAGTTTGCAAATGCCCTTTCTATGTATGTATTACTAATAAACAGGATGCAAGGGAAAGGTCATTTGATTAGGGGGGGGGGAAGAGATGAACCAAAAGGCATTCTGATTTATATTTAAGGGGAAAAAGTGATTTTAAATTTACGCAACCTCACCATCTCTTCATATGCTTCCCTCTTTTCCATTATTTCATATTTTATCCTGTTCACTGTCTTTTCACCCTCTTTTTAACAATTAAAAATCGTGGAAGCTGTAACATCGCCCCTGTTGCATCCTGGACTATTGTATAAAACAATGTTGGCTGAAACAATAGTATTCGGGAAAATACGCGACATGTTCTTGATTCTTCGAAATGCTCTCTAGGAACTTAAAGCTTTGAACAGTCGATTAATAATATATTTCATAAACTATACAATGGCTGTTATTTCTTCTTTGTTGGCGGCTATAGGCTTCAGCATCAGAGGATCGGGTGATCATTCCAGAACTTCAGGTGTGTAGGAGAAATGGTATTAACAGCCTGTCATGGCTCTCAGGGATTTATATCTTCAATGGTATATTACTCATGTTCGGCCTTTTCCTGGGTAAGAAGCTTCTGCTGTCAGTCTCTTTCTCCTTTCTATCCCCTGCTCCCCCTTTTCCTCCTCCTCCTCCTTTTTCTTCTTCTCCTCCTTCGTCTTCCTCTTCTTCTTGTTCTTCTTCATCATCTTCTTCTCTTTCTTTTTTTCTTTTTTTAGTCCTTCTTCATCATAATCATCTTCTTCATCATCTTCTTTCCCTTTATTTTTTTTTTCGTCTTCTTATTATTTTCTTTCTTCTGCTCCTTCTTATCTTCTTCTCTCCTGATCCTTTCGAATACGAATCCCATTTTGTTGTCCATTGCCAAGTGTACTGTGAAAAACATGCACAGATTAATTGACCTTTGGATTTATACAGATAAGAAATCTTGCATTTTGAATCATAATGTACACGACATGTTTGCCTCACATGTCATCTGAAATGCTTTTGATATTCATTTAGAGTTTTTTACATATATATTTTACCCATCGTTAACCCGGGGAGAATATTTAGAGATTGATTAAGCAATTATTAATTAAATGTTGATCTATTTCTCAAAGTTTCATTAATCAATACTTTCCCTGCAGCTTTTGAAACAAGAGCGGTCAAAATCCGTGCCCTGAACGACGCCAAGAATATCGGCATTTCTGTGTACAACGTGTCCATTCTGTCGTCAGTGGGGGCGCTGTTCAACCTGGTAATGGACCCTAAAGACTACACATTGGTCTACATTGTTACCGGTATGTGTGTGATCGTCAGTACCATCACAACTCTCCTCGTCATATTTTTACCCAAGGTTCGTGAAAGACACAAAGTATTTTACCCCACTCATTACACATGTTACACACAGGGAGCATATCATGAAAGGACTTGTCAGATGTTTTATCCGACAAGTCCCATTTTATCAAAAAGTTACCATCAACAGTGCTTCTAAACCAATTAAAATCAAGGACAGTCGGACAAAAACACTGATGAAACGCTCCCTGAATGTTCGATTACTTTTGCTCGATTTTATTGATCACCCTTTGCTTATGACAGTACACTGTAAAAACTGTGGTGTTAAAACCGACACCAGTTGGTGTTAATAGAGGACCACACACTGAGGTGTTAAAATTACACCCTAAAGATTGAATGAACATAACACCAAAGAGTGTAAATGTAACACGCAAAGGTGTTGTAGTAACACATATAGGTGTTAAACTAACACTGTCAATTTAACACCGGTGTTAAAATTGACTGGTGTGGTGCTCTATGTACACCCGTTAACACCACAGTTTTACTGTGTATATGCACACTCCAACTTTTTATATGCATTCTCGAATTTTCTAGTAAAGATTTATTTTACAGTGAGAGGCACTTTCCTGAAGATTGTGAATCCGAAAATCCAAGATCAGAAACATAACTTTCTATAACAGCTCACAGGGAGCTACTTCGTTTTGACCCCACCCCTTTATAGGGCTTAATGCCCCCAGAGTGCACTGATCAGGTAGGTGGGGTCGACATGAGCGAGTTCCTGCACCGCTACACAGAACGTGTTCAAGAACACATTAAATGTTTTGAAAATGCCAATCAAATGACAATGAACATCTGGGAGGTCTTTGTCGAAATTATTGGTGAATTGGGACAGCGGTTCGTTCCAAGCTTCGGAGCTGACGAACAATTGCGAATATTTCGTTTGTCTTGAGTTCGGACGAACTGCTGTTTCCTACACTGACTTTTTGTTGTTGTTGTTCATTGCCATGAAGGGCGCTAGACAATACATTTTCTATTTTCTTGAAAGCGTATGCGCCGCGGTGCTAAAACTCACTCACATAGTTACATAGGATGTGTGGAATGTGAGTTGTCTATTGCTTTGGAAAGCTTTATCATGTTTATTACGCTATATAGAATATTGATTTTTTTTTGTAAGGTTATTGATGTGATAAAGTATCCTGATGGAGCCCCTGTGTCGACCATGCCGGACGAATTTTCCACCAATCTGAGCACAGCAAACACCAATGGCGGAGAGCAGAGGAAGAAACCATTCCTGCCGACAGTATCGTCCAAAGTCGGTGACGGGTAAGTTGAAGAATTTTGATTGAATTTCATTTAATTCAAAGAATTCGAATAAAACTGATGAATCTATTTCAACAAATATCGTCGAAAGATTGGGACTGGTAAGTTTGAACAGGCTGAACAGAGGAAGATATTGAAGTCCCGTGTCGCAATGAGCCAAAAATTCGAGGGGGTGAGATATGTCGTGTCGGGCAAAATATCTGAAAAGTTGCGAGCAAGCAAAAATTTCGACATTTTTATTTCAAAAAAAATTTTGATGAATATTTTGACATAATATTCAGAAAATAACATCATATTTAACCCTTACTTCTTCCTTTTCTTTTTTATTTTCTTTCCTTTTCTCTATAGCCAATGTTGAAGTAACTTGAATTACATTTTTGAGAGAGAAAAAATGGTATTGTTTATTGTAATACAAATATAGTGTTAGTTTTTCCCCCTTTTCATTATTCTATCTCACTTCCAGAGAAAGTGCAACCAACGGGGTCCATAATGGTCATCCGAGTCCACAAAAGGCCTGGTCAGACAATAAGGATCAAGAATAAAGCGCAAGATGATAATGCAAGAAATTATATCAAGTTTCTTTGTTAGGATTATCAAGATATTATGGTTCGTGGACTTGGATTGAAAATTCGAGTCTGAGCTCCATATTTCATATATATTCAAAAGTAAGCCAGTCTGTCATTTTTCATACGCCCACGAATTGATATCTGCATTCTCAGGGGAAAATGGTTCGACTTTGCATTTTATGAGGTGTACCCAAATACCACAATATGGTAGCACCTTTAGAAGTTCAACTTTGCACCTCTGTGATCTTTGAGAACCTTGGTATGTGCAACTATGCACCTTACAGACCAAAAAGGTGCACAATAGCAAAGTACGCCCAATGTGGCACTGGTAAAAATTTCTTCTAAAAAATAACAGAAAAATAATGAAAAAATAATTGGTAGAGGAAAATCTTTCAAATATTTATCAAGCTATTAGAATTTAATCTTTTGATCTGTGACGTCATATCCGGGCAGCTTCCCATGTATCGTGAATAAAAAAAAATCAATGAAATTTTCTCACAAAATAGAAAATGAGATTTCTTGCACCCGCTCCTGAGAGAAGAAAAAATTAAGTCATTGTGAACCATTAAAGAATTGAAATTCATGCATTTATATTACATAAAAACATGGGGTAACTGCTCGCATATAAATTAAAAATCTAAAATTTTATAATAGCTTACTTAATCTTTCATGGATTTTCCTCAAACCTTTACCAATATTTTTTCCTTGTGCTCTTTCTTTACGTTATAATGGCGAACAAAACAATAAATTATTATTTTCAGACAGTTATGAATGATCTGAGTGAAAAAGGAGCTGAAAAATCGAACTTGTACACAAACATGACAAAGAAAATTTGTGTCACAATGGGCTATCCATAGTTAAATCACATTTTTCGACTCGCGTCTAACCCGAGTTCAGAATACGGGCCAATGAATTTAAGATAGCTGTTCCAAATACAATTTTTGTTTGACATTAACATGGAAAATATATCGAGATCAACTACATTTCTCTCGGATAATGATTTATTCTAAATGGAAACAATGATAACACGTGTTTTATTTTTATTTCAGTAAACATTTTAATTTACAAAAGATATTTCCTCAAAAAAGGAAGATACATACGCATGTCGTAAAGCAAATACTAAAAGAAAGTACTGTTCCATTGATAATATTAAAGTAAAATTATGGATTGTACAATAGAAGTGATAAAGCAATTGGAATGTCACTTTCCCGGAACGATAGTTTGATGAAATTTTGTGAGTTCACGACTTTGATTAGTTGTTTATTGTTATTATTGATATAGTCCTGTTTTAGACAAGATCAACTTTAAGATCAATCTAAGAACTATAATTTGATCTTGACTCAACGTTTTACTTATTACCACCGCTGTTGTAATGACCGTTTCAATGATTTTGGAACCTGTACCTAAGACCTCATCGAGTTTGTCTTTCTCGCTCACCTTTGATGATAAAAAGTATGCACAGTTTATAGCACACCCTTGTCACCATGGCAACGTTTTATGTAAAAAGAATCAGTCGTATGTCCAGTGATGATGTATTCATTTGAAATCTTGTGATAAAGATTAAAAGAAAAGCCACAAAAGACATTTTTTCATACGACTCTATTATTATCAAACTTAACTTGATCGTTTGTCAGGTTTGTTGACCTATCTTGTCTAAAGTAAGAGCTGCGTCTTTTCTATTATATACAAATTCTTACCCTTCCTCATAGACAAAACAGTCCAGACTTTTCGCTGTACAATGCGTACGGACCTTAAGGACAGTATTTGATTTTGGAAAATACTTTTGGGTCCGTCTTAAACGCTGTCCTGCAATGCAAGTTTTGTGACATGATAATTTTTTGTTTACCTTTCGCATCTACAACGGGAACATTCAATCTAGCGTTTCTCATATCTCAAGCTTAGCGTCTGCAGTATAACAGTCCCGGAGTCAGGCCCCGGGCATGCTGTGATGACCAGTCTCGTACGTACATCTCACTAAATAATAATAATATGTCTATTTATATAGCGCAGTTACTATGTGCATATACTCAATTGCGCTTTGATACTTGGTATCATATTATTACCCCGGCTGTAGCTAAGCCGCCATATTAATAGGCGCTATAGCGTTCAAAGAATAAACCCTACAGGGTACCCATTCACCTCACCTGGGTCGAGTGCAGCACAATGTGGATAAATTTCTTGCCGAAGGAAATTACGTCATGGCTGGGATTCGAACCCACAACCCTCTGTTTCAAAGTCCGGAGACTAATCCACTGGGCCACAACGCTCCACAAAAGGCATGCATTGTGTCGCATGAAAGAACTTTGCAAACGAAACGCAGATCAAGGGCCCGTAACACAAAGCTTAGCAATGTTTGTATAACAGTTTTCTCCAATTGATCCTATTGACTATAATGTACAATCAATCGTAAACATGGAGTGTACGATTAATCACTAGTCTTTGTGTTACGGGACCCTAACTTCCGCGTCCTGATGTTTACGAAGAATGCCCAATGTTGAATGCAGGAAGCCACTATGTAAAGACGCATAGTGCCTTAATATCATGGTTTCTGCTAAAAGACGTAACACAGACTTTTGATTGATAAAGTACCTAACGCGTTTATATTAGCTTTTGTCGCACTGGAGCTACCTTCGCCAGTGTGTGACTGTAGAACAACCCTATTAGAAAACCTACTTGAACACAGTGTATACCACAGTGGGTGATTTCAAGTTCAGTGTTGACCTTTTCGTGTTGTGTCAATGTTTACACGACTATAACACCAAACATAAATTGAAGATGATCCCGAAAAGTCACTAGTTTTGGAGATGTCAAAAATATGATCTGGATCAGTTTCACAAACTCTGAATAAATTTTGGAGCTAGGGGAAGCAATCTAAATGTCAACACCAAGGCCAACATCGGACTTGAAATCAACCAGTGTGTTTATAGTGTGGAACAGAATAGATTTTAAGAAGATGGTATTGAAGGAAGAGTTCCTCATACTTCAAATGAGAGATGTCTTTGTTCCTTTGGAATTCTGCTCTGAGTTTGATCCGGAATTTGATGCAACCGGAGTTGATGAATAACTGCGAATACCTCGTCTTCCCCGCGTGCATGCCTCGCCGAAGGAATATAGGAAAGGGTTTACTGCCGAGTTTATGGGTATGATGAAAACGACGCACCATGCGTACATTTGCGTAGAAACGGAGACTGCGCCAGTTTGCGTGAGGATACCGAGGATGATGATCGGCATCCAGCAACAGAAGTCCGTACCTACAATCAAGGCCATGCGCGCGGCGAGTCGCATTTCCTGTTCCCTTTCAGGTGTGCGCTTTGCCCTGCGCGCCGTACGACGCGCGTAAACAAAGATGGCGACGTAGGAGAAGAGGATAATGAGAAAGCACAACAGATTTAAAGCAATGAATAGCAGGATGGCGTAATAAGCATATTTTCCGTTTGCTATATAATTCAAAGTATAGTCGACGTTTCCCGTTTCGTAATCGTACGCTTCGACAACTAAATCAACATCGGTGCTGCGAATAAGTGGAAGACCGAGGCAGACGTCCGAGTAGATATAGAAATAGCCTACCGCGTCCTCGCTCAAAGCAGAGGTAATGATCGGAGGCAGAATACCGGCTATGGTGGAAAAGATCCAGATCACGGCAGCCCAGATCTTCACTGACCTAACAGAAAGGTGGACTGGTCCGAAGGGGAAGACCACTACAAGAAGACGATCGATGCTGATAAGAGCCAGGATAAGAACAGAAGCCTCGCCGGACAACAAAGCGAGGATTCCAATTATTTTGCAGGGCAGCCCTTCCCGCCACTCAGAGGCATGGACGAAGTACTCTGACCCAAACGCTGTATCTGCCGCTGCCAAAACGAGCATATAAAGTCCTGTCAGCAGATCGGCCGTGGCAAGGTTTATAATCAGAATCGATTGAATTTTGACCGTCTTTCTGGCTCTCTTGAGGTCCCTTTGAGCCCGGAGTCGCATCACCAGGACGAATGCGTTCCCGAAAAAGGCCGAAGCTCCAAGGAGCCACATGCAAATGCCGAGAGCCTGGTATTCGAGCAGACCAGAGCAGGAGGAAAATCGCACAGGCTCGTAGTCAACGCACTCCTTCAGGTTGGCTACTCGGCAGCAAAGACGGAAGTCAGTAACATACCTATACAAAGTAGAATTTCAAGGGGAAAATTGTATGACTAACTTAGGAGGATTATTGTAGAGCAGAGTCAGGGAGGTCCAATTGATTTAATCAACGCTTCGTAGACTGTTATTCTTACCATTTTGTTCTAAGAATCCTCTGAACCAAAATCACGATACAAGTATCGAGGGTAACCTCAATGTATGGTTGAGGAAACTTGAAATGACGGATTATGAAGCTGGCCATGGTTTATCGGGCTCACCTTCAAGTCTTCATAGTTATTTTTTTACTGAGTAAGGAAAGGTAATGTTGTCATGTCAAATACACTAGCATCGCGGGACTACTCCCTCACCTTCTGAATTACAAAAAGTGTAAATTTGCAGCCTTCAAATTCAACACGTGGACTCATTTTGGGGTGCAGTTTTTCAACTTAATAATTATGCACCTTCAAGGGAGCAGTAAGAGACCCATTTTAGAATTTGCACAACAGGATTTTGGGGGTGCAAACTGGAATAAGACAGGGGCCGCGGAACCGGGGGGGGGGGGGCTGGGGGGCTTCAGCCCCCCCCAAAAAAAGTTACCATATGATTGTGATTTTTAGCATGGTCAGCCCCCCCCCCCCCACTTTTTGCTCAGCCCCCCCACTTTGAAAACCGTTCCGCGGCCCCTGTAAGAGGTGTATTTGCACCTTTTTCTGCTGAGGGTGCAAATTGCACCGAAAAGGTGAGGACAATGTTGCACGTAGGGTGTGAACTTGAACTCTTTTTCTTAGTGTGAAGGATCAATAGTTATGTTCCATAGTTCGGTACGGGTATGTAACATATACCGTCGAGGACAACAACTATAAGCGGAATATGTTGAAGACAAGTACTTACATAGATTCAAGTCCTTCCAAGCCTTCGAAGATCTCTAACGGAAATTGCTGTATTTCTGATGTTGTCAGGAACCTGAATGGAAAGGCAGTGGAGAAGGGTTTGAATAGAAACATTATGCGAAAGTCATGCCGGCGAAACCGACCCACCAAACCGACCAACTGAAGCTATATTATTGTTACTTTTATTACTATTGTTATTACTATCATCATCATAATTATCATTTGTATTATTACGTTTTTATGATCACTATTATTATTATTATAATTATTATCATCACCATCATCGTTTTCATTTTTCTTATAATTATTATCATTATATTATCATTTCATTATTATTCTTATTTTTATTATTATCATTATTATTATCATCATCATCATTGTTTTTATTAAGAAGTGTACGCATAGCTATTGAGAGTGCATGCTTACAACATTTCCATTGATTTGAATATAGGATGAAAGAGTATAGGTGAAAAGTTGCCTTGCTCACGGGCATAGGTGCCGTAATCCCCCACCCTCCTCGAATAAAAGCCCAAGACCTGTTTGAGGTTATTTTCTTCCTAAAAAAAGAAACTTTTATCGTGTTTGAACATGTTAACTAGGTATTTCTTTTAAAAATAAATAAATACTCACAAAACTCTGAGTTGAATTAAGTCGTAAAATGTTCCCTCCGCGATAACAGAAATTAAATTGTAATCCAGATTTCTGATGGGTGAAATGAACGAGAGGAAACCAAGGTGTTAATTTATTGGTGGACAAGTTAAGACAAAAGCCCATAAAGAGGCGCGTGTATGCAACGCAATATAGTTCAGTGGCCCCAGGCATGCATGGGTTAAAATATATATTAGCTTCGAAAATATTCAGGATTATCTTCTGTTTCATAAATTTAATCTCAAATAGTTCGGATTGGATATGATTCAGAATAAATGCGGCTCGTCAAAAGAAATTGAGTTGATAGATTAAGAAATAATTGGCGTACGAGTGGAAATCAAGTCCTTTGACAAGCAACATTATTTGCTAAACCCCTTTTTTTAAATTATTATAAAACAAATGAGATTGGATGGTCAAAGAGGAGTTATTATCTTAGAGAACGAGTCCTTTTAGGACTCGAGCCGATTTAACCCCTCTTTGATTTCAGTCCTGAAATGCGGCTTCTTCTTATCCTCGAACTTTCAAACAATTTAAAAAGCTGCATCCGGTCCGCATCCAGGAATTCGTGAATGGTGCTGAATGAGTAGTTGCAAAGAGGCTTACTTCAAAAGACGCCTTACCCAAAATATAGATATGTCTTTTGGGTTATGTACATTTTCTGACAAATCATCTACACAATATACCGAACAAATTAAAAAAAAAATGTATATAATAATGTTGATCTTCTGGCTTTTTCTCAAAATTTAACCTTTTCCTTTATGGCGAAGTCTAAATTAATCGTTTAATAAGTGTGATACAGTCATAGTGCCATGATGCCATTATATTTCAATTTTAAAACTGCTCACATATTTATTCAAAATAAAATACTCACAATGACCTCAGATCGTGTAAACCATCGAATGAGCCTGATTCGATAACGGTGAGTTGATTGTTTGCCAGTGACCTGCACACAAATCAAATCAAACATCAAACACACATAGGGAGCTTTCCATTAAAAGACTTGCTGGATGTTTTATCCCACAAACGACAAAGGCTGTTTTATATTCAGTAGTTACCAAAGGAACGAACTGCGCTTCTCAGCCAATCAAAATCAAGGAATGATGGTCAGATCTGACAACTTCTCAAAATGCTGGTGAAATGGCCGCGCCTGATATCGACCGGGGTAATATAGGAGCGCCTTCTATATTATTATATCAACATTATTTTGTAACCAAATTGACTGTAAATGTGATGGCGAATACAAATCTGCATTTCTACTTTTTCTTGATTTCGATTGCAGACCATACATTTTGTTGAAATATAAATGGAAAAGAACGAATATGAATATACATGTTCAGGGGAAATTTGCTCGAACAATTCATTTTTCTTTTACAACATCCAAGCGCTGTGCGATGTCTGAATGTGACGGAAACGAGTGCGATACAAGCAGACATAGTATTGATATAGTCTTCGCGATGACACGATGGTGACGATTATGAATATAACAAACCTGACGATTGTAATGATGAAGGTTATGAAAATAATGAATAGTAAAATAAAAACATAAATATACTTACAGCGTTATTAACCTTGTTAAACGGGCGAAGGAATCAACCGTTATGTTATGTATAAGATTATCATCCAGGTTCCTGGCAATAAGAACACAAGACAATCACTAATATTACTGATCGGTGAAAAAAAATTAAATAAACAACAGTTAAAAGATCTAGTATTTCGCAGGAATAAAAGTATTTAATGCAAAGAACAGGGTTTCAAGTCGACATACATGTAGTTACTTTGCAATTTGCATGATCATATTGCGTAGTTCTAATGAAATTTCAGATATTGTTAGATGATAATAATCAGTATTTTTCAAAATAAATCAAATTTACATATTTTCATAATGAATATTTTAATGAGGTTTGTATTATAGATCAAACTGTAAGAACCAATAATATTAAATATAGAAGCAGGATTTGCTATCAGAAATCCACCTGGGGGCCTGTTGCAGAAAGAGTTGCGTTTAAAACGCAAGTTTAAATAAACCCCTCAAAAGAAGTTTGGAAATCTGAGTTTGGCCATTAATTTTTCCCAACTCCCAATTTTACACAATGCATATTTGAGTTCATTCAAAAGATCATTTAATTCTCTTTAGAATGATACCATGCTTGTTATGATCATGCCATCACGAAAAGAGCAGGATTCAAAAGTGTTGGATGATGTCTGAATTGAAAAGCTGCAAAACGAGCAAAAAATGTTTGGAAATCTGAGTTTGGCCATTAATTTCTCCTAACTTCCAATTTTACACAATGCATATTTGATATCATTCAAAGGATAATCTTATTCTCTTTAAAATGATACCATGCTTGTTACGATCATGTCATCACGAAAAGAGCAGGATTCAAAAGTGTTGGATTAGGTCTGAATTGAAAAGCTGCAAAACGAGCAGAAATAGTCATGAAGGGTCAATACAGAACATGGTTCTTTCGTTTGTGTCAATAGAGATGAGAATCCATTCAAATCAAGACTCTGCTTCTTCATTTTTATGTTTTGTTGTGGTTTATGTAGTGATGGTACTGTGAGATAACATGGTTTGAGTCTTGGTTTGAAATACCCATGCATGTTTGTTTGTTTGTTATGTGTTTGCTTGTGCAGAGGTGTGTTTGATTCCATATTAATGTTGATGTTAAGGTGCATGAAAACAATTAAAAGAAACCGCTGTGAAACTCATTCATCACCACTGAAAAAAGAACAGTGACTTTCAATATTGTCATTTTGCAACTTTTGAATTTTGACCTTGCCCCATATTCGAGGGCACTGCACCTCCATGTGAACCATAATCATATCATGTAGGGTATCATTTTAAAGAGAATTAAATGATTTATTCATTGATATTAATGTAACATTGATATCTATTAAAACCGAAGAGGGATTATAGATCAAAGTCATATTTCCAAACTTTTTTTGCGAAGTCCCGAACACGGGTTCGTTATTGGTTGAAAATCAAGTTGCGCAAGATTTTTTGAGTTTCGTTGGATCGCAACTCTTTCTGCAACGGGCCCCAGTACTTGCAAGTGGTACCATTATCAGGATAAATATGACAATGCAATGTTGCTTGTTGTGCTGTTTTTTTTTCAAATCGACAATAAAATACTTACAGGTATTCCAGAGATGAGAGTCCGCTAAACATTCCTTCAGTCAGGGTATCCAATGTACTTCCTTGCAGAACCCTTCAACAAAATCACAAAGAAGTAGTATTAGAACATATAAATATATGCGAATTGAGTAACTAACTTCACAGCATTGCATCTTTATACTTATAATTCTTAACTGCTGCAAATTGCTTTTACATTGTAATTTATTTGAAAAAAAAAACAATTATACAATTCTATGAAACGCCGTTGTCCCCTAGAACGGTAGAAGTATGCACGCTGCATTACGCGACAGTGCGCTGTAGCGTAATGCAGCGTCCGGTGCAGCGTGCATGTACAATGTACTTCTGCATCGCCTTTACAGGAATTTTCTGCACTATATTGATACCGCCTTTACCGACAAAAATATATTTCCTTCAGATTTTCAGTTTATTTTTTAACATAGACATGGGGTGTAACATCTAGAAGTGATATAGAATCATATCCTATAGGTTTCTATTAGGCGGAAAAACTTTTTTTTTAACGCAGCTAAGCTCAGATGACATGGTGGAGAACATCAAAATAGGATCGGTTGCTTGGAAAAGTAATTATTGGATTCATACTTACAGTGTAAGTAGAAAGGAATTCTGTGCAAAGGCATTTTCCTCGATCTCAAGGTGAAAATGTTCAGTCAGTGGAACAGGTGAAACAATACCCCTGATGAAAGATGAAACAGAATCAATGGGAGAATTTGTTATATATTGACAGACAAAAAATGTTTCTTTGAATTTATACACACTAAATAAAGATTGCATACAATATAAAATAATAACATGATAACTAATAATATCAATGGTCTATATAGACGTTACTGACTATAGACTGACACCCACCCCTCTCCCATTTAACTTTCTTTCCCGGAGAAACAAAGCGTGTGCGCATGCGTAGTGTGCGTGGTGTGCGTGGTGTGTGTGGGAGAATTCCTTAATTCTTAAATTCTTGTCAAGTCAAAGGGACCGAACGTTGCTTAAATCCTTGTTTTCATGCTTTACCTTATTTTCACACTCCTTTAAAAACAGTTTACCGAATATTGGGTGAAATGGGAACATGTATGCTTACTGGGTAAAATGGTAACAAATACTTAAAGCCTGCGTTTTGCCCAATATGGGAAAAAAGTACACAACAAACATGCTTGTTCTCTTTTTAACCAATATTGGGTAAATTTTTATTCAATCTTTTTTAGAGTGCATCGAGACTGAGGTTCCTATTTATTGATATCCTTAAAAATAAAAATAAAAAGTCCCAACTACGAAAACGATTACAAACCCCGACCGATGGTGTTTCATTGGTAGTATATCTTATCGGTCTGGGGTCGGTTTTGCCAGTATACCACTGGAGAGTTATACCATGGATCTAGAAGGTCCATGCTTACACCGATTTTCATCTCTATCTTACTGGAAAAGTGGTAACAAAAACTAAAAGTAAAACTAAAACAAACAAAAAACGTGAAAGGAAAAAGATTACAAGGATAAGTTTTAAAGAAAAACATTAAAGAAAAACTCAACCATTTCCTAAGCTTCTTGTGAGCTATCTTGCGATTCCTCCTCTCACTGTGTCTTTGTCAAAAACAATTAATATTTTTACCTTGTGATGATGTAGAAAACGAGGATACATAGTCCGAGGGACGGAATATTGAGGAAAATGCGATATAGGACTATATAATTCACTGTACATCTCTTGAAACGATACTTTAAATAAACATGGAAGCTTGATCTAAAAATTTGTTTGAACAACATGACCCTGTGTGTATTTTTCATCTTGGATGCCTTTCAAAGTCGAAAATGAAGGCTGATTAGTGCGATATCTTTCCTCCAGCGAACTATAATTGGTGGCGCCCTAAATATCACATCGGAGGCTCTTTTTTTTTGGGGGGGGGGGAAGCGTCTCTCAAATAAGGTGCTTTTTTACCCCTGTACGTGTTCAGGCACCCCATTTTGCACCATAAGCAGATACCAATCTGCAGAGTTGTACCCTTTTACAGGGAAGGTTCAATTCTGCACCCTTTCAACGCAAATAGCCTGCATCCCTAAAATTTGCACCACTTAGTGTACAAACAATACAGAGTGATGCATAATTATTTTCATCTTTTTCATGTGGATTTACAATTGATATTTAGGGAGCAGACTTTCTTAGTTTGAGTTGATATTATGATTTCACAGGGAGGGGGCAAGATTTGTTCCAAATATCGAAGGAGATTCGGTCGGTTTTACCGTATAACTTACAGCGTATTAACGTAGGGAATGTCGGATGGATTCAAAAGAAGAGTTGATCCATAATTCGTAGTACTCGATGTATTGCTTATGACAACGCCTTCTCTTACATCTACAAGGCCACTAGAAAAAGAAAACGATCGAAAAACATATTAACTGTTATATCTTAAATGGGTTGATTTTCACTGCAAAATGTCTCGTAATTCCAAACAACACTGAAATTGAACATTAATATATAATGATGAGCGAACTAACATTACAATAAATTCATTTGGTTAAATTCATTTGTATGCGTATAAAAAAGTTATAGCATCAAGTTGGTTACACATTAAATTAATAGTCAATAATATTCATATGAACTTGGGACATGAATATTGTTTAATTGTACACTCTAAAAAATGTTGGGCAACATACGGTCCACACAACAATTGGTTAAAACTTTATCCAATTCTGGGTAGTTTTACACCAATAATATGTGCTTTGGGTGAAAACTACACAGTATTGGTTGAAAACTACCCAGAATTGGATAAAGTTTTAACCAATTGTTGTGTGGACCGTATGTTGCCCAACATTTTTTAGAGTGTAATAATAGGCCATATAGAGATAACGTAATAGGCCTGCAAATAAAAAGTGGTGAGATGGCAATCAACAGCTCGCTCATTGCATACCCAAGCTGGAATGCATAGACTGAACTCTCTTATACCACCGTCACACTTATTCGGAATCAGCAGGAATCGAGCAGAACCAGCCGGAATGAAGAACTTTCAAAATTCGTGCTACATTCGGGAGGGAATTTGAAATTTTCACTACTTTTGCAAAAATGTCGTTCAAATACTTAACGTCCCTCGATCCCGCCTTGAATGATTCTTGCACATTTCGGGTGTATTGACTGTCGAATGCAGCTCGAATACAGTCGGAACACAGGAAGAATATTAAGAATGCTGTTAGAATGTCGTAAGAATATGTAGAATGCAGTCAGAGAGCAGTCAGAATGCACTTCGAATGTCGTTCGATATTTCTCCACTTCGAATGCACTTCGAAAGTTTTGAACATGAGCAAAACATTCGGGGCGGTCACAAGAATGGACCCGAATGTCTGGAATGCACTCAGAATGCAGTCAGAATTTTTAGAATGCGCTTCGAATATCCAGGAATGTACCAAGAATTTTCATTCCGACGGCATTCCGGCTCATTCCGCCTCTATAGTGTGACGGGGTTTTACTGACATAATGAAGGACTCTAGTGCCGTGACTGCTTCATTTTCACCCGTTTCGGATTTGTTTGCAGTGCTCTGCTTGGTCTTCAAATTTTACTTCATAGTATTTTTAACATGTTTAAGGTTGGAGGAGACCTACCACTGGGGTCGGTTGCAGAAAGAGTTGAAATTAATCCCAACTTGATTTTAACCAGTCACACGCGTCTTTCGGATTTGTGTCTGACTTTGCGTTGTTTGATTCTTTTGTTTTAATTTGATTTTAAACGCAACTCTCTTTGCAACTAGACCTAAATGAAACGGCCTATCAAGATCATCGTTGCATGTGCATTTTGCCCAGTAGACTAACGAAGGACCAATCGGATTTTTCCCCTTCAAATTAGCTATTAATCGCCCACCTTTTTGTTGTGGGGGGGTGGAACCCGGGGGGGGGGGGGGCACTTCCATTGACGAGTGGATACCATGCGCGACCATGGGGTCTCGAAAAGCACCCTAAACACGTATTTTCCATATTCTGAAAATTGAAAATGCACCCCTTAACAAGTATTGGCGTCTGAAACCCTATCCGTAACAAGTATTGGGAACAAAACGATACTCTTGGCAAGTATTCCCTGAAATGAACCCCTAAGCAAGTACAGCGATATTAATTTTATTGTTATGTCACGGGTCCGTCGGTCGTCGGTTTTACCTTTACACTATACGGCCTCACCTTCCAGACCTCGCGCAAATCGGACTCTAAACACGTAGTGTTGGGGCAAAAGGACATCCTTTATAAAACATTTTAATTTTGTTTTATCATCCCCGCAAATTTGACCCTAAACACGTAGCTTTCCTAGCAAAATAGATACCCTTTTTCCATTATTTTTGTGTTTTTGACAGCCTTATCACGTTACGTAGGTAACGTGCCCTATCTTGAAAAAGACATCCTTTTTACGTGTTTTTTGGGTCGCGCATGGTATCCACTCGTCAATGTAAGTGGCCCCGCCGGGGGGGGGGGTGGAATCATTGGCGGCGGAAGGCAAAAAATTTATGGGGGGTCCACCTGAAATTTTGGGATGGACACAGGTAAATAATTTGACAAGCAAAAAAAAAAGTTATCAACCAAAATTTTAGGGGGGGCAACAAAAAATTTAGGGGGGATCCATCTGAATTTAGGGGGGGGGGGACGCAGGAAAAAAATGACTAGCAAAAAAAAAAAAAAGTTCTCAACTAAAAATTTAGGGGGGACCGTCCCCCCCCACCTCAAATTTAGGGGGGAGACAGGTCCCCCCGCTTCCGCCGCCTATGGATGGAATCTACCCAAACTTACAATTGCAACAAGCGCGGGTGTACTATTGGTTCCACTTCACTGCCATCTCCTACATACTCAGAGCAAATCATGGTGAGGGCGTCACAAAGGCAATTCGCTGGACATGGATCAACTGTAATAAAGAAAGATCGGTACAATCGCAAAATCACGATCATGACAGGGATAGAATACTAACAAATTTACGTGGTACGCCATAAGGTCCGATGCAATAAGTTCGCAATATTCATGAAACTTTCCAGTTTGTTGTGAACTTTATATACTGCACTTATCTTTTTAACATATCTATTTTTTATCGTAAATCATCAAGAATCGCTTAATGTTTAGGCCTACAATATATTGATATGATCACAATACGAATGAAAGAAAATAACACGAATGTATGTTAGGAATATAAAGACAAAGAAAGGGGAGGCAGAGCATTATATAAAATATTTGTATCACTTATGGGACACAAGTTTATGAGCACAGGTGGGTGTTTCATAAACCTGATCGTAAGTTAAGAGCGATTTTAAGAAAGACTGGTGAATTTCCTCTCTTGTGGTAAATGGTGTACTCCAAAATGCTCATTGGCAATGGTTTAGAGCGTAAGAGAGGTTCACCAGTCGATCTTAACGATAGTAGTTTGGCCACACCACCAGTATACAACCCTCTTACCACACTTACATGCATGTTTACTATTCAACATTGCCAACATCAAGATTGTAACTTTATAAAACCTGATAAATGGAAGATTCGTTATTTCTCTGACCCTCTAAATAGAGAAATAGTTTTGGCGTCCATGCAGCGCAATTTATAATTTTCTACTTGTCAAACTGCAGATCTCATATTTGGATAACTCTAGTGCACTGCAAAAACACCGGTGTTGATTTAACACCAGTCCGTTATCCATATCGGTCCACACCAGAGAGGCGTGGAAACAACACCATTTAAGAATCAAACCGATATTGGTTTAACACTAATTGGTGTTGCTTAAATGCCGAATTTGTGTTAGCCTATAAACACCGAACCGGTGTTGTTTCAACACCTCTCTTGTGTGGGCCGAACAACGCCGCGGCGTTTTGCAGTGTGTAGACCTCCATAAATCTTTATATAAAACTTGCAGTTAGCCAAAAATATTTTATATATGAAGTTACAGAAGTGCAATGACATCATGGACAATAATGTGGTGGTGATAGTTTTTATCTTGCAAAGTTTCAAGTTATTTTACAACAAAGTAAGGGACGACGATTGCTGGTTGAAAATGTTTTATGCTTACCACATAGATTAGCAATGACTGTTGCATTGCGCCCCCGATTGGGGCACAGTTCGCTGGCGAGACACGAGCCAGTCGGAGTGTAACAATCCTCGGAGTAAGGGCAAGGTGCCTGTATATCGGCCGATGGGCCATCGAATATTGTCACTGCACAGACGTGCATCCCTGTATCAAGGAGAGAGAGAGAGAGAGAGAGAGAGAGAGTATAGGATGAGGAGGGGGAGGAAGAAGAAAAGTATGATTATGTGAAATCTGGGGGCCGTTTCATGAAAGTTGTCAGCACTGACAAGTTGTCTTTTTCCGACAGTTACCATAGTAACAGTCAAAGGCCAGTGCCTCTCAGCCAATCAAAACCTAGGATTTAACTGAAATTAACATGAAATACCCACCTGAAGTCAATTTATCTGTGAACGATCGGGGGAGTAGACAACGAGGGTAGGTAGGGGATACAATCATGTAATCCCCCTCCCCAAGTTTCCAGTTGAAGATGCTTTCTATAACCAACCCCCTTCCCCGGGTTCAAGCCTCATTTGTTTGGCCAAAACCGTGTACAAATACGTGAAAATTACCATCTGTTTGTGATTTTTTTTTTCTTAAGCCTCCACTTTCAAAGGCGTTACTCCGCTTCCTTGGCCCCTGTGCAATTAAGCGAACAGATTATTAGACAGGAATGTCAACTTAAATTCATGTGGTATTCGGCGCTTTTTGTGGCAAGAATATGTGAAATAAATAATTGTCATGTTTTATAATCAATTAATTGAGAGTGGGATAAACACCATTAACAGTGATCGTTGACAAGAATTATCACTGCCATACAGATTGGGGGCGCCTTGGGGCCATGGGCTCCCAAAAGTTCCACGACCAAGAAAGAGGGGACGAGAAAGGCAAAGAAAGGGAATGAAAAAGGGGTTACATATCGTGCTATTTTCTGAATAACATTTAAATCTAACACAAAAAAATGGTAGGGATTTTTTTACCTGACTGCTAAAGAAAGCATCAATGCTTGAAAGAAAGCAATCGAAGGACTGACTGCTTAAGGTCCTCTCCGAGGGATCTGGTAAAGAGGATTCAAACGCTTTTCCAAAGGTCACTAGCGCACCAAAAGAATCCGAACCCCCTGCTCTACTGACTGAGCTATCGCGCCTCAATCAACTAAGATTTTCAATTGAAAAAGAAAAAAAATTGCTCGCTCGCTTCGCTCATGCAGCATGTGCCCCACATTTTATTGTTCGGCTCATTACGCCATTCATAATTATCTCCTGTTTGAATCACTTACCACAGTACATTTCATCGTCTGCTTGAGGACAATCAATTATACCATCACAAACATACCATGGTTCTATGACGTCATCAGAACCGATGCAAGGATATGGACGATACGTTTCTGCTACCGTGCTCTCTGACGTTTGGTTCATTGCAACTGTCAAGGGAAAAAATATAAGAAAGAAAAAATATTAACAAAATAAATCACGATACACGATTTTTCTTAGTTATCTATGCAACTTTGAAATGATTTTACAATACTTATTGTCAGTATAATAATTATGTATGCAATTACATGATTATCAATTCTTTACATCATTTTGTTATAGGTTTTTTGTTTAAGCCAATCATTAGGATCATGATATTGCCGTGTTTCTGTTGTTCAGATTTTAATGATATATGTTTTAATCATTACAATACGGCAATATTCAAAGTCCGTTCAGAAATTAACATTTATTCTGAAAAAAAGATCGTGTAAAGAAATTGGAACATATCAAATAACATGCTCGAACAACATTAAAACGGCAAAAAAGTTTAAATTTTAGTTGGGGATGCCGCGTGGAGAAAGGGGTAAATTGCCAATTCGTCTACTGCCAACTCGTCCACTCAACACCTGGTCTATACTTTCATTTAGTCTAATGCCATTCCGTCCATTAACATTTCGTCTACCAACAATTTGTTCCAGTAACCATTTGGTCCAATCATCACTTCGTCTAATCACCATTTCGTCCATGACCAATTCGTCTCATAACCAGTTGGTCTAATATCCATTTCATTTTAATTCATTTTGCATAACAAACACTGATTCCAAATAAAGCAAATGGTATATGGACTAAATGGCTATTGGACCAACTGGTTATTAGACGAAATGGTGAGTGAACGAATAGGTAATTAGACCACCGATGTGGATAGTGGACGAACTGATGGTAGACCAAATGATAGACGAGTTGGCAATTGGACGAATTGGAAATAAACCGTGGAGAAGGGTGGGGTGATAATTGAAGTACATGTATAACAAAAAATATACTGACCACAGCAGCCTCGTTGTCCACACTGTGTCTCAAGTTGTGATGTTGGGCATCTCGACCCCAGAGCACCCATGTTGCTGGACACTGGGATATCAGAGCAGCATTCGGCATCCTCCACCTGAACTAGGTTTTTTTGTCCTGTTTTTTTTTAATAAATCAAATATCACTAATAAAAGAAATTGTAGATTGAAGAAGATTATGGCTAATATCAGGGAATTGCCTATATTCAAGAGGATAGACGTGATGGACAAGGGGGCTTGGTTATTAAGAGTTAAACAAAATATCAATAATATTTCGTTGACACTTTTTTCTCTAGAAAGTAGGCCCTATACAGAACACATTTGTGTAAACAAAACAACAACCACAAAAAAAAAACATTCGAAGCTACAATTTTAAAAGAAGGATATTAGATCATTTAACGCTGATTGAAATTTAACGGAGCAACATATGTATTTCGTTTCAAGATCAGCAGTATATTGACATGATCTTAAATTTAAAGTACAGTAATGCCATTATACTGTTTTCCATCATTTCGATGGTGCCTTTGATGAAGTTAATCAACATTGGTGTACAGATGGTGGGGGCTTGAGGGGCTTGCCCCTTCCCAATATTTCACGACCAAGACAAAAAAAAAAGAGAGAACAGGAAAGAAAAGGAAATAAAGAAGGGTGAAATATGATATTATTTTCTGAATTGTATGTCAAAACCAATCACAAAATTTGATTTTTTTTTTTAAATAAAAATGTCAAAATTTTTGCTCGCTTCGTTTGCGCTTTATTTTAGAAATACTTTTTTTGGGGGTGGGGCTCATTACGCTACTATGTCAACATGTCAAATGCTCTACAGTTATTTATGTCCATTGTGAAACGTGATAGCAGTTTCAAACACATACACCGAATTGCAAGCGAATGATAAGCAAATGACCTGCATGGGAGTATAGTAAACACAATATGGACAAATACCTATTCACAATTTTTTTCTTCATCTCTATTTTCCATTATTGTATTGATGATCTTTGTGGCTGCAGTGGATCAACAAGTTTGATAACAATAGTGGTATTTTGTAGACAAAACACCGCGTTCCTCTTTCCGAAGCATTTGATGTCGACGCCCTTTAATATATATTTTTTTCATTGGACCACAACAGCGTTGTCCTGGAAAGGACATCAATTTCTGTTTTAACCAGAATTGATGAACAAGTATATATTTGTTGGCTGAAATAACGATATATATTTCGTAATCTTGTAAAAATCTACCAGCGTAACATGCTTTTTACAAAAATCTGTTTATTTCAACAACAAATATGCTTGTTACCGAAGTTTGAATATATATTCATTTTTAAGTGATTAGGAATAGTTTACCATTGCAAATATAATTAACGTAAAAATAACTTGTACGGTCTCTACAAGCATATAGGGGTTTTTAACATTTAATAAATATGTTTTTGCAATACATGCACATGTAGTTACTGAATTGTTTTACCATTTATTGTTGAAAATAGAAGAATCAGAGCTACCGCAAACTGACTTCGAAAAGAATCCATTGTCAAGAATCTGTATAAGAGAACAAATATAGGACCTTTGAATACAACCTGTCTTGGAACCTACCTTAGAATCAGAGATGCAAACAAACATTTAGAGGTGACATCGATTGGTAGAAAACAGATGAGTATATACATAAATTTATTATGAAAGGGGTGTTACAGTAGCCCTGTGGGAGTAACCTTAGTATTTCATGTCGGCATTATTTAAGACAAGAAAAAAAAAGGTTTTTGTGACGATTGTTTCGGAGATCACGCATATCATGCATAAATGCCTTTAGACTATACATGATACAAAATGATAGCCTTGAGGAACACCCTTTTCAATTATAGAATTGGGTCAGTGATACGTGATACACATGCTGAAGATTTTCAGAATAGTGAGTGGCATTATAGAGGATCGACCGGCTCTCTCCAACTGTGTGTTTGCTATACATGTAGAATTCGTAATGGGCCAAAAGTTATTTACTTACAATCAAATAAAACATTTTATTGGAATACATATATACAACAAAGGAGTAAAAATACTATTCGAATAGAAAACGAAATACCAAAATGGGCGGGGCCACGGAACTGCAAATGTAATACTATATATACTGAGCTGGGGAGACAATGGACGTATAAGAAGAAAATACAAAGAAGGAAAAATATCATAGCACTGAAGCACTGAAGCACTGGTGTAATTTTCCTCATTTTTATGGTATTTTAATGTATAATTCTTGTATCCTATTACCTTATCATTCTCACATTCTCCTTGCACTCCATTCTTTTAAGGATATGGCCCGGGGGGCAGTCAAATGTATTGCTGTACACATGCGTGGCCAAATTATTTACAAACACCCCCTAAACGAGTTTTTCGCGGGCTTCATTTACACATTTTGGCCCCTAAACAAGTTGTCGCCAGAATATGACCCCTAAACAGGTTTAGTACAATCGGGAAGAACCCGAACACGGGGAAAAAGCTTGGGAAAAAACATACCCTAAACACGTTTGGCTAGTCTTTAAAAAAACGCTTTGAAAAAAATACCCTAAATACGTTTGAATCCGCGATTGACCATTGACCAGTTTTTCAAAACAACCTTTCTTTTGAAAAATCCAAAACTGAAAAAACACCCCTTTAAACGCGTGTTATTGGTCACGCATGTGAACAGCAATATATATTTGACTGCCCCCCCCCCCCCGGGGGGATATGGCAATTTGAAATCAAATTATTATCCGAATTCATGAAATATATTATTTATTTGTTGATATCGATAACGTGTAAATTGTGCACTGTGTCGAAAATTGCAGCCCTTCAAACACTGGAGAGTAAATGGGGGAGGCTTGAGGCAATGGAACTCCCCAAATTTTCACGACCAAGGAAAAATAAGGGAAAGGAAAGGAAAAGAAGGAGAAATATGATATAATTTCCTGAATATTATGTCCAAATCTATCCCAAAATTAGATTTTTGTATTTAAATGATCAAACTTTTTTGCTCGCTAAATGCTTTTTAGGAATTTTGCCTTTTACGGCATGTCTGGCCCCCCTCCAACTTTTTGACTCCTTACGCCGTTACTACCATTTTTTTCATTTATAAGCTTTATTGGTCTTACAATCACGAATATAATATTTGTGGCACATATCAATATTTGTCCCCACTGGATGAAACTCCAAAGAAGAAATGAATACAGCATTGAACATGCTAAAAAGAGCCCCCCCCCCCTTGCTCCTAAATCAAGTCAAATCAATTCTTTCAAAATCAAATGGTCACTTACGCAGACGAACATTAATATTTCTTTTTCTTCATAAATGTATGAAACTGTGTTTAGGGGGAGCGAACGAATGTATCTCTGACTTTTAGTGAGATTGGTTAATATTTTGGTTTAAATTCTTGACCTTATTTCAAGACGGTTGTTTTCGCTTATGCTGGTATATACTGTACACTGTATTACATATGCGTGAAATACAAGTGCAATGAGAGAGGGGAGACATTGCTCATGCGATGCAACTCATATTTCACTCTGGCATTATAACAATAACGAAATATATATATATAAATATATACGAGTATATAAGTATTACAAAAATAATCTACGTTATCGTATTCTCTACAAATCTACAGACCTACCTTAAAATAATAATATAAGCTCAGGCTGGGCCATCGACACAAATCCTTTTAATCGACCATGTTGACCTCGCTATATATATATATTTGATTCGAATAACAATCATGACAATGGAACATACGTATCAAAGCAGGGTCGTACGATTTTTTTTTTTTTTGCTGGGGGGGGGGGGAAGGGGCAGGACGCACAGAAAAAACTCGAAAACAGGAGAGCAAAGCGACCGAGCTTGTCATTTGGGCGCTTTTACATTTTTTCATATTGAAATTGAAGGATTTTGTGCATATTGGTGAATTTTGTGAAACATTTTCATAAAAAAATGAAAGTTTTCAAATTTTAGGGGGAACAATTGCCCCCTGACCGCCCCTTCCTCGGTGCGTACGGCCATGAATCAAAGCAATCAATTATAACAAAAATGAGCTTAACCATTAGTTTGTGCAAGCTAGTGATATCGGGCTCTGCTTTATCATTTATATCATGTTATAACATGGTGAAAGGCGAGCGAATACAGAGTGGTACGGTAGCACTCTATATAGTCACGTTGCGTGAAGCGCTTTAACATCAAAGCAATCTCGCTCTGAACACAAAACGAAGTCCTGTGTAAATACTGCTCTTTTGTCACGTTTGTATTCGAGAAAGTTTACTCACCGGTCTATTTGCATTCATCTGTGGACATGCAGATTGCGAACGAGACGGTTGTTCAATGTAAGTTATTCCGAAATAAAGTTAGTTACAGAGAAACTCCCAAAACTAATAACCGATTAATGTATAAGAATCACATATGCCTACTTACCATGTACGGTTATCAGCTCAGAGTCCTGAAAATAATACTCCCATTTTATTTTCAGGAGCACTTTGAATCGGGTCAGTAAGGATGAATTCAAAATATTATGAATCACAAAACCATTTTTTTTCCATTCTTCTGAGGGGAACTTGATGAACAATAGATGCAGATAGCGTGCGTAACGATGTATTCATACATCAACCTTTAGTGGATTATTTACCATGTCACGCTTCATTGCCAAAATTTTTTGTGTGACGTCATTTACGTCACAATAGGATTCATAATTTCTTTCATTTGTCAACTGATATATAGAATAAAAATGGGCGTGAATGGGTCCTCATTTTGGCGTATATCAGTAGCTTAGCCTCACAGGAATGAAAAAAACGCATACATTCGTAATTCCGAAGCTTCGTTATTCCGAAGGTTCGGATATTCCGAAGGTTCGTTATTCCGAAGGTTCGTATTTCCGAAGGTTCGTAATTCCGAAGGTTCGTTAGTCCGAAAACGAAATGAGGTTCGTAATTCCGAAGGTTCGTTAGTCCGAAAACAAAGTGAGGTTCGTAATTCCGAAGGTTCGTTAATCCGAAAAAGAAATGAGGTTCGTAATTCCAAAGGTTCGTTTGTCCGAAAACTAAATGATTAACTAACCTTATTTCGTTTTTTGGACTAACGAACCTTCGGAGCAATGAACCTTATTTCGTTTTCGGATTATCGAACCTCCGGAATAACGCCACTAATGTTCGGATTAACGAACCCTTTTACGTTTTCGGATTAACGAACATCGAGGTATAGGTAATTTGCGTGTTTCGGAATTACGAACCTTCGGAATAAAGAACCTTCGGAATTACGAACCTTCGGAATTACGAAGTGTAACCGAAAAAAATATAGAGATATCAACCATGTCAGTAATAAACCAAAAGGAGGAATCTCTGATGCACTTAAAGGGTAAGTTCCATGGTCCTGTGAAGCGGGGTACTAGGGGTGCTGCATTATTTTCCATAGGCAGCACCCCTGAAATTCTGGCAGGTGTGTAAAAAAGACAAACATTTCGTGTTTTTCGCAGGGCCCTGGTAAGTTCATCCTGGCGATAAGTTGATTTCAATTAAAGCAGAAAATTAGATTATATCTTTTTTGCCCTGCTAAGTCGGTTAAACGAGTGTTCATACATTTTCTGTAGTTGTTGCTTTCTCGGTGCAGATGAAAAGTTTACGCTGTCATCAAAAGAATTAAAAAACACATTTTGAATTGTTCAATAAACTGTTCAGCAGACGAGTTTTTTTCCTTCGTTCAGCTTTATTAGCTACATAAAATTATTTGGTTTTAAAAATGCGATTAACCTCTTCATTACGCAAAGGTAAACAGCGCCCCCTCGTTCAATTTTATATCTCTTTGTATAGGAGGTGCTTCTACTTAACAATCATAATTTTGATGGCGGTGTTTTTGTTTGGTGTGTGAGTGTGCGAGATGGTGTGTGTGTGTGTTTGTGCTTAAATTTTGTTCGTTCCACTTCGAATTATTATCGGTAATTTCTATTCAATGGCAAAGACCCATGCAACTGGAATTGTTTTACCCTTTACCAACACTATCCACGAGCTTTAAAGACGGTGGATAGTTTTGGAGATTCTCATCATTTCACTTCATTTATGCATTACAATGATTGTGAATTAAAACTGATTTGATGTGAATGAAATGGAAAGAAATTATTATTTGATGGGAGAATTAATCGATTTTATAACCTTTCCGGGTGTCCCGATAACTTTTCTTTCTTTGCTTCGGCAGGTTGTTTTTAAATAGGATGCAAAGAAAGCACAGTGCTTGTAAACAAACAACATGGGGATTGAAGGCCTAAGGTCCTCTTCGAGGGACCTGTTATGTATGCCTTACCAAACGGTACAAATGCACACTCGTAGTGCAGTCACTATACAAGCACTGTAAGTGCTAAATTAGCACTTCAATTTTTACAGTGTAATAATAATAATAATAATAACCTTAAAAAGAACAAAACAAATATACTTAAAAAAAGAGATAGATGGATAACTGAATGAATGAAAATAAATCTCAATATTGACAATCATATATTGTTGAAACTTACTAAACGTCGAAAAACCTGTTTTGGGGCACTCTATTTTAGGGTTGGAAAAAATAGCCAATGTAGTTGCAGACAAAATGTATTAGCATGTACCATTTTCGTCTACCTTCATTTTTTTTTTAAGAAGAAAATATATGTCCAGTTCACCATTTTCCTGGTTTCCAGTTCGAAATATTTTATGTTTACCTTTCATACGGTAGCCAGTCCGAAGTCTGTGGCATTATAATTTATGTTGCCATGAAAACCCGAGTACCAATACAAATTTGCTTTTCTTGTTAACAAAGGTGTTTCCCCTTCACGGCCAAGAAAATACATAATTTGTTTACCTTGGTTTTTTCGTGATTCATCGCTAGGTTACCATGTATTTTCGTCATGCGCATTGATTTTCCATTAGTTCCTATAAGACGATCATCTCAAATATACAATGCGTCCAAGAAAAAAGGAATCCGGGATTCACAAATCGTTTTTGTTCAAATATCGTATCATAATATTTCATTTACATCATCATACAATTCAAATATTCTTCTGCATTTTGATACCTTATGTGACGAACATTTCACGCATTAATGAGCAAGACGTGTTTGATGTCAAAATAAAAAAAAAATCAAAATCAGCTTGCACAGGAAATTTGGACAAAATTGGTTCGTGAAACGACAACCGTGCTTATTCGATGATTGACTCGTAAGCATTTCTTTTGTATTTTTCGTCAAGTTCCTCTCATTGATCCCTGACATGAGAGTCGATGCAGATTCTTACGTAAGCTTCTGCGCAAATCGTTTCTGATGGACCTCAATATTTATTGTTTGCAACCTGCCGTGCGTGAATGATTTGCTAAGCTGTTGGTCACAAATTAAAAATGAGATTCCACTCTTACCATCAGTATTTATAAATTCATAGTAAACACGTTTGATAATTGTGCAATTTATCTCTGAAAACAGGTTTCGTTTTTTGTGGGACGCACTGTATAGGTAAAAGCATAACCCAATCTGTTAGTCATGTTGTCTTACACATTTAATTCATGCATTACATCATATAGGGAAGAAAATGTATAAACCTTATCTGAGCTATAGGGGCGGCTCAATGGGGAAGGGGCGGGGGTATGGCAGGATTGGACCATCCCCTAAGATATTTTAAGTGGTGAACAAAGAGAGAGAAATAAAGTCATATTAGAGGAAAAATAGAAATGATAATGGCGATGATGATGATGATGATGATGATGATGATGATGATAAGATGAAAGAAAGAAGATGAATCATAATAATAACAATAATAATAGCATTAATGATGATGATAATATGCAACAATCTTAATAGCGCTCAATATGATACGTTTGTATACTATTTGTTAGAAACTTAACTTAAGTTATTGAGAGAACTGACATTTCTGAAAATACTATTGTAAGTATATTGGTCAACCCATTGCGGAGCTGTACGAGGTATACATCATAATTGTTGAAGCATTGGTATAACCATTTAATGGAAGAGTCGTGATCTACTAAAGTAGTTATCTGATTTTTATTGAAACAAGTTGTAAATATTTCCATTGTACTTTTCATACATCATTTGTCATTTTGTTTTGTGTAATTCAATGTTTATTTCTAGTATTATCTTAGTGTGATTATTCTATCCGATAGTATACTCTCTCTACATAATATTTATCTGTTCTTTGTTTAATCTAGTTTTATCTCTGTATGTCTGGCTTGATGTGTACTATGATGCTGGTTTATATGGACCTCTGCTTATGCAGCCGTGTCTTGAACTGAAAATTTAATATTTCCCCGGCTACCCTGATCGGATGCTCGAGCATTCAATGAAGGAATTACTTCCTCCTAGTAACCAATCTACTAGACATGTGTACTGGGTAGAGAAAGTGGCAAATGTAGACAAAACACTTTGCCAAAAGACGCGTGTGCTGCGGTAGGATTCGAACCCCGTAACTTATGGTTTAAAAGTCCGGAGGCTTATCCACTGAGCCACAACACGTTATAGGGACAAACGTCATTCTCGTGCATGCATTATTGAAAGATACGATGAATTATATAATCTGGGGCGGGATTTTGAGATCCATGTTAGCTTTCAAATATTTCGTTTATATGAGATAGAATGGATATCTGGGCCCCGTCGTACAAAGAGTTTGATGATATAATTTGGTTGAATAATTATTGGTATTGATGATAACGATTGTGAGATGATGTTAAAATATTGGGAAAACGAGTGCAGTAATGATGTAATCCGCTATGGATCGTAAGATGAGGGTGATTATTTTCCCATTTGCCTAACTTTGGTTTCATTTGCTCCATATTTAGAGAGGATTTGCGATTGGTGATTTATGCATCAATCTCAAATGGGAACTAACGAAAGCATGCTGTTACCATGGTTACTGTATAGATAAGCCTCGCCCGAACACCACGATTTAACAGACTCACAGAGTGCAATGGTATTTAACAAAGAGGGGAAATATGCACTATAGATGTGTTCCTAGAATAATCACTTGCAATTAAATGCTTTGTTTTGTACGTTATTTCCATTTTCATTTCCATCAATTGCATTTTTTTGGTCGGAGGGGGGGGGGGGGTGTTTGCATCTTGACATAAGTAAACTATAATTGCGTACAATATTATGCAACAGGTTGTTAATGGAGGAGGCTGCTAAAAAACCCTAATGTTAGGCTTATATGAATATAAGAATAGGCAATTGAAAATCATTAAGGTCAATTAATACGCTAATTTTCCAAAACCGTAACTGCAGGGATTTTGTTTCCTTTGAAGGGGAAACGGTTATTTATCACAACAGTTGCACCGAAATGCCCTCCGTGATAAATGGCGTTTTATTCAAAGTAATGAACATAATCATAAACGAAGTATAATTTAAGAAGGCGTATTCTTTGTGATACTCGGCTTCGAATACAGTTTGCACGTAGATCCATGGGCGGAAATCTTTCCCCAAGGTAGGGGGGACCAGGGGCTGGAAAATTTGGCAACAAAAAAAAAAGGAAAAAAAGGGTTATCCCCAAAATGTAAGGTCATTTAGTCCAAAATACATGTATTATTTCGATTGTGAATGATGTATTTTTCTCCATCATAAAAGACCAAAAATAGAAGGGGACATTTTGTGTTGTGTCCCCCTACTATTTTTGGTAGGGGGGACGCGTCCCACCCCCCCCCCTGGGATTTCCGCCCATGCGTAGATCATATGTACATTGTCCAATACAAAGCGCACACTTGGACATGCATGATGTGAGGACAAGATTTATGTGGCAGCCCCCAAATTTCCAATGATCGGAGTAGTGTTTCATAAAGCTATTCGGGTACGGTTTCACGGAGCGTAAAACATTTCCCATAGTCGTGTGTTAAAATTCATAAAAAATGAGGATGAAATTAGAGGGTCGAATGTTTACTACAAGTTGATATAGGATATATATCTGACATTTCATTTCTGACCAGAAAAGGGTATCCCGACCCAAGGCTCTGGGAACGGTTATTTTTTTACGTCAAATTGGTCTCGAGAAAAAGGTTTCACTAAAAAATGAAGGTCATTTTGGCTAATTTTTTTTCACATCTTCCAGAATTCCTGGGTTGTGCCAATAAAGAATAATACCCCCGCTACCAAGGGCCATGCCCCGACCGTCTTATTTTAAAACTATATCGGCCTTTATGAAGACATCTCCTGACAGGATCATATTAATCACCTGAGATAGTAAAATGGCCCGAATTTCCCGCCAGTCAAAAGAGCTCCAAATTTGGTGATATTTCTCACCAATTTGGGAAAAAGAAGTTCAATATTTACCTTACCTAGAATCAATGTTAGATGGACAATCATATTCATTCACTCTTGTCAATCAGCTATATCAAATTAAAGATTTGAGAATGGGTTGGCTCGAATGGATATATTTTGCCTTCCTGTTGTGAATAGGCTCGTGCGACCAATACGCACTGCTTTATGCACAAAGATGACAAATGGAACATGTCCGTAGATGCTAGGTCAGCCATGGGCGGAATATCAGGGGGGACAGGGGGAACGCGTCCCCCTACCCAAAATAGTAGGGGACACAATATCAAATGTCCCCCTACTATTTTTTGTCTTTTATGATGGAATAAAATACATCATTCAAAATGTAAATAATACATGTATTTTGGACGAAATATGTATTTTGGACGAAATTACCTTACATTTGGGGTGATAACCTTTTTTTTTATGCTTGTCAAATTTACTGTGGTCGAAATGACCTGACATTTGAGGTGCTTACATTTAAGGTGATAACCCCTTTTTTCTTGCTTGTCGAATTTTCCAGCCCCTGGTCACCCTACATTTGGGGAGAGATTTCCGCCCTTGAGGTCATCTACATACATAGGGATGTATAATTATGCACAAGAAAGGGTCACCAATCGTTCGCAAAGTCATTCGTGAACTGAGGGGTGTTTCATGAAAGTTGTCAGCGCTGACTAAATTGTCAGAGCTGACAATTTCAGTAAAATCCTTGGTTTTGATTGGCTGAGAGGTACTAACCTCTGACTGTTACCATGGTAACTGTCAGAGAAAGACAAGTTGTCAGTGCTGACAACTTCATTCAGCTTGAATAAGGAATTTTAGCTATCACTCCGCAGACGCTTTCTATAACGCAGAGAATCTTTTGTCAAAAGCACTTCATAGCGAAGCAGTCTTTGTCGAAAATCAGTGAATCAAAACAGCAGTGTCGTCCTGAAATCTGGAAAAACGACTAATTATTTGAATTTTTCGTTCAGTCCGAATCTTAAAACGATGTGCTGTTCCAATCCACCAACTTTCGACAATGACCTCTAATCGGTCCATTGCGAATTGACGGGCATTTTAAATAGATTCTCAACGTTGCAAAAAGCGTCTGCGAAGTGGATGCTAACACACGCCATTGAACAGTTGAAGCAGCACCCACAAGACGACGAAGAACCAGAAGTAATACAATAGCATATTATACTATAGATAACAAATTGATGATAAATATGTGGTGTACTTTGGTAAAGCTACGTGGCAGAGAACGACTTTGTGATTTATTTAGGCCAAAGGAATGCCACCGAAAATTAAGCCTTTATCAACGATGATTTACACTAATTCCGATCTATAAATATTGAACAGGTAAATCGAATTTGTTTACACCGCTACGATTAAAATGCTCTCTTGATCGTTAATGTTCAACTAATATAGGTGGACAATGCTAGCTGTCAATATATATTGCTGCTTGAGTTGTTTATGATGTTTTCATTATTTTCTTCAACGCTGTTAATATGCATACATACACATATAATAAGTACTCATTAGGTCACCGTATTAATGTTAAGCTATGGACCGTCTTAAGACGGCGGCGGTCTCCTGCATTCATTAAATACTTATCCTCTTTAAAGAAACGTATTCACACCCTTGTCTTGTTTTCTTTGTGTATTAAGACTATTGTGAATGTTATGAATCAATCTTTCATACTATATTGCAGATTAAAACTTAGTTTTTCAGTGTATTTATTCCATCATTTGAATGCAGAAATAAAGGCAAACAAGCACTCATATATATTATTATCTGAGTAACACAGGGGAGCCCCCCCCCCCCCTCCGTCTCTTCTCTCTCTTTCTCCCACTACCACCCCACTCTATCTCCCCCTCCCTCTCCCTCTCTCTCACTCTCCAAAAAAAAACATTTTTTTTTTTTTTTTTTTTTTTTTTTTTTACTCAGGTGAACTATGCATCCACACCGAAAGTTTAATTAATAAAACAATACTTTGATCATTAGATTTACATGATCAATTCGCAAAAGGTATTGATCTTAAGCATATTATGTGGTTATGACTGAAGTTGATGAATCGTTGCCATGTAACACAGGAGACACACAATCAGTTTTAATATTCTGTGGTAAAACTCTCAACTGTAACCATGCACGTCGATTCCGTATTTTTGTGTGTGTCCCTATAAGGAAGGGGGGGGGGCGGCCCTCTCGCGTCTGCTGTTGTACAAAATTCAAAATCGGAGCGGGGCACGCCCCCGCCCCCAGATCGACGCCCATTTACAATAAATTAATACGATACTATGACGTTCTTTGTGTTAATGATATATTAAGTATAGATTGCAATGTTTTGAAATTCCTTTATAACACGTTTTCGTTAGTATAAGAGAATAAAGAGGAAAAAGAAAAACCTCTCGAAAAGTTATGCAATAAACATCCTAAAACTAAAATTAAATAGTTTGAACACAATTACGCTATTATTATGAATGGCTTCCAAATAAAAGTTTGGCCTTGAAAGGAATAATTAAAATATCAGTGGCTTTCATAGTAATCAATTCTCAATGCTGTATTTCATAATTCAACTTTATGAGCGTGTGGCAACAGTATATAAAGCAGGTTATAACGGACATAAAACCCTGTATGGCGGTATACTACACATTGTAAATTGCCCATCACAAGGGCGTAGCTGGCTGGTTTGAGTAGGGGAGGTGCACCTGCTGGGGAGGTGGAACTAATTAAGTGGTATGGGGTGCACATCTTGGGGAGATGGGACTAAAGTTTGGAAAATCAGCTGTTGAAAGCAGAAGAAGGGCCCGGGTACAACTTTAGTTTTGCTTACCAGTGTAGGAACTCCTCTGCCTCGATCAGCGGGAGGCTGCACGTGCACCCTGTGCGCCCCCTTCCCCAGCCTACGCCCTTGAATCATTTTGTGCTAAATCTACTGAAATATGTAGCATTCTATTTAATTGCACATTTTGGATGAAAAAGGCAATATTTGTAGCCGGGAGTGCAGCTTGGTATACGGTATGGTGAATTTACCAAAACGTGCAATGATACATTCAAACTCCAGGATCTCTCCCCAAAAGTATTCACACACAGGCATGACAAAATCTGTGACAAATAGAATAAAAGTTACCAAAACTGTAATAGTAGTGCACCTTTTCATAATTTAGACACCAAATTGTTCACCGTCATAACTGACTCCATTAATGTTTTGGCAAACGCCAATTGCACATTTCTGTCAATTTTACCAATGGTGCAGAAACGCACACTTTTTTCTTCGCTCCCCCTTTTTTCACGGAATATTCAGACTGGTTGCATTTCTTTTTGTGCAGCAACATAATACTGGGTTTTTTTTTTTTTTTTTTTTTTGGGGGGGGGGGGGGGGGTAACTGCTCACTTGTGTCAATTTACCAAAGACACAGCAACACACCCCTTCTCCAGCTCTTTTCCAAGGAATAGTTTATAGTTATATTTTTTCTCTCTTTTTATAGCTTCCCCATTCAATCAGGCGACGCCGCACCCTCAACGGGGCCGTAAACTTGCACCTGACCCCGCGTCGTCAAGGGCTTTGGGTGACCCGACGACGGCCGCAATCAATGAACAGAATTTAGATTGAGTTAAGGCTAGCAATATGAAGACTAGATTGAAACTGCACTTGACACTGCCGGTTGGCGATAGTTAATGGTGTCCAAAACAAACAGAGTATCGGCAAACAGTGCGATGTCTCACCGTAATATAATTGCTCATGAGATATATACATGAGAGAGAATGAGGCGGGGATGACGATGTCTTATTAGAGCCAACAGCGGGCTGCAATATAGCTGAATGACTGATTACTTCATTTTCACATCTTTTGCGCGAGCAGACTGGTGGTATCCTTGGTTTTAATGCCCTTTGCATTACACCTATAACATAATCCTGAGTGACTTGATAAAAATACAATCCCTAATTAATGATTCAATGATTTTTTTCCCCAAGATGTTGTTTTCAAGCTAACAATAATGATTGATCAAGTTGGACAGTTGGATAAGCTTTAATTTGCCATTGTTCGTCGCTAGCTACTCTTCGAAAAGTCGACTGGATCTTGCTCAGAAGGAGCTTCACAAGGAGAATGAGTCGCTGTAATTCGATGGTGGTAAGTGCAATAATCATTCACACCTACAGAGAAATTCTCCAATTCCTGAAGTTTTATTTTTATCATTCTATTTAATGATATGTGGTAAGAATGGATTTAAGAACAACTAGATGACAACTTGTTCATACAATCAGTTAAATGGGTATTTTGAAAACAAATGGAACAGGAAAGAGAAACTGAGAAGAGGAGGAATGAAAGGTCTCCAGAATATTCCCTCGGTATACTCTAAATTCCAAGGATTTAAAACAATCCAGATCGGCTGTGAATAGTGACCAGCCGAATATTAGATTAAGATTTAAACATAAAGCTAAAAGATTTGAATTTAAATCATTTGAGATTTAAAATATTAAAAAATAAATCCAAAAATTTTCTGGTCACCATTCAGTCGACCTGGATTTATTTCAAATCCTTCGAATTTAGAGTGTACTAATAACGAATCTCACTGATCACATATCATAGACTTTGGAAAAAAGGATAAACAAATGCTAAGAGGAGTAATTCTAAATCAGCTAAAATGTGTTTAGTTTCTTTTTCTCTTATCTTCTCTTATTTTTAAATTGAATCATTTTACAGGACCCATGTTTTACTGCTGCCTTTGATCATGTTGATCAACAGTCAATGCGTAATTGCTCACATTTGAATTATTCATATAGATCCAAAGGCACAACAATTAGCCAGACTGTACGTGCTGATACCTGAGCCTGATCAGATTAAGCTCATGCATGCGTTGTTAGGGGCAACTGAATGAATTCATTGCCTCCTACTTAAAACATCATAGTTCATTGTGTAAGTTGAAATAAGGTTAAAATCAAGTTGGAATATTTAGTGATAAGCCCTATACCCTGGAAAATATAATTATAGTAATGATGAAAATGAATATCATCATGTATAAAGTATCTTCCAACCCAAGTGAATTCTCTAAATATTAATTATCTGATACCAAAATAGGGTGAATCGGGGGGGGGGGGGGTGGGGGGGGGGGCTTCAGTGCACCCGTGTTGCAATTAGTAAGGTAAGGCTGCATTTATTATTGTTGTTATTTTTATAATTTTCTTTTGTTCTTACTTTAAAGTAATTTTGGGGCATTTTTTTGCTTAATCCATTACAATAAACATTGTTGTTATTTTCTCTCCGTGTAAAACCAACATCGTTATTCTAAATCATTGTATGGATATTGAATAGATTTCGTAAAATGTCGAATACTGGTCACGTTAGTGGCTGAAATCATGCATCGAGCCTATCATCCTTTATGAGATGTAACATAATACATTCTAGTCATTATTGTTATGAATATTATCAGCCTGGCCATTCTACATGTTGCCATTTAAAAAAAAACAAGTAGTAGTCATGAATTTTCGACCCTACAGAGTTTGTATCCGTCGTTCTATATTTCCTTTCTAATACACCTTTTTATTTCTGCTTGTTTCCTTCTATAAATGTAATTCATCCTTTACCTTCGTAATAATACTCTAATAATAAAAACAAGTTAACATGTTATATGCGATACATATGCACTATGGCATTCTCTCTTCTTTAAATATGGTCTGTGTTTCCTGATTCTTTAAAGTCTCCTGTTCTATAGTGGTTCTCCGTGCATTCTTTACTGGGCCCGTGCCAATGGCAGATCATTTTCATCCTAACAATACCACGACACGACTTGTTCTTACTAAGAAGAAGAAGGAGGAGGAGAAGAAGAAGAAGAAAATGAAGAAGAAAGAAAAAAAGAAAGAAAGAAAGAACGAACGAAAGGAAGGAAGGAGGAGAAGGGGAAGAAGAAGACGAAGAAGAAGAAAATGAAGAAGAAAAAGAAGGAGAAGAAAGAGAAGAAGAAGAAGGAAAGGAAGAAGGAGGAGGAAGAGAAGAAGAAGAAGAAGAAGAAGAAAGGAACAAGAAAAAGAAAAAGGAAGAGAAGAAAAAGAAGGAGAAGAAGAAGGAGGAGGGGAAAGAGAAGAAGAAGAAGAAGGGGAAACTGTAAGTGAAAAGAAGAGTTGAAGGTGGATAAGGAGATCGAGGGTAAAGATTTGGGGGATATATAGAATCTTTGGTAATTACATACAAATTATAGAATTCTGGTCATTTTAACTATAATACACAACAACACTGTTATCCGTCTAGAACGATAATCTAGTATTTTTAGATGGCGCCACTATCATGATTTAATAAAACTATATATATATTACATTGGAGTATCGCCGCCAGAATTTTATTTTTATTTGGCGGTAATCGATTGTTCAGTCTCCCAAGTAATATGTTTAACGTGGGTTGAAACACTTCTTATTTTCAGTGACTTGCTTCTTTCTTTAGTCTTATTAATTTTGCTTATTTTTTTTTGCGCTGCCTCTTTCTGATCATACACTCTCTTATCAATGTGAAGGGTGTATTCCCTTTTAAGGGAAAGTTCAGCCAGGCGATAAGTTGGTTTTAATAAAAACATAAATATTAGAGAGAAATATTGGTGAAGAATTGATGAAATTCCACAAAAGAATAAGAGAGTTATGAGTTCTTTACATTTTTAATTTATGGCAACAAGTGCTCCCAAACCTCGAATAAAAATATCTTTTTAATAGAAGGGGGTATGAAATGATGTGACTAATGATACATCATACGTTTTTTGAGGAAATGGCATTTGGGGGATTGATATCACACGACACGCTGCTCTGTCTCTAACGTCACAAAATGAAAAAAAAAATATATAAAGATTAAATTAAACCGTTATTCTTTGACCTATTTTCATCAAAATAGGGAAATACGATGGAGTTATCTGATACTTGTCAAAACGATTAAAAAAAAATCAAGTTGGTTTGTGAAGATGAAATTATGGCCCTTACCCCGTCACCCCCCCCCCCAACACACACACACTTTCATCTTACCTTGGTAAATTAATCTGTAAAAACTTCAATCTCCACAAATGTTTTCCCTTCATTAGATCCTTTACAAATTTAATTCTAAAAAGCTTATTTTGTGTAACGCAGGAGATGTCTAAATGTTGTCCCAAACATTTGGGTTTCTGCTGTGATAAGACGTCATGGGTGCGATGAGAAGAGGCAAGAACCCTTCCCCATAAACACACATACCTGATGTCACCTTCAACCCCGATCCCTGAACTTCATAATTCTATGCCGTCGATCTAGAGACGTACAGTATAAAAAAAATCTCAATGCCAGGAAAGGTAGACGAAACTTTTTTTCTTCTTCTTCTTTCTTTCTTTCTTTCTTTCTGTCTGTCTTCCTTCCTTCCTTCCTTCCTTCCTTCCTTCTCCTTCCTTCCTTCCTTCTCTCTCCTTCTCTCTCCTTCCTTCCTTCCTTCCTTCCTTCCTTCCTTCCTTCCTTCCTTCCTTCCTTCCTTCCTTCCTTCCTTCCCTCCTTCCTTCCTTCCCTCCTTCCCTCCTTCCCTCCTTCCCTCCTTCCCTCCTTCCCTCCTTCCTTCCTTCCCTCCTTCCCTCCTTCCCTCCTTCCCTCCTCCCTTCCTTCCCTCCTCCCTCCCTTCCTTCCTTCCTTCCTTCCTTCCTTCCTTCCTTCCTTCCTTCCTTCCTTCCTTCCTTCCTTCCTTCCTTCCTTCGTCCTTTATTTTTTTTCATTCATTCAGTATGCTTACTAAACTGCTCGTTTCTCCATCTTGATTCCTGTACTCGATCACAAATCTCAACATTACGCCCCTAAACTTGCCAATCGATATGATATCTAATAGTTGTTCATGTTTATGTAACCAGAAGCGAAAACATACCGTTCTGTTGTTCAACACCCGTCTGAAGATGAGCATAACATGGTTTATGTTTCATTCTTGGTTTCATGTCACATGAGAGCCAATAAAAAGGGCATCTGCGTACGTGAGGACACCGGTTGCGACTGTCAGTGAACTTGTGAGGGAAGGCATAGAATTCCATTAAGTTGCCCCGCTATTGTAGCATTTCTTCTTCCATGACATAGCGAGCGCGCAAAATTTCTTTAAAATACCGAGCGAGCGAAGCGAACTTTAAACTTTGGAAGGAGGGGACAGCCCGTCCCCCATCCGTACGCCAGTGGATCGAAATACAGACTGTAAATGTGTAGAGCCTATTTTTTTTATGAAATTAGGCTACAATTAAATAAGCAGTCATAGTCAGGTCCAGATTTTTAAAAAATGTGCTCAGAAAAAGTGTTTTAGGCATTTTGTGTTAATGCTGATTTATCGATTATTTGAAGGTAATTCTGGGGTGCTGAATCCAAAAATGCTGCTGCCAAACTCGAATCCGACGTTTTCATCTTCAAATCGGCAATAAAAGAAAATGGCGGCATTTTGAATGCAGCTTCCCATATTAAATGATTTTTATGGGTGATTATATTTCAGAAATTGGGGTCTAGGCCTGTGCCTCATTTTTGGGTTGCAAACATAATGCATCCGATTGATTCGTCAGCGATCTTTAATGCCAAGATGGCTGCCACGATTCACAGGTGTTGATTGATAAATAATATGGCCAAATATTTGATGATTTTGGGGCGATGCTGGCATAATCATGTTGTGATATTTTTAACGTGTCCGCCACTTTACTCGCCTGCATAGCAGAAGCATGACATGGTCGTCGCTTTTCCGACGGCGGCGATGGCGGCGGCAAGGTCAACAGCAAATCTTAACCGAGGTTTAGTTTTTGAAATGTCATAACTTTTAGGGTATAGATGTCTGTTCATGAAACTTAGTGTTAAAATATGTTGAGACAGGTTATAGTTACAAAAGGTCGTCCAGGGTACATGGAAATCCAACATAGCGTCCACAACGGCTGTCGTTGTACCACCAACTCCAAAAATTTAAGTAGATCATCAAAATCATCAAAAAGCTTTCAAGGCAAATAATGAATCAGGACATGTTTACAAGATAGTCAGTGAGGTTGTCAGAGAATCCAAGATGACCTTCCAAAATGGCGTCTATAATGAACGTTGTAACTTTGAAATGGTCCAAATTCTTATAATATCCACCGGTAGAAATAATTTTGCGGTCTACTGAGAAAAAAATAAAACATATAAAAAATCATGGTTCCAAGAAGAAAAATTACATTGGAAAATTTTCAAGATGTATCAGTGGTGTGTTTTGCAAGAAAAATCATGATGGCTTAAAAAATGCTTGCTATTTCTTAAAAAATTGCTGCATAGTGCATATACTATATATGATTTCAAGAGTCAAATAATATAGATGAAGACGAATTACAGGGATACGCTGTTTTCCATTTTGTCAAAAAAATTGCAGAACGCTCCAAAAATTGCATTCGAATTGGCCAACATTGATACAAAAATGGCAATACTTCATATCCCATCTAGCGCCACTATTTTGGTGCCTCTGCTATGTATTTAAGACTCATACAAATTTGTTTTACAAGAGTTAGTGACATAATTAGATGGTGGTGCAACAACAAGTAAACAACCATAAACAAACTTTAAGAAATAAGGTACATTTTCACTTAAAAAAAAACATAATTCGCTGATGAGTATTTCAAGACACGTCATTTTAGTGCTTAGGACTATCCTAAGGACCACAGACTGTCTTTGTTCCTTGTTCCAACATATTTTTGACCCACTAAACCATGGGTTAGATATCAACATCATATCCCCAAGGCGGATATTAAACAAACTATGTCAGTTTTAAGGTAACAAATGCCATTTTAGACTCCAATTTTGGAAGTATTTTTGGATTCTTGGACATGCTGGACCTCTGACTGTCCTTGTAACTTATCCTACTTTATTATTTGACCATTGGAGCCATGGATTAAACACCAAAATCATATACCCCAGGCTGATTTTAAACAAACTATGTCAGTTTTTTGGTGAGAACGGCCGTTATAGACTCTTTTTTTGGAAGTCATTTTGGATTTTTGGACATGCTGGAACCACTAACTGTCCTTGTTACTTGTCACATGTAATACTTGACCCTTTAAACCATTGGTTATACTAAAAAATCATATCACAAACTGTGTCGCTCTGTAATTAACGACAGACATTTTATACTCCATTTTTGCAAACCACATTGGATTTGGGACATGGAGGACCACAGACTGTCTTGCTTCCTTGTTCCAACATATTTTTGACCCACTAAACCATGGGTTAGATGTCAACATCATATCCCCAAGGCAGATATTAAACAAACTATGTCGGGTTTTAGGGTTTTTAGATAACAGCCACTTTAGACTCCAATTTTGAAAGCCATCTTGGATTTTTGGACATAGTGGACCGTTGAAAGTCCTTGTAACTTGTCCTAGTTTACTACTTGACCCTTGAAATCACCAATGAAAAAAAACACCAAAGAAAAGGCATTAAAATAGTGAATTGTAAATTTTTAGTCCATGGCAGCCATTTTTACGCAATCTTGGATTTTCAGGTATCCTGGAGTGCTTATGTTCACTCTTTCCTTTTACCCCCTATACACCATTGAATGCAAGTCATGTATGCACCAAAAAAGGGTCTAGCGCAGATAAAGAGTCAGTTATGTTAATTTTCAGTGAATGGCGGCCATCTTAGACGCCATCTTGAAAATAACCACTTTCCCGAATGCGGATTTTGGTAGATTTTTAGTATGTTATTCCTGAGATCAAATAGTACCAAAATTAGTTGACAAACATTTTGTTACAAATTTTGGGGTTCAAAATAGAGCAAAAAAGGGTGTAGAATGGTGGCTATATTTTTTTTGCAAATTTGATGATTTTAACATCAAAATCAAGGTTGGAAAACAGCATATTTGGACTCAGCGTCCTCAAATTATGCTATAACACTTCTCAATTCAGCATTAACACGATTTGCCTAAGGCAGTCTACTTTTCTCAAATCTGGACCTGACTATCAGAGACTGAAACACATGTAATCAAATGTTGATCAGTTACAATATAGTTATTGTCCTATAGTTAAAATGTATTTATATAAAATATGGATATTTATACACTGTTAAAGATAATTTTAAACGCTGATTATTATGTGAATCGTACAGTAGTTGTTTAAACAATTTTAACAAGTGTTTCAAATCTTAAACAACCATGCTTAAAGTGTTTAAAATCTTTAACAACCATGCTTGAATTATTGATAATTACATATTTGAATTTAAACTTTTTTGTTTAAGATTTTAAACACTAACTTGTTTAAAATGTTTATACAACAACAGTGCGATTCACATAGTAAACAGCGTTGTTTAAATTATTTTTAAGAGTGTACATTGCAGGCTATAGTCGGTGGTATTTCAGGGAACTTACAACATAGATGATGAATAACGTTATACTATACCACAATAAGGGGATAAGAATCAAATAATGGCAGAGAAGATGATGATAATTATAAATGCGAAGGTAATGGTGATGATTAACGATAAGAGTAACTAAATTTCTCGTAGGCACTGTGCCATGAATAATATTCTCATTATGAAAAATACCTCGTAAACGACACCATTGCCATTTGAAACATGGCTAATTCCCCTTCTTTTATCTGTTTCGTTATTATTTTAATATCCAATTGTTCTGATTATTTGGCTTTGTTTGTGACCAACAAATGTAATTATTCCGTAAGGGATGAATATGGGGGAAAACCCAGTTGCAATGAAAATTATTTTAAAAGCGTGGATGGCTTTAGGAGCAATACAATTTCAGGTCTTTTACCTGAAACCATAACAATCAATAAAACGATGCAATATGAAACTGCAACAGAGATTTTTTTTGTTATATTTTCAAAATCCATAAATGAAGAGCTCACTTGCAAAAGGGGTTAGGTCAATTTTTCATCAAATTTGATTTTTTATGTCTGAATGAATAGATTTTTAGTAGCTCTATAAGATAATACCAAAGAAAAGTTGAAATTCCTATTAAGAAGTGAATAAGAAGTGAACTAAAATGGCAAAGAAAAATCACCTTTTTTTTCCAAAGGGGTTAGGTCCATTTCAATTTAGTTGCAAAAGGGGTTAGGTCCACACAGATTTTTTTTGGAAAAAAAATCATAAAAATATGATGACAGGTAGATTTATTTTATACTAAATTTTATGTTCTCATGGAAGGGTATCATGAAAATTCAGTTTCGCATAAGGATATTGCAATATGGGAGAATTTAAAAATAAATATTTTCTTGGAGTGGACCTAACCCCTTTGCAATAAAACTCTTCTGAAGAACTCATTTGTCAAAAGAGGTTAGGTCAATTTTTCATAAATTGTATTGTTTTCTGTCTCTAAACCTCTAAATTTTTAGTCACTCTGATGATACCAAAGAAAATTTATAGTTCAAATGAAAACCTGAATGAAAGTGGCAAAGAAAAATCACTTTTTTAATCAAAAGAGATTGCATTTATTTCAGTTTACTTGCAAAAGGGGTTAGGTCCACAATGATAATTTTTTTTTAATATATAGGAAAAAAATGAAGACAGTTATATTTCTTTATATACCCAATGTTATGCTCACAAGATAGGGTAATACATCATGACAATTTAGTTTCTCATAAGAATATTGCAATAAGTGAGAATAAAAAAAACATGTTTTTTCTCGAAATGGTCCAAAGTGGACCTAACCCCTTTTGCAACTAAAATCTACAAATATGAATATAGACTATGCTTATTCTTTTATAATTAAGTGAAAGACTGGGTTTTATCATCCGCTCTTGTTTGGCAACGGTTATTATATTTCATTTACTAATACATATCGCTATGCTAAGATCAAATAAATTTAAAACGCAACGCGAGTATAAATTAATGTCACAAAATTCATGTAAAAATAGGCATTTGTTGAAGAGTTGGCGTTTTAAGATTATAAAGACCAATAACCTTTAAAACTCACTTGCATCAATTTTGGTCGAGAAATGGAATCGGTAAAATCTGACATACATGTTCTTCATTTCATTATTCAATTTGTTCATGTAATGTATAAGCCAGTTCGTAGTTCCTTTCTGCGCATGATCAAAAGATTCTACGCATGATCAGAGGAAGGTCATTTGTACTAACGTGACATGGTGGTTTAAAATCTAATGAGATAAGCACCAACATTGATGTCTTGATTATTCATATATTCTTTTGAATAGGGGTTTTCATTACATCCACAAAAAAACAACAATGCGTCCACGAACGACTGGTATTTCACAGTTTGCCAAGTACATTGTGCAACATGCTATGATGTGCATTCAAAGTAGGAATGCAACAAATACCTTCATAAAGTGTTCGTTAGTGTGCTATTCTAGTCACCTGGTCTATTCAATTTCTTCATCCTGCTATGTAAGGCAAGCATACGTAATATCTTGCTTTGAAATCTGCCTATCATAATGAAAGAAATGAAAGGTCATTTGACTAAAATTGTCCATGAGTAATACCTTGGTCACATTTGCTCTACGGCGGCCGTACGGCGAGTCGAAAACAGTCGTTTTATTCATTTTCATCCAAAGCACCTATATGTAGCTGGTACAAAAAAATGTTAAAACGGCTGTTTTCGACTCGCCGTACGGCCGCCGTAGAACAAATGTGACCAAGGTATAACTACGAACTGGTCTATTGTCATGATTGTCTTGGACGAGAAACTTTCCACATTAAATAGGGGGATGCAACACCGCAGATTACGTATTTGAAGTCGTAAGATGCACGAAAGATTGCATTACATGCGGGTGTATACTGTAAAAAATATTGCGTAACATTTTAACCAGCACGAGGGTAATTATGTGTCCAACCAATTTTGGGCAGTAATTTACCCAATGCAGGAAACGTATTGTCCAGTTAGGTTGAAAAATAAGCAGCAATTACCTTAGAATGGGCAAATTTTTCATCACACTGGATAAATAAAAATGCCCAAATGAAATGCCCAATGTTGGTTGGACACATAATTACCTTCATGGAGCACTTTTACCAAATTTTTGTTCAGAGTGTATGTATCAATCATATATAATTTACGTCTTAGGGCCCGACATTTAAAGTCACCGTCCGAAAGACATGAAAGACGCGACCCGAGGCTCGAACCTCGATCTTTTGCATTGATTGTATATCTTCCCTCATCATGCTCATGTAGCTTGGACTACGTTCGCACGCGACAATAGGCAGTTTCCCTTTCACATGGCGTGCATATTGTGGGAAGGGGTGTGGGTGTGGTCATGGATCCCTAAAAAAAATCACGAACAAGAAAAAAAAAACAAGGTTGACAATGAAAGGAAAAAAGGGTGTCACTATGGCAGTATTGTCTGATTTTTTTTCTCAAAATCTATCCCAAAATCAACATTTCTACTCGATCGCTTTGCTTCACTGCCCCCTAAACATTTCTGGGTCATTACACCACATGTCCCTACCATACAGTATAATCAAGATTGTGTCAGAGATTGCCCAAAGACGAGAATCGTGTACCTTTATTTTTGTTAAGATTTATATCATCGATTAAATACATATTCTATCAACATTTACATAAGATCATAAAGTCTTAGATATTATTTGATTGATTTCAGTTTAATAAAATTAATTTGTTCTTCATTATCAGTACTTGCTCAATCATTTTTTTTTTTCATTTTCTGTTGCTTTGTCAAACACCACTTGATATCCCCTTCTAGTTTCCAGTGATTAAAGGGATGGTCCGGGCTGAAAGTATTTATATCTTAATACATGGAGTAGAATTCACTGAGCAAAATGCCGAAAATTCCATCAAAATTGGATAACAAATAAAAAAGTCATTGAAGTTTAAAGTTTAGCAATATTTTGCGAAAACAGTCGTCATGAATATTCATTAGGTGGGCTGATGATGTCACATATCCACTTTCCGTTTTTTAGGTTATTACATAAAATCATATTTTTTTTCATTATTTCATACTTGTGTGAATAATATGTCTCCCTTATAATGAAATAAGTTGCAGCAATAAATATCTAATGCACTAAATCAGTTGTCAATCCAATTTTTCTACTTCTTGGAGGAAAAAATTTGAATAAACCTAATTTCATATAATAAAATACAAAAGAACAAGTGGGGATGTGACATCATTAGCCCACCTAATGAACATTCATGACGACTGTTTTCACAAAATATTGCTAAAATTTTAAACTCAATAACTTTGTTATTTGTTATCCGATTTCGATGAAATTTTCGGCATTTTTCATCAGTGAATTCTACTCCATTTATTAAGCTATAAATACTTTCAGCCTGGGCCATCCTTTTAACAGACCCATCCATCCGACACTGTAAAACATTTGGTGTTAAAATTGGCTGGGTTCCCTTGGGAACAAGACCCTAAGTTGTACTAATTACACCATAGAGATCGAATAATGGCACCAACGAGTGTAAAAGTAATAACAAAAGGTGTTGTAATAACACTCGTAGTTGTGAAACTAACGCAAAAAAGGTGTGGTGTGGTCTCCTTTGGACACCAATCCCCCTCCTTTTTTTTTTCTTTTTGCTCTGTAATTAAAAGCCCAGTCCAGCCTATATATTGAAATTCATGTTTTGCTCAATCCTAGAAGCAATGCAGGATCGACTCAAACTAAACATGTTAACGTTTGGTCTTGAGACGTTTTAACCAGGGGGCAACGACCTCTGGTTATGATCAAGTCATGGCGTTATATATCGGGATCATTCCAAAATGGCAAGATCGGGGAGCAAGTGGGGGGGGGGGGGGCAGGGTCTGGAGGGAATAAAAGCAAAACAAACGAAATTGGAATAACATGGCCTACCTCTGATAAAAGAGTCTATGTGAAAAGGGGACTTGAAGGGGGAATCCATATATGCGAAATAATCCAAAAATGTTTATTCATTCTTTTTAAAAGACAAGTCCACCTCAACAAAAAGTTGATTTGAATAAACAGATAAAGGCAGAAAAATCCAATAAACGTAAACGATGGATATTTCATCAAAATCGGATGTAAAATAGGAACGCTATGACATATTATAGTTCTACTTAATTTCACAAAATAGTTATGCACATCCTGGTCGTTGTGCAAATGAGCAGACTGATGACGTCACCAACTCACTATTTCTTTCGTATCTTGCTGTATGAAATATGAACAATTCTTATTTTCTTCTCATCGTCATTTGGAACCAAATTGTATTCCTCCCTGAACATGACTGTGGGAATTACCATTATTTAAACAGTTTATGTTTAAGTCAAGTTGGTCCGTATTGTCAAAGGCTGAAAATTGAAATATTGAATGATTCAAACAATGTGAAACAAACGAAATAGTGAGTGGGTGATATCACCGACTCTCTCATTTGCATATCACTGAGTTGTGAATAAAACTGTTTCGTGAAAAACGAGCAATCTCATAACTTTTTAATTTTACATCCGGTTTTAATGAATTTTCAGCGTTGTGCTTGTTTGATGTTTCTATATCGATTCAAATCAACCATTTTCTAGGAAGGACTTGGCCTTTAAATCAGCAATTCAACATGTTCAAGAACTTCAGTACCAAAATTAATTGTGTTTATAGTCCTGCGCATGGATGCATGCATACAGGTTACTGTATCGAATACCACAGGACTGACAATGGACCCGAATCCCAAGAGGTCTAGACTCGAACAGTTTAGAGAGAAGAGGCATAGTAAGACTCGAAGGCACTCTAAGGGTATATTTTACGTTGAAAATTTTCTGTATCTGCCTCTGTGCAGATCCTTGGTTTTAGACTGGGAGATAACAGTGAAATTACTTAGATGGCTGACATCTGTCTGTTTGGAAGGGTTATCATATTCCATATAAAATGAGTAAGCCTATATTTCTTTCAATATCCTGTTTTAGGATTAAATCTTAATAAAAAAATTCAGCTCGCGCTTCACGCTCGCATTAATATTGTTTGATAGCAGTAGGTTACTTTGTTCTGCAAATCTAAATTTTTTAATTGTCAAAAAAAGCATAAATGTTTGGTGATGGTCCTATTCAAGCTCTACCCCACGTCTGTGAATTTCTCTTCCAGCTTCCATTCGTTTTATCCATAATAGAATACCGAAGAGATGATGTCAACCCCCCCCCCCCTGTCAGAGCGCCAGACCGTTTGCGTTGAGAGTTAAATTTCACTCCGCTGAGACCAAAAAACCTCCCTCAAAAGTCTGAAGTGAAAGATTTTCTTTTCAATGGATTTCATAAGTGGGGGTATGCATTCAGTCATTGACCGAGGTATTTGACTTCCCGGATTTTAGTATAACTCAAACAATGATCCATAAAAAATAAACATATCCCCGTGATATGAACCTATATATTAAGCGAATGAGAAAATTTGTCTTACAATATCAATTTTCTTTCATGTTGTTCCACCTTCGTATGTGTTATTAATTTGAGTACTTCCTTTTAGCCACTGCTTATCTAGAAAACAAGAATTTCGTCTAATAAGTGTTAGAAGTCTACGAGCGGCTCTCGGCTTATAATGAGAGGGTCGAGTGTTCGAATCCCACCGCGGCCTCGCGTCCTTTAGCATTATTTGACTTATGACGTCATAATTCGTGCAGCTTTCCTACTTGTCGTAAGGTAAAAAAATCAATGAAATGTCATTTTCTCAGAATATAAAAAATGGTTTTTAATATACCTTCAGTATGTCAATAGACAAATTATTACACACCCGTTCCTAAAATCAAAACAAAAATAAGTCATTACGAACCATTAAAAAATAAAATTCATGCGTTATATAATTTATTACATAAAATGTTGGGCAGCTGCTCGTTTGTAACAAATCCAAAACTTAAAATGCTAATAACCTCTTAATCTTTAATGGACATTCCTCAAACCTTCATCAATATTTTTTTCTGCTATTTATACAATAAACTTTTCTTCTGGGTTAACTTCCCCCTTTGAGTCTTGAAAATCTTGTTGAATGCTCACCGGGGAGTGGGGAAAGTCATACATTGTGTGCGGGCATGCCAGGATCCGAACACCGGGATGATAATAATCACAATGTAAAGCGCTTGAAAACACAAGGTATATTAAGCGCTACAGTACTGTATATAAAAGTAGATAGGATCATTATTGATAATATTATCATCCTGGGTGGTGTTTCATAAAGCTGTCCGTAAAGTTACGCACAACTTTACGCACGACTGGAACCTGTTCTTAGGCGCTAAATCAGTTGCATAGGTATATCATTTAGCACAAGAAATGGTCACCAGTCGTGCGTAAAGTCATTCGTAACTTACGAACAGCCTTGTGAAACGGGCCCCATGCAGATGCTGTCTTCTGAATTGAATGTCAGGAATTCTGATATAGAACATGGGGTAGAAATCAGGTTTGATATACCTCTTCTGAATTTATAGTGAAAGACTACTGTAATATTGTCAAATTGATTTTTATATCTCATACCATCCCATCTTATCTCCTGCGATAGATAAATTATTTCTGTCAGATTCCATAACAATGATATCATGATACTCTGCGCTCTTTGTCATGATATCTGATGTTAAACAGATCACAACAATATGAAGATCATTTGCAATATACAGTTATGGCATAAACTGTACGTGGTACAGGAAGCCTGCAGGGTGCGCTGCAAAAATACCGGTGTTGATTTAACACCATCCCGGTATCTATATCCGATAACACCAGGGAAGTGTTGACACAACACCGGTTAAGAATCAAATCGATATTGCTTGAACACTGATTAGTGTTGTTTAAATGCCTATCTGGTGTTAGCCTAAAGCCGAAGTGGTGCTGTTCAACACCTCTTTCGACACCTCTCTGGTGTTTTCCGATATAGATACAGAGCTGGTGTTAAATCAACACCGGTATTTTTGCAGTGTGGGTAGGGCAACAAATAGTGGCTCATCTAATGATCTTCGGATCCTAAAGAAAATCACAAATAGCTTCTAATCTCTAGAACCGATTGCAACATACTTTCATTTTTTATTGCTTGATTTGATTCACACTTTCAACAAATTGTTTTTTATATTTTAAGGAACTTCATTCAGTATCCAAAATTACTTTTGTATGGGACTCTTACACCAAACGCTTGGATCTTAAAATGTACACCATTTTGTATCCCTACGGGATAGGTTAAACAAGAATTTAAAACTGTAAACAATTGATGCGTAACTCTTTAAAGATGGCTTTCATTAAGTTTTAAACACTTATTTATGTTGTTAAACAACTGTGAAGTTCATATAATAAAAAGTTCAAACACTGTTTTTCTTTACGGTGTACAGGGATGATTAATGATTGGTTTAATTAATCATTAATAATTGTTAGACCTTTCGTGATGAACGTGATAAAGATAACATTGTCTATATTATCAACAGTTACTGTCTATACACAGGGGTAGGAATCTTATGAAGTACCGTGATTCTTGCTAAGTTGAAACAAGATTTCCGTATGTCATATATGTATTTCATCAACCAGCAAAAAACTACCCTTTTTCTTTTAATGCGTCTTTCTGTGGCTCGTGTGAATAGTAATATGATTGATCACCCCATTTTCATTTAACAAAAGAAGAAAAATTGAAATGCCATTTTAAAAATGATTATAAAGTGAGCACTTAGAGAAAATAATTGTTTGTTTAGGTACACTTTGGTTCCGGGAGAAATATTTGTGCATATTTACATGACAGATTTCGTCCTTATTTGCATTTCTAACTCGGGCAAATTTACGCAAGTCAAGTGGTCTCCGTGTTAGCAAGAATGAACCCTCCCCATTACAATGGACAAAGTTGAACTTGACAAAAAGCAGGTCGAAAACCAGAAAATGAGGATAACTTTGCATCACGATCCAGATATCGCAAAAATTCAACTTTATCAAAATATTGACTTACAAAATTGTAACTCCTCAAATTCTTTCCATAAATGAGCTTTTAAGTAACCACACCCTCTTAAAAAGAAATGACCATTCTAACAAAATCGCCCTTTTAACAAGGTCACTGTAATCCCTCTCCAACTGAATAAAATGTAAAAAGGAAAGCAGTGGAAAAGAAAGACAAAATTCATAATATCAGAGGGATGGGTATGCCCACGGATCGAAGCATAATTATCAGTGGCGTACCTAGGATTTTCCACAGGGGGCAAATTCGTCCACCCAAAAATTTGACAAGCAAAAAAAAAAACGTCTTAAAAAATTTACAAACAAAAAAATAATAATAATAAGAAACTGCCCCCCCTGCCCCCCCCTTAGGTACGCTAGTGATAATTATGTATAACTATCGCAAATGTGTTCCATGGACATTGTAAAAGGGCGTCGCGTAGATAGACTTAAAAAAAACAACTTAGGGGGTGTTGCAAGAAAATAGTATGTCGCAATTTTACAAGTGATGGATCTATTTTAGCTGTAAAATTCAGATTACACTCCTTTTTTCAAGAAGCAAATTAACAATCAATCACAAAATTGCAGTTAGTTGCGAGACATGTGATTGACTCAGGGAACGAAAATAGACTTGTAATTGATCGCAAGTTTCTGCAACACCCCTTTAGTCTGAAATTTGGACATTCATCTGTTCATGAAATAAAATACACATGAAATAGTTGATGTGGCACCAAGACCCTATAACGATGCATTTTGCCCGCTTACAGGATGCGTATAGTACTGCTTTGTGATAAAATACTTAAGCATTGTAAACCTTTCTTAACACGCGACTTCATTATTTTACAATCGTTGAAATCTTCATGTGTTCATTGTTATACTTGTCCGAATTTTATCACCAGCCGGGGATGACTTGAAGTATAACCCCCCCCCCCCGCCCCTCCCCCGAACCATTATATACCAGAATACCGCACCATAAACGTGTGGGGCACTAGAAAAGCACGTGCACCTGCTTGAATATATGCTCATCGATCTGTTCATTATCAATATTCGACCAGACTGCGAGCAAATATACCAATGATCCACTTCCAAACTATATACGCATCTACAGATCATTCATTTATTTAAAAAAAATAATGTCACGAGTTATAATAATTCAAGAGGATCTTGGGCAAAAGTCCACCCCCTGTTTGTGTCAGCTGTACAAGCTGTTGCAAAAGCTACATTTTGCTGCGCTTAAATATGTCTCAAGTTTCATTTCACATAGGCATGCTTAATAAATAATACATAACTTATTATTACTTTCGACAAACACAAACAAACATTCCTAACCATGGTGCTTGTGTCATTGATCTGTTTATGTTCTTGACATCAAAACGAACATTCTTGTTAAGGCCATCGCACTTTATACGACTGGTCCTCGTTCCGATTTTAGGACCAAATCACATTTTGCCCATTTTCTGTAAATGCGAATTAAAGTATATCTTTATTTATCGTAGCTAATCGTACGATTGTTATGACGTCATTACGACTATAGATATCAAATTCACTTTTATTCTAATAAGGATTATAGCATAGTCACAGATTTGAACATTGGTATCCGGACGAAGATTTAGAACACTTCACAGTAAGATATTCCATATTTCAATATTAGCACCAAATTCTACAATGTTTTATTCCAAAATCGGGTCTCAGACCAATTAATCGTAAGACATAATCTGCGGTGGCCTTTAGTGAACGACCAGGGGACATACGGCTCTGATGACTCTGTTACAGTCTGTGGAACACGATTGGCGTATAATCTTAATCTGTGACTATGCTATAATCCTTATTAGAATAAAAGTGAATTTGATATCTATAGTCGTAATGACGTCATGACAATCGTTTAGCTACGATAAATAAAGATATACTTTTAATTCGCATTTACATGTCAAAGAGTGGGCGGAATAGTTATTTAGATGTATTAAAATTCATGTGAAGTTGACGTGTTGGCGGGTGATTATCTAAAATATAAAAGAACACACTCAAAGAAGACGGTGTGCATCCATGCACCTAAACCTTGATCAGCAACACATAATCATTGTAGGTCCATGATAGAATAGAATAGATATGATTCAATGGTCTATATAGCTAGCTGCCTGTCCAGACTGGCCCCGAAATTGCGAAACCCCGAGATGGAGCAATGAATATTGCATTTTCAATGCGTATTCAAACATTTAAAGTGGCATTGAACCCGATATCCTTGGCTACGCAACACGAAAAATTAAGAAAACATAACTCGTACATCTCCATTATTTTTGGGTGAAAATAATCTTTTTTTTTTTTTTTTTTTTTTTTTTTTTTTTTTTTTTTGGGGGGGGGGTTCCTTCGAATGTCAGAAGATCAGACGTGCTAACAAATTACAGCATTTATTTTAGGCATATTTGAGCTTGCGGGTTATGGCCCTCTATTTGCATATTGAAAATTGACCTTCGAAACTGAAGGTCGGCGTCTTTCCTCATCGTGCAATCATCCAAACGCAAAATAATGGTGAAGGTCTTGGAGTAGTGGTTAACTCACTTGACTCTTAAGGACGTTCCACAGTTAAAGTGAAATCCATGTCATTTTCACCAAACTTTGCACATAGATACTTAAGAACCTTAATATTCAAAATATGCAAAAATTAACATAGGTCCATGTGCTTGATTTTTTGCTATAGAGCTTCAAAGTTCACCCAAATTGGTGTTCTTAAGAATTGCGCATTCAAAAGAATTTGGCATTTTTAGACCTCGCAAGATCACTACAATGAGTTTAAACCTCTATTACTCAGTCAAAATACATGAAAAAGTCTTCAAATTTCGCAAGAGAGTTAATAATTGTATCGTTGGAATAGAGAATCTAATTATTGTGCTATTTGTTTGCAACTTTAAGTCTAACAGCACAGTCAGTTCTTAAAAATGGCGTAAAAGATAACAAAAACCCAATCTCAAAATAGTGAAATTTCAATAACAGATTACAAAAGTACAATAAATGCTGCACTTTATTCAAAATCCATGTCATTTTCACCTAAATTTGCAAAGTTGTAGAGGAATCTATACTTAAGAGGTACAAACATTAAAAAATAGGGGTTCATGTGCTTGTTTTCAAACTATTAGCATTTTTATATGAGCAAACGTGTTTTTTAAAACACCGAAAATGCGCCAAATGCTTTGTATCTATGTGAAGAAAAATCAAAACCACTCTACCATTTATTCAAACTCGGGGTCATATTCGTGATTCTTGGCAGTACTGCAGAGTAAAGTATTTTGAAATTGTCGAGATATTTTTTTAAATGGTCCATGGAATAATTCAGTTTTTTTAGCTTCATAAAATAACGCATCGGATGTGCAGTTAGGATGCAGATGATGAGAAAAATCAGCTCATACCCACAGCTAATTAATCACCTGTTCATCCATTGTGACGTCAGCGCGCGGAGTGTTAAATATGCGCAGATCATAATGCGCAAAAACATAACTGTGGAACGTCCTTAAACCAAGGGTCGAGGTTCCGAATCCCAATCGGCGCCAGTGTCATTTAGCACTCTCCACCTACACGGAAACCTGCTAACCTTGCGTTTGATGATGTTTGAAGATTGAAGCATCCATACCAACAAGCAGGTGATATTTTCGTCAACAAGGATATTGTAGAAAGATAGTTTAGTTATTGGAAATTTGTAATTACAAGCAAAGAGGGAATGGGGCGGTGTTTGTTTTCTGAATCTATACTACTACTACTACTACTACTACTACTACTACTACTGACATTTAAAAGAAGCCAGATTAAAAATAAAGTTCCAACGACCAGTCATGACTGTATTCAAAATGATCTCCCAACACGTTATTTTTCCTTCAATGTGACATTGGTATATCAATCATTGGACAGTACATCAATGTTTAAAGTGATCGGTTAACATTGGTTTGACTTTTTAAAAATCTGAGCTAGAAGGTCACACTTGTCACCTGTGTCTGTGATATGTTACATAAATGAAGCCCAGAAAAAAATTCGTTCGAAAATAATTATTTAGTGCTTCAAAAATTGAAATATAAAGTGACCGAAAACACCATCTTAATTTCATCCCGTACACTTATGTGTGCTATTTAGGCGTCTATAAGACGCCTATTTACAAAATCGGGGTTTGCCTTGTAGTTTTAGCTTTTCATTCTCAATAATGGATGTTTTCGGGGTTTATTAGTTTTAATACATGCACTTGACACATGTTTCATCTTGGTTTGAGAATTTTTTAAGTCGGCTGCTCACAAAGTTAAACAATACCTTTAACGGAAACGGTGGGCATGGGGTGGACAGCCTATAAAATACAGTGGTATTTGCCTAATGCGTGGATGTTAAAGGTTAGATGCAAAGTTCGGAAAAGGAACCATAAAATAAAGAGGAATGTAAGAATAGAAAAATCGGCTTAGCATAATTCCTCTAAATGTCCCAGGTGTTGCCAATAGCGGACAGTTTATCATGGATTTCGCAGCCTCCTACATTGTCGAAGTATTATTAGTATGTCCATTTTTAGTTAAGTCGTTTGACAAACTTATCGTCCCATCTGCAGTTCATATCAAGTTCGCATTCATTTCAAGAACTTTACATCAAACTTGAAAAGTGGGTATGATGAAGAAAAAGAAAGATCGGATAATTTCTGTACATTAAGAGAAAGAGCGCGCGTATAAACTCTTTTGCTATCATGGTTAGGGTCTATAATTTCAGAGAAAATTTGCCCTTATTCATGGTGTCGAGGTTGTTGATTTTACAGTTAAATGTACAGAAAATAGCATATTACTATTTAATACAGATGCACATGCAACATAATTGACAGAATATTCAGCACAATTCCGTGTGCGATCCTTATTTTTTTTTTTTTTTTTGCTTGTGGAAATGTATTATCGTGGGAATTTGCGTTCAGTCGATAAGGGGGCTGGGTGTCCTACTCCCCCCCTCAAGAACAAAAAAATCACGACAATAAAAAAAAGGTTAGATAATTTTCAAATAATGTCAAAATCTATCCCAAAAAAAGACTTTTGTGTTAAATGGGTCAAAACATTCGCTCTCTCGATTTTTTAAGAACATTTACTCCACCTGCCATTTTCTGGCCCTCATTTTTTTGCTCTTTTCGTGGAGTTCTTTTTCTAAAGGAATAAACTTGGTTATCCATTCTCAGGTTCTAGAACTATTCATTATTTCAAAGACGAAAATCCCATCAAGAATATAAGGATGTTTTGGAACAGAATGGATAGATTGTATGAACCCAAGTACACAGATCGAAAAAAATATAAATATATATGTACACAGTTCCGTTCTCATGATGAAATGTATCTGTTACTGTTTGCAAAAATATAACAAATGTTTATAAAGTTAGATAAGAATAATCGACTTATGTTCTCACTATAAGAGAAGGGAATTATATTTAATGATTGGCAGTCGTGTCACGGGGGAGGGCATTAAATCATTTGCCTCACTTAGAACCACCCCCAACAAAAATAGAAAGAAAATTGTAGAGTGATATTTCTTCCCCCCCCCCGAACATTATTTTTCTTTTGTCTTCCACTTCCCCCACCCAATTTAAAAATTCAGGTGTCGCCTTTAATGTTGGGAAAGATTATATAGGCCCTATCAATTATTTTAGTTGTATATATTTCTTTCCATGAATGACCGTGCACTAGATGCTGAACTAATGACCATGGATGATGACGAATCCATTGACTGTCTAAACAACTCGACCATGGGAATCAAAGTCCTAAAGATAAGATCGCCACAAGAGGCAAGAGCAAATATAGGTCCCGCACCCCTATATCAAACTGACACGGCCCTGTACAATGACAAAGACGCAATCGTTTGAATCATTCATATCACTTCACCAAGTGTGATTTTCCTTAGGGTCACGATATTTCTTGGTCATATTTCATGCGCAAGCGCCCATTCTAGTAATGATACGTCGGGCAAGCCATCATGGTATGTCACCGACGTCGATCAGAGCTGGTAAATGGTAGCTTTTTCAATCGGTAACGCGTATGTTAACCTTTGTCACTTGCTCCCAATTCTGCCTTTTAGGGTCAGTAGTGTGAGGGGCGGCATGGGGACATGTCATTGGACGTATTCTCCTGATTTTTAGCAACTATAAAGTAAACAGTCACCCCCCCCCCCCCTACCCCACCATCGCCCTTCGCAAATTATCACAAAATCGGTGAGCCTGGTCTAGAGCCACATAACTCGTATTTGTCAGCATCGAGTTCAGGTAGATATAAGCCTGGAATGAAATCTGGTTCTCAAAATCGTTTCTGAATAGGAGAGCCTTGAGCCTTGGCCTTCGTGGCGTTTTCAACTCTTGAAATTTTGAAGAGGGTGAACGTCCAACCATGGACCTACTCCATGGTCCAACACTGACAGTCTTCGCAGTGTGCCAGCAGACTAATGGGGACTTGAAAAGACGACATTCCTCCAGTCAAGCCAATCGACCATGGACGCCCCAACCAATAACTCCAAACGCACATGTAAATACCAACGGTCCCTGTGCGCGACTCATAGATCAAATAATCATTAATCATTTATTATTTAATTAAGAAACAACGCTATATTTTTTTTTAATAATGTCGTAAAAACCATCTGAATGAACATAATGTATGCGGAATGTGGTATTAATAGCGCCCCCGCATGCACAGAATGTTTCCCGTGCATCCATGTTCGTCAAGTCACATGTACAGTAAAAAAATAAAGAAGAAGAATAACGAAAAAATAGCACGTTGTTTCAATTCAATTCAATTCTTTATTCCATTTCCATTCAAAACACAACACAAAATAATATAAATCAACTACAATTTTGCAGACGAGCATTCTTACTTCGTAAAAAAACAGTTTAAAATTGAGCATAAATGGAAATGGTTTAAGCCCGTCACTCTAAAAAAAAAATTGGTTTTACTTTTTACACAATTGTTTAAAGTGTTTTTATATTGTTACATTTTTTAACAACTTGTTTGAAACTGAATAACTTGTTTAAGACTTTGAACAATATTTGTTAGGGCGACAGGCTTTTTCATTTTTTTTTTACAATTTGTCTAAATAAAAAAAATAAAACTTTACACAACTCGTTTCAAACATTGAACAATATTTGTTAGATGCCAGGCTTAAACATCGTGCTTAAAATCTTAAACAGCGTTTATTCGAGTGAGTCGTGGCGGACTGCCAAAATATCTGGCCAATTGCGCCATAGACGATAGATCTTTTTCTGGTTAAGTACATTATAGCACATTATTATCAGGCAATAAACAAGGACGAAGGACTGTCTGCAGTTTGCATTTTCTGTTTCAACATTTCGAATGATTCTTGGAAAGACGGAAGTAAAGGGACATTAATATTGTGGCTACAAAATCCCTACCCGATCAAAGGTTGATTAAACGAATTGGGAAGGGAAATATAAGTATTATCTTTCATAATTATAGAACAACAAAAAAACAGAAATCGTGATTTAATGTAAAACTTGAGCTATTGGTAAATTAAAGGTCTAGTTAGGGTTCTTTTTACCCTGATCTATAAGTTAAATATTTCAAATGCACCAGGATGTAGCTGGGAATTTCAGAGATGGTGATGCAGGATGGTACTTGTGTAGTGATTTAAGATGTCTATTTATATGTAAGTAGCTGTTTGTAATGTACGTGTATAAAATATTTGTATCTAAAGGAACTGTTGCTGCGCTAGCGCCATGAGCGTCTCTGGACGGTGTGCGCGCTCAATAAGATATCACTATTATTATTATTATAGAAACTGTGATTGGTCCAGTGGCTGTATTATTCCCTTTGATCGGTAGCGGCCCCAAGAAATAAGTTTTTAAAAAAAATTAAAAAAGGGGGGGGGGGTAAATAAAATTAAATGAATAAATGAATTACATAGAATAAATGTAAAGAAAAGTGAATAAATAAATACAAATTGAAATTAACAGATGAATAAAAAAACAAATCAGTGACGGTTGTATTAGTTCAAAGAAACCCATAAAAAATATTAGAATGAAAAGTCGGTATCAAATTACAATAATATTATTTTCAACATAATACTAAAGTAAAGAAATTCATAGTTTAGAATATTCCGGTCATACTGTAATATTATCTATGGAGTCGCACTAATTAAGGCGATTGTGTGCATTGTGACGTCATTAAAGAACAAACATTACTCCTGCCTCCTATGAGCACTATGCAGTACTATTGCCTTATCTGATACTGTAAGAACGCACAACGCTTCTCAGTCATGAAAATCTCGCATCTGCGTATCAGGGTGGTCTATTGAATATAACACTGAATAGGAATATCATATAATACCGATAGAGGTACATTGGAATTAATATGGAGGTAAGTGAATGTGATATAACGATAATATTCTCAAATCAATTGTTTGTTTTGATTTTATAGTTAAGTTTGATAAATGTGTTCAGCATCATGACTACCCTACCATACATATAGGATATGCATATTGCGTAACTGTATCTCATTACCATTATATATCAATGTAGAGTGCTCAGTGGGAAAAAATCAAACTAATTTCTAGTACCGTATTACATTATATTATTACCCTTTTTTAAGATTGATCATGAACCAATAGGATTCGGCAAATTCTATCTGTTCTATTACAGTTATGCGAGCAGTTTTTTATTGATCCATAAGTGCCCTTAAGAACAAATATGTTTGTTTATAATGCAATAACTTTTTTGATATCTTCGTGCTATTTTATGTGTAAAATAGTAAAATAAAATATGAAAGTATTGTAGCAGCATTGTTGGGGTTATAGTGATCGTTGGAGTTTGATACCTAGAAAATTGTGGTTTATTTATGACTTTTAATTTTCCCTATACTGTGTATTTTATCATCATTTTATTCATTTTATTGCCGAATATGCGTGGTGATAAATTTTCATTTCAGACATAATAAATAGCTTGCTGGTTCCAGAATCCTGATAGAAATTATGAAAATACACGTTGAAGCAAATATTATAAATTAATTTTGATATAATGTATTTTATTCGATAAGACTTTCTTATTAGACCTACAATAGTATTCCTACATGAAATGTGTATATCTGCTAAACTCGATGTTTCCTTTAAATTTGCTTCCTACTAAAGGGATTTATTGAAAACTTATATCTATATATATATATATATATATATATATATATTATGTTATAATTCTAGATATTTAGGCGTTGATTATTTGGTGTTATATTATGCTCTCATACACATACCCACCATGGAGATTTTATCATGGTCTTATAATGCGCTTCCATTTGTTTTAAGTTGTGTCGTAATGTAAATAAAGTGACTCGGAGCAAATGAAATTAATCAATATGGCATGAACTGTGATATTACAAAGAGTTGCGATTGATCCGATCAACCTCAAGTACATGGAAAGCCACCAATGTCATAGTTTTTTTCTTTAGGAAATTTGCGCAATGTCATTTGAAAACAAGGAGAAGCATACTGAATTGTCAAGAAAACAGTGAATGACATGAAATATCGAGAAAATATTTTGAACAAACATGTAGTTTAGATTTTGACGTTATTGGCTTTCCATAGTTATGGTTGATTGGATCAGTCATAACTCTTTATTAGTCATATCGGTCCTAACATGCAAAAAAAATGGTTCATCTTTACGTTTTGCACTGTGAAGTGTGAACAAAATGTAGGACATATTGTTCTTTCTAGAAGGGATTTGAAAAATAAATAGATCAAGAAAAAAACCGCCAGTGAATCTTTTCTAATGAATGTTGATATGGAAATCAATAATGAAATTTAATCGTTTACTTAAGAAAGCACTGTGAAATTTATTCTTACTTAGTTTTATATAACGTGTGGTTGTTTGATTCTACATTTAATAATATTTCTCACCGTAATTTCCTTTCATGTTGTGGTAAATCTAATCCATCTCAATTGATCATTATCAACTAAAATAAATATATATAAATATATATATATATGTGATAAAGTGACCATATCAAGGTTTATGCAATTTGCTTTATGTCCTAACGTGAAAAATATGGATTAATGTTGCTCTTGGTTTAGTAGACAATAAAATGTACAGTTTCTGTATTATTCTACGTTTATTATCTCTATTATTTCCTGCGTGGATGATAAATCTTTAGATATGAATCCATAAAAGATAACTGCGTCGGTGAACTGATTTATTCTAGGTCAATTATTATGAGCGGATACGTACAGCCCAATAACCATCATGACCATATCAACGTCTTTAGAGTTTGCACGAGATGATGGTTCGTATTCGGGCGCGGAACCAGTGGCCCGTTTCATAAAGAGTTGCAATTGTTGTGACTTTGACATTATGGCAACTACCATGGTACCCTTGATTTTGATTGGCTACTGAGCCCTGTTGCCATGGTAGTTGCTATGATGGCAAAGTTACAACAGTTGTAAATCTTTATGAAACAGGCCCCAGATATTTTTGGCTTCATGACATTTGCTCCGGCGACAATTTGCTCCGCTGTAAATTCTACTCACTAATCAAATGACCAACTTCAACCCCGGATTTAACACTATACCTAATCCTTAACCTAACACTATGCCTAATATAAAACCCTACCATGCCTATTGCAACCCTAACTCTACATCTTAAACGAAATTAAGCTTGGAGAAATAGTCGCATAAACAGGAGCAAATGTCGCGTCACTGATATTTTGACAGGGGTGACCTCTATGGCAAGTTGTATCTTTTCTTAATTAAAACAAAATAGATCTATGCATTTTTAACTCTTCTTTAATCTCCCTTCTGTATATAATTCATTTCTTCTGTTTTTATTTTTACATAGAGTATTTCTTATGGGGTAAAGCGATACAATAACTAAAGATATTTCCACACCCATGGTGCTGAACTGAAAAAGTAATTTAATTAATTCATATAGGTTAATTTTATTTTGTTTTTTCTGATTTTTTTTAATACACGTATTAATTTACATCTATTCGTCTTTCTGCTCATTCATTTTATGTTTAAAATTATCAGCATTAGAAGAAGTATAAAGAAATAATCATGCCATCCAACAAAAGTGCACTTTATATCAAGAAGAAAATTTCAAAATGTGCAGTTTGTATACATGAGCCTTTAAGTCCACTTTATATACACCTGGTCCACAATCCTATTCTTAAACAAGTCGCATTTTGCTCCTTTTATGAAAATAAATGAAGATTATTCATTTTAGGTACAAATTGACTGTAAGAATACAATATTGGATAATAAATTATTGAAAGTTTTTGTTTTTAGTCATTGCCAAATTGGTTTCAGATCGTAGCCGGTCGTATGATTGCTATGACATCATAATGACTACATATTCAATTCGCTTTTATTCCAAGAACAATGGTAGCATAGTCACAGATTTCAACATAAACATCCGTATGATGATTCAGAACTTTGCACAGTAAGATGTACCATGTCCCAATATTAGCATCATATTTTACAACGTTTTACTCCAAAATCGGGTCGCAGACCAGTCGTTAGGTGCGCGATGACCTTAAAGACTTATGAATATCGCTCTTTTTGTAACCTATACGCTGCATTTGAAAGTGAAGTATACATCCATACGGCCCAGATCAGGTACCACTGTAAGAGCAGTTAGGTACATGTTACGGTTATTTATAGAGAGCGTTCGAAGTTATTTTTTATCAGAAAGGGTCAATAGAAGGACACTAGTGTCTAGATTGATTGATCGATTGACAACGAATTTATTCATTCCAAAATTTCAACAAAGTTACAAAGTAAAGCAAAATATAATATAACATTTTGAAATGAAATAGGAACCTTCTGGAAAGCAAAGCTTGTTATTGAAGGTTTCCTTCAATAAATAAGACTTAATGCAAAAAAAAAATATATATATATATATATATAATATACAAATCATATCGTTCTTGTTGAGGTTCAAAATAGATACAATAAACAAGTCATCATATCTTTCTTGTAAAAATTATATGTAAAAATTATATGTTAATCCTTGTTAGAGTGTATCAAGATGAAGATAGAAGTATCAAACTTGTTTCTTCGATTTCGTCTATTTCAGGACTTTTTTTTTTTTTTTTAATAATTGGAAATGCAGTTGCTATATGACTGGCCACACTGATGTACATGTACGGATGGGAGGAGGGCTGGGGCCCCGGGCTGGGGCAATGGCCTCCAAAAGTTTCACTACCAAGAGAAAAAGGAAAAAAGGAAAGGAAAAGCCTTGGCGTACTAATGGGGGCTTTAGCGCTCTTTCCCCCCTAAAAAATCAATCACGACCAAGAAAAAAAAGATAAAGGAAAGAGGTGAGAAGTGGAAATAGGATATAATTTTCTGAATATTACGCAATATCAATCCCAAAATTGGATCTTTATATTAAAAATGCCGAAATTTTTGCCCACTTGCTTCGTTTGCTCACAAATCTTTTTTGGATAGGTTTTACACGATATACCATTACGCCACTGAGGAAAATGACGATTAGTATAATATCTTCTGAATATCAATGTATAATTGTCTAAAGCTATTTTGAAAAATAGATTATTGTATTGAAAGGTCAAAAATTGTAGGCCTACCATTTTTTTACATGACCCTGAAAAATTAGCATTGAGTCCTGGGGCCCGTTGCATAAAACTTTTTACCTGAGAAAACTTAGGTTGTTTTACCGGAGTTTTTGCCCTGTGTTAAAGTCAATGGCAGATATCAGACTAACCTTAGTTTTCAGTTTTTACCAGAGTTTTCTCAGGTAAAAAGTTTTATGCAACAGGCCCCTGCTCATATAAGCAGATCGACCGTTAAAAGCGAAAAATGGATGCGGCTTTCTTTTTTGAGGAATACCATACTATTTTCTCATGGCGGCATAAATATGGTTTGGAACGACTTTCCATTGGCCGTCCGACACGCCATGGTCTCAGCCTATTTTGTCTGTCAGAAAGTTCATCCAATTCGCGCAAATGTATCATAATTCATTTATAATTTCGTCGATTTGTCGAATTTCACTACATGGGTTGCCCGCTTCCATCGAACATTACTTAGTCTACGGACAATACATCTAAGACAAAATTACAATTTGATAAGTTCGTCACAAAGCCAAATAGTATGATTGGAGCTAACACCATTTTATACTGCAATTGAGAAGAGCGGCCGGATGGGGGGGGGGGGGGGGGGGTAAGGGGTCAGGCGCGTAGCCAGGGGGGGGGGCGGTGGGGGCGGTCGCCCCCCCCAAAACGTCCCCAAAAAGTTAAAAAAGAAGGGGAAAAAGAGAGGAGAAAAGGACAAGCGAAGAGAGGAAAGGGGTTTTTGTTTTGTGGGTTTTTCTTTTTATTCTTTATTTTTTTTCTCAAAAAAGAAACTCCGTAACTCTTGCTCTAAATTTATATATATGAATTTTGCTTCCGCGCTGCGCGCGGTTAAATGACAATATTGCAGTTCTCCATTGTTTCCCCCACCCTTTCTCTAACCCTGTTTTTCCACCTCAGCTAAATGTGTTTCTTGCCCGTTAAAGTTTAAACGTATACATTAGGGCATGGAATTAGAGTAAGGTTAGGCCGAAGTATATGAATTTATCTTTTTTTTTTATTGATCGCGCAACTTCTGGTCGGGTCGGCTCCTGGCGGGTAAAATCTTTATCTCAATTTCTGCCGTCACCTCCATATAGGCAACTTCTCCCGCTTTTCAGCTCATTACTAAACAACCATAATTTGGGGGCAAACAGGTTTCTAATTAAAAAAGAGGAAGGTATAAAATTCGTGTCGTATTAAATAAAAAAAAAGTGCAATATTTTTTTATCAAATTCTATTCAACTTCATTTCATTTCCCTGCACATTCATCTCCTGTCCTGTTTTGCGCCCTCAGTTTGTAATTTTGAATGACACTTAAGTTTCTTTATCATTCAAAGTGAAGTGCATCAGGATAAGTGAAAGAAATTATACATAATCGTGTTTTATATAATTTCAATAATCACAGAAGTTTCAACTTTTTGCGCACTATTTTCCTTGTAATGAAGTTCAATAATCTTAGAAAATTAACTGAATTAGAGATATCTGCATTTGATGAAACGTCCGCCCGTTTGAAAGTTCAGAATTTCATTGCTCTGAGCGGGGAGGAATATCTTCCTCCCGGCATATATCCTTCTTCTCCTCTGTTTTGCGAGTTAGATATGCACTGTCGCTAAATTGTTTGTAATCAAATCTGATCTTTCCAAGGGAAGTACTAGCAATATAACTTAGAAAATAACCTTTTCTCGGGACCATTTTCTTTGCAAAAAAAAATAAAAAACGCTTTAGCTTCCGCGCTTCGCGCGGGGTTAATATTATTTTAATTTCCTCCATTTTATCTCTTTTTTGTTCGTTTTAAAATCACTTTTGAAAACAAGGTTCAAAATCACAATATAATCAAATGAATTGGAGCTGATATAGGTACTAGAGACAAGGGAGGCGGCTCCTTTTTATTTCAATTTATGAAACACCGAAAGCTTCGCGCTTCGCGCGGGAGGGGGAAACTCCCCTCCCTGCACCCATCCCCTAGGGAGCGCGCTTCGCGCGCTCTGAAGGTGTTCGCACGCTTCGCGTGCATTTACCGCCCCCTCCAAAATGAAATCCTGGCTACGCGGTTGTAAGGGGTGTCCCCCCCCCCCCACCTTTGGATAATGCATTTTGCACAGCAACCTGAGGGTCGTCTCATCGTCAACCCCCCCCCCCCCCCTCGTCACCACTGTGAGAAACTAGAAATCCCACGAGTTTGCTGTGCATTGTCGGACGAGGTCAACGGGTACGGGTATTTACTTATAAAGCACGAACGCCTCCTTGTTTCGGCCTATATATCTGGAAATTGGACCAACAAGAAGCTCTAAACGGTTCTTGGGTCCCACGAACAAAAAATCATATTGGCTCATGTACTTTCAATTGGGAATTGCAAGACACTAAAAAGACCCCTGCCAGTGCCAATACTCACGAGACTTTTCCTTGCATGATTTAACAGAGTGGTCTTACATTATTTTGTTTCTCGAAAGATCCGAGATGCCACGCTCCTCGTCATCTGCTGGTACTCTTTAGTCGTATCCCTCTGCATGCTCTACGTCCTCCACACCCACTCTGACGTCATCATCGGCAACAGGATCTCGAACCATGTGGCCAAGGCACGCTCCGACAACTCCTCCCCACAGGACCACTCGGGCTGGATCCGGGCAGCCTCCAATACGAAGACGACGACGACGACGGCAGGACCGGAAGTCGTTATCGTCACCACGGCGAACGGGACAGAGAAGCCGTCCGGACATCCTGGTTATACCCTCTTGGATAAAGACACGGTAAGCTGATAAGTAGTCTCTTGGTTAGTACAGAAAAATTTCATCGGCTGGGGATGATAAAGTAAATAATGTATAGACTTCTACCAACCATAACATTTATTTGGGGTGAGCTTTCATCCACTTCTGTGCAATTTCTCAAACCAAGTGATCAGTCACACACAATGCTACCTGCGGTCTGTAACTCTGTAGTCCTTACTTATGTTCGTCCTCTCGTTTGAAACGAGCATTCCAAGACAAGGATATTATACTGTTTCTTTCAAAAGCCCTAACACTTTCACAAGCAGGCTCGTCCATTCAAAAGACGAAGTTCCTAAAGGAGAAAGATCAGGAGGGTATTGTCTACACTCTACAAGATAACCTGCACAGATTGTGACAGTTGTTATGTTGGAGAAACAGGCAGAAAAAAAATCCTTCATATTGAACAATCCAGCATCCCATTCATAGCTGTAGCAGAGCACACCCTCAATTATACAGGTCATAACATTGGATGGAATGATGCCCAAGGAATTGCCTTTGAAAGTAACTTCTGGAAAAGAAAGGTGACATAATCACTAGACATGGATAAAAGAGATTAATCCAGTAGTGAATAGAGACTGGATATCTATTGTCATCCATTAAAGGGATGGTCCGGGTTGAAAGTATTGATAGCTTAATAAATAGAGTAGAATTCACTAAGCAAAATGCCGAAAATTTTATTAAAATTGGATAACAAATAACAAAGTTATTGAATTTTAAAGTTTAGCAATATTTTTGTGAAAACAGTCGTCATGAATATTCATTAGGTTGGCTCATGATGACACATCCCCACTTGTTCTTTTGTATTTTGTTATATGAAATTAGGTTTATTCAATTTTTTTCCTCCAAGAACTAAATAAATTGGATTGACAACTGATTTAGTGCATTAGATATTTATTGCTGCAACTTATTTCATTATAAGGGAGACATATTATTCACACAAGTATGAAATAATGAAAAAAGTATGATTTATGTAATAACATAAGAAAACGGAAAGTGGAGATGTGACATCATCAGCCCACCTAATGAATATTCATGACGACTGTTTTCACAAAATATTGCTTAACTTCAAACTTCAATAACTTTATTATTTGTTATCCGATTTTGATGAAATTTTCGGCATTTTGCTCAGTAAATTCTACTCTATGTATTACGATATAAATATTTTCAGCCCGGATCATCCCTTTAAGAGACACAAAGTCACAGCTCAGGCAGCATCGTGTCTGACTGACCGCTTGGCTTGAGAAAGTCCACAAGAGTTGATCGAAGCTCGCCCCAAATAGTTGTTACGGCTGGTAGAAGTTAAATAGTCTTTTATATTGCAGACAATCACTGACATACAGATAGGGGGTGCCTGAGGGCCATGGCCCTCCAAAAGTTCCACGGCGAAGAAAAGAAAATGAGAAAGGGAAAATGGTGCAATATATCACTTTCTGAATAGTAGGCTATGTCAAAATCTATCTGTAAAAAACAGAAGATGCTTGTATTAAAAAGATCAGAATTTTTGCTCGCCCTCTTCGCTCACTCGTAGTATTTTAGAAATTTTGCTCCATGTGCTCCCCTCTCCGTGTTAGTTGGAAAATCAAAAGATCATTATTCAGTTGATCTGATTTCAATTCTATGCAAGACAATTTGAAATATATTCAACTTCCAAAACATCCTACAATAATATCAATGTAGACCAATCTAAACAAAGAAACGACAAATCCAAAATTACCCCCCCCCCCAAAAAAAAAAAAATGAATGAATAAAAAAATAACAATAATAATAATAATAATCTATTTTCCGAGTCCGAATGAAGAGCATGACAGCATCAGTCTTAACACTGTGTGCACTTACAGATATTACAACAATTGTTTGGATAACGCAACTTGTTTGTATAATGTGAATCGCAAATTATAAGGACCATTTTCATTTTAACGAACTTGTTAATACTAATTTGGAACGAATAAAAATGTCATATCATATGATACCATGATGAATTGTCATTTTATTTCAATATTTAGTAAATGGTAATTTGTACAATCAACAGTTTAAAGTTGAATTAAGAAGGGGTGAGTTTCCATAAATATGGGTTCCACACACAATATATAGTATATATCAGTTGTTCAAACAGATAGCATGTCACAAAAATCCTCTGCCTATTCTCGATATTTTGCTTTGAAAGTCTGAAATTGGCCACCTGTCAGAGCCCGAGAGACGAGTGTACAGAAAAATCACTCTGATTGTGACGTCACCGAGGGGAATTTAGTATAAGAGGTGCCCGGATGTAATACAGAAATGCTATGCAGAGAGAGAAAGATGATTTTACAATTTTTTTTCAAAGCAACTCAAATCAAACAAATAGGAATCATATGTATAAATCTTTACTTTCCCTGTATAAAAAACAGTAAACTATCATGAACTCTTAAATCATGATGTAAGATTGCAAACAGTGAGTTATTGAATGATATTTTCACTATTTCTCATTTATTTTATCACGATATTCCATCAAGTGAGTAGCTGGAAAGTAATTCCGGCGGCTAGCTCAGCTCTGCGCGCGCTGCACGCCTATACAATACATACAACACCAAGGCATTGAGTGTACTGTAGTGGTCTGGTATGTCGACCCGCAGTTCATGACCATGCAGCGATCCCCTGGCGACTTTTTCTTCTTTCCTTTTGTCTTTGCATGACTCCATTTTTATATCCTCTGGATCATTTCCACTCATAGCTCATTCCGCAGAACAATCTTGAATCAAACGTAGGCCTACTATTCTTCTCGGCCTTCCGAGTTGTTTTCTATATCTAATTACGCTAGAGGTCACCGTCACAAAAACGCAATTCGCAAGTGAGTTGAAGACAGCAAGAAAGGTATGCGGTACGGTAGCTCGACAGCTAGCTGCGCCTGAGCGGGCGGCCGGTCGGCACAAAGCAATTCCGCAACCAACTGTGTTTTTTTGCAAGAGCCGCGTCACATGCGGATAAATATGTCATAATAACACGTCTGCTACGTTATCGACTGGTGAGAAGATCTCGATCAAATTTCATATTATTCGCCTTAAAATTATTCCTTTAGGGTCTATGGTATCATTCTGAGGGAATTTTCGTATTTGGAATAATAGTACGGCCATAAATATACTTTTAATCATTTCCTCTTTGCAAGTTCTCCGGCGGCTCGCAGATACAACTTCAACTGCAGTTTATTCCATTATGACTTGTTTTGCCACGGACACAGTCCCGAACGAAAACAAGGCATTAAAATCGTCTAAAATCGCTACAAAGAAGAACAGTTTTAACAATGTAGGGACATATTATTGACTATAAGACTTTGAATAATTATTTCTTCCTTTCAATATCGTTCACATAAAATCAATAGCGATAAAATGACGTTTTAACACAAAAGTAAATATAAAGGCGTACGTGCATAGTACACAAAACGGCATTGCCTTGTTTACTACACCGGGACCGAATACCCCCCCCCCCCCCGTGACGTCACAGTCAGAGAACACCCGTCTCGGTAGGCATTGCAGGAGCGAACTCGGGGAAAATGGGTAGGGATAAATCGTTCAAATTCACTATTTTGAAAAAAGAAAATGGGGGGTCGAATCACCTCTTAGTGTTTGGGGGGTTGTAAGGTTTTGAATAATTATTACTTCCTTTCAATATCGTTCACATAAAATCAATAGCAATAAAATGAAGTTTTGACACAAAAGTAAATATGAAGGCGTACGTGCATATATACACTGTTGGTCATAAAGGTGGAATAAAATATTTTTGAAAAAAAATCGACAGTAATGTTAGTATTTGAAAGGCTACGCGTAGACAAAATGGTAATTGAGTGATTACATAATGTTTCCCCGTTACACAGGTGACATTATAACATAAGAAATTTGGATTTCGTAATAAATTCTTCTGTTGAAGACTATAAAAGCCTATGCATATGATATTCTGTCCCTTTCCCTGATTTAGCACTGTGTATAAGAAGGTTGCATTTTTTCGAGTTCCTTGTACCGTTTGAAAAAAAAATCGGTAGAGACGTTCCCTGGACTATGCCTGGTCCAACGGCAACAGCAACACGCGAGAGAGTGGTAGCACTGCGATAGGAGGGCTACAAGCAGACTGATATCGCAGAAGTCCTAGAGATATCACAGGATGCAGTCTCTAAGATCCTGAAACGTCAACGTGAGGCATGGAATGTGCGGCCACGGAAATCTCCAGGACGTCCCAGATTGACCACAAGAAGAGATGATCGCCAACTGTTGAATTTCAGCCGCAGAAACCAGAAATTGCCCACGAGCCGTCTTCGTTGCTTGTGGAGGAGACATCATGGGATCAAGGTTTCCCGGTCAACCGTTAATCGCAGATTGCTCCAACATGGTTACCGAGCACGACGGTTGAACAAATGTCCACGCCTGTCTGTTCGCCACAGAGTAGCTCGTCTTCTTTGGGCTAGGGAGCACAGAAGGCTTCATCCAGGACATTAGCAACATGTGGTCTTCATGGACGAGAGCCGGTCCATACTTGACCGAAAGGATGGGACACAACGAGTTCGTCGATTAGCCGGGGAAAACCTTCACGATGAATGTATCCACGAGACGACTCAAGGCGGAGGCGGCTCAGTGATGATATGGGCCGGCATCCATTATGGAGGGAAAACGCCACTGGTGGTTCCGGACGGAAACGTCAACGCCGCGGCCTACAGGGATATCTTGGAGTTCTACTGTCTTCCATTTGCAAGACGAGTGTATGGGCACAATTTCTGACTGCAGGATGACAACGCTAGACCGCACAGGGCCGCTGCAGTAAGGGAATTCCTGGAGGCAGAGGGCGTCGTACAGTTGCCATGGCCAGCTTGTTCGCCGGATATGAACCCCATAGAGCATGCATGGGATGCCCTAGGCCGAGCCATCAACGACAGAGAGGTCATTCCTCAAAATCTGCAGGAGTTGGCAGATGCTCTGAGGGAAGAATGGGACGCTATGCCTGTTGACGTCATCAACAAGCTAGTGGACAGCATGCCACGACGTCTGCATGCACTGGTTCATGCCAGGGGTGGACATACCCGATACTAGTGACTGAGTAAGAACAATGACTCAAGTTTGATGCAAATTTGTCCATGAAATCACAAAAAAAAACATATGGAAAACTGAGAGAGATTGAAAATAAATATATCATGATCCTTTAATTTACTGTATATTGTCGTCATTGTTGTTCTATGCTCATGACATCCATCGCTTAAGACATAAACCTGTAAAATATCACTGTCAAACGTGTGTAAAAGGCAGAATAATAAAGTAAAGTGGTTATCATGCATCATAAATGCCATATTCAAATCATGTTGTAATAATTACGCTGTAAAAATTTGGTGAAAAACAAATATTCCACCTTTATGACCAACAGTGTAGTACACAAAATGGCATTGCCTTGTTTTCTACACCGGGACCGAATACCCCCGTGACGTCACAGTCAGAGAACACCCGTCTCGGTAGGCATTGCAGGAGCGAACTCGGGGAAATGGGTAGGGATAAATCGTTCAAATTCACTATTTTGAAAAAAGAAAATGGGGGGTCGAATCACCTCTTAGTGTTTGGGGGGTTGTAAGGTTGCTATTAATGTAAATATCTCAATATTTGGAATCGTCTTTTTAATTCAACTTTTAAAAAATATACATATATGGGCAACAAATATTCAATAACAGTTTAGTTTGAAGAAATTTGAATTTAACTATCGTACCTACCGAGTGCCATTCTCTCTCATTGTGATCTAACCAACCTGCGTGATCAAAGAAGTCCTCATTTATCTGATGTGAGCTTTGTCTTCGTAAAGACGAATTGTGCCTGTTAAATGATGTCAAAATTACAAATGCTCCTTGGCATTTCTGTTCATAATATTAGTAATGTGGTATTTTTAATAAGTTTATTAAATCATGTTTTCAAATTTGAACTTATTTTGAAAAAAGCAGCTTCGCACAATGGAAAAGAGCAAATATTTTGTTTTAATTATGTAACTATACGAATACCCATGGTCGACAGAAAAGTATTAACCCCCCCCCCCCCCCAACTCATCCCCTATCCATCCCATTCCTCATATATCCTCCTCTTTCTCTCTATCTCTATCTCCCCCCCCCCCCACCCTCTCTCTCTTATACATGCTACAAAATTATGTTCGGCAACACCAGCTTCTGTCTTATAGTTTGACATACCCATCGACTTATATTATCAGATAATTCGATATCATGGTTTTCCCCATAACGGCCCGACTATAGACGTTCTATAGCCCATATAATGATACCAACGTAATTGTCTGGAGTGATAAAAGATCGTGACGATCAAGGCATTTTCACTCTATTTACTCAACCAAATTTCTTATTGTACGGATGAGTATGAAAGCACGTGACTACGATAAGCGTATACATATAGCTTAGATAATTTTGATAAGGGGAAGGAATTTATTTTATATTATATTCATGTTATTTAACAACACATACTTTGAATTAAGTTCAAACTTAATAGACAAATTTTGTACTGGCTTACATATCTCACATTTCGATCGTCTTTGAAATTAGGACAACCTAATTTTATAGAATTTAAGATCATCATTTTTTTTAATAGAATAATTTGATTTTCCACAATTTTAATGTTGTAGAATGATATATAAGGAATCTTTTAATTATGCATGGCGATGTATTATGAACTCCGTGAGTCTTGCGTTCTAAAGGTCACTGACATAGAGAAGGTACTTAAAAAGGTGTAGTACTTGAAGCAAAGTATCAAGGAACATTACCGAGCTATTACTGATACTACACTTAAAATATAACATTTTAAACCAATATTGTACAGCACCCGAAGAAGTTGCACTTGACATTATTCTCCTTGGAATAACGAGGATAGTGTTTCCTTATGATGGTTGGACTTGCCGCTGGCAGTTTCGAAATAAAAACGTGTTGGCGTTTATCAATACAACTTTGGCTGGGTTGAAAGCCAAGTAAGGAGGGGGGGGGAGATCGAAGGAGACGAAGAGAAGAAAAGAAGATGCAGAAAAGGGAAAAGAGGGGAAAGAAGGAGGGGGAGGAGGGGGAGGAGGAGGAGTAGAAGAAGAAGAAGAAAAGGAATGGGAGGGGAGAAAGAAGAAGGTGAAGAAGAAGGAAATGTAGAAGGAAGAGATCGTATACAAAAGGAATAATATCATTATTATTGTTATCATCATCATCATTATCATTATTATTATCATTATTATTATCATCATCATTATTATTATAATCATTACTTATTATTAGTAGTATCATTATTATCCTTATTTTTATTATCCATCATTTCTGCAGCCTCTTGATCTCCGCTGCGACCGGTGTTCGCTCGTATCAAGCTCGGGTCAACTTCTCAATAGCGGGGCCGGAGCAGACATTGACAACGCCGATTGCGTCCTTCGAATGAACAGCGCCACGGTCAGAGGGTACGAGGAGGACGTCGGCATCCGAACCGACGTCCGTGTCATAGGTGAGATTATAAGGTGTCCTCGTAACCAGGGAAATATCAGGTTGGGTAACATAAACTACCAACCTTGCAGCGTAATATAATTATCTAATATTTCAATATACTAATAATGGTTATCTAATACTTCTGAGACAGGTCAAGATTATCCGAACAAAATGTTTTTATCTTTTCATGAACAGGGCGCCGTAACAAAAAGGTGGATTGACTATCAACCAATCAGACTTGTTCTTTGAAATCAACGATCAATCGCTATAACCTTTGTGTTACGGGACCCTGGTCATAAAAAAGAAAGATCTTGCCATGAGGGCAGGAGTCGACCGTCCCCATGAATTTCAAGTAGTAAAATAAAGGGGGAAAGACGGATGAAAGGAGGGGGAGCTAAAAAGAAAGATATGGTTATGGGCCATGTATAACTCTAATACCTTTATTATTCAGTAGAAAACAAATGACGTCTTCACCTTTAAATCGCCCTTCCCCCATTGAAATATCCTGGCTTCGCGCCCCTCCTCATCAGCTATTTAGATCGGATTACCAATACGCCTGTAAGTGGTATACATGTAATTGTGTTTGATTTAGAAATGACACTTGTTTCTGTACAGGGAAACATATTAATCATGTTTTGTTCGGTGGAGGTGACCTGTCTGAGAAATGCTAGGTATCCAAATTAAATGATATACCCGGGGGGGCCACTTCCATTCACGAGTGGATACCATGCGCGACCATGGGGTCTCGAAAAGCACCCTAAACACGTAATTTCCATATTCTGAAAATGCGCCCCTTAACAAGTATTGGCGTGTGAAACCCTACCCTTAACAAGTATTGGTAACAAAACGATACTCTTGGCAAATGTTCCCTGAAATGAACCCCTAAACAAGTACAGGAATGTTTTATTGTTACGGGTCCTTCGGTCGTCGGCTTTACCTTATTTGGTTTAGTACGACCCCACCTTCTACACCTCGCGCAAATCGGACTCTAAACACGAAGTGTTGGGGCAAAAAGGACATCCTTTATAAAAACATTTTAATTTTGTTTTATCATTCCCGCGAATTCGACCCTAAACACGTAATTTTCCTAGCGAAATAGATACCCTTTTTTCATTATTTTTGTGTTTTTGACACCCTTATCACGTTACGTACGTAACGTGCCCTATTTGTGAAAAAGACATCCTTTTTACGTGTTTTTTTGGTCGCGCATGGTATCCACTCGTCAATGTAAGTGGCCCCCCCGGGATGATATATTCAATACACTGCAAAACTCTGGTGTTGATTTAACACCAGCCCGGAATCTATATATGTCCACACCAGAAAAGTGTTAAACAACCCCAGTTTCGTTTTGATCTAACCATGGAGCTATTACTAGAAAGCGTTATACAACACCAATTAGTATTAAAACAGCATCGGTTTGATTCCAAACTGGTGTTGTTTCAATACTTCTCTGGTGTGGACATATATAGATTCCGGGCTGGTGTTAAATCAACACAGGAGTTTTTTGCAGTGTATATTAAAATTAGTATTTAAACATTAATTACCATGTTTACGCTACGCTTAATGGTAATGTTATGTTCCCCAAACCTGATACTTCTCTTAAAAAATTAGAAAATCATCAACAAAATACAAGATCATGTAATGATAAACCAGTGAATCGTTATTGATACATCAATGGATAAACTATGAGTTATTACGTTGAAAACAAGTAAATGCGTAAATTACAATTAAGTGCTTGAAACAATACAACGTTTTCTCTTGCCAGATGTGTTCTTTAAAAGAGCTTGGACGTGTCAGTTTAGATGACACTACTGATCTAGATTTAGATAACGCATAATGTGATTATTGCAGTGGTTGCATAACCCATATCAAGTTTTTTTTCTCTAATCATGGCCCTTGTACACAGATGGAAACGTAATAACTCTGAAATATTTTTAATCGTTAATTAATAGTCATCGCGAGTCATCATTATTTGCTAGGGGTAGAGTACTTAGGGTTGCCATCAATGGGGAGAATCATAAATCTTGCAGGATGGCTGGACAATAGCAGACTTCGGTCAAATCATGTATACTACATGGTCATATAGTGATTATGGTGGTGTTGGTAAGTGGTGGTGATTATGACCATTGACCTATGCTATGGCAATGGTGATGATAGTGATGATGATGATGATGATGATGATGATGACGACGACGATGATGATGACGATGATGATGACGGTGATGATGATGATGGTGATGGTGATGATGATGATGATGATGATGATGATGCTGCTGCTGCTGCTGCTGCTGATGATGATGATGATGATGACGATGATGGTGATGATGATGGTGATGATGATGGTGATGATGATGATGATGATGATGATAATGATGGTGACGATTATGATGATGAGGAAAAGGAGGGGGGATGATAGTGATGATGATGACAATGATGGTGACGATGATGGTGATGATGATAATGATGATGGTGATAATGTTGTTGATGATGATAATGACGATGATGTTGGTGATGATTATGAGGATGTTTATGAAGATGATGATGATTATGAAGATGATGATGGTGGTGATGACGATGATGACGATGGTGATAGTGGTGGAGATGATGATGGTGCTGATGATGCTGGTAGGAGTGATGATGAGGAGGAGGCAGATGGTGACGATAATAACGATGACAACGGAATTATCATAAATTAATCACTCCATTCCATTCTATTATTTCTCGCTCTCTTCTAGGTCACGTAAATCTAGCTCGGGGGCTGGTGACAAGCCAAGATCTGATCGACGAGATCCTCGGAGACCCCGCAACCAGGACCGGCATCGTCGTCGTACCCTGGCTCTACCAAGAGAAGATCGACAAGGCCAACAATACGGTCTATCAGGCCGCTAGGAACATGACAGCAATGTACCCAAACGTCAAATTCTATTTCCTCACACCAGAGAAGATAAATAAAACCGAGGATAGGTTTCAGATCGAGACAGGTGTCAGCTTGTAAGTTGCATTGACTTGTTTAAACAAGTGCCAGGTTTAAGGGATTTCCTTGGGTTATCACGACGAGATCGGCTTTGATATACGTCATTGATAGTTTAATTAGAACATTGAGATGAGAATAATGAGATTTGTTGGGTTTAATTTGATTAATTTTGATAAAAGGCCTACACGCTGAAAACGATTGTTCTAAATTCGTAATGCTTTGTTTATGCTTTCTTCTGAAAAAAAATCTTCAATATCTAATACCTAAAATGTTTAAAAGAAAGATCTTGTCAAAATTTTGAGAGGGTGATATGTTGTCTTTTCCCAAAAAATGCAGAAGCGGATCTAGAGGGGGGTATGGGGGGGTTGCAACCCCCCCCAAAAAAAAAAATCCGGGGACCATTTTTTTTAATCTTATCTTTTTTTTTAAACTTGTAATTTTAGAAAACGCCATTTTCACACACAGATTTTCAAAAATGTTCCCTACTGTGGGAGGGGGGACACCCCCCTCCCACACCCTCCCCCCTCGCTCGCTCCGCTCGCTTGGACTCGGTCGCTACGCTCCCTCGCATACCACCCCAACCCCCCCCCCTTTATAAAAAGCTGGATCCGCCCCTGAAATGCTTTACTGAAATCATCTGAAATTACATTTGCTAGATCCCTATACAATCACGACACTATCTAGTTCAGGGCCGTATAAAGTAGGGGTTCCCGATGTTACCCTTTCCCCTTGGAAAAGTTAAGGCCCCAAACTAGCAAAATGTCAACTTTTGGGGTTTGATCAACATGTTTTACTCTGCTCAGCAAACTTTCCAAGAGCCTTGCCGTCCCATCCAACCTCCACAAACCACTTTCTTGGCAAAGTTACCCATCAGCTCCCTAAAAAACTATATACAGTACAGTGTACATTATGAGGTAATACAATGTCATAATTACCTCATACTACACACTGTACTGTATATACATGTAGTTTTTTACGAAGCTGATGGGTGGTAGGGGTAACGATCTCTCCCTTCATTCATGACTTTCCTAAAATTCCAATCCACAGAACTGACGCTAAGACGTGGTTAAGTACTGGTTTCGTGGCTATGCTCTTCGCGCTAGATGTCTGCAATAGAATAGATGTCTACGGCCTATCGAATGTCGATTATTGCAAGTAAGTTTTTTGTTATAACCAATAAATGTTCATTATTAATTGGAACCATAAGCTGTGAGAGCCGGAATCGGCTGCCGAGCTAAAAGGGGATGGTCCGGGCTGAAAATATTTATATCTAAATAAATAGAGTAAAATTCACAGAGCAAAATGCTGAAAATTTCATCAAAATCGGATAGTAAATAACGAAGTTATTGAATTTTAAAGTTTATCAATATTTTGTGGAATCAATTATATGCACATCGTCATGAATATTCATTAGGTGGGCTGATGATGTCACATCTCCACTTTCCTTGTTCTTATGTTATTACATGAAATCGTTAATGTTTCATTTTTTCATACATGTGTAAATGATGTGTCTCCATTATGATGAAATAAGTTGCGGCAAAAATAAATAATGCACTTATTCAGTTGTCAATCCAATTTTAGTTCTTGGTAGACATTTTTTGAATAAACATAATTTCATATAATAAAATACAAAAAGAACAAGTGGGGATATGACATCATCAGCCAACCTAATTAATATTCATAAAGACATGCCTAGAACTGTTTCACCGGAATAATGCAAATCTTTAAAATTCAATAACTTTGTTATTTGTTATCCGATTTTGATCAAATTTTCAGCATTTTGCTTTACGAATATTACTCTATTTATTGAGATATAAATATTTCCAGCCTGGATCATCCATTTAAGGGTAGCCCTGAGCACCTAACAAAGTGGATACGTGCTCTATACCAATATGCTATACAATATCGTCATTTTTTATTGAAGGGCGGTTCCCGAGCAAGTTAATTGGGAGAGGAGCAAGACGACCTCTATGTTTCTTAACTGAATTACAGGGGTAATATGGGCCTACAGTAGAGTTACAATATACTAATAACTCCCCTGATATGCGCTCCTTTCCTCTCTCTTTCATTCCTCTGTCTTTTTTGTATTCTATCTCCCCCCCCCCTCTCTCTCTCTTTGTCCTTTTGTTGAAAAGTTATATGAGGTGGGGGACTCGCCCCTGCACTCCTTGTATAGCTATATGCTGACCATATTTATTATTGATTGCATTTAAAAATCTTTGAGGTTATTTTTTTTACGTCACCACTTTTTTTTGCGACTTCTCACGGCTGATTTGTGATTTTATGTGAACTTTCTTTACTTTTGTTTCGTTGTCCTCCTAATCGATCATGTTTCAATCAAGGTAGATTGACCACAATCACTTTCCCGAATTAGACTAACTAAGCCATAACCCTACACCGATCGGATTTGATCTGTTCGGCATTTGTAATCATGGTACCGATCGAGTTCCCAGTGTCGAACATTGCCGAAACTCTACCATTTCAACCAGATTGAGATGTTTTTATTTTGGTTTCCACTGCTACACTGATCAAATCAAGATGTTTAAGCCCATGCACTGCTCGTCAGTAACGTTCAGCAAGGCATTCGAAGAAGTGCAGATATAAAATATTCGAGAAGGGAGCCAGCCTGGGCGTTTGCGATTATCACAATTACTGATTGCCTAGTTAGATCGACCAGGATGGAATATATATATATATATCAGCTTGATCTAGCCTCATTCAATTGGTTTAAATTTGTTATCTAGGTTCGATAACCAGTTCAAATGGGAATTGATATTATTCTTCAATCTTCTTATATTGGTTGTGTAAAGAAATAAATTCCAGATTATTTTTACTCATCTATTTGTTATCCAACCATACAGGAGACATCCGAATTCTACATCCCCGTATCACTACTATGAGCCGGATATCCGGAAAGAATGTGAATACTACAAATGGAGCGAGACGCAGATGACGAAAGGGCATAAATTCATGACGGAAAAGGCGGTCTTTGCGCGTTGGTCGCTCGGCTACAACATTCACTTTCACTACCCTTCCTGGCGAGCAACCATCCGAAACGTCACGGCTGAACTGGACACGCCGTTTCTTCAACTCTACAAGGAGGCTCTCAAGAACGGCACGCTGGAACAGATACGAAAAGCAGCGCCGCACGTACGAGTTATACGCCGCGTCAAAGTCATACGGCGACGCGTACGGAAACCGCGTCCGAAAGTCGTACCGGCGGTGGATGAGCAAAAGAAGTTACTGGACGCGGATGGCGTCCTCAAACAACAAAATGTCGACGACGTCATGAATAAAACTAAAGATGTCGTTCATGAACATATTCCAGATTCAAAAGTTTCTGATTTGAATATTAAAAATATGAAATTAGCCGAAGGAGATGAACTGAACAAAGAAGAATTATCTGCTGTTAAAAATCCTGGAATTCATCCGTTGTTACAAAGAGACAATCGTTTTCTAGCTGCGAGGGGAGGACTAAGCGGAAATCATAAAAAGCCTCATTAGTCATGTTAGTGCTGAAAGATATAATATTTTACAATATGTGGATGTGCTTATCTGGTATGTGCTGTTTAAAAGACGTTCTATTTAATGCTTGAAATGCTAAGAGGACCTCTTACTATGTTGCCTTATTGTTTTATGGAGACACTATTGTCATCTCCGTCTCCTATTATTTATTTATTTCTTCTGCCAAAGTTTGGAATTTCAGGACTACAATTTGAATAGGCCTATTCTAATGTTGAGTGATATAATCGCCACTCACATGTTTCTGTTTGTGATGAAGGGGAAGGGGGAGGGGAGTGGGTATTTAAAGAACAACTCCAACCCAACAAAGAGTTGTTTTTAATAAAAAGAGACAAATCTAACAAGCATAACAATGGAATTTAATCAAAATCGGATGTAACATAAGGAAGTTATGTTTTAATTTCGTTTAATTCAACAAACCAGTTATATGCACATCCTGGTTTGTATGCAAATTATCAGGGGTCTGATACGTCATCGACTCACTATTTCTTTTGTAGTTTATAACATGAATTATTGAATATTCTAATTTTCCCCTCATTGTCATGCGAAAGAAAGGTTTATTCCTCTCTGAACGTGTGGAATTACCATTGTTTGAACATTAATGGTTAAAGTCAAGTTGGTCCCTATTGTCAAATTTGTAAAAATTAAAAAGTTGTGTAATTCAAACATTAAAAAAATACGAAAGAAATACTAAGTGAGGGACATCATCGACTTTCTCATTTGCAGGTCACTGACCTGTTCATATAACTATTTTGTGAAAAATAAGTGAAACTTTAAAATGTCATAAGATTGCTTGCTGAGCCGCTGCGTGAATTAAAAAACGGTGCTGACTATTTATGTTTGCTCAGTAGGTGTCACGTATTGAATATATGATTTTCTAAATATAATTATGATGCCTTATCTGAATCTGTATGATCATTTTGATGAATTTACTATGAATTAATTAATATTCTGAAATGGCTTGATCGATTATTGTTTTTGACGTATTGATCTAAAATGTGCATTATTACATTAATTTCGTTGATTTTTACTTTAAATATTTTTTTCTTGATCCTTGTAACCTATATTTAATATGAATACATTCGTCTTGTTTGCCATGTATTCCAACGCGACCCTATACCAACGAGTCGATTTAAATGAAAAGATAAAAAATGAACAAGCATAACATAGTAGACCCAATGTCATGATAATCAGTGTATAAAGAAAAAGGAGGGTCACGGCCATCATGGCCATTCCGAGCATTCTCTGTGTGTCAAACAACGCAAAAGCTTTGTTTGACCATGGTCGTAAGCAGGGGGGGGGGGCAGGGGTGGTTACTCCCAGAAATTTCGAAAAATTACATATTTCAACTTAAAAAACGTTGAAAAAAAAAATCAAGCGTGCACAATGTCCTTTAATTTCACTTTAGAAAAAAAAAAAGCTTTAGAAAAACGCAAATTTAAGGGAGAAACTTGAAAGCTCGGTCGTTTTTCTCCCTCGCTGTCAAGTTTCTTCATTTGTTTATGCCCCCCCCCCGGAAAACAAACCTGCGTATGGTCATAATTATCTTTGATGGCACTTAAATTCTTGTGTATTATTTTTGAAATGATTATGGTTAGAATTAGGTTGAAATATAAAAGTGTTTGAAGTATGATTTGTGAAAACGATACAACATATTTCATCATTTTCTTTTCCCCCTTTTTTTTCACTCTTTCTCTTTTTTCTATTGGTCGTGAAAACTTTTTGAGGGGTCCATAGCCACCAAGCCCGCCCCCCCCCCCTTGAAGTATTCATAGTGCTCCTCTAAAAACAGTTTTTCATTTGTGCTTTTGCTATTAAATATCATTATTTTATCAAAACTTTGTTAGTTATATTTCATTCATGCATTTTAGGTATTAAAACTTTCAATTTATTTGTATTAATTCCTCTCGGACACAACTCTTTATGCAAGTTGTGTGAAATGTTTAGGATATATTTTTGCAGAAAAGTGTTGTATAAAAACAAATTCCAGATGACAGTATAAAACTACTGTTAATTCAATGATTGTATTCTGCGGATGATCTGTCACAATCAAGAAAAGTGTAAATCTCTAGGAGTCAACATGTGGAATAAGTAAAAAAAAAGTAATATCAGTGCTAAGCCTAATAGTAGAGCAAGCAAATTGTTTATTTACCATATACTATATTTCTCGTTTGGCAGGTCCAAAATGTTTTTTTTTTCTTAGACAGTCAGACGTCTGTTTATGATGATCAGTTTGCTTTGTTTCACTTATCCAAAGTTACGCAATAGAATTTTTACGTAAATGATATTATTGCAGTACTGAATAAGTCATATCATTAAAGTCGAGATGCATTGGAGAAGACGTCGTATAGTTTGCAATTAAGACATTACTTTTTGTTGGCTATTATTTTCCTGCTATAGTTTATGCATATTTATCTATGTAAGTGCACGCTATTTCGAGTTCAATGGTTAAGTGCTTATGGGGATGAGGGATGGGGTACTAACCCGTATTACTCGCTGCTACATCATTACATTGTTAATCCACTCTTCCCCTCGAAAATCCATAATGATCATAAAATCATGATAATTAATTATAGCTGAATTGTCGGTCTCTCATAGGTCCATATATGCTTTAATTGGTTACTGGATAATTTTTTTTCTTTAATTTTCATTGTTGTATCTGACGCTTTATAGAGCTTTTTCAAGAAAAGATTGTCTTCAAAATGGTTACATGATTTGTACAAGTTATACTCTCCTGTCTCAACCACATGGGTATTATGCCTGACCCACCCCACCAAGATAAGATGACTGTCTCAAACGCGTAACAATTTTCTTCCAGAACTTAGTGCGCGTCAGTTTCCACTGATGCATGGTCTCATATATTTTCCCATTGATTTACATCAATGGTGCTTTTTTTGTTCCCTTCGATATTTGTATGACATGGATGAGGTCATCGAATACATACCATTTCCTGCCAATTGTTAACAAAATTCATCTAATAAATAAATTTTGTCAAGCAAACGTATGATTTTCAACCTACGCATGCAGTTGAAGGTTATTTTAAGATTATCCTAACTTCGCTGTAATATTGTTTCACCAACGGAATAATAAAAGAAAAATTGTTTTTAAAATAAACTTAACTGTTGCAGCTGCTGCTGTTGTTGTCGGTTGTTATATTGATGATGATGATGAATCGATGAATTACAGGTTAGAGAAAATAAATTGCTGTTTTTCTGAAGTACAATTCCATATGTCATGTTTTAAATGCTATTGAGCGGCAGTGGCGTAACAGGCGGGGGGCAGGGGGGTGGGCAAGTTGCCCCCCCCTGGCGGATTTCACCGGGAAAATTAAAAAAAAAACGGGAAAAAAAAGAAAAGGGAGGCAGAAACAAAGGGAAAGGAGAAGGAAAGGGGAAAAGGAAAGGAGGAAAAGGAAAGGGAAAAGGAAAGGGAAAAGGGAAAGGGAAAGGGAAAAGGAAAAGTGAAAAGAAAACGAAGAAAATATATTTTTAATGGAAAAGGAAGGAAAGCGGGAAAATGAACGAAAGAACATTTGAGAAAGAACAAATCATTCCGAAATAGGCCTATGTAATGCAATAGCATGATGGGAAATAAATTAAAAGATGACAGAGGCAAACAATAGCGGGAAATGACTAAGGTAGAATGTAATTAGTCAAAAGCTAAATTGGAAAACAAAGAAAAGGGACAAGAAAAAAAACTTAATAACATGACAGGGCTGCCGAGGATAGAAAATAAAGAGCGGGAAGAAAGATGGACTGCATACAACATTGTGCTATAAGCTTGCTAAATTCAGTATGCAAATAAGCTACTGGTGCTTTGCCCCAGACCCCACGCAGTAGGGGCTCTTCTTCTATAACTTTCAAATGGCTCTATAACGCCCCCCTGTAGGGACCCTTCCTACATGAAGCGTTACGTTCAATCACTGGCGTACAGGCGGAGGGTCTTCGTTCCACACCCAAGATGAAATAAAATAAATTATAGGAGACAACGTATAATAAAATGAATGGAAACAATGAAATGTGTTATTTGCTGAATATAATGGATATCTATCACATAATTAAAATTTAATTTCAATAGGCATTTTTGCTCGCTGGCGACTTTTTACAAACTTTCCCACATTGCTATGTTTTGCTCCCTCAAAATATCAACTGGATTAAATATATGTGTTGTGTAAAAGCTATATTCTGTATATACCCGCGATTTGATTAAAAATAGCGGCAATCTGCGAGGTTTAAATGGCTTTGATATCACGAAGTTCCGGGGGCTCCAGACGGACCCCAGCCGCAAAGCACTGCCGTATATGATTATGGAAAGGTTAGTTGGGCCATGGTCCCCAAAAGTTCTACAACCAAGAAAAAAAGGAGGAAAGAAAAGCAAAGGAAAAGTGTAGGATATGATTTTATTTACTGAATACAATGTCAAAAAATATCTCAAAGTTAAATTCTCATGAAAATGTGATTTTCATTCTTGCTCGCTTCGCTCGTTCGGGACTTATATCAAGCAGCTTTTTAGCACTTGCGCCATACTGCGCCTCTCGTTTTTTTTTACTATTCACGCTACTGCTGCAAAGAATCGTGTTCAGAGTGGCATACAGACCACTAAAAAGGAGTGGAAAGAGAGAAAGTGAAATATATTATTTTTTGGATATCATGTCAAAATCTATCACAAAATTGGATTTTTGTATTAAAAATGTCAAAAATTTTGCTCGCTCGCTTCGCTCGCTCGCATCTTTTTTTAAAGATAAATTCTGCCTGATACACAAGGTCTGGCCCTCTCAAAATCGTCGCCTCATTACACCATTACGCCTGTTCATACCATGATATGACCAGGAAATTTGTTGGCTCTTGCCCCCCTCAAATGTAATAACGCCCACAAATGTAATAACGCCCACAAATGTAATAACGCCAACAAATGTAATAACACTTTACCCACAAATGTAATAATTTTTGATCGCCCACAAATGTAATAATGACTTTACCCACAAATGTAATAAATTTGAAGGGATTTTTGGCGAATCCGTTCTAAACTAAAATCCTATAGTAATGCGTTCATATAGCACAAAAGTACAGAGTCTTTTTTTCCAGACCCGATTAATTCAAAAATTATAATATAATTTAAAGTCTTTTTTCCAGACCCGGTTGTTTCAAAAATTATACTATAAGTCCAAAGTCTTTTTTTTCCAGACACGGTTATTTAAAAAAATATAAAATAAATTCAAATTAGGATACGATAATGATATTCCAGTGGAATGAAAATTAGAATCGAGCTTAGTCTTTTCTCCAGACCCAGTTAATTAAAACTGATGGAATTAATGTCTTTGTTGTTGTTTGAACTTACACAGTGCGTATTGTGAATATATGCGCTAAGAGTAAATTGAGAATCAAGCGTAGTCTTTCTCCACACCCGGTTACTTAAAACTAAAAACTAAATCCTTATAGTAATGCGTTCATATCCATTCCATTCCTTGTTTTTATTTGGCAATAAGTCACGATTGACTATTTTTGCCACCCACTGTATGTAAAGTAGGGTAACAATTTTATTTAATATTATTATTTTTTATTACTTTTTTTTTTATCATTTCTTGTATATTCATTCCTTTTTTTTCTATGAAAAAAAACAAACATTTAAATACATATGAAACAAAAAACTGAGGAATAAGATATCAGCAAACAATAGGGGGATTACTTCCCGAAAACGATAAGGTTGTTGATCGACGATCTATGAGATATTATATAAAACAAAGTCATTCTAACAAGAGGGGATATAGTTTTTCGGTACTTTGAATTCTTAGTGTACCAAGCACCATTTGTGATATAGCACAAAAGTGCAAAGTCTTTTTTCCAAACCTGGATAATTAAACATTTATGACATAAGTCTAAATTAAGTCTTTTTTTCAAGACCCGGTTGTTTCAAAAATTACAACATAAGTCCAAAGTCTTTTTTCCAGACCCAGTTATTTCAAAAATTATAATATAAGTCCAAACTATTAAAGATACCATAATGATATTCCAGTGGAATAAAAATGAAAATCGAGCTTAGTCTTTTCTCCAAACCCTGTTATTCGAAAATTATGAATAACAATACAACAACAACAAAAACTGTATAAAGACCCAATAATCTTATTAATGCTGGATAACATGGACATATAGCATAGTCTTTCAGCCAGACCCAGTTATTTTTTTTATAACGCTAACAGTAATAATAAGAAAACTCCAAATCTAAGACCAAACAATCCTTCAACCTAAAAACCTGTTTTAAAAAGAGGTTTAGAGCATTGTCTTTATTCCAGACCTAATCATTAAATCAATTTACAAAAAAAAAATCTTCTAACGTAAGACTATAATCATATTCTTATTCTTCTGGAATAACACGAGTTTTAAAACGTACTCTTTTCTCCAGACCCGGTTATTAAAAAAAATGAATTAAAAAACTTCAACAGTTCAAATCTAAGACCAATCTTCAAAAGTTACACCCTTACTGGGTGTAAAAATATGTATTTACCCCGCACCCATTTTTTTAAAAATAATACTAAGACCCCTACAAAACATTGTAATAATGCATGGGTAACGCAAACATCCTTTCTCCAGACTTGGTTATTATTTGAAGAAAAAAAAAAAGTTTTTACAAATATTCTAAAACGAATACCCAATAATCTAATTACTGTGGAATAACATGAAGATCGATTGTAGACTTTCCTCTAGACACAGTTATTTCAAGAATAAAAAAGCAATAAAACCCAACCCCAACAACGAATCTAAGAACCAACAATCCTCCAAATTAAGACCATGTAGAAAAGCACATGTTTAGAGCGTTGTCTTTTATTCCAGACCCAGTCATTTAAAAAATAATTCAAACAGTCTTAAGAACACAAGACTTTGTCATATTCTTATTCCTGTGGAATAACACGAGTATTATGCTTAGTCTTTCGTCTAGACCCGGTTATTTAAAAAATAAAGAAAAAAAAATAAATAAGACCAAATTTCAAAATTAAGCCCAGTTAAAATGCTTAGGTTTAGAGTGTTGTCTTTACCCCACACCAAGTTCTCTTAAAAATACAAATCAAGCGAAACTTTAATCTTAAAACTTAACCCCAGCATCTTCTAAACTATTAAAACCCTGTGATAATGCATACCACGAAAACGACAAATTAATCATAGGAGTAAATGTTCATATCTGAATGATACGCACCTTAAAACCCAAGATAACAATAACAACAACAACAACGTTATTCTACATCAATGATATTGTGGGGTGTTTGTTGATATAGTTTGTTTGTTTTTATTGTTTCTTATAATTTCCTATTTTGAAATAACTGAGTCTGGAGAAAAGACTACACCATAGGTCTTTGTTTTGTTGTTTTAGTTTGGACTTATATTATAATTTTTGAAGCAACCGGGTCTGGAAGAAAGACATTGCACTTATAATAATTTTTGAATTAACCTGGTCTGGAAAAAAGACTTTGCACATTTGTGCTATACGAACACATTACTATAGGGTTTTAGTTTTTAGTTACCGGGTCTTGAGAAAAGACCATGCTTGATTCTCAATTTACTATTAGCGCATTTATTCACAATATGCGCCGTATAAGTGAAAACAACAACAAAGACACTAATTCCACCAGTTTTAATTAACTGGGTCTGGAAAAAGACTAAGCTCGATTCTCATTTTTATTCCACTGGATTATCATTATCATATCTTAGTTTGGACTTATATTATAATTTTTGAAATAACCGGGTCTGGAAGAAATGCTTTGGACTTATATTATAATTTTTTTTAAACAACCGGGTCTGGAACAAAGACTTTGGAATTATATTATAATCTTTTAAACAACCCGGTCTGGAAAAAGACTTTGGACTTATATTATAATTTTTTTAACAACCGGGTCTGGAAAAACAAGACTTTGAACTTTTATTATAAATTTTTAAACAACCAGGTCTGGAAAAAAGACTTTGAACTTATATTATAATTTTTTTAACAACCGGGTCTGGAAAAAAGACTTTGGACTTATATTATAATTTTTTTAACAACTTGGTCTGGAAAAAAGACTTTGAACTTATATTATAATTATTGAAACAACTGGGTCTGGAAGAAAAGACTTTGGATTATATTATACTTTCTTTATTAACCGGGTCTGGAAAAAAAGACTTTGCACATTTGTACTATATGAACGTATTACTATAGGATTTCAGTATAGAACGGATTCGCCAAAAATCCCTTCAAATTTATTACATTTGTGGGTAAAGTCATTATTACATTTGTGGGGGCAGTTTATAATCACTCGCGTCGCGTTCTGGTTCGTAATCACTCGCGTTTTGAACTTTTGGCGATTTTTTATATTTCGGTGCGATTTTTTTTTAACGGTGTCTTCAATGTGACAGACATGCAGGGAAATCTGAGTTTCGTTTTAAGCCGGCAATTAAGTGCCTTAAAATAAAATGTACTCGACTACTGTTCTAAGTACCAAGAATAGATAACAAGCTTGATCCGCCCCAGACAGCTGGCAGCAGTCTGTTTCGAGGAGTTTTTTTCAAACATTTTTAATTTTTTTTTAATTTCTCTGTATTTGGTGAGTGGAGCCAACGGAGTTCAGCGGAACAACCAACATAATAATTTAATTAATAGACACAAAGACCGAAGCTTTTGGTCAATATCAACGAACGTAGAGGGCAGCAACACACAAGCGTGTTGCTCTAAGGAAGGTCAACTCCGCTCGAATTTTGTGACCACTCTAAAAAATAAAACAAAACTGATATCACACACACACACACACAATTATTTGTATAAAGGAACAATTTTGTTGGTCCCTCGGACTTCTTTATAACCAGAGTGCACTTTACTCCCCCTCCTACTTCTCTTTCTTCTCAGTCTTCTTTTTATTCCCATTATTATGTCATCTTATTCTTCTCCCTGTTCTTCTACTTCTCAATTTCTTCCCTTTCTCCTTATTGTTCATCTCCCTTCTCACTTCTTCCTTTTCTCTTCTCAGTCTTCCCCTTTATTTTATCTTCTCTTTCTCTTCTTCTACATCCTCCCCTCAATTTTCTCTTTTTAGTTTCATTTTTACCCCCTTATGTCCTCCATCTTCTTTTTTCTTCTTCTACTTCTCCTCCTCCTTCCTTCTTGCTTTTTTTCTTCAGCACTTTTTTCCTCCCTGATTTTTACGTTAGTGTAGAATAATTCACAAAGAAAGGGAGAAGGAAATAAATAGTGATATTATGAAATTGTAGCACCTCACTATGCTTTATAAAGAATACCACAGACTTCAGGAAAATCCTCCAAAGGCAAAGCTAAATCGAGAGTAGCCTTTCCTCCTTTTTCTTCTTTATTCCTTTTCTCCTTTCTTTCTCCTTTTTTCCTTGCTTCTTTCTTTCTGTCTGTCTTTTTTTTTTCTTTCTCTTTTCTCCCTCTTTCCCTTCCTTTCTCCCCCCTCTCTCTTTTTTTAGGGGGAGCCCCCCCCCGCTTCCGCCGCCTATGGCTCTAAGATTTAAGATGTGGAATGTGATTATGTTAAAACAGTAGTCAAAATTTGCTTGTTATCTTAAAACAGTGGTCGAGAACGTTTTATTTAAGGCACTTACCAGCTTAAAATAAAACGAAACTCGAATTTCAATATTATTTTATTTTTCCAGTACGTTTGTCCCATTGAAGACACCGTTAGAAAAAAAATCGCACCGAAAAAAAAAAAATCGCCAAAAATAAAAAACGCGTGTGATTACCAACCCGACGCGAGTGATTACGAACGCGAGTGAATATAATAAGCCTTTGTGGGCGTTATTACATTTGTGGGCGATTGTTACATTTGTGGGTGTAACACCCCCCCCCCCCTGGCCACCGACCCCTGTTACGCCGCTGTTGAGCGGTTGAAGTTTGGATGGCTAAGCGCTCGATTCTACAAAGAAAGAAAGAAAGAAAGAAAGAAATAAAGCAAGAAAGAAAGAATTAAGAAAGAAATTAAGAAAGAAATTTAGAAAGAAAGAAAGAAAGAAAAAGAAAAAAGAAAGAGAGAAAGAAAGAAAGAAAGAACGAAAAAAAAGAAAAAAGAAAACAAAAGAAATTAAGAAAAGAAAGAAAGAAAGCATTAATTCCACGATTTTTTTTCTTTGATTGAATCATGGATAGCATGCACGTTTATAATCACACAAACGAGAGAATTGGCTGTTTTGGCAGCACTTATAGTCGTTAGCTAAATATTACGTAAGATCGTATCTCTGTGAAAGAGAAATCAGAGAAATCAGAGTTATCTATTATAACTCTGAGAGAAATCAGAGTTATCAATAGACAGAGTGGCGAAACCGGAAGTGTGCTCTGATTGGTCCGATATTTCATGGAGCCCCAATTAGTTCCCTCTGGCATATTTTCTGCGCTTGTGATCTTCTGCTTAGTGCATGCCTCCGGAAATTTCAATAAACTACACGTTTTCTCACATTTAGTGATTAAATACCTCGACACTTTCAACTCATGGATATATTTTCTAGACGCCAATGTGAGTATTTTAACATATAAAGTTAACTTTTTGTAGATACATCTGGTGTTATTTTGCGTAAATCGGCTTCCAAAATAATGTCGAAAAAAGTGTTTGGTAAGAGAAAAAAATTGAATTTTTTCAAGTTTTGTGTAATCATGTTTTGCACAAATTACCTCAACGTGTTGAAAATAGTGTTTTACAATGACTGTCAAGGTTGAATAATCTTTTAACAAGTTGTTTCATGTTATTTTTTGGGGAAATCCATTTATTTTCTACCAAAAACAGTTCATAAAATTTAGCATATGGGACTACCCTTCATAAGACCCTAGCCAAAGATAAGGAGCTGCGCCGCCGGAGCTTTCGGCGGCGGAAACCTTAGCCCACTCTATAGGCCGTAGGCGGTTAATTGCAGGGATGGCGCCACCAACTCAACGGGTGAAGGCAGTTTTCAACTTAGTCTAAGACTAAGTTATATTAGACAGGAATAACCGTCGTTTCTGGGATTGTATTCAACAATTCCTGACATTTTACTATAATCCCCATTTATGTATTGGTGAGTGAGCCAACACAGTTCAGCGGAACAACCAAAATACAGAGACTGAATAGTGAATGAAGCTTTTGAAGTTTTGGTCTAAAGTTAGATCTACTAGTACTACTAGTCTTAATCTGACTTTTACTAATATATAGATGGAAATATCCCATTAGAGAGGAAAGTATCCCTATATATATTTAGACTATTTTGTTATTAAGGCCAAACTGTTAAAACTCCTGATTTTAGAAAACATGTATGCCTAGGACCTAGGTCTAATTTAGACCCTAAGACTAGAGTTAATATTAAGACTGAAGGCAGCACTGCATGCAGTGCAGTTGAGTTGTTACATTAAAATTTTTAATCTAACAAAGGAACTGCAGTGCTCGAGTAAATTTACTCTGGACTAGGGTCTAGTGAAGATCTATAGTAGATGTAGACCTAGTCTAGTCCTAGTAGATAACAAAATCCAAGTCCAAGACCAGAGCTTACCTATCAAGACAGCCAGTGATTCAATTAAGATTACTTTATTAATGTAAACTGAAGAAATAATGATTCAAAGTGCTTTGACCTGTGTCCTCACAGGCAATAATGGATCTACATCTACATGTACAAATAACAGATTTGCTGCATGCATGGACCTAGTAGGTCCATGCTGCATGTAACCCATCTGTGTTTGGTGTGTGGTGATTGTCATGAGTTCATCTAGCTATTACTATGATAGTACAAGTTCAGGGCCTATACTGACAGTACTCACTACCGTACCTTTATTCACTCATAGAGTATGTTAGCTTTGTGTGATTAATTCAATATGTGTTAACGTACGTATATGCTTTGACCTTATAACTGTGACAACAACACTTGCTTGGACTGATGAGGAAAATGGCACAGGTCTAATAGTCACATTATGGATTATCTGCTGGTTATTGTACTTGCTCACTAATTTTGTTATCATAATGGCATGTGCTTTCAAAGGTCATGCAATTAAGGTAATGACTTCAGTGACTACAAGTTTTAAGCATCAACTTTGGAAACAACTAGCTGAACAGAGTCCCGGGAACAGAGTTTATTCATTTAAAGGTGGTTTCTGATAAGTCATAGACTGTAATCAATAATTATCATTGTTTTCTGGGGTTGCCACGCAGTCAAGCTTAGCTTAAAGTGGCAACCCCTGCAACCTTCTAAAAATCATATTTGGTTTATTTGAAGATTTATGTCATTTGTATTTTCTGATATGTTTTATTTATTGTAATTATTGTATTATAATTTTTTTTGGAAAAATGAATAAATAAATAAATGAAATGAAAAATATCAATATGTATTAATATAAAATGCAATTTGTTCAATGTTTTGCTTGTCAGTTATTCGTATATTATTATTGTATTTTCTTTGTTAATGTGTTTATGAAAAAGTGTTGCTGAAACCAATAAATGAAATGAAATGAAATATCTTAGCTGATAATGTTTTAAAACAATTTATCAAGGAATGAATGTTAACACAATCAGAACCTAATGCAATATCGAACTTAAGTAAAATATATGTTCATTCCCCTTTGTAATAATTGTGCAATTTTGATAGAAATTTTTGATAGAAACAACTTTATATTGATATCAATTTTATGTATAATTGTTTTTTTTTCATAAATTTGTCGTTATGGTATTTTCCTTTTTTCCACAAATGCATCATGTCATTCGGACTACTGTATTACATTTTCAATAAAATTTCCTTGTCATCACCTTATGTTGCAGGATGTACATTTTTATTTCCATATACCCATCTTTTTTAGGTTATATCAAAATGCATTTCCATATAGTGTATGTTATTCAAATTTTAAATTCATTAATAAAAAATTATTTAAAATCGATTCAACAGCCTGAATGTCTAATTCACTGCATGTGATAATGTAAATGGGAAAATTGAAAAAATAAATTGTTCACCCTTATTCTTTTCACCAAGATGTATTTTTCCTATTGAAATTTATTTTCATTTTTATTGGCATTCTAAATAGGTTATAGGCTTATATATAGGATGTGCACGCGCATATCAAAGTTATTTATGATTATAGTCAGTTGACCTTTAGTGGATGTGAAGGAGGGAGTGGCATAACACAATATTACAAACAAAGTATTGTTTGGATCCACCTTCTTGTGCATAGAGAAATGTATTTCTTAAATGGAAATCACTTATGATATCTTATTGTTTTCTCTTTCAGATAAATCCTATCAGGTTATGCAGTCTAGTTATTTTGTCTCTCATTTTCAATATTCGTCCTTGATCCTGTTAAAGCTATAAGCTTTCCATTTTAAATATGCATTACAAGCGTTTAATTAGTTGAGACTATGTTTTTCTTTTTTTTTTCTTTTTTTCATTACACAGTGTTACACCACACCATAAAAAGGAAGAGGGCAATCGGAGAACAGAAGAGAGAGAAAGAGAGAGACCCAGAGATGAGAGGGGCAAAGAGAGTGGTATATTCACAACTAAAAGATTATTGACAGTTTCCACCATTTGCCAGAATTGTCAGATTAAATCAATCAGAGGAAATGGAAAGAACATTTTTGTCATGTGACAACTATTGCCAATCAGCAAATTCATAATCAAGTGAAATCACGATTACTATAGGAAAATAAAGAAGTGCCGAAAATACACTGTAAAAAATAATGAGTAAAATTTACCACCATGATGGTAATTATGTGTCCAACCTATTTTGGAAAGTATTTTACCATGTTTACCCAATGCGGGAAGCATATTGTCCAGTGAGGTTAAAAAATAATCAGCAATTACTTTAGAATGGGCAAACAAATCATCACACTGGATAAATAAAAATGCCCCAAAGAAATGCCAGATGTTAGATGGACACATAATTACCCTCCCACATGGCTTACTTTTCACCAAATTTTTCTATAGAGTGTTAGAGTGTAAGAGTTTATTATATAGATAATCATTTCAGAATGAGCCAAGATGATTTCACTTAGAATAAAAACATGGCAGCCGCTGATGAAAGTTAGGATATGAACATCTATAGATTACATTTCTTCAGATATTTACAAGATATTATGATGATGATAGGGCGCAACTGGTTGATCGCCCCTACTTTTTATTAAAATAGTTCAAACAAAGAAGAGAAATTAAGTAATTATACCCCTTATTTTTTGATTGATAAAAAGTTGACATAACGCTTGGGTCCTTTGTTCCCCTATTAAGAAGATAGTTTCAAGTTTCAAAATTTATTGATAAGAATCCACACATATTGGATCATTCTCAATATTACAAATAATACTTTTGATATTGATGATTGGGGGGGGGGCAACAACTGCCTCAAATTTTTTTAGTTAAAAAAGAAGAGAGAGAAAGAAAGCAGGATATTCGCCGCCCTGATAATGATGGTAATTATAACGATGACAATGATCATAACAAAAAATATTGATTTCAATGATAATAATTAATAGTGACAATATTGATCGTCATATTAATAGTAATAGTAATGAAAACAACAATAAAACAAACAAATAATTTACCATTAACATTCCCCTTTTCGTTATACAAAACATCAAGATAAATGGTTAATTTTAATGTGACATAAAGAAGGGTAAGGTTGGTTAAATTTTTGCATAAAAATATTCGGATTGTTGAAATTATTCGAGATCATGAAATTCGATCTGAGTACAATGTTCCTATTTCCATTATTGATTGACAGTCAGTGCAGTGAAAATAGTGTAAGCTAGGAGTTGTCACCTGGGCCCGTCCCCCTAAATCACCACAGATCAATAGCCCATTTTGTCAGGGGACTATATTAAATTATGTTCTAACTTTTAATAAAATATATCATTTGAAAAGTCAAAATATATGCTTTTCCTTTATATTTTGTGATCACTGTACTTATTTTTGCTCCTTAATTGTTTATTTTCCACGTACGATACCGCTGGTGTGATTACAAAATTTCAATGCAGTGATTCAGAAGAAGAAAACTGCCCCCAGGCCGGGTGACCAGACGTCCTGTATTTCCCGGGATGGTCCCATATTTTGCTCCTTTGTCCGGCCCACCCCTCCCGGGACGTCTATTTTTCCCGTATTTCAGTATATTGAACAAAATGTAGTTTATACATTTAAGTGACGAACGTTCATCAAATAACCAACAGATAATCGATTACTAAACTTTTGCAAGTTTTTTTTTATAGTTTTTAAAATTATATTAAAAACATACCATATATAATTATTATTTTTGTCAGATGGTTGTTTTTGTTTGCTGGAAGTTTGAATTTTTCCCCTTTTCTTTCTTTTATATCCTTCTTTCTTCATTTTACTCTATCCTTCGCGCTGCTGACACTTTTTTGTTCCATCTATCTTTATTCTTATCTTTCTTTCATGATCCTTTCTCTCGCTGTGTGTTCATTTTGCTTTCGTTTCGTTTTCTTTTTTGTTCCATCTATCTTTATTTCTTATCTTTCTTTCATGATCCTTTCTCTCGCTGTGTGTTCATTTTTCTTTCGTTCCTTCTTTCTCTTATTTTCATTCTTTATCAAATTTCCTTTTTATTATTTCCTTCTTTCTTTCTTTAAACTGTTCTTTGCTTCCTTCTCCATTTCTCTCCTTTTTTCTTTTCATTCTTTTTCTTCTTCCATTGTTTTCTCTTTTTTTATTCTTTCATCCCTTCATTCTTTCCTCCCTCTCTTTTATCCCTAATTCTTTCATTCTTTATTTTTTCCCTTCTAATTCCTTTCCCTTATTCTTTCTTTCCCTTCCATCCTTCTTCCCTAGCTTCCCGATCCCTTCCTGTTTTTCTTCTTTTATTGTTTCTTTCAAAGAATAAAGGAAACATTTATCTTTCCTTCATTCTTTCTTTCCGCTCCTTTTTCTTACTTTTTTTTTCTCTCCTTTATTTCGTCTTTCACACATTTGTTCATCTTCCCTCCCTTTCTTTTTCTTTCTTTCTATATTCATTTCAAAGAATGACGGAAACCCTTTTCTCTCTTTTATTCTTTTTTATCCTTTTATTCTAACATTTTTTATTTTTTCCTTCATTTTCCCCTTCATTTTTTTTCTTCTTTATTCTCAATTAATATCTTTTCCTTCTTTCGTATTTTCTTTCTCTCCTTCAATTCTTTCGTTCACCCTTCCTTCCCATTCTTTATATTTTTTCACAAGTGTATAACACTGTGTAGCCTTCTATGTTGATTTTTTTGTCGATTGTCCCGTATTTCATTTTGTGAAATCTGTTCACCCTGCTGCCCCCTTCCCCCGAGTTTTCCAGTCCATTATGTCTTCAGCATCACCTTGTTAATTTTTCGTGTTCCCATATCCATTATTTGCCTATTTTCCTCTTTATTTCAATTTTCCATTCATCGAGTAAATCAAGTCTCTATAATTCATCACATTAATTTTCAATAAAAAGTGGAATTCATCTTGAATAATATTAATGATAATGCCAGACAAACCGAAATGGGGGATCTATCATGAAGCTCTAAACCAAAGAGAAGAAATTACATTAGATTCATTATCATTTCTTCCGGACCTAGGCTAGTTTGTCGAAAATCAATTATGATAATAGCGATGATTGCCAAATCATTGCATGTGCGCGCAGAGGGAACTAATCAGCCCCCCATGGCTGACCTTTGACCGCGCGTATCCTGTTTTCAGTGCGCGTGTCGCCACTCTGTCTATTGATAACTCTGAGAGAAATCAAGGCCCTATATAAACAAGGTTGCGACAACAGGGGTCAAAGGTCAAATTTGAAGGATCTCGAATAGTTCCAATCGGGCCTTTTTGTCGACTGCTACCATTGGAAATGCGTGCAAAATTTTGAATCATTTTTTATAATTATATCGGAAATCGACGTTAGAAATTCATTTTTACACTGCACATCCATATCAATATATTAGCGACCACCTAAATTTATCAAATTTGTACAATCTTATAACAAAATCCGTGAAATATCGTTGATTTGAAAAATGGCAACCGAGTTCGTCGCAAGCCGCAAATGCTCACTGCTGCTGGTAGCGAGCGGGACGCTGCACTAATTTTCCCCGGAACTGTCGGGCTAGATGTAAGGTTCTGCTGGCCCCCCACGGGTCGTTTGGAGAGCGAGAGGTGAGTATGTACCGGAATGTCATGTGGTGCATAAATACTAGTTTCATGTCCTAAATTCTTATTGTAGATTTTGCGCCGTTGTAAATTTAGCTGAATTTTATTTTTTTTACCAGAGCACTCAAAAACATGAATGATTATTTTGAGCATATCTTTGACTGTGCTTGTCTTTAGTTTGAGTTTGACTGAGTGGGCCCTTATTCCTTAATTTATTTATTTTTTATTTTATTTCTGATATTTAACATGTTTAAATAGGCCACAGGGCGGCACATATCATCAACTTGGTGGTTTTCCATGTGGCCCTATTAACAAAAAGTAGGCCTACAGCAAAAAATGTTACTAGATCTATTGTTGTTGTTGTTGTTGTTGTTCGTTTTGGGCCTGTTTCACGCCCTAGTAGTCTCCTCGGTAGACACTTAGTGTTGAGAACTCAAAGGTAGAAAAACTGCTAGGTAATTGTTTTGTTGGCTAGTTTGGCTAGATGTTAGTGCTGGTGGATGAGACAAATGCTACCACCGATGCTCTAATAATAGATTGCATTTGCTTGGTCATTGCAGGGTTGAAGCCCAGGAGGGTGACCACCGAGATCTCTCTGAGATGGTATGGAGTGTTTGTTTAATCTATTAATCTATTAATCTATTAATAATACCAAATAGATCTAACGTTAGATCTAGATCTACATGCAGTGAGTTGAAATAAACATGACAAAATGTACAGGCAAAAAATGTATGCAAACATGTTATAAGAAAGATTATTGGTATCCTTAATTGGGAATTATGTTCATTTAATATTAAAATCAACTATGACAATTTGAATCAAGCTTGTGAATTTAGATTTTGAAGATGAAACATATATTGCCTATTAATTGATGGAAAGTGAGATAAGTGCTGTGCAGAATGCAGATATTCAATTCTACTAACCTTATTTTTAATAAGAACAAAATTAATTTCAAGAATTCAATTCATTTTGGGGGCTTGGGGCCAATGCATAAAATGAATTTACAACCAGGACTGTACCAAATAGTGAAGTGCTTTATCCAGTTTAGATCAAAAGAACATAAAAAAAGAAAGTAAATATTCAGGCCTGAAATATTTATTCATTTCAATCGCCACACAGCACAAGGTTTACAGGATAACGTTAGGTTACTTATATAAAATTTTACATTGGATAAGTGGTCTTGTCAGTTGTCACCAGAATAACTTCAATCAAGCCTGTAATCTTGCCACTTCGTCAGTCACCTACTATATTCTCACACATGTATACAATTTACTAATATTACCCTGATACTATCGACTGAAATGAAAGCATTGAATGAGCAATTGTCTATTTATAATGATGATTATGATAATAATGATGAATGATAATGATAATGATAATTAATAATAATAATAATAATAATAATAATAATAATAATAATAATAATTAATAATGATAGGAAAATTATATTAATGATAATAGTAATAATAATATTAATAATAATAATGAAAATGATAATAATGATATTGAAAATAAATAACAATAACAATAATTAAGAGCAAAGTTGTACCGATTTTGAGTGAAATTATTTTATATTATGTATTTTCCCCTTATTTGTATGACTGTATGTAGTTTGTTGTATTTCTTTGTATGTTTTTTTTTCTGTATATCCTGTAATAATGATAATGATAATAGTAATGATTGATTATTGATAATTGTAATAATAGAAACAATATTAATAATAATAATAATAGTAATAATAATAATAATAATAATAATAATAATAATAATAATAATGATAATAACAATGACAATAACAATAATAATAATAATACAATTAATAATAATAATCATAATGATAATAATAAGATTGATAATAATAATAATGATAATTATATTAATAATAACGATGATTAAGAGTAAAATGTTACCGATTTGATTGAAATTATTTTGTATTATGTATTTTTCTTCAAATATGTGTGATTGTATATATATTCTGTAGAATTTATCTTTACGCTTTGATTTTGTATATTTCTGTGTATATGTAAATGCCAACAAGAATATTTTCCTAAATGGACAGAATAAAATCAATTCTCAATTCTCAATTCTCAATAAGGCTAGTGTTAGTTTCCCCTTATATTCCTATCGCTACAGAATTTTTCATAGCGTTCTTAATATTTCTACCCTTTATGCCCTGTAAAAACATACCATGGTGTTCTTTGGATTTTATACCATTTCAATGCCTTACATACATGTACCTCGTTGCTGTCGAGATCAACATGCTTTATTTTATTTTCATATATGATACAGGCTAGGGTTATCCTTATAGTTGCCACCGTGATGTAAAACTATTCCGAAGGAAAGTGAAATACCCAAGTAGGCCTAGTACAGTACTAGACCAAAAGCTTTAGTATCTGTATCTGGTTGTTTTGCTGAACTGTGTTGGCTTCTCTCACTTAGTAAAATGTCAGAAATTGTTAAATAAATCCCTAGAAATGGTTATTCCTGTCTAGCCTAGTACCAATTTGGCTCTAAACTCTTTGTTGTGTACTGGGTGAGTTCAATTCTCACGAGGCATATTCGAACATCATTGACCACCAAGTCTATGATAACCCTAAATGCTTTCATGGTGTCAGTACATGGACAAATGAGTTTAGTAATCCAGTTGGTTTGCATGTAGCTTCCTTTTTTTTTTAAATATTACTTTCATTTCTGCACTGCCAATACTTTGCACATTTTCTAGACCAAAAATCTTCAATCTCTGTACCATCTCAGATGTTGTTCTGGAAGTTTCCATGGCAAAAAAGAATAGTGTAGCAAAAAACATCTGAGATAGTGTAGTAGGTTTCATGGTCATCATGTATCTTTCTTGGGCAAATGTTGGTCCTGAAAAGGACCACCCAATCTTGACGTTGCGACAAGTGTGTTCTTGTTGTCCTACTCATGCCTTGTGTACTGAAAGCCCTCTCGCTCAGACAGCAAGTATTGTATGTGCTAGTCCTTACGTGGAGCCACACTTAGAACAAGTTTCAATCGGTCTGTGCCTGCAGACTAAACTAATGTGGCCATGGCACCTCCTCACCCATCCAACGCCATATAAAGTTCATATTGGCATTAAAATGTATTTGCTTAATAAAACAACCTCTTTACAACTATCTAAATTAACGCATGATCCAACTATATTATCATTACATGTACACTAAATATGAAATAGAAGAAACAATAGGTAGAGAGTGAGAGATTGACCCTCATTTTATGCTGTTGCCACCAATGAAAGTTCTTAATTTAAATTTGGAACTTCATGAGAGTCGAACTCATCCAACATTGCACAAAATGCGGTCAGAAGACAGGCGGAATGATACATGATGAAAGATTTACAGGAGAACATTTCAAGGAAATAAGAAAGATTGACTGCACAATGTAGCCCTACATGTATGTAATATAATCACATCTTATTACAAACTGTACAATCATGATGAAAATCAAACAATCATACTTACACAGCTTACTGGCTTATCCAGTAGTTCCTCTCATCCAAAACAGATCAATCGGCAGCAATTACATGTAGGGCCTATTTTATTTTCCACAATCAAATTGAAAAAAAAATCTACATTTAGATCTAACTTAGATAAGTTTGGTGCATCAATGATTATCTTGTCAACTAAGCACGTATTATCATTGGCTTTTGTAATTACTTAGTTATCACACCATATATATCAACAGAGTAGAGGTCTACATGTGCATGTATGCTAAATTAGGCCTTTAAAGTTTCTTTGAAAAACTACAAAGAATTGATTTTAATTCTAAACCATTTCAAATTACTTGGCCTAGTCGAAGAAATTTTTGGTCTAGATACCCAACCTGTCCGGACATGCACCTAGTGGTATGATAGGGGCACTTGTCCAATACTACAAGGTTGTGATAACATCCATGTGGTCTTAAACCACTTTTAAAAAATGCAGTGCTAAGCTAACACCACTTTTATCACAAGGTTGTGATAACCTTGTCCACAGTTAGTAACCTGTGTGGTGAACAATTTTGACCATACAGTGAATTCATCATCATAAAAAAATGCCTTGGCACAAAACTAAATTGAATTATTGAAATTTATAAATTTTTTTCTAATTAAAAAGAGATTAAAAAGAGAGTCTGTGGAGATGAAGATCTGCATCAGTCACAGAGGGCCTCACAAAAATATGCTCAAAATTAAAAGTTTTTGAGCGCTCTTGTGAATAAAAAAAAAGATTTCTAAGTCTAGAATGAAAACAAATAACTGAATGGATCTGTCTTTTTGAGTGTGCATTGTACATGAATGTTGCATATACTCAAGACAGAAAGAGTGGTTGGAGAGTGCAAGAGGATGGGGTGCTTCCACTCTTCCCGCAATTCGAGAAATTTTTACTTTTTCCAGGAAAGGTTCCAGAAATGAAAAAAATTCCAGGAAATTCAGGGAAATCCAAAAATTACAAGGGGGGCCCCTTGAGAAGCAAAAGTGTGCCCTCCCCCCTTTGAACGTGAAGTCCCTTTTATTTTTGCACGTCAATTTTTTCCTCAGGAAAATGTGCCTCCCCTTTTGGAAAATCCTGGATCCGCCCATGATTACAATTAAATGGCAATTCACTGCAGCAACTTTAAAATATTCATGTAATATTTTACAAAGATTTAGATCTAACATTAGATCTTCCTCCGGATCCAGACATAGGCTCCGTCGTCGGAGCTCAAAATTTTCTGCGCTCGTCATTTCGTAATTTTGTTCCTATTTTTCAAGAGGACATGATGAACAAAAATGTTTTATTTCTTGATTTTGGTCACTTCTTGGACCAAATTTATTTAGGCTCACTGTATTATTATTGCCAGATTTTCATTAAAAATCAAAATGGAAAATTCCAGGAATTGTCTATGAATTTCAGAAAATTTGGGATTCATTTTCAGGAAATTTGTTTTGGATCTGTGGAACATCGATGAGGGGTTTGGTGTCTGGACACTGAAAAATGAAGCCTTGTATTTGTAGAAGTTTAGGCTTGCTGTTGACTGTTGTTTATCTCACTGTCCCACTGACTTGTTTTTTTTATATTTTATCTCACTTCTCAGCAAAATAAAGCAAAAAATATAGCTTGAATAATGCTTATCACCATCATCATTTGTTCTTTATAATATTTTCTTACATTCTGAGCTAAAAAAAATCAAAGACATTGCTTGTATTTTTTGTAAACTTTTCAAAATTAAAGGAGATGTCGTGAGTCCGGACACCCAAACCGTCAGGAAACACAACCACAGCGTATATCGGGCTACTGAGCCAGCCGCACTGCCGGCTACAGTTGCCAGTCCCATACCGTATCTTTACTGTCATGTTTACGCCTAGGAACTATTAAAAATTAGTAAAAAAGCATGTTAAAATTCAAAATTATTGCAAACCAATCATATCAAAATGAAGCACATAAAATTCTCTTTAAAAACTATCATTTTGTTTTTATTAATAACAATTTCAATTACCTGAAATTTGCTGTCGAAAAATCTCCCCCATTGACTTTGTACACAAACTTCGGTGAGTTTGGAACTATTCAAAAGCTCCATGAGCAAATGACGGCTACTTCCGGTGTCGCAACCTTGTTTATATAGGGCCTTGAGAGAAATGAAAGAGCGCCATCTGTAGTTCCAGAAAGAAAACAATAAAGATGGTGACTTCCATGGCTGTCATCAGGCAATTCTTGCCACGGACTTTTGAGAGACTAACAGTGTTACCTGCACTGGGAATTAAACATGGAGAGAGCAATGTACTCAGGAAGATGTGTGGCGTTACAAAGCTTCCTTTTCGACAATATTCTGATAAGGTTCTAGAAGGAATGGGCGAGTTTGTGGAAGAGGAAGAGCAGCTGGATATGGATCTCCTCGATCAGCCAGCGGTTCGAACGCGCCCCAGAGATCGCCCGTGGGAGAAGACGAGGCATTGGCATGCGAAGCAGTTTGCAAGAATGGGCAAGGCTTCTGGTGTTGATCCCGCAATTATGTGGCCTACAAAATCAGAACTTAGTAAACTTATTGAAGAGGAGAAAGAATATTTTCCAAGTCTTCAGGAAATGCAAACAGAACTTGCAGCTGAGAAACAAGCAGCAGATTTGGAAAGACTCAAAAGGTAGACTCCAGACCCAGTCATTTCTTCACAGACATTGACATGCATGTCACATGATCATGATGATTGGAGCAAATGCACAATCGCATCCAGTCCAAAATAATCATATCAGTCAGAATTGGGCAAGTCCACCCCAACCTTCAAGGGGTAGATCTCTAAATCAGAGTTTCATCAATCATATTTTGGCAATTTAATCATAAAAAAATTGATGTGAATAATAATAGATCAAACAAACCAAAAGCAAAATGCTGAAAAAATCATCTAACTTAGGCTCGGGGGATAGGAAAGTTATATACTTATTTTCACAAAACAATAAACATAGTGATATGCAAGTAAGAGTCAAATTTGAAATATAGATCTATCTTGTCCTATAATAAATGTATGAACTTTACAGTATTTAATTTTTTGCTGATTTAATTAAACCAAGGAAACTCCTTAAAGGATGACAATTTAATGTCACATTTATATTGCAAGTTCATTGCAAAACCACATTTTTAACATTGAAATGAGGATTAAAATGTATTTCATATGCAAATGACACAAGAGTGGGTGATGTCATCTCTTCATTCATTTGCATACTCACATACTGTAGATCTTATCAGTATAAGTAGACAAGTCAATAGGCCAACTTTTCTCTTTGATAGTGAAATTTTATATTGTCATAACTTTTTATTTTACATCGGATTTAATTGCAATAAAGTGATAATCAAATGGGAGTAGTATAATTGAAATAAGATCATCATGGAGAAGGCTTGCAGGACTTCAATTTTCTTGCTTGAATTTATTGTTTTGTACATGTATAGTTCTTTGCCCCCCAAAATGATAGGCCAGCACTGGTAAAAAAAAATGTTATGATTCGGGTCTAGGCTCCATCATGTCCAGTGGTAGAGGAGCATGATAATGAAATCATGTCCAGGACCCAGATGATGCTCTTCCAAAAAAATGTAACCAAACCATATTGGTGAAATTTGTTTTGCAATGTTCAGGCATTGCTTATTTTCTTTTGATCCAGTAGACTTATCCTCTTTTTTTTCAGCCAGTTCCTATTACATTTATTCATCATATTCCTTAGACTAAAAATTGATTTCCTTCACTTAGTTTTGTTGTTGGTTTTTTTTTTTTATAGAAAACAAGTTTGTGTGTTTGATTTCTAAGTTTTCACCAAAAGAGGTCATCACAAGGAAATGCTCAAAATTCCAGATTTTGAGCACTCCAGTGAATAAAGAAAAGTTAGATAAAAAGACTTGGGTTTATTGTGGCATACATGTACATGACCATGTACATGTAAACATGCATGGACTTCACAGAGAAGGGTAGTTGCAGACTGAAAATTGAATTGAAAACTTTCTTTACAAGGCAATATTTTAGACGCTAATACTTTTCTTCATGTTTATTTTTCAGGGAGAAGCTTATTGCTGCCAATATGGCCAAGATGCCAAAGATGATAGAGGATTACTGGAAACAAGTGGAAGAGGAAAGAGCCAAGAGAAGAGAACAGAAAGAAAAGAGAAATCGGCTTCTTGCCCTCGCGAAGGAGAAGCTTGGCTATGCCGTCGATCCTCGCAGTCCTCGCTTTAAACAGATGGTAGAAGAGATGGAAGCAGAGGAGAAAAAGAGAAGGAAAGAACTCAAGAAGAAAGGAATCAAATTATGATCGAAAGAAGGTCTGCAATAATGATGGTATCATTACTCAGGCAAAGACTATTTTAGTTTTGGCTCTTTCTCTTCAGAAGAACATGTATTTCAAGGAAATTAGATATTCTTGATGTGTTTGGATGGGTCCAATTATTTGAAGAATGTCAATAATAATATCTATTGAAATGTATGGTGTGTACAAAGCTACTAGTACACGGTGCATATAGTGCTCAACATCAGTGGTATTTCATGCTGCACATTACTAATATAGATGTTGATGAGCTATTCTCATTCTCACCCAGCCTTAAAACAATAAATTTAGAAAAATCAAGGAAAAAAAAAAGAAAATGCATAAGGCAAATGAACTTAGTGCATTTACAAAATACAATGTGAGGCGGAAGGAACTGAAGAAAATGTTAAAAGAATATTGATAAAATCGTTTAAAGAATTGAAGAATAACATGTAAGAAATTATTTTCTTTGATCACAATTATGGTACATGTAACTTAGTATTTGGTTGAGTGATTAGCTGCTGAGCCATTACCAACAGTCATTTTCATATCTTTCAATAAAAAGTGCCCTAAATCCTTTTCAAAATGCAATGTCACTTTTCTACCAGTTCTTTTGAGATAGAATGGTACCTTGTGAATAAATCAATAAACAGTGTAATTCTGAACTCCAGATGCAAACTAGTTCTACTACCAATCCAACAAACCATTTCATATCAGTTTATATTTTTTTGTTTTCCTAATAACTGAAAGAAATTCCCTGTACAAGTAGTTGCATGAATGTAATCAGTTAGGGATTTGTTTTCTGTTACATTGGTAATAACTAGTTCCCAGTACTAATTTTCAGATACTGATGTTAGGTTAAAAAATACACTTGTGTCCAATAGCACCTTACTCTCCTGTATCAGCCGCACAGAAACGTCAGCACCAACAGTGCGGTATATGCCTTGTATTAAAAACAAGGCTGTTACAACTGATAATGTCGCAGCGTCGCCTGGTGTCACAACGCATGGTTACATCTTGGATCAACGATTGGCCTCACAATAAAAAAGAAGTGACTGGGCCTACTCTTAGTGCTTTGTTAATGCTACGTTTCTGTGCAGCTGGTACAGGTCTCTCACCATTTTTGCCACAAACATGCACTGTAAAGCAAGTTATGCATTTCAAGGTGTATGCATTGAAATAATGTCCTATAGAGTCATGAAGTATATGATGTATGTAAATGACTTGTGTCAATCCAGGTCTTGATTATTAGCTGGAGAAATGTAGTCTGTATTTTGAATAAATTTTGTCAAAACGTATTCACTTCTTCTAACCCAACATATTTATAAGGGCCCAAATATTTTGACTTGGGCAATATTACCTGTATGTATTATTGGAAGCAGAGACGGAGAAAGGTAGGGATAAAGAGAGGATTGAGAGAGAAAATGGAGGGAGAGAGGGTTGGAGAGAGAAAAGCAGGAAAAAGAGAGGGGAGGGTGGATGTTGATTGAGTTGAGTGCAAGTCAAAGAGGGAGTAAATATATAATAAAGTATAAATGGTATACATTGTACCGCACACATTTAAAGAATGATAATTCACAATTTTGTTTCTTAATTCTTACGCTACAAAGTCAAAGTTTTTATTTATTCCAAGTAAATAGATAAGCAATCCATTGATTATTGTCAAACTCTGGATAGAGAGCTAATAAGAAGGAACAGATCATAATTTTACTGTATAAACCCATTTACATAAATACATTAAGACATACACTAGCCTTAACCACATCAAAACATAATCATACTCAATATTTCTTATTAAATACAGTTGCATTCCTCTTCTCTTTCATTTTAAACATCCCCACTGCTCAAACACTATAATTTGCCAAAGGTATAAATGCATTAAATATTCATTATATGTGTAATTTTGCACATTTAAAAAATACTGCCAAATATTCCAATAATTTTTTAGCACAGGCAGATATACATGATCTTGCAGCTATTTAGTTTTTATGACTTTTGAAAGCAAAGATTCTTTATTTTGCCATATGTTGTGAGAAAGAAAGGAAGCAGAATGTGAAAAAGTTCATTGCCCCCCTCCCCATTGTCTTATAGTTCATTAACTTTACAGCCATTTGAAATTTAAAATATCAAATTAATTTCTAGTATAGATCCATTTTACTTTCATTCTGCATCCATTTATTGTCATTTACTGTAGAATAGATGAAGAAAATATGACCAAAATAACAAAAAATTACTTTTAAAAATACATGTAACTACAGGTTAACCCCCAAATCCAGATCAAACTTTCCATTATACAGTCAGTCCGCAAGCCCTGAAAAAGTAGCTTCTTTTATCCAAGTGATATTCATGACAAGAGGGTTTTTGCATAGTTAATGAGATTGGTGCGAACCAAAACACCTCTTTTTATTCGGCCATTGCTGCTCTAAATATTGACCAAATTTCATGTTTTTGGTATCTTTGTAAAGAAGAAGAATCATTCTTTTAGGTCATGTGTTTGGATTTTTAAAAGAATGTTGTAATATAGGAAAAACTTTTGATCTAAAACATGAAACAAAATATTTTTTTTAATCGAACAAAAGTTGTTGTTTTCACACTTAATTTCTGTTTGGGCACAAATGATTTTTAAATCATGATAAAGCTGAAGATCTAAGCTTTAATATGATATAATTTTTATAAGAAGATGTATTTTAGATGGGTCAGCAGCCAGCTTTTCATAGGCCAAGTACATTTTGCAGCTCAAAAACAAGAATACTGCGCTCTGATTGGTTATAGACTCCATACACCCACGCAAATTCCAATGTTCCCCACACTGGGCCTCTGCAAGGTCACACTCACCATGTGGTAATCTCTTCAAATTACCCGCGCCTGTTTGTTTTGAAAACAGTATTCAGCCAATCAGAACTCTGGATTTTATGTTACTCAGAAATTTCAGAAATCTCGTCTTGCATCTTGATGGAAATAACTGGCTGCTGACCCATCTAAAAGATGCCACATATCAAGAGTGACATTGTAAGAAAGTATAGAGTTTGAGCTTTCTGATGATATAAATAATGTTGGTGCCTAAAACACAAAATGTTGCACAATTTGCAAGTGAAAACAGAGGAAGAAAATTCTGTTTGATGCATCTTTTCAGGTAAAAAAATCACTTATTTATCAAAATATTTCATTCAAAAGAAATGACCAATATAAAAGGGTAACATTTACTCTTGCCCATGGTACAAAAAAAATCAATATTACTCAAGAAGAAAGTGGTTAAATTCTTTGAGAAAGAAAGTCTCACAATTCACGAGATTTTGCAGGGACATGAATTCAGCCACGAGAGGACTTGGATAAATCTTGCTCATTTGCTCATTAACACAGGGGCTTGCGGACTGACTGTATACAGATCTCCAAATCCATTTCTTGTCCAAAGCGGGCTCCACGTCATCTTTCAATAATACACACATACATAACATACGTTTATCCTCTTTAATAGGAATGGAGTTAAGACCATGTTCTATTGGCATTGGCATAGGCTGAGTCCCATCTACAGAATCTATGGAAGAAGGGTTTCTCTGCCAGCCTTGAGACTTAAAACTCCTAGCCTCAACTCTATTCCAGGGGGTGACTCACAAAGATTTTGGTAAAACTTAAAGAGTCACACTATAATTTCCAGTTGCGTACGATGTAGAAGGCATCACCGCATAAGCCAAATCATGCTAAGAGAACGCAGGCTACTGTGACTAAATCAATAATATTGCCTGTTATGTAATATGTGCATCAGCATTTTAGCATGACTCTAAGTCACTTAACTCTTTGTGAACCCTCCCCGGTGGGTGTTTCATAAAGCTGTTCGTAAGTTAAGAGCGACTTTAAGAACGACTGGGGATCCGATCCCATCTTGTGAATGGTATATTCAATGGCAATGGTTTAGCGCGTAAGAAAGGATCACCAGTCGTTCTTAAAGTCGCTCTTAACTTGCGAACAGCTTTATGAAACAGCCCCCTGGTTCTTTTAGATACATATTATCCAAGAATCAAATCAACTAATGCTCAGCATTGGCTTAAGTATGCATCTTCATCTTCTCCTTCACCATTTTCCCTGTCTGAAACAACATTTGAAAATAATTATAGAGTACGGTAATATTCACTTTTAACACTGATAAACTCACACGACTCCATTCTAACAATGTAAAGTAAAAAAATTGTTTTTCAAGATAACTCATGGCTGAACTGAAGATGAATATGCCAACAATGAACCTTTGCTAAAAGCTGAAAATTAAAAAGGCATAATAATGATACTTCTACAAATGGCAAATGAATTAAAAGTAGCAAACGAATGCCCTATACAGTTCATTTAGTTTATATACAGTCAGTCTGCAAGCCCCTGCGCCAGAACCAAGTAACATAAAGCTTAGCAATTGATTGTGGTGATGATTTTTATGACTGATCATTAACAACAATCATTCATAGAAATCAGTCCTATTCTCAACTGCTAAACTTTTTGTTACATATCCCTCGCTACTGATTCTACATATCAATTCCCGAACACGAAATGAGAGGAATGGGATCATGGTAAATGGCTTTAACATGATCATTAAATCGTTAGAAAGAAAAAAAAACGTTTAACCCCAAATTTTGAGACTTCATACTGACCCCAAACTATGATGAGTAAGGTAGCAAGTCATATCAAAGATGATCTACAGAATTATTTTATGGCAACGGAAAATGGTATGTAAACAGACTCTATATATTTTTTTCTAACTGAAAATTAAGGCACGTCTACAACACAAAAAGATGAAAAAAACGCCAATGTAAAAACAAACCCAACAAAATAAAAAAAATACTGAATAACTGATAATAATAAGCTCTTTAAAAACAGTTCTGCAACAAAGGCCTGCTTGAAAGTTATTCACTCTTTTGTAGAACATGTATTGAAAATACAGGTAAGAAATCTAGTTCCAGAAATGCCCAGCACCCACTGCATGATCCGTTGCTATCCAATTTTCAAAGTATGTAATTGTAATAGCATCTTATATGAGCATTCCAAAATAAAAATCTTTACAATCAAAGTTCTGAACATTGGTATGAATACGAAAGCAAAATAATTCCAGTGTATTTCAAGCCTTCCTGTAGGAATATCAGCAAATTCCATTCCAAATCATAATGACGTCATCAAAAGATGCAAATTGAACACAGTTCGGACTCTATACGACCAGAAGGCTAGCAGCAAAGCAGAATTCTGATTTTAGCATTCATAGCATTACACCGAACTTCAAATAAAATCATTGTTCATCTTGGAACTTTAAAATGCGATTTGTCTGAAAATAGTGTCGCAGTCAGATCGCGTGGTGTGTGGCAGGCTTGACATAAAGCATACAATCAAATTAACATTAAATTAATTGTTATTTGAATAGATAGCAAACCACATAAATAATTATCAATTGTAAAGAATGAATGTATGCTTTTGTGTTGGAGGGTACTGGGATATCAAAATAATTAAACTGTTTTAGAAATACTTCAATTGATAAGATGTAAAGAAAGCAACCATGACCCTGTTTTGTAATCAGCAAATCACACTATTGCAATTGAATTTTTTTTTTTTTTTTGGGAAAATAATATTCCACTACAGGATAAAATGCCACAAATCAATCTAAGAATTTATAGGGAAAAAAGTGCAAATAACGGAATACAGATTAAAAATAAAAATTATAAACTTGTAAAAATTACACAAAACCGTCACAAAGAATGGAAATCCAAACCTACATGTATATCAAGTGAATAAAATATAAATAGAAATCCCTACTTTACATCTGTATAATACATTTTCAGTTATACTTCCAATTATATAATTCTACATGAACATGCAACCTCTAACTACAATTAAAAGAGCAATAAACATGTACATCGTATACCATCGTAATCCAAGAATGCTAGTTATGCTATTCAACAGTACATGAACATACCAAAAATGAAAAAAAAAAAATGGATCTTGATAATATTGCATTGAGGAGAAAAACCAGAATCGCAATGATTCAATATTTGAATGATGATATAGCTATACAAGTACATGAAAGCATGAGGTGATAGTCCCAGTGCAACATCGGTTGAAAACATGGCAGATATTTTCATCTAAATTCTTCATTGAAAAACATGCAAGAAATGTGATGTTTCAATGTGCACAGCTCTACTTCTAATAATGGTATCTATTATTAAAACAATATACCGACAATGAAAATACACCATACCAAGGTTCAAACTCTGTTTGAAGATACATTTAAAAAAAATTATTTCTTTCAGCCCCTAGTAATGTACCCAACTTTTAAACAAAATTGCTACATGAAGTGTACTTCATCCTACCTGTGAATATTACACACGTATCTAAAGGTGTATGAAGATTATCTACACAAATATCAAAATTGGATAGATTGAAAAATATGATACTTTTTGCCTAGAGTTCCTTTCGGTACGTAGAATGAAATACACACACCTGTATACAAGGCGTATGCAGCATTAAAAAGGTTATACAATGTAGTGTATTTGTCTCAGTATAGAACTATTTTTACTGAGTAAAATGAGAATGAAAGAGCGTACAATGAATTATGAAACACATGTATCCAATATTATTTGTTTCAGAGATAAGAGCAGCAAAATACATGTATACGGATGTCTTATTTCTGACAGCCAGGGCACTCAACAAAGGAATTTGAATAGATGGGGAAACATAAAACCTATTCATGAATTTATCTGATGTCCCTTGTGTCTCAATTCTTAAAAACTTCTTGGCTAAACTGATTCCAATCAGACAATATCAGAGTTTAAATATAGAACTATAAATATATATTGTTTGTAAATTGAAAATATATCAGTATATACCTCCATACATGTACAGTTGCTGTGCAATACAACCATGATCCGATTATCAATTTCATTTGAGATGATACAGCACGTAAACTGAATATTATATGTAAGAAAAACAGGGTGTCCAAACAACTCCTTTCTATTATGAAAGGGTCTGTCTGGCATGCAGACTATATCTTTGATTGCGTAGGGATTATATCAATGTTGAGTGGCAGCGGTTCGACATCGTCATCGGTATCATTGGTGCTTGGCTTGGTCGTGTAGGTTGAGATATAAATGGGAATGTGTCCATCGGGGCATTTCTTATTCTGCTTCAGGTATTCCAAGTCTCCATTGATACTTAATTTCTGTGTACATCAAAATGTAAAAATATGTCAATTTTAATACAGAGCACAAATGTAAAGATACATGTATGTTAAATTTAATACAGAGCACAAATAACAGAAATTAGCACGGTATATAAATTATGTAAATTTTAATACAGAGCACAAATAGCAGAAATTAGCAGAGTATTGCAAGGAAAATTTAAATTGATTTTAAACATAAATCACCATTTTTCTCACACAAACAATATGTAGTAAGATTGGTATTGTACTATTATCTATGAGACATTATTGGTATTTTTCTATATAGTTTTTGATATTTCAGTTTGTGTCCATGCATACACATTGTAGCATGTGTATGAACAAACAAAAAAACTATTGAATGTGAAATGGGGCATGTGGAAAGGCTTGGCAGTTCATTACTTAGTGCAGTTGTGTTTGCACTGTACAGGATGATTTATATTGGAAGTGCAAATAGCCCAGCCTCATGTTGCCATACATTATTGCTATTCTTTTTCATTCAAGACTACAATACAGTACCATACATATACATCAAATTATCAATTGCTTGACAAATTTTATCACTTATATGTAAACTTGTTTTTATCAATTTTTTTAAATGATAAGTATCATTCTATTATAGAGTTACAAAAGATTCCATAAGTTAGCAAAATTCATCATACATGTATCTATTTAATCTTCACTTCAATATGACACAGGTTTTCCCTAAAAATCATAATTGCATGGTTGTATCAAATTCATACAAGTATTAAATATGATATCAATTCTTCCAATAATAGAATTAAGATTAAATAGAATAAAACAAACACTTAATCTACATGTACTAGTTCAAAGAAACATATTGTTTTCTTATACATGCATATCATATGTTGAGTTTATTGGCAAATGCATCTAGGGAAATTGAACTTACAGGTGCTCTGACTCTCCTTTCTGGAGCGGTAACCATGGTTGCACAGCACAGCCACAAGAGGGCGACAGAGGAGAGGAGGATGGTGATTGAGAGTAGCCAGCGAGGGAGCCCTGATCGTTTGGCCACGCAGTCCAACCAGCTAGACGTATCAAGGTGAGTGGCGTAAGGTCGCGAAGGGTCAGAGGTCGGGTCGTGATCGTTAAGTACTTCTAGGTTAGTCTCAAAGCCGTTGAACTGCTTGCCAAAATCTGATAACCGAACATACAAAACAAATAACATTACTCAGTAGTAATGTACAGCTAAACAGAAATTGATTACTTATACATGTAGGGCAATTCCATAAAATAATCAACCTTTGTGTACGTCCAACCCCCATTTTTCTCCAGTTTGACTTCACTTTATAAACTGACCAAGTCATGGTCATTTAAAAGCATTACAGACTGTCAAAAGAACATGAAATCTGAGACGGAAAATTTAATGAAGGTCCTTAATATAGGGGGTCGGACGTACATATTTTATGGAATTGCCCTGTATTCAAAGTTTGATTACTCCTAATTTCATCACAGAAACATCCAAGCCGCATTGGAAAACTTGTTTGTTCCTCTCTCATTAAACTTATTATGTTCAGGAGAATATCAAGTTCTATTTTCATTGCTATTCCATTGTAATAATTATTCATGTATACATTTCCTTTCGGTGCCATGAGCATCGAAAGGAGGACCTGTGTGCTAAATAGCCACTACTACCATCATCAACCCCATTCTAACTGGGCTATTTCAGACCAGGTTTTTACGGGAGGGGGTGTCAATTTGAAGAAAAAAAATTGTGGCTTCTTTATGAGCTCATCAGCCAACATTTTCTACATTGTATTACAGTTACTGTAGGACTCTATGGGGATCTCAGAGGCTTTTCAGTTTCCCTGGGCTTTTGGGGGGCAATTCGGGGGGAAATTACCCCGGGCCCCTCATGAATTTTTTCCCCCCTAATAACCACCGAGATGGTGAAGATATCAATCAACACTCAACAGGGGAAAAAAAAGAAGATATTTTCCATTTTTTACTGAATTTTATTGAAAGAGCTCACTAGCCAAAATTTACTACATGGTCTTACAGCTTCCTTTGTACCCTATGAAAATTTCAGGGGTATTTTTAAAAAGTTTTTCAGGGCCCCAAGCACCCGTCCCCCATCCCCCCCCCTATCCCCCCCCCCCCTCCCCGACACTCACTGAAGGGATCCTGTGGGTCAGGATCTACGGTGAAGATATCAATCTCTGGCTGGGTCTCGAAGATGTACAGCTGATTATTATCGCCCTGCCAGTAGAACATCGCCTGGGAGAAGGAGACCCCTCGTGCACTGGACGTCAGCTGCTGAAAGATGCTATGTACTGAGAAGAGAGGGACGATGAGGTGCATGCTTGCTTCCTGGCTGGCATACTGGGAGTAAAAATTAAAAAAATAGACAGTGAAGAATCTAATTGGTGTTCATGATTGATTTTGACAAGATTTACAAATATTGAGCCCATTCACAGTGAAATCTCAAGATTCATCTTAACGTGACATTGTGTATAATCTATAAAGAGAGAGAGCTCATTTGACTGAGCCATCACAATATTATTTGACAGGAAAGACAAATGTGTACGGGAGCTACTGTTTTGTCTTAATTTAGAGTTTTTATTGAGCCCAATCACTTGGATTGACAAAATGAGTACGGAGTTCAATGTGGTACACGATGATGGGAGTTTTAAGTTTATGGGACATACATGTACGCCTTCAGGAAGAAGCTTGTTCTGCAGAAGAAGGAGTACTACATATAGGTAGGGACAGTCATTTTCCGTTTTAATTGTAAATCAAAACAAAAAATTAATGTTGGTTCTTTACTTTTCATATGAAAATTATTGAATTTACCTTTGCAAGATGAAAATAATGATCTTGCTATTAAAGCATATTTTCAATCACAAAACAGAATATTTTTAGATCAAGTTTGTAACAGGATTACAGGTTTTCTAGAAATGAATTACAGATTGTCTGAGATGGAAAAGGCAATTTTTAAATGAAAAATCACTGTTCCAAAGAAGGGGTGAAGAGGGATACTTTGGATAAAGATAGTTTTTAGGGAGATGAGTGAAAGAACTGGGAGTGGTCATGGGTTGAGGGCTGCAGTACAGCATGAATTCCATTGAACAGGGGTGTGAGTGGTCACAAATAAAAAGATCTGAAAAAAGCTGAAACTTGTAGAAAAAGTCTGAAATAGAAAGAGCTCCCATACTTTCTGTACAGAGGAAAGCCAAAAATAAGCTGAAATTATTAATAAAGCTGAAAATCAAAATGAAAAAAATCTGAAATCAGATAAAAATCTGAACTCTCACACCCCTGATTGAAGTCAATCAATGTCACCCCCCATTTTTTTTTTTCGACGGAGGGCTATTTTGCGGTTTTCACAACCTTCTTCCTAAATCTGCAACGTGACAAGCTTTAATATTGCAGTAAGTGGGGATTTTTCAGGGCTCTATTAAGCCTATTGAGGGCGAAATTGCCCAGAAGCTGATAATATACCGTATACTGATTAGCCACAGGGTTCCCAGCTTTTCAAGAAAACAAAATTCCCTGATTTTTCCCTGATGAAGTGTAAAAATTTCCCTGATAAATATTTAAATCCATTCCAAGTTTCGCAAGTTTTCTACAATAAGTTGTTGCGGTGAATTACATTTACATGTATTTTCAGTATAAAAACTAAATGTAAAACCAATTAGTACCACCATAACCAGTCATTCAATGAATGTTGTTTTGATATGCAACAAAATATAACAGAGTCTGACTACCGTGCTTTCACTTTTGGGCCGATAAAATTCCCTGATTTGAGGCATTTTTAAATCAAATTCCCTGATTTTTCCCTGACTGGAAAAAAGTATAATAATATTCCCTGATTTCCTTGATGGGCTGGGAACCCTGAGCCACAACATGCATGACATGGTGCCTACATACACATAAACATGCATCGTTAAATGGCAGATCTCCTGTATGGGAATAATTACGATAAGATACGATGAGGGCCCCGTTTTACAAAGAGATACGATTGATCCAATTAATCGTAACTCTATGGAAATCCAACAGTGTCATTACTTTCTACAGGAAATTTGCAAAGTGTCCTTTGCAAACAAAGGAGAACACACCAAATTGTCAAGAAATCAATGAATTTATAAATATACATGTACATCAGATCTAAATTTTTTTTCTTCACAAACATGCATTTTATGTGTTGACGTTGCTGGCCATCCATAGTTGCGATTGATCAGGGGAGCGTTTCATGAAAGGACTTGTCGGACGTTTTATCCGACAAGTACTGTTTTATCCGACAGTTACCATAGTAACAGTGCCTCACAACCAATCAAAATCAAGGAAAGATGTCAGATCTGACAACTTGTCGGACAAAAATCTTGATGAAACGCTCCCCTGATTAATCGCAACTCTTTGTAAGACGGGCCCCAGTTCACTTCAATGCATGAAAAAGATACCTGGTACATGAACATCTAAACAATGTCATTATCTACTGGTAATTTTACCTGTCTTCTCATCTGTTTAGCAAATGGAACCTGTTCTGTACATCCGAGACAGCAGGCAAACAACAGCTCATCATTGCTATATGCTTCATGGCAAGCTGACAAAAAACAAAAAAATCAAGCAAATATCGAGAGAGTAATTGTACAAATAACTCTGTTTACACACACAGAACATTGGTTGAATAGCTGTTATGGAACATGAATGTAGTTGCATCGTTGATGAATACCAACAGAAGTGCCAATGCTATAAATCAGTGGCTCAAAATTGGTAAAATACACTTAGCTATTAATTGTGCATACACAGAATGTTGACTACACCATCCATATTAAGTTAAATGACAAGTACATGTACAATTGCACATGACTGTAGGCTAGCATTTAATTCAACTACATGTAACAGATTACATCAATTAAATGAAAACTGAAAATATAGAACACTCCATACATGAAGTTCATGAAGATCATAGATTGTCACAGGAATTTTTTTGTTTGTATTTTCAGGGGCTACTTATCACAGCTAACATTACTGCCTAAATCTGCAACGTTTGATAAGCTTGTGAATGGGGTTTTCCACAGCTCCTCTTCTTGTTCCCAGGACTCTTTTGACCATTTCGGGGGCTAAATGAAAATCCCCCCCCCCCCAGCCCCTGTGGATTTTTTTCCCTGGATTGTCATCAATGGAAACCATATACATGTATGTATGTACAAGGCAGGGATTATTATTGTAATGGAGCCCAAGATATAAAGTATATGTACATGTAGAGCAGGTGTGCTGTGTTCTACATGTATGTACATGTTTGTGTGCAATGTACACATGAAGTTTTCTACCAAAATGCAATGCTAAAGACCTAGGGATTCACTAGGGATGATATGCACTATAAAGTATGTTGGCATTATTGTTAATATTAAAGAACAGCAAAACCAGAGTGAAAATGGTCCAATATTCCTACTGTGCATGTAACCCTATACTTACAATGTACATACATGTACTGTACAATGAAGACTGGTGAGCAAACAACACTCACAACACGTACAAAAAACAATAAACAACCCAAAAATGGAGCAAATGAATGTTATTGATCGAAACAACAGATGTTCAAAATTCACATAGACATTAGGGCTTCACACTTGACAAATTAGATACATGTACATGTACATAATTTGTAAAATGGTGATTACTCTTCATTTGGCATGCAAGTGATTTATAGGCAAATACATGAAGGGATTGCTGGACCAAGCCTGTGAACTTGCTTCCTCAGAAATGACTTAAAAGCTGATTTTACATTTTGGTAATTCCCCAAAAAGTGAATGTCACTATTATAAATTCAAGAGTAGTAGATGTGTACATGTATATGTACACCCTAAAAAAATGAGGTGAAAGATATGAAATGAAAATAATAGGATATTGTATGTTTTGTTATTTGTAAATGGGTTGGAAATTTCAAGACAAAGATAATGTTTGAAACTTTATATACCGGTACTACATTTAAAGGTTTGCTCAAAAACCTATATTTAAAACCAAAATAAAAGCATGGCGAAGGAGAGGGTTCCAAAAAAATCAACATCTCTCACGAAGAATCGATGGATGAAGAAAAGATTCAATGGCCACTAAGACTTTGTATTGTTGGAACATGAAGAGATGAAGTGTGCAATACACTGCAAAAATACTGGCGTTGATTCAACATCAGCCTGGTATAGATAAATTGTAGGAAAACACCGGAGATGTTGAAACAGCACCACTTCGGCTTTAGGCTAACACCAGATATGCATTTTGTGTTAACCAATATCGGTTTGATTCTTAACAGGTGTTGTTTTCAACTCTTCCCTGGTGTTTTCCGATATAGATACTTCGCTGGTATTAAATCAACACCAGTGATTTTGCAGTGTATACTTGACCCTTATTACTGAAGCTGTAGACAGGCTTCAACATCAATGCTTGATTGCAAATAAAGTTTACATTCAAACTGTATTAAATGAAACTGATTGATTTCTCCTGCATTAAAGGACAAGTCCAGCCCAACAAAAACTTGATATGAATAAAAAGATAAAAATTTAACAAGCATAACACTGAAAATTTCATCAAAAACGGATGTAAAATAAGAAAGTTATGACATTTTAAAGTTTCGCTTCATTTCACAAAAGAGTTATATGCACATCCCGGTCGGTATGCAAATGAGGGAACTGATGACATCACTCACTCACTATTTGTTTTGTACAGTATTTTATTATATGAATTATGAAATATTTTGATTTTCTCGTCATTGTCATGTGAAATGAAGTTTCATTCCTCCCTGAATACGTGGAATTCCATTATTTTAACATTTTGTGGTTCAGGCAAGGAGGTCCTAATCGTCAAATTCGTAAAAATTGAAATATTGTATAATTCAAACAATAAAAAACAAAAGAAATAGTGAGTGAGTGACATCATCGACTCTAATTAGGATGTAACTGGCTCGTTCATATAACTATTTTGTTAAAAATAAACGAAACTTTGAAATGTCATAACTTTCTTATTTTACATCCGATTTTGATGAAATTTTCAGCATTGTGCTTGTCTGATTTTTCTTTATTGATTCAAATCAACATTTTGTTGGGGTGGACTTGACCTTTAAAGAGGATTTTACAATTAGCTATTGGACCGATTTCAACAGTTTGGTTTATAGGTACTTGCACAATCAATTCTTCCAGCCACTTTTTCTATAGTGAGTGAACTGCCAATTCTAATTTCTTTCTCTTTTTCTTCTGTTATCAATTCTTTCTTTTACCAGTACTCCAAAATTTTGTTAAATATTCAATCAAAATGGAAATCAAAATGGCGTGCAATATTTCCATAAGTCTCTTTAATCATTATTATCATTACATGTACCATCATTAGGCAATTACATGTACCCTCACTTTACCCTGCCCCCTTACCCCATATCTAAAATCTCACCTCCTTTGCAAGCCTGTTTGGTACTATTAAAGTCTGTTGTTTCATAATCTACTTCACCAAATTCGAGCATAGAAAAAAGACGGCATCCTCGTTGACATGCTCGCAAATCCTCCATCTGAATATGAAAGAAATAAGAAAGTTCTTGTGAGTACATTTAAATGTACATGAGCAGCTGCTAGATTTTCTTTAAGCAGAGGGGTGTTTTTTACTGTTCCATGACATTTGCTCCTCCGACAATTGCTCCGGTGGAAAATCTACACATTAAACCAAACCTGAATCCTAATCTCCCAAACTAAATAAACCCTAATCCTTATCTTTGCATTCTTCGGAACCAAAAACTATTACAATCCTAATTCTAAACCGATGAGATTTTAAGACAGGAGCAAATGTCTCAAGAGCAGATGTCGTGTCACTGTTTTTTTTTTTCAAATGCCTAAATTTTGCAACTTGGGCTATGATCACATTAAATCTACAAGTTCTTTCTGGTTGGGGCTCAATTTTTCTGAGGCAGATAAAATTTATGATAGCAGGCAAAACAAAAACAATTGCACAGATCATTATTTTCAAATTATTTTGAATCCTCTTTCTTTTATATTGTATAAAGGTCACCAAGATTGAACCTGAAAAATAAGTCATGTATAAAGGATTGAACGTGACCTCGCTCCTGAATCAAAGCCATTTCTGATGAATCTACCCAGGTAATCTTGCAAGATAGACACCGACACACTAAGCCATTTGAAGAAGAGTGCAGTTTCTTATATTTTTCCCCTTTTCTTTTCATTCCTTTCTGTCTATCCAAGCTCTGCCTTTGGCTCCTTATTAAATTCAGTCTTATAGCCACATCAGGAAGTGCAGGGTTTGGGGCTTGTTAATAGCAATCAGCAAAACAACAACAAAAGTTAGTGAACCTCACCAAAATGCCAAGTTTCATGCTGAGTGTTGAATGTAGACAGCAACACTACAAAATTTGGTATACTTTATTTTATCACCTGAATTCACAATTGAATACTTGCAATGTCATGTAAAATGTGGTAGAAATTTAAAACTCTAATACCCTTTTTACACACGCTAAAATTTCCTTAACCCCGTACTATAGGTGGGGCTAAATTGCTATTTAGCCCCACCTATAGTACGGGGTTAAGCTTAGCCCACTTTCTTTTTACACAACATTTTTGCAAAGTGGGCTAACCCCACCTTTAGTACGGGATTATTTGGCCCTGCAAAAAAGCAGGGTTATCCCAGCAATTGCGGTGCTAAGAGCGATAGTACGGGGTTAAGATCGCTAGTGTAAAACGAAAGTGGGCTAAGCTTAACCCCGTACTATAGGTGGGGCTAAATGGCAATTTGGCCCCACCTATAGTACGGGGTTAAGGAAATTTTAGCGTGTGTAAAAAAGGTACGAGTGAAGTACTTGTACTACGAATGATCGACAAAAACCACTAGTCCGGGGTTAGCGAGTTTCGTGTGTGAAAAGCAAGCATTCCTTATCCGGGGTTAGAAATAACAATTTGGCATGTGTGAAAAGGAAAAAAAATAGTACGGGGTTAAGGATAGTACGGGGTTAGCGATAGTCCGGGGCTAAGAAAATCCTGTGTAAAAAGGGTATAAGTTCATTTTCTGGTGGGGTTCCATAAAACTTGTGACCTCAAACTTATAGGGTGAGCAACTAGAGATTTAAAGTGAAAACAGTTTGTAGTCTCAAAATCTGATTTTGATCTATTACCTAGGAACACAAGAGGTGGGGGGGTGACACAAACAATGTTTTTACTCAAGTTTTGCATTTTTGCACCCAGTCTCTGAGCATTTGACTTATGTATTAAGAAATGATTTTGCGATAATACTTTTGTGATAGAGATTTTGGTTTCATTCATTTTGCTTTGCAAGCAAATGTGTGTGAATTCCATTAATTCCGCTTTTTTGGTCATTCTTCCTGAATTAAAGATACATCTTCTAGATCTACATGCGATTGCTGTTTTCCACACCGCAGAAAAACTGGGTACTGGGGCAAGTGTGCAATACATGATTGACGGGAAGAAGAAAAAAAACACTTCTAACATAAAACATTTAACAAACATCAACAAACTGAACAGGAGAGGGGGGGGGGGGAGAAAAAAAGCACTTAAGAGGTTAGAATGAAGAGAAAATAAAAATTGTTAGAAAATAACAAAGAAAAAATCACAAGTAGTAGGGACGCTAGGTCCAACGTTAAACATTAAAGACAAAAACAAAAACAATTTACGTTAGATCTAGGGTAAACTAACACAGTCTAGGCTAGTGCTGTAGCCGAACTGCCGAACAGAAGTTCGCCGAACTTGGCACTTCCGAACCGGACCGAACGCAAAGGCCTGGTTCGGTGGTTCGGTAAAAAAAAAAATTAGGCACATTAATTTTACCACGTAAAATAAGCGGGGACTACCTGCATGTACATGTATTTAAATATAAAATGAAAAAAAAAAATATTGGTTAGTGATTGTGCACAAAAAGAATTCCACACAAAATATTTTTAAAATCCACTATTTAAGCTCCCATCATGTCTTTTATTGAACTGTTATCAATTTTAAAATTAAAATTATATTGACATGAATATATTTTTTCTTCATAAAATGAGGGGACATTTGAAGCTAAACTGGAATAAAAGTGTGGTTGAATTACGTATTGCCGTAATCGATCGTGATCGTAATCGGACCTACTTGTTTTGTATTTAATAAAGAAAAAGGACAAGACATAAATTCATTCCTTGTAAATGACAAAGTATGACAGCTTCTGTCTCGTCTTTGATTGAATTTTCATCAGTCTCAATTATTTTTTTAAACATGAATTTATTTTTTCTTCATAAAATGTGGGGACATTTTAAGCTAAACTCGGTTAAAAAGTGTAGTTGAATTACGTTTGCTGTAATCGATCATGATTGTAATCGGACGTACAAGAAAAGAAAAAGACCAGACATAAATTCATTCCTTATGACTGACAAAGTAATGGTAAAGTATATATATTTCACCTTCTGAAATTTACATATCAATAGATGAAGGAATGAGGTTAGAAAAAACAGAAAAGATAAACATTTCAAGAGCAAATCAACGCATGTTCCCTGATTGTGTACCGGAAATAGTTGATAAGGAAAGTTGAAACAGGAAGTCCAAACAACCTGCTCTCAGTTGCTATTATGCTGGTAAAATTCATATTCCGAATTTGAAATGTTTTTCCATTGTTAATTTTTTTCTAAAAAGTGGTTTAATCTGGTCAATTACTGAAAATGAAATGATAAATTATCAGTTTTATCAGTTTATTATCGTCTTGGTTCTGAAGATCAACGCCGAGTGATTTCACAACACTAAAATACACAGTACAGTCCCATGTACTCATTTTCGTGTTGGTAATATGTTTGAAGTCACGTAGCCTCGATCTTTCGGGACCAAGAATGGACTGATATTTTATCTTATTAAAGTACTAGTAATTGATTGACCAGATTTAACCACTTTTTAGAAAATAGGGACTTTCTAAAAGATTTCATATTTTTTTTAGTGTGAATTTTACCAGTACAGTTGAGTGCAGTGGAGGTGGTTTGCCTACTGTTCCGACATTCCCGATCAACACTTTCCAATCGGAGAAGCTGCGTTTGCAACGATATTGTAATCGATCATGATCATATCTACATGTACATGAAATAATCATGAAAAAAATGTTCTGTTCTTTGTAATTCTGTTTCTGTCCTCATTCTCTCGTTATCAATAATTTTGCTTTGGTTTTTATATTCAATTTAAAAATAAAAGTAGAAATGACTCTTATTTTTGTTTAAAGATTGAAATAAAAAGTTTCTACAACAATTTTTATAATTAACCATTCTTTTTAAAAACAAAATTTATTATAAATATACAACAGATGTTAAATGTGATACTCAGTCTGAGGGTCGGCAATCCTTTGTTTTATATGTGAACAATTTAATTTGGCATTTATTGCCGAACCCCCAACCGAACTAAAGTTGGGAAAAAAATTGCCGAACCGAACCCGAACATGCTGCCTGACTTGCAACACTAGTCTAGGCATAAAGTATTAAAACGTAACTGTTTCTGATGTTTAACTTCGATCATAGATCTAGTCCATCCATTTTTTAGATATATTAAAGCCAATGCAAAAGGAAACAACAAATAGGCCTATCAATATCTGTTGTTTCCTTTTAGTTTTAGTTTTGCATTGGCATAACTTGATCTTGGACTTGGACTCTTGTTGGAGACAAGTTTTTTTTTAAGTTTTGTGACTGCCAATGATTATTCTTCATTCATTAGGCTGCCTTGGCCATGGGCATGGCATGTCATGTGGTTCAAACTAAACACTGAATAAAGTTGAGCCTACAAAAAGTACAATACCGCAAACGGTATAGCAGAGCCACAGGCAGTCACAAACTTCACACTAACTCAGCTCAGCTCACTCACACTCACATTCACAATCAATACAAAGCTTATGACAGTCTCACATCACGATCACCTGCATTCGATCCGTCCCACGAAATCAGCACTCTTTTTTTACCTTTGGATATGTGTGTAGGGGATACGTCCTTTCACATGATGAACTACATGATGTTACATCTTCAAAAACATCGTCGAATGGAGTCTTTGCCTCATCAGCAGCAAGTGAAATCTTGAGAATCAATCCCAAACATATAACAAATTGAGTGAAGCTCGCCATTGTTATTGTATTTTCAGCTCGATCACGTAATTTCGGAAGTGCAATTGCTCAGCGCTGAGTTGTACGGTACGAGCAAATGAACCAAATAAAACGAATATTTAAAGTGACAACTTTCTTCTCCCGTTTGGGGCGGGGGCCGTGGTCAAATTAATTTGAGACACTAATATACAACCACTGGAGGATCCAGGGGGGGTCTACGGCTCGTGCCCCCTTTTCAGAGCCATAATCAGCATTTTAATGTAGATATAAATATGAAAATTTTACCCTAGTGTCCCCCCCCCCCCCTTGAAAGCGAGGACCTTTTTTTTAATTTTATTTTGCGGACGAAATGACCTTTTATTTTAGGTGAAAACTTTTTTTTTCGCATTTGCATCGGAAAAGTGTCCCCCCTCCCTTTTGGAGAATCCTGGATCCGGGCGCCCCTGTATACAACAAACAAGTAGGATCCATGCATGACTTAATGAATTCAAAGTGACACTTACATGTATACATCTCCCAATAAAGATCCTGCTCTTTAATTCGGGGAGGGGGTGGTCAAATTAATATGAGAAACTAAAATGTTTCAATGAAGCCAAAAATAATAATTAAAAAGAGATGATGTACGCTATACTATTTTTGTTTACTCCCACATTATTTTTTAAGGAGTATATCATACTGTGGGGATTTTAAAATTTCTTTATAGCTGGATTGGTTAACTTTAAAAGACCATACACCCAATTGACATTTAACAGATGGGGTTGTAAATCATAAAACTATATAAATACAAAAACTAAATATTGTGATTCAGGATTTCGATATATAATATTTAAAATATATATCTTATTGCACCCCTCTCCTTTCCTATTCATTCTCTTGATTATTCCCCTTTTTTCTTGGTTGTGAAACTTTTCAGAGGGACTCGCAAGCCATATGTATGCCGTATATAGGCAGGACACTGGAGCTGCGGTTCTTGACTATTAAAGGTTTCGAGGGGGCTTGTTTCGATCTTTGGTTTAGAATGAAAGTGGCCTATAGTGGGCAGTATGGTGAACATGGGAGAATCTACTGACCAAGCAACTAGTACCCCCACCCCAGTCGGCTAAAAAAAATATATTTCTCCAAAATTATGCAAAGGAGCGTAGCGACCAAGTGAAAAAAAAATCACACATTGAAAATGTTTGAGAATGTTTTCAATTCCGATGGCATTATGTACATCCATCATGCCCATGTACGTTGTTTTATTTCATCCTTGTTTTTGCTTTTGTTTGTACGTTATTCTATTTCATCCATCTTTTCTAACAAGTTCTGATAGGAATAGTTTCATTTAGAACAAAATATATTTACGAGAACAAATCTATTGTCATCATGCAGATATATAGACCTAAATACGATAACCATCATCATCATAGGCCTATTAAAAGAATACATGATGTTCGGCCTTAATAATTATGGAGGGACACATAACACAAGCCACGCACCCACCCATTACAAATTAAAAAAAATTGGGGGGAGGGGCGGAGTCGGCTCCCAATCGGGTCTGAAGCAGGGTCGGATCTAGAATTTTCTAAGAAGGGGGGGGGGGCACATTTTTCGTTAGAAAGTTTGACAATAAAAAAAAGGTAACAAAACTTCTGTTTGAACGACACATTCCCATCGGACTCTCAAGGGGGGCACACTTGTGTATACTGGTATCAGGGGGACAGGGGCCGGATGTGCCCGGCCCCCTGGATCCGCCACTGGTCTGAAGTGACATAGTGTTTTATGAAGCAAATATTGTCAGTCACATATCAATATCTCATGCTCAGCCAATTAATCGCAATGATTTGTTGTTTTTGGTGGTCAAGATATGCCTACTGTATAGTCTAGCAAGGCCATCTAAGCTTAGCTTGTAACTTGCGTAGGGGTGGGAGCCATGTGATTACACCAAAATTTTCACCAGCATCAAGGGCACGACCCTGCGAAGCGGGAGCGCTGGGGGTGCTGAAGCACCACCCCCAAAAAAATCCTTGGGGGTGCTGTATTATTCAGGCATAGCATAGGCAGCATGGGCGGATCGAAATCCCAGGGGGGACAGGGGGACGCATCCCCCCTACCCAAAATAGTAGGGGCCTTGTAAAAAAAAACCCATGGTTTGATGTTAAGGTAAAACCATGGTTTTGCATTGGATCCATCGTACAGTAAATTCATGGTTCAACCATAGTACGATATGGTTTAATTATGGTGAAATCATGGTGCACTAGTGTTTAACCATAGTTAAACCATGGTGTACCACGGTTAAACTATAGCTTTAGCATGGGTAAACCATGGTAACCATGGTTAAAAGGTGGTAAATTGGAACGCACTTACCATGACATTACTATGGCATAACCATGGTCACAACTGTGTTTTTACCATACTATAACCACGGTGAAACTATGGTTAAGAAAGTATAAAACCACGGTAAAAGGGAAGGTGAAACCATGGTTAGAAAAGGTGAAACCATTGTTTTACAGCTGCCAAACCACATAATTACAACCCGAATCACGGTAAAACCATGATCAATTGTATGGTAAACCCACCTTTTAACCATAGTGCAATATTGTATGATGATGGTTAAACCATGTCAAAGTACTGTCTAGCCATGGTTTAACCATGGTTTACCACAGTTAAACTATAGCTTTAGCATGGGTAAACCATGGTAACCATGGTTAAAAGGTGGTAAATTGGAACGCACTTACCATGACATTACTATGGCATAACCATGGTCACAACTGTGTTTTTACCATACTATAACCACGGTGAAACTATGGTTAAGAAAGTATAAGACCACGGTAAAGGGAAGGTGAAACCATGGTTAGAAAAAGGTGAAACCATTGTTTTACAGCAGCCAAACCACATAATTACAACCCAAATCACAGTAAAACCATGATCAATCATATGGTAAATCCACCTTTTAACCATAGTGCAATATTGTATGATGATGGTTAAACCATGTCAAAGTACTGTCTAGCCATGGTTTAACCATGGTGAACCACGGTTAAACTATAGCTTTAGCATGGGTAAACCATGGTAACCATGGTTAAAAGGTGGTAAATTGGAACGCACTTACCATGACATTACTATGGCATAACCATGGTCACAACCGTGTTTTTACCATACTATAACCACGGTGAAACAATGGTTAAGAAAGTAAAACCACGGTAAAGGGAAGGTGAAACCATGGTTAGAAAAAGGTGAAACCATTGTTCTACAGCAGCCAATTACATAATTACAACCCAAATCACGGTAAAACCATGATCAATCATATGGTAAACCCACCTTTTAACCATAGTGCAATATTGTATGATGATGGTTAAAACATGTACTGTCTAACCATGGTTTAACCATAATGTGCCACAGTTACACGATGGTTTCATTGAAGATAAACCATGGCTACCATGGTTTAACCGTGGTAAATTGGAACGCACTTACCATGGTTACAACCTTGTTTTTATTGTGGTAAATCCATCGTTTCAAAGTGTCTTTACCATGGTTAAGAAAAGGTGAAACAATGATTTTACAACAGAAACAGCGATAATAACATGGTTATGCAATGAAATCCAAGGTATAACCATGGTTTCACTACAAACCAATCATAGAATTACCATGGTCTTGCATCCTCAAAATCATTGTAAAAGCATGGTTAATATTGGATCCATTGTGCGACATACCCATGGTTTAACCATGGTGCATGATGGTCTGATGATGGTTAAACCATGGTGCACCTTGGTCTGCCCATGGTTTGGACATCCTTCAACCGTGATCGTACTACAGTTACTGCGATTTAACTATGGTAAATTTGAAAGGATTTACAACAGTATTACCATTAACTCGACTGTGTTTTTACCGTGGTTAACAAAATCAAAACTATGGTGTTAAAGTTTTTTTACCATGACCAAATTGTATTTGTAAGAAAGATGTAATAATAAACCTGTTTTATCATACTTTATTGGATTGTCCACGTCTTAAGGGAGTGATCAAACCTCATTTAAAAGGATTTCTTTTTTAATATGATCAAAGTATAATAAGAAATTACATTTAAAATTGTAGGTCAGTCAGATCATGGACCTAGTAGGTCCATGGTCAGATATACAATAATGACAGAGGTCATATTCCACACTACACATCGCCACTTATTGTATCAATCAGTGACGGCCGGCTCGGGTAGGAATCGAACCCACGACCTTCTGGTTACTAGACAGGCGTCATACCACTTGACCACCGAGAAGCCCGATGGCTGGTAGCTGGTTTGATTCACATAATATCAGCAGGTACTGTGTTGATATATCACATAATAGCAGCCAATAGCCATCGGGCTTAATTCCTGGTGGTCTAGTGGTATGACGCCTGTCTAGTAACCAGGAGATCGTGAGTTCGATTCCTACCATAGCTGGCCTGAACATTTGGTGTTCACTTATATCTGGATAAGGCAAAAATTATTCAATAAAATTAAATCTACCCAACGGAAAACCTTGATTGATATTTTCTATTATCATATTGATCACTCTCATATGCATCCAAGAACCATTAATATTGAATCTACAAGCAATTGTGACAAGAGACATGAACTCTTAGACCTTTGAACTTCTCAAGTCAATGTCATAATGTATGCATTGTCCATATTTGAAATTGATCTATCGAAGTCTTAATTGGTTTATCACAAGAACAATTTCATGCATACACTGACCTACAATCAAACTTGATACATGAAAATAATTTTTAGTATTCATAGAAAAGTTGTAAGTATATGACCTTTATGACCTTTGAACTTTGGCCCTGCAACTCCCCAAATTACCCCCCCCCCTATATCAAGCATATATGTACCAAGTTTGGAGTTACTTCCTCTTTACTTCTTTAGTTACACAAGGACAAGATATTTCAAGGCATACTGACCTCTGTGACCTTTGACCATGTGACCCAAAAATCCAATCAGATCATTCTCCCTCCATTATGTATATAAAGAATGTACCAAGTTTGAAGTTATTAGCTCCAATGGTTAAGTTATCACAAGAACAGGACATTTTAAGGTATATAACGACCTCTGTGACCTTTCACCCGTGACCATAAAATAAAAAAAAGTATTATCCCCCCAGGATATACCCTCATACCAAGTTTGATGTAAAACCACTCCACGGTTCTTGAGATTTCGACAAAACAAAACGGGACGGACGTACGGACGACCCGAAAACGTAATGCCTCCGGCCACTTCATTGGCGGAGGCATAAACAATCATAAATATTCTAAATAAATTAAGAGTTAGCACAGATATGTCAAGCTTAATTAAGTATGGAATGCAGAATGATGTCACATACTCCTGAAAACTTTTTTTTTTGTTGCTGTTGATCTTATAAGATTTGGTTTGACTGAGAAGACAAGGTAGAAAGACTACAATTATGTATATATACAAAAAAAAATCCCTGAATAAACTAAATAAATTAATGTACTTTTCACACACAGAGGTAGCACAGATATGGCAAGATTAAAGGACAAGTCCACCCCCCCCCCCAAAAAAAAAAAAAAACCTTGATTTGAATAAAAAGAGAAAAATTCAACAAGCATAACACTGAAAATTTCATCAAAATCGGATTTAAAATAAGAAAGTTATGACATTTTAAAGTTTTGCTTCATTTCACAAAACAGTTATATGCACACCTCAGTCGGTATGCAAATGAGGGAAATGATGACATCACTCACTCACTCACTATTTCTTTTGTATTTTATTATATGAAGTATGACATATTTTGATTTTCTCGTCATTGTCATGTGAAATGAAGTTTCATTCGTCCCTGAACACGTGGAATTCCATTATTTTAACATTTTGTGCTTCAGGCAAGGAGGTCCTAATCATCAAATTCGTAAAAATTGAAATATTGTATAATTCAAACAATAAAAAACAAAAGAAATAGTGAGTGACATCATTGGCTCACCTAGTTGTGCATATCACTGTTTTGTTGAAAATAAGCGAAACTTTGAAATTTCATGCTAGTTTGATTTTTCTCTATTTATTCATATCAGCATTTTCCTGGGGTGGACTAGACCTTTAATTTGAAGATTAGAGACATTGAGTCAAATTTTCAAAAACAGTCAATGAAACATACACTACTCAATGCATCCTCTCCCCAGTGATACATGCTAGCAGGTTTTACATCCATATTTCATACTGCTAAGGTGACATTGCATTAACAAAGATATTACCTGAATTTCACAAATTTACTTTCGAGCTACATATTCCAAAATATATCCAGATCATCTCCTATAGTGGTACATGTTAGCACCAAGTTTCACATCTATATTTCAAACTGTTAAGGTGACAATGTGTTTAAACAAATAAATTTCACAAATTGACCTTTGACCTACATATTCCAAAATCCATTCAAATCGTCTTCCTATGATGGTACATGTTAAACACCAAGTTTTTACATCCATACCTCAAGCTGTTTAGGTGATATTGCTTTGACAAGAAAATAACCTGAATTTTACATACAAGGACCACATATGAAGTTCATACCTTATGCAGTCTTGAATAAATTAAGTTTATGAGCAAGTTTGGATAATCCATGTGGAGTTAGAAGTTTCCAATAAATTCTGTAAATCACTGTAATAGGGAAACATTGAGTAAGCAACTCTATCAACGTCCGTCAGCATTCAATCAATCTCGGGATATTCAGTATATTTCAAAATCTGGTGAGAAAACTCTGCATAGATTACCTGATCCTCATCAAAGAGCCAAGGATACTTCAGTCGGTCATCAGTGATCCTTGGCCGAGGGACAGAATTTATGATCCATGCCCTTTTGTCTGCCAGTGTCTTCTGCATGCAGAACTCTCTTGAAGTCTGGCTACCTTTTTTTTTCAGTGCTCATCCACTCTATGTGCCTTGCAACAGTGTCAGATTTGGAAAGAATAAAAAATTATACTTAAAAAAGAAAAAACAAAGAATAAAAAATTATGCTTAAAAAAGAAAAAACAAATAGATTTAGAATCCTCATTCATTTAGTTTCTGTCAAATCACTTTTCATCCGAGTCCTTAATAGATATTTACAGCAAATTTTACTATAATAGCAAGTTTTATGCAACGACACGCCAGTCTTGTTGCCAAAGACAAGAACAGAAAAGCTCCACTTGGTCACACTTTGCCACTATCTGTCACAAACACACTGTACCAGTACCATAGCAGAACCAATGTACATGCGAATTAGACTAAAAAATAAACTTTAGGTAAAATCTAATAACAGAGAAATGCATTACAAAATGTCACAACAATGTAGCCACTGTAAGATTCCTGCATCAATAGTGATACTCAAACATTAGTAAGTTATAATGCAAGAAATATTCTCATATTTTATGCATTTACTCACATTTACTTAATTAATCAACTCTTAAGGTGCCCCATACACGTTTAAAGCGTTTTTACTGGCCAAGTTCTAATCCTCTTTAATAATCCTTCTGGTTGAGTCTCATATATAACTATGTCATGTGAAAAAGAGAAATGCCTTTAAAGGGGAATCCAACCCAAATAAAGTTTGAACAATATTGGACAAACAACAAGAAAGTTATGAATTTTTAAAAGTTGTAAATATTGGTAATCACTTTACCCATGGAGACTTCAAATTGGCCGCATATGGGATGCCATAGTGATGTAAGGCAAGGACTACTCTTCCATATACTCCAGGGTTGTAATAAAAAACGTTTTTTATAAAAAAAAACAAATAAAACGTTTTTTATTGTTTTAAAACGTTTTAAATCGTTTTAAAACGTTTTTTTCCCCCAACAAACGATGAAATTTTCTGTAAATCAATTACACTATACATTTAATACTGTATTATTTAAGCTCTTGATGTTTTAAATACATTTTTGGAGTAAGTAAGAGATAACTACAATTTTTCTCACTGAATTTCCAAAAAGAAAGGTTCATATTTTCCCCAAAATTACTAAATCATTGAAATTGAATGCAAAAAAGTACATTGACATTTTATAAGTTTATTCCTCATACATGTACATACATTTGAGTCTTGTCAATCTAGGGGGTGAGAAAAATTTGCACAATGTAAGAAAATGACATAATCTAAAGACTATGGGCTTTCAAAGCTTGATTTCATTTAATCAATATTCTTCATTTCATTTTAATAAATTAAACCAATTTTAGTGCATGAAATACAAGTTTGGGTTTAAATCTATAAATAAAGCCCTTATTTCTTTAATTGAAGATTTCTAATCAAAATGTTTTTTAGTGTTTGTTTTAACTTTTTTAATATATTTCTTATGAACAGTTTTTTTGGTTAGGTTTTTTTTTAATGGAAATTATTGGCGATAATTTTCCAATCATGTACAAATATTGGTACAGGTACGAATGTTGGCAAAAAATTCACATTGGCTTTATACATGAAATCACGTTATTGAGCAATTCGGGGTCTGACATGCACTTGTGTAATATCATAATCACATACCCATGCATGCATCCCCAAAATAGTCTTGAACAATATGGTGTGGCCCTGTCGTGCTCATGGATTCATCATAGAAAATTTTTAGGGGGCCATTACGGTCCCCTGGGATTGTTAGGGTTAAAGGTCAAGTCCACCCCAGAAAAATGTTGATTTCAATCAGTAGAGAAAATTCAAACAAGTATAATGCTGAAAATTTCATCAAAATCAAATGTGAAATAAGTTACATGTATGACACTTTAAAGTTTCGCTTATTTTTCACAAAACAGTAATACCAACCATCTCAGTGATATGCAAATGAAAGAGTCGATGATGTTCCTCACTATTTATTTTGTTTTTTATTGTTTGAACAATACAATTTCAATTTTTACAGATTTGATAATAATGACCTACTTGACTGACCCAAAAAATGTTAAAAACAATGGTAGTTCCACATGTTCAGGGAGGAATAAAACTTTATTTCACATGACAATGAGAAAATAACGAAATACAAAATAAATAGTGAGTGAGTGATGTCATTAGTCCCCTCATTTGCATACCGACCAAGATATCTAATTGTTTTGCATAATTAAGCAAAACTTTAAAATGTCATAACTTTATCATTTTACATCCGATTTTAAATAAATTTTCAGCATATACATGTATTTTTCTTGGGGTGGACTTGTCCTTTAAGGTTTGCTAGCTGACAATCTTATACTGAATTAAACTACTTTTCTTCATCTTTACGAAGCACAAAGTTTCACCTGCTTTTGTATGTACCTCAAGAATACAATGTCAATTTTTTCAGTCTATTTGTAAAGTATTTTATGCTTTTGCAACTCCTCCATTCATTCAAGTACTACTATTACACATTTGAGCTTATTTTAAATAGTGTTTCTTTCCCTGTCTAAAAAGTGAGCACAACACTCAGATGTTTGTTATAATGAGAATATTCTATAGATTGATGTGCACAATTGAACAAGAGGATTTCAAGGAACATGACAAAGTGGTGGAGAAAGGGGGATTAAGAAGGAAAGAGTGGTGTTGAAAAAGAGATTTAGTTAGAAGAAAATAATATACCACTTAAGAAATAAAAGAATTAAAAAAAATATTCATCTAAAATCACATCCATGACCATGCATATTTATAACACACAAGTCTATGAGGCGTTTTAAAACACGTTTTTTTTGTAAAAAAAAACGGGTGTTTTAAAACGCGTTTTAAAACATGTTTTAAAACACACCGTTTAAAACGTGCCAACCCTGATATACTCCAATACATATTATGGCTAAAATGTCATTTTTCCCAAAAGTGTTATTTCAAATTAAATTTTTGTTTCATGAGGACATTAAACAATATACTACCTGGGTTATATTTAGATTACTGCCCTAGGGAAATGGGTACTTAGGAGAAAACCACAAATCCCTGATAATAAAGTACATGGCCTATGGGAAAGTTGTCCTTGCCCCTTGTCATAATTTACTTACCCAGTTGCCAATTTGAAATCTACATAGTATTAGTGATCTCAATTTCAAAGCAGCTATAACTTTTTTATTGCTTGTCCGATTTCTTTCAAACTTTCACCATTCTGTTTAATTTATTTTTCTCCTTCTAAACACAATATTTAATGGCCAAGGCTGGATTCCCCTTTAAGTTTGGCCATTATCAAGTAATATATTTATCTAGAAGGATGAATCAATTGCCAAAGAAATTAAATGGCATGCACTTGGGCAAGACTATGGCACATTGAGAGTTAATTTGGGTTTCTGTTTGGTACCAGCATGGATAGTAGGTCCATGGTACCAGATACTTACTCTCATTCACTCTCATTCACCAGTTACTGTGCACCGAGGACCACAGGTAGTTTGTAATTCTTACTCTCAATGGCCCTGTCACAAGTTCGTCCTCTTCCATGTCTGCAAAATCGTTGAATTTGTCTTAACATGTCTGCAGGAAAAATATCTTCTTCTTTCACTCCAAATGTTGTGCACACCACCCTAAGCAGCTCCCGTTTTGAGGTCTCCTCTGACTTGTTGGTTACCAACACCCTTCTTTGATTTTGGCCATATATCAATAAAAATTTGTACCTGGAATGAAAAGTAATTGATTTTCTTACTAAACCTGAATTTTGAATAAATAATGTATGCAAAGAGCTTTCAGGATAAATGTGTGTTATCAAAAGATATTGCATGTACATGGACACAAATATTCAGTTTTTGCCTTGATGCAAGAGGCAAACAGACATATTCCAATGTTTGTCTGGGTTTGGTGATACATTTTCCATTCATTTATCTTTTTTTCTAGTATTAGTTTCCTGTCTTCGAATATTAGTAAAATTGAAGGGATGGTCCAGGCTGGAAATATTTATATCTCAATAAATAGAAGAAAATTTACAGAGCAAAATGCTAAAAATTTAATCAAAATCGAATTACAAATAAAGTTTTTGAATTTCAAATTATATTATTCCGGTGAAACAGTTCTAGGCATGTCTTTATGAATATTCATTAGGTTGGCTGGTGATGTCATATCCCCACTTGTTCTTTTGTGTTTTATTATGTGAAATTGTATGTGAAATTGGGTTTAATAAAAAAATTCCTACCAAGAACTAAAACAATTGGATTGACAACTGATTAAGTGGACTAGTTATTTATTGCCTCAACTTATTTCATCATAATGGAGACACATCATTTACACATGTATGAAAAAATGAAACATTTACGATGTCATGTAATAACATATGAAAAAATGGAGATGTGACATCATCAGCCCACCTAATGAATATTCATGATAATGTGCATATTCCAAAAAATATTGATAAACTTTGAAAATCAATAACTTTGTTATTTGATATCCAATTTTGATGAAATTTTCAGCATTTTACTCCATTTATATACTTTTGGATATAAATATTTTCAGCCTGGACCATCCCTTTAACTTCCCGCTACCAGGAAAGAAAATTTATTGTAGTCTATTGAAAATTTTGATTTGAAATTAAGATAAAGTATAGTCACGTATTGTATTACCGGACACTATTATGATTCCGGACGCGCATATTACTGCGTTCTTAAACAAATTCGTACCGTAAGACTTCCGCAATTCAATTTCACAGAGCAATACCCAGGACCAAAATCCAATTGAAACCAGTTGGATTTCCAACTGGTTTCAATTGGTTTCAATTGGTTTTAACTGGTTTCAATTGGTTTCAACTGGTTTCAATTGGTTTTAACTGGAATATAACAATTTCCCGTTGGGAAACTGGAAATCCTAACTGGAACCAGTTGGGTAACTGGAAATGACTTCCAACTGGAAATGATTTCTAACTGGAACCAGTTGGGTAACTGGAAATCCTAACTGGAACCAGTTGGGTAACTGGAAATGACTTCCAACTGGAAATGATTTCTAACTGGAACCAGTTGGGTAACTGGAAATCCTAACTGGAACCAGTTGGGTAACTGGAAATGGCTTCCAACTGGAAATGATTTCTAACTGGAACCAGTTGGGTAACTGGAAATCCTCACTGGAACCAGTTGGGTAACTGGAAATTACTTCCAACTGGAAATGATTTCTAACTGGAACCAGTTGGGTAACTGGAAATCCTAACTGGAACCAGTTGGGTAACTGGAAATCCTAACTGGAACCAGTTGGGTAACTGGAAATCCTAACTGGATCCAGTTGGGTATAACTGGAAATGACTTCCAATTGGTTTCCAATTGGAAATTTTCCAGTTACCCAACTGGTTCCAATTGAAACCAGTTAATTTGCATATTATCTGCCAGTGTGCACAGATTAATGTTTTATGTGATTTATCATCATTTAAAATGTATCTATTTAATTATTTTCTATTTCAAGTACCATACTTGTTTCAGATAAGTGTTTAGAATGCTTAGCAGTGAAAACCATGTTCATAAATGTCATAGATTATAATTAAAACAGATTATAAGATAATTAGTACACCACTAACTGTTACCAAATTACATCAAATACAAATACATATATTTGAAGATCTTTCATGTAATATATGAACATTATGAAAGTCTATTTATCAATGCCCTTTACATTGGTATTATAGACATATAGCACTGCCTCTGTGTTGGCATGAGCAATAGTTAGTGCAAAATCTAATTAATTTGTAACTAATTAAGTCATTCCAACTGGATCAAGTTCCATTTGGATCCAGTTGGAAACCAATTAGTTTCAACTGGTTCCAGTTGAAACCAGTTGCATCCAATTGGTTTCAACTGGAACCAATTGAAACCAGTTACCTCCAATTGGATTCAACTGGTTTTAATAGGGAAATTGGAACAACTGGAACCAATTGAAACCAGTTGCCAACTGGTTGCTTAATTGTTTTCAACTGGAACCAATTGAAACCAATTGCCAACTGGTTCCAGTTGCCCAATTGGTTTTAACTGGAACCAGTTGGCAACTGGTTTCAATTGGTTCCAGTTGTTCCAATTTCCCTATTGAAACCAGTTGGCCAACTGGTTTCAATTGGTTTTGCTCTAATTGGTTTCAACTGGATTTTGGTCCTGGGTACATAGAACAAGATTGCAAAAACAAGGCGAAAAATCCAACTTTTACCTAATTATCTCTAAAAATGACAGAAAATGCTTAAAATATCATATAACATAGTTTTGTATTGTTTGTATTTCTAACGGAAATATGGGCCTGATTTGCCGAATTTCAATCTCGTCCACTCCTTCGATCGAATGATGAGGTGTGGTGTATTGTGGGTGATCGTCGACGGCTAGTTCTCAAGGTACCCGTGCGCGAGGTTTACCGTGAGTAGAGCCGTCGATCGGGAGCGCATCGATAGAACTTGATGAGCGTCACGTTACGAACGCGAGCATATTATTATTGGAAAGTGCCATGGAACATCAAATGCAGCTAACAAGACAAAATAAAATAAGTTATCAAACACGAATTTATTACCAACATCTGCTCAGATTCGATATAAAAAAGCAAATAATACTTAGAATTTACTCATGATATGATATAAGAAGAAAAAAATCACAAAAAATTGTTCTTACATCATTATAATCAAGGATATCTTTACCCGTCCGGCGCGCGTCCGGAATCATGATGTAATTTGTCGCGCACGAAAATAATTGTTTTTCGTGGAGGGGTATGCGGCAAGTGCGATGCAAAGAAAATGGTTGGTAAATATAAAATAATTTTATCATATTCATAATTTTCATAATATTTGGAATAGCAAGTGTGAATTTTTCTTGATTGTATTTCCTCTAGTTGTCATTTTTCAAGCACTGAAATAAAGGTGTCCGGCAATAGGATACACTGCCATACTATTACGACACAACGGTCCAGCGATGGTATTTCCATTTTTCATCACATAAAATTTCATTCATTTCATAATAACCAACCATACTTAAAATTCATACAAATTTCAGACAATTCCACTATTAGTGACACATATGGAACAACACTTCCTAAATTAATAACTTAACCCATTTGTGAAGAAATTCCACATTACGTGGTTTGGCCTCGGATTTTTCATGAATAGTTGTCGGGCCTATATATGAAAATACCAAGGAGACTCGAAAGTAAACACTAGAACTATTGGCATTACTTTTCTTTTGTAACAATCATCGCCGCTATGGCTAGGGAAATGCGCATATCTTACAGTTGTGTACAACCGTGTAGATCTACTATCGTAATGTGCATGCATGCTGTAGAAATCGTCGAAACAAGGAGCCAGCCACGTTCGCACAACCACACTCTGAACTTACCCCAAAAAACCCAGATTTTCACATGGAAAAACATTTACAGACATATGAATTGTATGAACTTACCAAAAGAAAAAAAAATCACATGGAAAAACATATACAGACATATGAATTGTACTCCCGCTTAAAAAATAAAGTATTTATTAAAACATACTACTTTGCAGCTAGCTGATCCATTGATCAAGTATTACTATTACTAATTAAATGAGGACTAATTAACCCGCAGTATAGCAGAGTCTGTAGCCTAGTCCTAGAGTTTAGACCTATAAAAAAAAAAGAATACAGATCAGTGGACTGAATGCTGTTGCCGTTCAAAAGTATAATATTAATTAGGACCACCGACACCGTACTCTAACTTAAACTTTAAAAAGTTAAAGTATAGATCTAGATCTAGACCCTAGTCGATAGTCTAACGTTAATTAAGCCAGTAGATCTAGTACAAAATTGTTCTTCATACTCGATGGCAGCCAACAAGTTTTTTTTTTTCAGGTAGGCCAAGCGCTAGCCTAAGTTAGGCCTAGGCTAGGGCCGGGACTAGGCTACGAGTACGACGTGTTCCAAAATAATAGATCTAGTCCAAAGGCAAAGTCCAAGTCCAAGGCAAGCTCAAGCCTATAATATATAGCCATAACTTTTAGGCCCTACATGTAGCCAGCCCCAATGCCTGGCTTCAACTTCAAGTTGAAGTCAGAATACATTTCTAGACCCATGCAACACTCCTAATCAAAATAAATGCAGCAACATTCAGACTAAGGCAAACTCTTGAAATAATCCACTGACAGTGACACTGCCTGCTGCAGAGTGCAGTACCGTACGCTATACGGTACTACTCGGGCTTGGTATACCGTACGGTACGCGCACAATCCGCTGAGTGTTTAATTTCCGAGTCATGCAAGGCCAAGGAGGTGCCAGGAGTGGACTAATTCATCATTATCCGTTTAAGTACAGTCCACCAGGTTGGTGTATCATCGTACTTGTAGAAAAAAAAAAATAAATTCACGAGAATGCCCAACAGATTATTACTGATTAGATTAACTTACTTACCGTTAAATATCTCCTGATAGTTCCATAATTTGTCTGTTCTCCTATAGTTTCAGTTCAAACATTAGTTGAATGCAGTTAATTGCCTGAATTTCATGAACTTGAAGCTTATATTAGCCCTTGGCCTTCGAAGCATGCATTAAGCTGATTGTATCTGCACGGCTTACGTGTGTGTGTGTGCATTTGTCTATGGTGTGTATATGCATGTGCGGGTTGTGCGTTACACACACGCGGTACTAGTACATCGACGCGCATAAAAAAAAGGGCGCGAAAATTAATGAGCGGGAGGGGGGGGGGGGGGCAGGCGGGGAATGCGCGAAATCCGTGTTGAACAGGTTCAAAATGCATGACATGTGATATGTACGTAGACGTAGACAGACAATGTTTAGTGACTGGACAGACATATTTTGAAATAATACAAAAAGATAACCAGTCCTATTTAAAAAAAAAAAACACCAGCGGCCACCCCCGACTACCTTCAAGATCAACAACAACGGCCCATGCTTAGTTAGTAATTCAGGTCGCAGGCCTTTATAATTTTAGTCATGCCTTTGGATGGCCGAAAGCCCGGCCTCCCCACTCAGTGTTATTTAGGGTACGCCTATGCTCGTTCCCTCCCTTTGAAAGCACCCCCCTATCGAAGGTCTGCCAAAATTTCTGAACCCCCCTTTCGAGGGCTTTTCGCGGGCTTTTTCTTAGTCAAGCCTGTCTTTTTACCACGGTTAAAACCATGGTTATATAACCATCATTTTCAAACTATCATAAAACCATGCAGTTAAAATCATGGTGTATAACCATCGTTTTCAACCATGGTAAAACGGAAATTTAACCATGGTATTGTAACCACTGTTTTTACACTTTCATTAAACCACGGTTAAAACCATGGTTATATAACAATCATTTTCAAACTATCATAAAACCATGGTTAAAATCATGGTGTATAACCGTCGTTTTCAACCTTGCTAAGACGAATGTTTAACCATGGTCTTGTAACCACTGTTTTTACACTTTCATTAAACCACGGTTAAAACCATGGTTATATAACCATCATTTTCAAACTATCATAAAACCATGGTTAAAATCATGGTGTATAACCTCGTTCTCAACCATGGTAAAACGGAAATTTAAGCATGCCATGGTTTTGTAACCACTGTTTTTACACTTTCATTAAACCACGGTTAAAACCATGGTTATATACCCATCATTTTCAAACTATCATAAAACCATGGTTAGAATCATGGTGTATAACCGTCGTTTTCAACCATGGTAAAACGGAAATTTAACCATGGTATTGTTACCACTGTTTTTACACTTTCATTAAACCACGGTTAAAACCATGGTTATATAACCATCATTTTCAAACTATCTTAAAACCATTGTTAAAATTATGGTGTATAACCGTCGTTTTCAACCTTGGTGAAACGGAAATTTAACCATGGTTTTGTAACCACTGTTTTTACACTTTCATTAAACCACGGTTAAAACCATGGTTATATACCCATCATTTTCAAACTATCATAAAACCATGGTTAAAATCATGGTGTATAACCGTCGTTTTCAACCATGGTAAAACGGAAATTCAACCATGGTATTGTTACCACTGTTTTTACACTTTCATTAAACCACGGTTAAAACCATGGTTATATAACCATCATTTTCAAACTATCTTAAAACCATGGTTAAAATCATGGTGTCCCGCATGGTGTATAACCGTCGTTTTCTTGGTAAAACGGAATTTTAACCATGGTATTATAAATACTGTTTTTATGCTATCATAAAACCATGGTTTAAATCATGGTTTTATAACATTGATTTCCAACCTTAGTAGAACGGGAGTTAAACCACGGGTATCCTAACCATTGTTTTTATACTACTGTGAAACCATGGTTACAACCATGGTTAAATTACTATGGTTTTTTTCACCAAAGTAGAACGATGATTTTGTCATGGTTTTATAACTATTGTTTTTTAACTTTCTTAAAACTGTGGAATAATGATGGTTTTTATAACCATGGTTTTAAAATCGTCATAAAATGACATTTTTATCATGTTACTAACTATGGTATTTTAACAATGGTATTACCACACTTCCGCCACACATTTACCTTAATTGGTTATGAATTTAAAACCATGGACTACCATCGATCCATTGTAAAACCGCCCCTAACCATGGTTATACCATGATTACGGTTGTAAAACCATGGTTTTTTTTATAAGGGGGACACAATATCACTGAAATGTCTCCCTGCTATTTTTGGTCTTTAATGATGGAAATAAATACATCAGTCAAAATCATAAAACAGCATGTATTTTGGACGAGATTACCTTAATTTTGGGGTGATAACTTTTTTTTTTTTTTTTTTTTTTTTTTTGCTTGTCAAATTGTCCAGCCCCTGGCCGGGGAGATATTTTCCCGAGATTTTCGCCCTTGATAGGCAGCATCCCCAGGTATTCTCAAAGATGTGTAAAAAAATGTAACCAAAATGACATTCATTTTGGAGTGAAACCTTTTTTTTCTTCAAATTTCTCGGAACCAATTTGTATCTTGACCCGCCCCCCTCCTTTTTTTGTTGTTGCTTTTCAAATTTCTCGCGACGTCCGATTTGAATTCCATATTAAATGAAGTGAAAACCTTTTTTTTTTCAAATCTACATCAGCTGTGCAGCACCCCCAGCCCCCAGGCACAGTCAAAAATCGTTCCCAGGGTAGGGCCCTGATCCAGGGGCCCGGGGGGGGGGGGGTAAATAATAATAATAAAAAAGCCTAGTGGAGCAAAGCCAAAGTGAAATAGGATAATACACGTATATTAAAAGTTTACTGTCAACATTTCTCGCAAAATTAACTTTTGTATAATGATTCAACATCTACGATAGATCTAGCATACAGCCTCCGCACCACGCGAGTCGTTATTATATTGGCTAGCTAGCATCAGCGAATAATAGTACCGGTACGTACGTACCGTACCCGTACCGTACGTACGTACCGGTAATATACCAGCAGCGCCCGGATCGTATATACCGAACGTGTTTTCGACGTGCAGTTAACGGATCAATTGCTTTCCGTCTGGACAAAAAGGGACAAAGGCAATAAAGAGTAAGTGAGACTGAGAATCACATTTGTGGGGTACAGTACCGTACCATACCTTTTCTATTACGGTCAATAGTCATAAACGAAAATGATACTTGATATTAAAATGCAGGGACTGATCAACGTAGCTCTGAGTGAGAGTGATGCCCGGTTGACACTTGCACGCATTGTGGTGCCCGCATTGCCCCGCATTGATGCGTGCCAGTGCGGGACACTTTATGGCACGACTTGGCTATATCAGTTCACGCAATGTCCCGACACGTTCACGACATGTTTGCGCATTGTTTGCGCATAGTTCGCGCATAGTTCACGCAGTGTTCACGCACTGTCCCGACGTGCTTTCAGCAAATATTCTCGACACCCTATTTCTGTGACGTATCTAGCGCAAATTTAAATATTCAACGTTCTGGTGTTGACACCCTCTACGTTCGTTGATTAGAACGACTCACATTGATCACGTGGTCTGCACTCACAATTTTGCGCATGTCATTCGCGAACTATGCGTGAAGTATGCTTGACCTATGCGCAAAGTATGCGCGACCCTGTCGTGAACTAGTCGCGAACTGCGTGCCACTACCCCGGGGGTGGGGTACCCACTGTTTTTACGCCACGCACTGGCACGCATTGGCACGACTTGTTTGCGCATAGTTTGCGCACAGTTCACGCACTGCTGCAATGCGGGAAGTGCGTGGCAAAATTTTCAACATGTTGAAAAAAAATTTCCGCTCTTCACGCATTGCTGCGCATTGCCGCTCATCGTCCCGCCCCTTCCCGCAAGTGTCGACGCATTGGCACGCATGACGCAATATCAGTGCGTGAACTATGCGGGAACCGAAAATCGTGAAAGTGTCAACTAGGCATCATGCCTAACGCTTCTGCGCCGCGTTGCCGCGCCGATGGGGGTAGTTAAGCAGTACTGTAGGGACTAGGGTATACAATGGGAGGTTTGGCGGCATACTTAGTCAGTACAGTCCGATCTAAAATTGTCATTAGACAGCTGGCAGCCGTCTGTTTCGAGGAGTTTTTTAACATTTTAAAAATATTTATTTCTCCTCGTACACAGACAGCTCTCTATCGTGCAGCCACCATTAGGCGGTTAACAATGCAATATCCCCCCATCGGGGCTCATCGATTTTTGTCCTTATTTCATAAAAATATATAAAAAGAAATGTACCAAAATGAAGATTATTATTCCGTTTTGGCCTGAAATGCACCAAAACGGGGAAAAATAAACTTAAAGGGGAATCCAGCCTTGGCCAAAAAATGGTGTGTTGGGAAGGAGAAAAATAAATTAAACAAATTGGTGAAAGTTTGAAAGAAATCGGACAAGCGATAAGAAAGTTATAGCTGCTTTAAAATTAAGATCACTAATAGTATGTAGATTTCAAATTGGCAACTGGGTAAGTAAATTATTGACAAGGGGCAAGGACAACTTTCCCATAGGCCATGTACTTTATTATCAGGGATTTGTGGTTTTCTCCTAAGTACCCATTCCCCTGGGGCAGTAATCTAAATATAACCCAGGTAGAATATAGTTTAATGTCCTCATGAAAGGAAATATAATTTGAAATAAAACTTTTGGGAAAAATTACATTTTAGCCATAATATGTATTGGAGAACATGGAAGAGTAGTCCTTGCCTTACATCACTATGAATCCCATATGCGGCCAATTTGAAGTCTCCATGAGTATAGTGATTACCAATATTTACAACTTTTAAAAATTCAAAACTTTTTTGTCGTTTGTCCAATATTGTTCAAACTTTCACCTATCAACTTGTCTGATTTTTCTTTTTCTTATAAAAACAGGTTTTTATTTGGGTTGGATTCCCCTTTAAAGGTCAAGTCCACCCCAGAAAAATATGGATCTGAATAAGTAGAGAAAAATCAAACTAGCATTTCGCTGAAAATTTTATCAAAATCGGATGTAAAATAAGAAAGTTATGGCATTTTAAAGTTTCGCTTATTTTTCACAAAATAGTGATACCGTATGCATAACTCAGTGACATTCAAATGAGTCAGTCGATGATGTCCATCACTATTTCTCTTGTTTTTTATTGTTTACAATATTTCATTTTTTACAGATTTGACAACAAGGACCAACTTGACTGAACCATATAGCATTAAACATGCTAATTCCACATGTTCAGAGAGGAGTTAATCGTTGTTTGACTTGACAATGTCAATGAGGAGAAAATTAGCATATTTCATATAATGAAATAGGCCTATGTTGAAAGAAATAGTGAGTGGATGACATCATCAGTCTCATTTGCATACCGACCAGGATGTGCATATAACTGTTATGTGAAATGAAGCAAAACTTTAAAATGTCATAACTTTCTTATTTTACATCCAATTTTGATGAAATTTTCAGTGTTATGCTGGTTGAATTTTTCTCTTTTTATTAAAATCAACTTTTGTTTGGGGTGGACTTGTCCTGTAAAAGGGGAAAAAACAGTGATTTACTTCGGCTGTCGCGCAACTTCACTTCCCTGTTCACGTACGTGCAGTCGCCGCTGGCTAACGTCAGCTTAATGGACGACGCCATACTGCCAGATTTGGCCCGCGCCCTCACCGGCTAACGCTCGAACGCCATTCATCCATACACTAATTCCTCTTGATTACCGTTGATAAAAACCTCGTTCAAATCTTTTCCAGAGTTCCTATGAATTAGTGATGGATGTTTTTCCGTTAATCAAATATCTTTTATTATACCAATATTTTTGTTATATTTATAACATTTTTATTTTAATCACAATTTCAGTCCGAACGCGGGTCTGTTTTTGTGAACCCACGTTGTTTGTGCATGCCCACGTATGGCCTTACGCGTATTGAAAGGAATGATGTTGGGTCGAAAAACAGAATTGTTGTTATTGTTTGTTCCGTGTTTGTTGGGGATGAAACTATGATGGCGACCAGTCACGTTTGACTGTACCGCCAGATAGTTAAGATTAATTAATTAAGGTCAAGGTGAGATAAGAGAAATGAGCAAGGGGCTTTGTGGTGGGGGGGGGGGGGGGGGGAGAGGGAGAGAGAGAGAGAGAGAGGGGGGAGTTAAGAGGGCGAGTGGGGGGGGGGGGGGAAGAGGGCCGAGTGGGGATACAGTTTCATCATGCAGTACAGGGCGTCGATGAACACCTTAATTTTTTTCTCCAAAATATGGAAAGTGACAGAATAATCAGAAAAAGGTTGATTGGTTCTGATTTTGTAAAAAAAAAAAAAATTCAAACAGAATTAATCAAGATTGCTGTTATTCTTCATGGTTGTAGAATTTAATTTAGTTCTTTCAAACAACTCAAATTTTGATTAATCGTATTTGATTTATTTCACTCTTTTCTTTCGCCCCATTTTTTTTTTCTTCCAAAAAATCAGGGAGCTGAAAAAGATGAGAGCTAGAACCTAAAGATATGGGGTAGCTATGACGTTGGAGAGGGCGCAGCCCCATGCACTTGCAGATCCAGATCGATTTTCATAGGGGACACTTAGAGTAGCCCCTATTTCTTCAATATTTTTTTACAAGCAAAAAAAAAGTCAATGAAGACATCATGCCACCGACAGCTCAGCTGCCTCGTAAAAGGGGGGCGGTCGATTATTTTGAGCATTTTTTTCATTTTGTCCTCAATAGGGGAGCTAGGGGGGGGGGTCAATTAATTCTATATACACTTCTATTGTGTTTATATATGGGGGGGTCTGCATGCTATTGAGCATGTTTTTAAAAGGGCTTAATATAACAGAAACTGTATGGTTTTAACACAATAAAATGTATCATGGAGGTTAATACTAAATTAATACATAATTAATGATAATTGTTTTAATTGAAAATGAAAATAATAAAGGCACCCATAAATACAGACCTAAACCTGTATTGGAAGTTGAACAGGCATAAAGTATGTTTAGCTGTAGCTGATGCTTTGATCCCGCAACCAAATAATGTTAGCATAAAGACTAAAGTAGCTTTTATATCAGTGGCGTAACGGGCGAAAAAAATTGAGGGTTACCAATACCAGTATACGATATGGCATATCGGGCAAAATTTATAAAAGTATATAGTTGCAAGCAAGCGACATGAGCATAATTTTGACGTTTTTGTTACAAAAATCCAATTAAACAATTTCGCAAGATTCTTTCCTTTTCCTTTTTTTTTTCTTGTTCGTGAATTGGGGGCATGCAAGACCCCCCCCCCCCCACCCCCCTAACAGCACCACTCTTTGTTATGTCACTGTCTAAAATTGGATTTCAACTTTGAGAATTTGAATTTCTAATCCAAAGGGATAAGACAAAAATATTTGCAGATTTCTTATTTCAAAGTATTTTTACCTAACTCCCTAACTCTGCTCTAGCTGCACTGCACGTTGCCCAACGGCCTTCCACCAAAGGGCCAGGCCGACTCGCCCCGTGAGCAAGTGACCGCGTTCGCGTAAGTTCACCCGAAGCCACGACTAAATTCTGACCATAAACATCACCTAACTAATCACTCTCTGACAATATTTCAAAGTATCTTTTATGACAGTTGATCCTTTGGGCCATTAAACGATAATATTTCCAATGTTATCATGACAAACAATTTTAATGAGATAGTGGCATTGTAGAAAAAACAAATTTATAAGCACGAAATGGCACCAGATATATCATCAAACATACAGCGCAGCGTTCGGGACTGGTGAGTGGTACGGCTCGCTTGGAGTTTTCGCCCCGACGAATTCGGCGAAAACGTTACCATTGCGCCGTGCGAATGTTCAATCTACGGCTCTCAATCAGAGACTTGAATGTCTCTTTTCGCATTATCGAAAATGTATCAAATCATAGACTTTGTTTGGTTTGTTTACAAGTAAGTTGCAAATCCGTCGTGATAATTAGGAAAATCCACAATGTCTTCTTCTAATTCTGTAAAAATTACGTCTTCAATGTACCTGTGTCAGAAAATTGCCGAAAATCGTAAAAACTTGCCTAAAATTTCTCTTTTTGAAAGTTCATCCATGGTCTGGAAAAAAATGTTATAACTTATGTAGACATATACCGTGAACAAATGCATCCTCGATCACTAAAATGAAGTATTTGCTAAGATTTTTTATCTCAGGCCGCGTTACCATGGCAACTTTGAAAAATCCTTATTTTTTAAGAATAAAATTCTGGTTTTAAGGGTCATTTTAGAGACATAAAACTTACCCTATTTTGAAGTATTGGGTTTAAATTTCACATAAAACTGAATTATCTATGTTTATACTTTCGTATATGAATATTCATATTTCTTGTAGAATCTTAGTTTTTGATTGGTCAATGTTTCAGTCACGGCTAATGACTGAGTGTAAAAAAATCTGAAAATGCGCATTTTATCGGCAACCAACAAGCAAGATGGCGGAACACATTAAGTTGGCGCTATGCACGTACGTGTGTTTTATCCGAACTTAATACATAAACATATGGCCATTGAGTCTCTGTAGGCTGTACAACAGATCGAGCTAGAACTTCGGTCTCTGTATTTGGTGAGTGGAGCCAACGGAGTTCAGCGGAACAACCAACATAACAGAGACCGAAGCTTTTGGTCTAAGTCCGATCATGCAGTGTTCGGGCGTAGGCTAGGTTAGGGGAAAAGCATTTCGAAAATTCTATGGCTCGATCTAACCTCGCAATACGTGTGAGTGGATCTTTCTCAGCTTCTACCAGGCATGGGTTCAGAATGTCTTCATCTTGACTTAGGACCGAACTTTAATAGTCAGACCTATATATCAAACTTATTTAGGCCTAACAGTTAGTCCTTTTGCTCTAAAATAAATAGGGTCTAGCTAGGGCCTAGATCTAGCCTAGACTCTAGGTTTTTTTTTATCCCTGTCTGGCCTGACTGGGGTCAGAAGTAGTAAGACCCCCCCCCACAATTTACCTTTGAATTTTAATTTGTCTTTGTATTGATTATCTCTCTACTAGATCTCATATCCTGATGGAGTCGTCAGCAAGGGGCATTGACTTGGACAAAGTGGTTGAGGAGTTTAATTCTTGGCAGAGGGTACGTTGAGTAAAAAACTGAAAATTACCATCTGTCTTAATATGCGGTGGTTTCATTTAGATCCACTCTAACGTTAGGCCTACTTGGAAATTAATATTTAAAAATTATTCAAGAATTATAACATAATCATTTTCATTACAATTCATCACTTAACTGGCAATGGGATGTTGAGAGTAGACAAAAGGCAACAGGAAAAGGCCTTTAGTTGGGTGAATCATTAAGAGAATTAAAGTTTTAAAATTCTGAATCTATTTGGCCTAGATCTAGACTAAGACAGGTTGTTTATATCTTCTTAGGTGAAATTAGAGATTTACAAGCTACAGAACTCCTGGGCTACACCCTTTTTAGATTATCTACATGTTTATGATGACTGGCATATTTCTAAAAAAAAAGAAAAGAAAAAAAAAAGCAGTTATACCAGTACCAACACGGAATATCTAGATGTACTTGAAATCGGGCATTACCTGTTAGCATTAAATATAATGTAGCTCATCTCTTCAAATTTGTGATAAATATTCTGGTGTAATTGGGCACCATGAAATTAAAGTGGGCCAGAACCCTAGTAGAGTAATGTCAATTTTACAACAAGTGGAACGCCTCTGGCAGTCTCGCCTGCATTACGCAATTTAATATAGCAGCAGTGCTAACTTTGAAAACTACTATAAAATAATCATTCAGAAAAACATAATTCATATAATGACATAATACCACGTTCATTGACCATAAATGACATTTGAACGGAGACTTAAGACTGTCAACTACACCCATGTCCACATTTCATTCACTCTATCCATAAACTTTCAAAGTTATGATGGCACTTCAACAATTACCCCAACATGGCCTAAGTTTATTGACCTTAACTGACCTCTGACTTGGTTTTGTGACCTGAAACTCACAGGGGATGTTCAGTGATGGTTGATTACTCTTATATCCCAAGTTTTATGAACTAGATCCATAAACTTTCAGAGTTAGGATGGTAATTCAACAAATACCCCCAACACGGCCAAAGTTCATTGACCTTTAATTACCTTTGACCATGGTCATGTGACCTGAAACTCGTACAGGATGTTCAGTGATACTTGATTACTCTTATGTCCAAGTTTTATGAACTAGATCCATAAACTTTTAGAGTTAGGATGGTAATTTAACAAATACCCCCAACACGGCCAAAGTTCATTGACCTTAAATGACCATTGACCATGGTCATGTGACCTGAAACTCGTACAGGATGTTCAGTGATACTTGATTACTCTTGTGTCCAAGTTTTATGAACTAGATCCATAAACTTTCAGAGTTAGGATGGTAATTTAACAAATACCCCCAACACAGCCAAAGTTCATTGACCCTAAATGACCTTTGACCTTGGTCATGTGACCTGAAACTCAGACAGGATGTTCACTAATACTTGATTAACCTTATGCCAAAGTTTCATGGACTAGATCCATAAATTTTCAAAGTTATGATAGTAATTCAACAAATACCCCCAACTTGACCAAAGTTCATTGACCCTTAATGACCTTTGACCTTGGTCACGTGACCTGAAACTCAAGCAGGATATTTACTAATAATTGGTTAACCTTATGCCCAAGTTTCATGAACTAGGTCCATATACTTTCTAAGTTATGATGTCATTTCAAAAACTTAACCTTAGGTTAAGATTTGATGTTGACGCCGCCGCCGTCGGAAAAGCGGCGCCTATAGTCTCGCTCTGCTATGCAGGCGAGACAAAAAGGAGAATTCAAGCTTCTAAGTCTTCCATTCTTTTTCATTTCAATTATTGTTCATGTATAATTAAGCACCGTGATCATAGAAAGATGGCCCTGTGTTATATAAGTAGCCACTACCATTATCATTAGTAGTAGTAGTAGTAGATCTGAAAATTGTTTGGTTGGATTGATTTATATACAAAACAACTCTGTGTCCCTGTAGACCAGTAATATAGTAACCATTATAACTCTGTCCTGTAGACTCGCAATATAGAAATCATTATTTTGGTGGATATAGCACAGGAATAGGAATTAAATTCTTGTAATTTTTTTTTTCATCATAATTTTCAAGTGTAAACTGGCATTGATAACAAATGCATGAAATCTCTATTTATTTTTTTTTCATATCAGCTGCATGAAAGGCTTGTCCAAGAAAAAGAAGGGCTTCAGAATGAAGTCAGTCTGCTGCAAAGAGAGTATGAAGCATCAAAAGAGAGACACACACAGACAATGGAAGGTATTTTAAGCAGGGAAGGGGAGGGGGTCTCATGCTGACATGCAATTTTTTATTAAATATCACCAAATGTGTGCACCAGGGCAAGATTTCATACAGTGTCAACTGTTGTAACTTTGCCATTATGGCAACTTTCATGGTAACCTTGATTTTGATTGGCTTCTGAGCCCTGTTGCCATAGTAGTTGCCAAAATGGCAAAGTTACAACAGTTGTAACTATTTATGAAACAGGCCCCTGGCCATTCAATTTCAATTTGAAAATACCCCCAAATGCCCTTATTCTTCTGCCCAGTAATTCAGTTTCGTCTATCACTTTTATGTTCTTTGACATTTTACAGACTCTTGCCCCACTTCATTTTTGTCGGCAAATATGCGGGGGGGGGGGGGGGGTGGGGAATCGCATACCCGGTAATACTCTTCCAAAAAACCCTTTATTTCTATTCCCATTTTCTTTTTCCTCTTTATGATAACAATGCCTGGATTGTCCTGAAAATACCATAGGCAGATTAAACCCTCTATCTTGTACACTTGTCAGTATTATATTGTTCTTAAACTAAAATAATTTTAGCGGCTATGATTTGAAAACTAACCTATGCATATCAATACTATAGTCTTTATAACCACATACATATCCCTTTTTCCGGAATTATCAGTGAAGATGATGGAAATGAAAGAGAAATAGACAATTACTCTGTATAGATTGAACAAGAGTGGATTTCATTAATATGTTTCAACATGGTTGACAAAGTCTTGCTGACATTTTTCATTGCCATTGTTTTTTTTTTCAGATTTCAAGCAAACGCAAGAGATGGTTACCAAGCTTCAAAATATGCTCAAACTGAAGTGCAATCTTGAAGGTATTATTCTGAATTCCTATACAAGAATTTAGCATACACTTGGTTGCAGGCTCAAATATGAAGTGGCAAACATGTTTCATCTTGGGTTCTCAGGAAAGTTATCTCAATGAATGTGCATTTAACTGTAAAGCTTTGTTAAAATTAAAGTGCACTACCGGTACCTTACTTTTTGATATTTGAGTACACTTCCAACAAACTGATTATAAGTTGCTGTAATAAGATATTGCAGTTATAAATCCTTTGTTTAAATTTCTTTCCTTACTGGAATTAATCAAGCGCAAACATCTTAAATTACATTTTAATACAATATGGTATTTGTATAGCGTACAGCTTGTTACATGTAGGTGCTCAAAGCGCTCAGGCTGAGCTATGCTGCCACAGCTCTCACAGCTTTTAGAGGAATTACTTCCTGCCAGTACCAATTCATGTATTGTGGATCAATTTTGTGCTGAAGGAAATTACGCCATGTCTCTGAGACTAATCCACTGGGCCACAACACCACAATGTCATACAGTGATAGGTTCATATCTAATTGAGATAGTAATTAGATACAAACTATAAATTATTTCAGAGTTTGAAGGTTGGATGTGGAAGGTTAACTTTGATTTTATGATATGAGAAAGAATCCAACTTCTCTAGAGATCTTATGTTCCTCTCATTCATTTTATTTTCCTCTGCCTCAGTCTTGCATTTTCTTAATTTTCTTCAAATGAGAAATTATGTATGGATATCAAGTTTATCAACCTAGACACAACTGGAACTTGTGTCTAGGCAGTCTACTTTTAATTTACTTTGATTTGTTTTGTTTTTATTAATTTTAGATGAGAACCAAGAACTGAAGGACAAAGTGACAAATGTTATAGATGAGCTTGCCATTACAAGAGAGGTAAGATTTCAAGAAGCGATGTAGAGACCTATTATAGAACCTGGTGGGTGTAGCTGTTCGTGGCATTACGTCAAACCCCCGTTTGGAGAAAGACCGCAGTTCAGATTGCAAATTGCGATGTTATACCCCATTTTCCATTTGGATCTCTCAAAAATAATTTCCAAGCCCTTATCAACCGTGCTTGGCCAAGTAATCCAGGGGTAATCCCCGCTGTCTCAATTTCACCTCCACAGGCCAGTATATGAACGTTGAGCAAAGGACGAAAAGATAAACAACAGCTGTGCTATTACGTAAGACTTCTCTGCCTGTAGTAGGACCTTCGGAATGAAATTATTGTATTCGATATTTAATCACGTTTTCAAAGGCATATTGTATTCAGTAATCCAATGTTAGTCCATTTTCAATTTCGAACGAAGAAAATCGACCTTGAAATAAGGAAAGTAAGCGAATAAAAATGACGGCATGCTTTGCAGGGACTGCGCTCAGCGCTGCGCATGCATCCCATCGTGTGTGGCCCCCTGCTGTGACTGTATATGCCGGGCTGTTGTGTTATCTTCGGACCGACGTCAAGAAACGGGTGTTTTGATACTTAAATTGCTTGCTTGGGGCAGTTAGGGTTTGTCGTACTTGGAGAAGAGAATTGATGAGAAGGGAAACTGGGGAATAGTGTTCTCAAATGGAGGTTTTCGTCATGGGTTAGAGTGTACAAGTGACTATGAATGACTGGTGAGCCTATCTTTGGAGGTACGGTACATGAACAGTAACACAAATAAAAATCTGGTATATCTACTACAGGAAAGGATCACCAGTCCTTCGTAAAGTCAGTCATAACTTACAAACAGCTTTATGAAACACCCACCAGGGATAGAGCCACAGAGAAATAGATAATGGCACATGGTTTTTCATCCACATTGGTCAACAACTGTAGCTTTTATTGGTTAAGAAGCAAAGGTTTGTGACTGTTTACTGAGCTGATAATGACAACTGGTCAGCACTGGTAACTTTGATGAAATGAACCCAGATATGTTCACATAATGCTCCATAAGATTTCTTTGGTATGAACATTATGAACATTGGTATTACTCTTATAAACAAACTGTGTCAAGTTTGTTTTTATGCTACCTTGGGCACAGCTAATACACAAATTATGAGTCGAGTATAAGGGACAGGGATTTTCCATTTGAAAAAACCTGTAATTCTCTTTCAATCATGATCTTAAATGTACCGGTATGCAGTCAAAACAAAAGTTCGGTTTTGCAAAGTAAATTCAATGAATTTTCGCCTGAAATTGAAGTAATGAAGTAAAACACATTTTCCTTTTTGATTTACTGGTAACTGAAAGACACTGTCCCAATAGTATGTCCTAGTCCTCTACGCTGATGATTCTTAATATGTGTCGTGCCTCATCTGGCTCAATTTACATTGGAAGATCTTCAGTTCTGCAGTAACAACACAAGAGGCCCATTGCACAAGATGTGCAATCAAACGCAACTACGGATATCAAATGCAATTAAAAGCATGTATTAGAAACTCGCATTTAATTTTGTATAGTTGCATCTAGACATAATTCTTGATGCAATGACTCTCTGAATGTTTCAAATAGCTTCCATCATTTCATCCCTTTATGTTATCAGGAACACAAACTAGCCATGAGCCAGTCTGACGAGAAGATGGATGAACTGTATAAAACTCACAGGCAGGAAATAGAGGATCTCTTGGAAACTACTACAGCAGAGAGTATGTGAGAGTTCTGATATAATTTAATACTTTAAATAATTGGGTTATGAATTCAGTAATTGAAATACATTTCAGTGCCTTTGAATGTTTTTTTTTTTTTTTTTTTTACAGAGAAATGGTGCTATACAAATGCTGTGCATCATAACAATTACCAAATCTGCCTTAGGGGTAATGCAAGAAACTTTGCAAACGATTGCAAGTATTAATACAGAATTGTCAATTGGTAAACCGTTTTTTTTTTTTTTATAGAAAACAAATAAATTGATTGATTTATGTTGTATGAAGTAGACCTGCAGTCAATCACAAAACTCAGACTTATGATTGTCTCCAAAACTTAGAACATTGACAATCGATAGCATTGCCAAACCCCTTCTAATCGCTTGAAGAGAAAATGCAAAGTATACTTCTGCTTTGATTGCACACTATGAAAATAGATATCTGTTCTCTTTGGTATTTTATCACCAAGTGCTTGGTACTACTACTAGTAATTCATTTCTTTTAGAGACAAGATATGATTTTCTAGTAATTTAGGGAATCGCACTATAATAGATATGACAATTGAGGGGTCTACCTTCAAATAAAACCTCCTAGAACCAAAGAAATAGGGTTTATTTGGGCAGAATAACCGTTTGCATAATCTGACATTGCTTTAGAAAAGGTCAGCGTAAAATGTAAATGTGATTGTACTGATTAGCATTGCCTTTCTTTAAACAATAAATAGAATCTCAGTCTGATTCCATTAAGAAGTTCAGTTAACTATCAAATTTTATTGCAGGAGAGAAGGAGGTTGGGATATTAAAGGAGAGTTTACATGCTAAGATGAATGAGGTTAGTAAGCTTCACAAGCAGTTAGCTGAACTGGAGAGAGAGAAACATACTGAAGTTACAAGGGTTAGGCTTGAGGTGAGTATGGACCCTTTTGGTGAATATCGCTGATAAGTAAAAAGTATGAATTTACATTTGCTAAGCACAATCATGCCGGAGAAACTTGAATATCTTACATGTGTATTAACTATGATAGAATTTAGGCTAACAACCCTAATCCACCAACTCTCCCATTTCCCTGATTTCTATGAAGATGTTATACTTTAAAGCAAATACGATCCAACAGCATTGTAAAGTAAGCCCTCAACATCTCAAACCAGGCCAGGTTCCCAACCAATAATGCAGCATTCTCAACAATGTAGTCTTGTTATATATGCCCACATGAACAATCACACATTAATTTACAACTTAATACATTCATACCACAATTATTATGTTACCAAGAAACTAAACAAGTAATTTTCCTCTCAAAACATTTTTTTCTAGATATGAATAAAATCATAGGCTGATTTATTCTTTGTATTATCATTACTTATCTCATTCATAACATTCCCATTCAATGGGAGACAAAAACACTGTTGGACATTTTACTCCCCCTCTAACACAAATTCAATTTCAAATCTGTGCCCTATGAAATATGTACATGCTTCATACAATGTCAGAATGACACCAAGTACTGTTTTCATTCATTTGAATTGTCCAATATTTGTATTAGATAGTTTAATGGCATCATTAATCTACCCCATATTTTAATCATACATGCAGGTCTTAATATCTTAATTCAATCTCTAATACATTTTGAACCTCTCAATCTAAGGAAGATGTGAAATTGTTACAGATGATGCATCAGCAAAATAAACATAAAATACAAAAATTTGGATGAAAATGGGTAAAGACACAATATCTTTGGCATTTAATTGCCATGAATAACAACAATTCCTACCTATTCTATTAAAAGACATTTCTTTTTAATACCTGGTAGTTAATTTACTTGTATGTATATTTTGGTCTTCACAATTTTATTTTTGCTAATTTGTAAAGTGCTGTGATACAATCATTTTAAGAGTGCTATATAAATACTTATATTGTATTGTATTGAACATTCTTCAAATATTTCAGTACATGTGATTAAGTGCCATAATTAATCAGAGTATTAATCTAAAGAAGATATGAGATTAGTACAATGACGTATTAAAAAAAAAGAAAACTAATAACAGTATCTATAAGTGTGGATGGAAATGGGGCAAAAAAAAATTTGAAAGATACATTCTTTCTTGGTATCAATTTACCATGCATAACTGCCATTCCAACCTGCATGTACTATTTTATTATATCCCCCCATCTTTTGTGTTTAAGTGTAATATCAATAAAATAATATTGCATGAATGCATGCATTCTAGAGAAACTTATGATATCCTTTAAATATGCCTTATACAAAGGCTTCATATAGATGTGGCATAATTTCCCTTTTCCATTTTTCATATTTGAACCACCTCAATCTAAGGAAGATGTAAAATTGTTAACGATAATTCATTAAAAAACAACAAAAAAAGTTCTTACAGAATGCAGATGAACATGAGGCATATACAGTATATATATATTTTTTAACATACATTTATACTATAACTACCATTCCTACCTATTCTATTACAGCCTTCAAATCTTTCAGTGCATGAGTAAATCTGTTACAGTGCAATAATAATAAAAATATAGTATTCCTTAGTTTGGAATATTACTAATGATAGTTTGCATTTCTTGTGACATTCTTATGTCTTATATAGATGTAAATGAAGGCGAAATTCATTTTTTCCCCTAATCTTACCTTTTAATTTCTCGATCTATAGAAGATGTTAAACTGTTACATTATAATACATAACAAAAACACCTGATAAAAGTCTTACAGAAAGGCACATCTGAAGGACATTTTCTTTCTAGACATTCAACGTCCATCCCTGCAACAACTGCCATGAGTAAATGCCATTCTTATTAGTCTTTAAATCTTTCAGTGAATAATTTATGCTAAAATAATATTGATTGGATTATTGCATGAATAAGTGTAAACCAGGAATGTGTATATGTACGGTACACATTGACATGAAGCTGCATATTTTTTTTCATTATTATTTCTCAAGTGAACACTTGTATGAGAGATACCTTTTCATCACATACTTTTAGATCTGTCATATATTTCTTTCTATGACAGTATGATGCTAAGCTGTTGAAACTGCAAAAAGAAATCACACGAGCCCAACAACAGAGCTCAAAGACTGCTAACAGGGGTAGTGATATATACAGACAGGTAATTAAATTCCTCTGATTTTTTTTTCTTCTGATTTAGATAGCATCTCATGGGAATTTAAGAATTTAGTCACCATCGTGTAATTGAATGATTTTTGCCTCGCCTGCATAGCAGAGCGAGACTATAGGCGCCGCTTTTCCGACGGCGACGTCGTTAACATTGAAATCTTAACCAAGGTTAAGTTTTTGAAATGTCATAATAACTTAGAAAGTATATGGACCTAGTTAATGAAACTTGGACATATGGGTAATCAATTATTACTAAACATCCTGCCTGAGTTTCGGGTCACATGACCAAGGTCAAAGGTCATTTAGGGTCAATGAACTTAGACCATGTTGGGGGAATCAATATCGAAATCTTAACCAAGGTTAAGTTTTTGAAATGTTGTCATAACTTCGAAAGTATATGGACCTAGTTCATAAAACGTAGACATAAGGGTAATAATGTATCACTGAAGATCCTGCCTGAGTTTTAGGTCACATGATTAAGGTCAAAGGTCACTTTGGGTCAATAAACTTTGGCCATGTTGGGGTTATTTGAGGAATTGCCATTATAACTTTGACATTTTATGGATCTAGTTCATGAAACTTGGACATAAGAGCAACCATGTATCCCTGAATATCATGTGTGAGTTTCAGGTCACATGACCAAGGTCAAAGGTCACTTAGGGTCAACAAACTTTGGCCATGTTGGGGTTGTTTGAGGAATTGTCATAACTTTGAAATTGTATGGATCTAGTTCATGAAACATGGACATAAGAGCAATCAAGTATCCTTAAACATCCTGTGCGAGTTTCAGGTCACATGACCAATGTCAAAGGTCATTTAGGGATAAACAAACTTTGGTAATGTTGGGGGTATTTGTGGAATTGTCATCATAACTTTAAGTCTATGGATCTAGTTCATGAAACATGGACATAAGAGCAGCAGTGTATCCCTGAATACCCTGTATGCATTTCAGGAACATGGCCAAGATTAAAAGTCATTTAAAGGTCATTGAACTCTGGCCGTGTTAGGAGTATGTGTTGAATTGGCATCATAACTAAGGAAGTTTATGGATCTAGATCATGAAACATCGACATAAGGATAATCAAGTATGAATGATTGTTTTGCACATGTCTTGGGTCACATGATCATGGTCAAAGGTCATTTTGGGTCGATGGGCATAATATTTTATTATCATGTTTAGTGTTTTCTTCTGTGAATAATATTCATTAGCTATTTTCAAAGGAAGCACTGCTGCTACATCGCATTGCGTAATGCAGGCAAGACTGCCAGAGGCGTTCCACTTGTTTTTTAAATTTATGTACTCTTTGTAAAATATCTTTGTATGTTCTTATATTTTGTAAACATGTATATTTCAACCACTGGCTGCCAATCATGTATTGCCAATAAACTATACTATACTATATATCGTGTAGCAAACCACTATCTACATTTAACACTTGTTATTGACCAAAAAATTATACCTTTTAATTCGGGAACTTGATTTTTTAAAGTTATTATATCTTGACCCGTTGCTCACTAATATAGAGTGGTAAGTGTATGTACATAGCATATCAGATTGTCATCAGGTCAAGAACTGTGCGCTGAATATTTTAATTATCTTATTGATTTTATTCTGATTATATCCAGGTGTTTTAAAATGTACACTTTTATACAGGTAATTTTGCCTACATTAAATCTTTTGGGACCATAGTCTGTTTGAATTAGAAGAAAAATAAAATGTTTTGAATAGTCTGGTCTACAAGACTTGCTTTAGGAAAATTGAATGTTTTAAATAGTCTGGACTTGCCTTGACTTGGGAAAACTGAATGTTTTGAATAGTCTGGTCTACAAGACAGGCTTTGACTTGAGAAAATAGAATGATTTGAATAGTCTGGTCTACAAGACTTGCTTCAATTGAATTGGGAAAATCAAATATTTTGAATAGTCTGGTCTACAAGACTTGCTTTGACTTGGGCTAATACTAGTATTTGACTTATTGAAGGTTGACTTATCCGTGCTTACTTGAAATGTTGAATATTTTTGTGTTATGATTGTATTATAAATGTATCATTCATCATTATTAATTCCCTACAGAAACTGATGAACGCAAAAGCAGAGTCCGACCAGCAGATTTCATCCCTCAAGAGAACCATATCAGACCTTCAGAGGAGACTTGATGTGCAAACAGGAGGCACTTATGGACCAAAGAGAAAGTTCTAAGCTCAGAGAACCATCTCCAATACTGCACATGCATGTGTGATATTAATGGGAGGCACAAATGTAAAAGACCTAGCAGAAAGTTTTGAGAATGGGGAGGTGACTCCCTGGTGCACCTATGTACAAAGAAATGAGAAAACATTCTGAGCTAAGGGAACCTGCTCCCAAAGGCACCAACATGTATCCACGGACATGGGAGAAAGTTTTGAGCTCAGGAAAGTTGCTCCCATACGTGTATGATGTAAACTACAGGCATCTACGGACCTGAGAGAAAGTTCTTCTAAAGAAAGCTGGCTCCATATCAGTTCCATATACCTACCATGTCTACATCTACATGTATGCAAGTATGAGCTGAATAGTATGCACATTTAGTATGGAGCTTTTTTAGAGAAAGTTTTGAACTTGGGGAAGTCACTCCATTTACTCGGGTAAATGCATGCATGTATGATATAAATGACAGGCATTTATATGGACCCAAGAGGAAATTCTGAGCTCAGACAACCAGCTTCCTCACGTACTGTACATGCACGTCTGAAACTGTAGACGCCGATGTACGGGAAGTTGTTTTTTCATGTTTATTTAATATGAATAATAGCACATTTTAAACCCATGAAGTTCTGTCTTGCTTTTTGTGTTTGTTTCATTGACTGAAATCGTTATGACTGATCAGGGTCCCGTAACACAAAAGGTTAGCGATTAATCGTACGCTTGATTTTCTCAATGGATTGTACATTGTAGTCAATGGAATCAATCGTAGAAAAATGTTCTATGATCCTTGCAAAGTTTTGTGTTACGGGCCCCAGATGTATGAAAATGAATTTGTCGATGAATAACAAATTACTTTATGAAATGTTCCTTGGTAACAGGGGTACAATGTACTAGTATGCAATGCTTGGAATCCACTCTGCATACCACCTATTGCTATAAGCAGTGCCCTGCTAAATTTCTTGTCACGATTTTATTTTATAAAAAATATGCATAGAAACTGAACACTAAAAATGAATAGTTATTCAATTCAAGATCCAACTTGCGCACATTGAATATTATTTATTTATTCAACATATTTATACAGGAATAAAAAGAAACATTCAACTCAGCAAGACTGTTTTTCATTGATGTCCTGTTACAACAGATTTACATATACATAAAAATCTTTTTTATAGATTATCTCTCCCTCTCTCCCTCCAATAACCCCTCCCCCTCTCCTAGTACTATCTTCCATCATCCCGTCTTTTTTCTGACTCATTCCATCCTATCTATATGAAGAGTTTAGTTGCAAAAGGGGTTAGTTGCACAAGGGGTTAGGTCCACTTTGGACCATGCTGAGAAAAACCATGTTTTTTTATTCTCACTTACTGCAATATTCTTATGAGAAACTAAATTGTCATGATGTACTACTCTATCATGTGAACATTAAATTGGGTATAAAATAAATCTACCTGCCTTCAATTTTTTTCTATATATTCTTTTAAAAATCATCATTGTGGACCTAACCCCTTTTGCAACTAAACTGAAATGAATCCAATCTATTTTGGATAAAGAAGTGATTTTTCTTTGCCACTTTTATTCACGTTTTCATGAAAATTTCAAATTTTCTTTGTTTTCATCAGAGCAACTAAAAATTTAGAGGTTTTGAGACAGAAAACAATAAAATTTATGAACAATGGACCTAACCCCTTTTGACGAATGAGCTCTTCAGAAGAGTTTGTTTGCAAAAGGGGTTAGGTCCACTCCAAGAAATCATTTTTTTTAATTCTTCCATATTGCAATATTCTTATGCGAAACTAAATTTTCATGATACCCAACCATGATATTACAATTCAGTATAAAAGAAATCTACCTGTCTTCATATTTTTTATGATATTCTTTTCCAAAAAAATTCTGTGTGGACCTAACCCCTTTTGCAACTAAACTGAAATGGACCTTAACCCCTTTAAAAAAAAAGTGATTTTCTTTGCCATTTTAGTTCAATTTTTAATAGGAATTTCAACTTTTCTTTGGTATCATAGAGCTACTAAAAATCTATACATTAAGACATAAAAATCAAATTTGATGAAAAATGGACCTAACCCCTTTTGCAAGTGAGCTATTCATATATACCTTGCTTCAAAGTTTGTCATAAAGTATATCTTTCTCATCACAATGAATAATAAATTCTACCCATCTCTCTTTTCTATCACTTTCTCTCTGTAGATTTCATATTCCCCATCTTCTTGTTTTTCTGCATTAAATTAGATACATACAGTATGAAGATTGAATGTGGTAACACATATAAGTTTATTAAAGTTTGCGTATTGTCATTCATCATTAAATTAAGAATTATATAAAATCTGTCAAATGTCCTGAGATACAATGTACAGGTACTCGTATACATTGTCCATACTCTTCACACAACATATAATATGGAAACATTTTATACAAAAAGATGGAAATCAATGAAAATTTACATCCTGCCTGATCCTTGTCTTAAAAAAATATCACAATATATACACATGCATGTCAATCATAAATTATGTATTACAAATTCACATCCCGCATTTACATTTCAGAATTGCATTTCATAATTTGTACTCTACATGTTATTCAAGTACATGTATCATGCAGCACATCTGCAAAACTAGATATAAAGTAGACTTGTTCTGAATGCTCTATGCATGAAACTGGGGAGCGCTATCTCAATAATGGCTCCGTAGTACAGGCCAAGACAGTTTAAAGTTCATATTCTTGTCTGCAGAATACAGTTTTGAGTTCGACCCTAAAAGGCCGGGGGGGGGGGGGGTAAATTCGCCGCGCAAAATTTTTGTCAACCACGCCGCTCGCTGACTTTTTACTTTCAAATCTTGCACAACTTTTGAGACCAAATTTGCGATGCCCAGGTACGCGGTTACGAAATTACGCAACATATATAAGTGCATGTCAGACCCAAAACTGCTCAAAAAGGTGAATTCATGTACAGTACAAATCCAATGGAAATAGTGTATTTAGCCAAAATTCATAAATGTATCATTATTTTTACTTTTACTGAATAAAGTTAATCAATTTTGTCTTGTTTATGATCAGAATTAAGTCTGCAACCATTTCCATCGAAAAAACAAGGAAATACATAAGAAATTTAAAAAAACAAGGAAATACATAAGAAATCAAAAAAATAATAAAATACATAAGAAAAAAATTGCGATACCAAATTTTTTTGAAGAACATTTGATTGGGATCATACAAAGAGTCTGAATAAAAAATTAGCTGTTTTGAGACCGTATGATAGTTGATTGGAGCAAATGTTTTCTTTCATGAATAAATTAGCATAATTAATTCATTACATGAAAAATCTTTATTTCAACAAAATTAACCATACAGCCTTGTAGATTATATCGCACACTACCACTGTGCAAATGTTCACGGCACTCGCGCGATTGAAGGCCGATATCTCGGGGGGGGGGGGGGGGCGGAATCCGTCCCCCTTGGCTGTGAGATGGGTCCAAATAATAAAGCTCATAGTTTTGTCTGCAGGATACAATTTAAAGCTCATAGTTTTTTCTTCAGGATAAAGTTTAAAGCTCATAGTTTTGTCTGCAGGATAAAGTTAAAAGCACATAGTCTTGTCTTCAGGGTTAATTGCTGCCCCCCCCCCCTACTTTGAATTAATTTATTATAGCCAGATTATCATTTTAATAGATACCTTCAATACCTGGATTATTATACAAGCTGATGCACTCGGGACATTAACATGTATGTGTAGCATTTTTTTACCTACAATTGTTAGGAAAAGCTGTAAAAAAACACACAAAAAATTAGCATTCTGATAGATTTATTTAGTGAATCAGTGATCACATGAGCCGCGGCCAAGATCTATTGTACAAATCCAATGCAAATAGTGTTTTTAGCCCAAATTTCTAAATGCATTATCATTTTCCTTTTACTGATAAATATCAATTAATTTCATCCTGTTTATGGTCAAAATAAAGTCCCCAACAATTTCTATTTCGATAAAACAAAGAAATACATAAGAAATTAAGAAAACAATGAAAGAAAATAAATGTGATGTTGAAATTTGATCAGATCCCTATTAAGAGTCTGTGTACCAAAAATAGCATTTTAGGGGCATTTAGTTAATTTGAGCAAACTTAAACTTCTGATTTTATGCATAGATTAGCATATACCACAATAATTAGCAATGAGATTTTTCACAGAATTTGATCTTATAATTTTGTAGATTATGCCATGGGTAAAGCGTGTGCCAATTTTCGTCGTGATTGCATGATCGACGGCCGAGATCACAAGGCGTCTTCTTAGGCGTCGAAATAGCCCAGTCTATTTTAGGTTTAAGAAACGCTCACTTGCCACCACTCAAATCTCTTCTTACTCTTGTTATTTATTGTTTTTTCAATGGCACTTGTTTATTTTGACCATAAACAAGATGAAATTAATTGATTTTAATCAGTAAAAGGAAAAATAAGGATAAATTTTTGAAGATTTTTTACTAAAAACACGATGTGCATTGGATTTATACACAAAATCATGTGTTTGAGCAATTTTGTGTCTGCATGCAATTATAAAATGTTGCATAATTTTGAAACCGCGTGCCCGTGGTTGCAATTTTTGGTCTAAAAAAGTTACACGAGAAGACAGCGGGCGACGCAGTCAAAAGAATTGCGCGGCGGATTTATCGCGAAAAATGTGGAGGGGGGCTGAATCAGCCCCCCCCCAGTCTTATTAGGGTTAAAGCTGTTAAAAATAATACTAACAAAGATGTACATGCTCTATATAGGATAATTGATACACCCATATCAAATTGAAAGTAAAATAAAAATTCAGCTTAGAAAAAAAAAATCAAAATTCACTGTGCATTGTCCTTATCCCACACAAAGTACACTGCATACTGTTTACATGCATATTTTTTTTTTTTCATTTTTCCTTGTGTGTTTTATAAAATATCAAAATCAATGAAATTTTCATTAAATATATGAAATATAAAAGTAAAAAAATCATGTAAAACCTACTCAAAACACGGCATCGGCCTAATAGATTTCATTAAAGTGACTTAAAAATCAAATTACAAATTAAACCACATTGCCAAAAAAGTATCAGTAAATCTTGCATAAAGTCGGCCTCATGTTAATAAAATCTTTGACTCTGTAGAAGGTACATGCACAATAGGCCTACCCATTTCCTTTAATAATCACTGATTAATTCTATTTGCAAAATTAATGTTCATATGATCACAAACAAGAATGGCGATTGACCAGCTATCATATCCAGCCATCATTATATGGACTTCAGACATTGTTTGCTGATTTTTATTTTTTATTTTATTTTTTAAGGTGTGGCATTTGGGGGTAGAAGCTAAGGGGATGTCCTTTGCTTGGAGACCAAGGAGTATTCAAATAAATACCCACTCCTCAGTTTCACACCGATCGATTCTAAAAACTTCCATCAGGCGTTAAAATGACAACTCTGTCCGCGAGCGAATACCATGGCAAGTCTTTTAAACAAATATATACCATACATGTATTCTGTGGATCATAAACATCAATGAAAATACCTTGTACTTGCCAAAATCGTGACGGAAATTGCTACGTCACTGTCCCTTTATATGTGAATCAGAACTGTCATTTTTAGCTGTCTTATCCTTGGCAGTAGATTTCTTTTTTAGCATCCTGTATGCCCCTCTGGCCATCTTGAAGAACCAGTACATGTTGATACTATCCAAGCCAACACTGCATATGAGACAGGTTAAGGTCACCCATAGCTGCATTCTCTGGAACCCTTCTGCAGTGATCATGATTAAGAGTGAAAAATGCAAGTAGAGGTATGCGCAGAGCTGCCAGAAGTAAATGATTTGCAGTAGCTTGTCAATTTGAATCGATATAAATTGATATAAATACTCCTCAAATCATTTCCCTCCATAGCATTGAGGATTAGTTTGAAGCTCAAATGGGTGAAATTGACGAGCACGTCGTGACCTTTACATGACCTTTGATGACATCGACAGTTGATCCTTGACCTGAAGTCGATGTGATGTAAAATATGGTTGATTTTTTATAATTGATAATCGAGATATGATTGATAATGTTATTTTACAAAATGGCACCTGGATGGTTTGGAAAACTGAATGTCGGGTGCACAACTAGGGGAGCTGGAAGACATGCCAACCAATTTTGAAGGAATTAGGATGAGAAACGGGGCCAGGGCAGGGTCCACAACATTGGCGGAAGAAAAAGAAGATTACGGAAGAGGAATAATGAACAAGAACAAGGCATTGACGCCTACTGACAAAACCTACAGATGTGAGTGCATCTGTAGATTTTGTGAGCACAAGGTAACTATGGAACTGTTAAACCCACGAGGTGCAGCTGGGTGTGTTTAGACTAGTTTCCATAGTTATCGCATGCACACTAGTCCTACCGATGAATGAACAAACCTTTGTATCATTTGTTTTATAGAATGCTAGAATTTTTAAAGCTAAAAATCAATGTATAAGTAATTACCAATGCATGGAAAATTTACTGGATGCATGGCTGGCCATACATTGGTAATTACTCATGCATGATTACCTATTCTAAAATATCAGTTTCCTCATAATTTTCAAAATAAAGTTAACAACTTAATTTTTCTTACCTATGAAAAACGATCTTAGCATATAGTAGTAGAAGATTGGAAGTATTCCTACTCTAACCGCAAAGAAAACTCCAAGCATTACAAAGCCATTGTAAAGATAAAGCTTAGTATCTTTATATCCTAATAAGTAGAGCATCCATCTGCATGAGATAAAAAATATAAGTATATTTTCCAACAATACAGAACAAGACTTAAATACAAAATTGCAAATATAGTTGATATACATGTATCAAATTGAACCTCAATGACTGAATTATGTTCTTGGATATCCACAAGATTCCTTATCATTTTACATTCCATTAGCTTGAATTTAAATATGGAATATGACAATTTTGTCTCACCTGCATAGCAGAGCGAGACATTAGGCACCGCATTTCCGTCAACACCAAATCTTAACCGAAGGTTAAGTTATAGATATGTAATCATAACTTAGAAAAGGTATGGGCATAGTTCATGAAACTTGGACATAATGGTAAGTATAACTGAACATCCTGCCAGAGTTTGATGTCATATGACCAACGTCAAAGGTCATTTAGGGTCAATGAACTTAGACCATGTTGGGGGGATCAACATCAAAATCTTAACCGAAGTTTAAGTTTTTGAAATGTCATAACTTAGAAAGTATATGGGCCTACATGTAGTTCATGAAACTTGGACATAAGAGTAATCAAGTATTACTGAACATCATTTGTGAGTTTCAGGTCACATGACCAAGGTCAAAGGTCATGTAAAGTCAATGAACTTAGATTATGTTGGGGTATTTGTTGAATTGCCATAACTTTGAAAGTTTATAGATCTAGCTAATGAAGCTTGGATATAAGAGCAATCAAGTATCAGCAAACATCTTGTGCAAGTTTCAGGTCACATGACTAAGGTCAAAGGTCACTTAGGGTCAACAGACTTTGGCCAGGCATGTTGGAGGTATTTGCTGAATTGCCATCATACATCTAACTTTGAAAGTTTATAGATCTCCTAGTTCATGAAACTTAGACAGAGTAATCTAGTATCATTGAACATCCTGCTTGAGATTCAAGTCAAATGACCAATATCAAAGGTCATCTAAGGGTCAATGAATGCAGTATTTTATTATCATTTGATTTTTTATTTTTTTTAATAACTATTAATAGTTGTTTTTCAAAGTCAGCACTGCTGCTCTATTGAATGACGTAATGCAGGCAAGACTGCCAGAGGTGCTCCACTTGTTGTTAATGAACACTTGTCTGAATGCAACATTAATCATTTATAAAAATTCGATTACAGATTACATATAGGAAATTCAGTTCCATGTTTAATACAACACAAAATAAATCTAGCATCTAGCACCTTTCAGGTAAAATGAATCAAAGAACACAATTGCTAATTCCATGATTATAGTTCCAATTAAATTTCATAGTTTGTCATGGTAAGAGTGGTTGCATTCGATCCATTGCAAAAACGGTATAATTGTGCTAATGGTATTATAATTGTAATGGTTCATGGTGCATCTAATTCATCAAGGCTTATTGGCTTTTATGGATGCGCTCTTCCACTGTTGTGTTGATTACATTTCTTAATCTATTATTTGTTTGTTATATACATTTAATATCATATTTGTATTGCTTATAAATCAGCTTGGTATTTCCATTTTTTGTCTCACCTGCATAGCAGTGTAAGACTACAGGCGTTGCTTTTCCGACGGCGGCGTCAACATCAAATCGTAACCGAAGGTTAAGTTTTTGAAATGACAGCATAACTTAGAAAGTATATGGACCTAGTTCATGAAACTTCATCATAAGGTTAATCAAGTATTACTGAATATCCTGCCTGAGTTTCAGGTCACATGACCAAGGTCGAAGGTCATTTAGGGTCAATTAACTTAGACCATATTGGGGGAATCAACATCAAAATCTTAACCTAAGGTTAAGTTTTTGAAATTTCTTCATAACTTCAAAATTATATGGACCTAGTTCATGAAACTTGGCCATAAGGGTAATCAAGTATTACTAAACATCCTGTGCGAGTTTCAGGTCACATGACCAAGGTCAAAGGTAATTTAAGGTCAATGAACTTTTGCCAACTTAGGGATATTTGTTGAATTACCATCATAACTTCAAAAGTTTATGGATCTAATTCATAAAACTTGGACATAAGAGTAATCAAGAATCACTGAACATCCTGTGCGAGTTTCAGGTCACATGACCAAGGTCAAAGGTCATTTAAGGTCAATGAACTTTTGCCAAGTTAGGGGTATTTGTTGAATTACCATCATAACTTCAAAAGTTTATGGATCTGATTCATAAAACTTGGACATAGGAGTAATCAAGTACATGTATCACTGAACATCCTGCCTGAGTTTCAGGTCACATAACCGAGGTCAATGGTCATTTAGCATCAATAAACTTAGACCATGTTGGGGGAATCAACATCAAAATCTTAACCTAAGGTTAAGTTTTTGAAATTTCTTCATAACGTCAAAATTATATGGACCTAGTTCATGAAACTTGGCCATAAAGGTAATCAAGTATCACTGAACATCCTGTGCGAGTTTCAGGTCACATGCCCAAGGTCAAAGGTCATTTAAGGTCAATGAACTTTTGCCAAGTAAGGGTTATTTGTTGAATTACCATCAAAACTTCGAAAGTTTATGGATCTGATTCATAAAACTTGGACATAAGAGTAATCAAGTATCACTGAACATCCTGTGCAAGCTTTAGGTCACATGCCCAAGGTCAAAGGTCAATGAACTTTGGCCATATTGGGGGGAATTGTTGAATAACAATCATAACTCTGAAAGTGTTTGGATGTAGTTCATAAAACTTGGACATAAGAGTAATCAAGTATCACTGAACCTTTCATGCGAGTTTCAGGTCACATGACCAAAGTCAAAGGTCATTTAAGGTCAATGAACTTTGGCCATTTTGGAGGTAATTATTAGATTGCTGTCATATCTTTCAAAGTTTATAGATATAGTTTATGAAATGTGGATATAGGGGTAATCAAGTATCACTGACAAGTCTTAGGTCACATGATCAAGGTCAACTGTCATATTTTCATTGAACATAATATTGTATCATTATATGAATTGTGTTTTTGTGAATAATTATGTTATAGTAGTTTTCAAAGTCAGCACTGCTGCTATATTGAATCGCATGGTGCAGGTGAGACTGCCAGAGGCACTCCACTTGTTTCATCTAGATACATATGTATATTTCCATAATGGAAATAAATAAATAAATAAATGAACAGTTGTGGTTATAAACAACATTGTACATGATACCTACCTTAAATTAACAAATGGAGTAGAAGCCTCAGCAATGACTCGAATATTTCCAAAGTAAGTAAGAGGTCCATACAACTGAAAAAAGAACAAAAATATGATTTTAAAAAATACACATATACTATGTAGAATTATATCCAGTCAATGAAAAGAGCTGTATAAACTAAAAACACTACATGTATTTTATTTGCATTGGATTTGTACACAAAATCGTGTTTTTGAGCAATTTTGGGCCTGCATGCACGTACAAAATGTTGCGTAATATCAGAACCATGTACCTGGGGGTCGAAATTTTGGTCTCAAAAGTTGCGCGAGACTTGAAAGTAAAAAGTCAGGGAGCGACGTGATCAAAAAATTTTGCGCAGCGGATTTATCGCGAAAAATGTCGAGGGGGGGTTGAAGTAGCCCCCCCCCGTCTTCTTAGGGATAAATGGAAACAAAAACAGAATTAACATGATTGTGGACTACTGATGGTACTACTCTAGAGATGACATTTTAAAATGTGTTGACAGAATGTAATTTTTAAGAAAGAATGCATCTTTAAGTCACAAAAGAAGAAGAAAATAAGAGTTAAAACTCTTATATTTTTCTTTTGTGACTCTAATTTACTGAGTTGATTTTAATAGTTCATCTCAATATAGTCGGTTCTGAAAGATATTAAAGGGACATGTACATACAAAACATGAGAAAGTCACAATCGTGACCCTGATTTATCAAAGTTGTTTGGAAATAAAGGGGGTTTTAGCATGTAGCATTGGTCCACCTCCAAGACTCACAAAAATTACTTGCAGGTAATGAAAAATGAAACAGACAGAATTTGAGAGTGCTGGAGCAGATGCATGAGTTACAGTGTATCTATTTTCTACATTAAAATTACATTACACATAAATTGACCTATCTGAAATCATTATAGGTATAACTGAAAATACTCATAACTCTCCTATTTCATTGTTTGTCCAATTTTGTTCACACTTTTATCAACCTTTTCTGATTTTCATCTTTCCCTCAATACAACTTGCCATTGGAGTTTATATAAATCCCTTTAAATAATAATTATAATGATTGACATCTTACCACATTAGCTGTGAATGCACCAACTACAGCAAGATGATGAAAGATATAGAAGATTGACTCTTTGATTGGGAAGCCAACAAACATGAGTATCATGTCTAAAGAGAGGAAACATGAAAAATAAGAATATTTATAACTTTGTATTTGTATTTGAATATGTATTTTGTATTCATTACGTGTCACTATGATTCTTTTATATATTTGTAAACACATTTTACATATTCTGAACGCAGAAATTAAAGCAAACAAATGAAAAATAATAAAATGCAAGATTTGAATAGCTCTTCATACAATGTGACTAAGTGCCACATTATCCTGCATACTGGTTGGCTTTAGCACAGCTAATCTGATATTAGGTACTCAAGCATTGAAGGAATTCCTTTTTACTGGGTGCGCCTTTACTACACCTGGGTGGAGAGAGGCAAAAGTGGATAAACAACTTGCCAAAGGTGTGAGTGCTGCATCGTGTGGATTTTGCATCCTGGACTTCTGGTTCAAAGTCAAGAGATTAGAGTTTATAAATGTACCACAGTTTGACATTCAAGCTCGTAATCTCGCTTACCATTAATATTTTCCCACTGACATATTTTGTAATGAAACTGTTGATTTGCTGCCACACACTTATAAAAAAAAGCTCCTCATTAGCTAGTCAGTAAAATGTTTATTATTTCATTCTGTAATGTAATTGACATCAAGTTCAATAATACAATAATAAAATATACATGTACATATTTTCATGGTATACAGAGTTTTATAGAGAGGTCTCTCCTTACCAGCAGAGATGTATCCTGTTGTCACAGCGATAGTTGCTCTCGGGATGAAAGATGTTCCCCTAAATTGGATGAATCATGTGAATAAAACAGCTTTATTGATATTTCTCTAACACTCACACACATACACAAACAAATCTTGCATTACATAATATTTTGTAAATCCAACCAGCTCCCAATTGATAGACCTGGGAACAGTTTCATGTGTGCTGTCGGTAATGACCTTGGTTTTGATTGGCCAAGAAGTATTGGTCTGTAAGTGTTACTATTGCAACTGTCAACCAATGAAAATTTGTCAGAGCTGACAAACTTCAGGGGACTGTTCCATGAAGTTGTCAGCACTGACAACTTGTCTTTCTCTGACAGTTACCATGGTAACAGTCAGAGTTTAGTGCCTCTCAGCCAATCAAAAACCAAGGATTTCACTGAAATTGTCAGCTCTGACAATTTAGTCAGCCCTGACAACTTTCATGAAACAACCCCTGGACACGTTTCCTGAAAAAAATATGTTATTCGAGACTTTCAAAACAATTTGCCCAAGTTATTTCCTAGTTTCCTACCGATAATGAAGTATCAAATTACCAGTGGTTCTGTTACTACAGCTCCGGCCAATGACAATGCTTTCTATCATTCTTCAGAGTAAAGATCAGCTGAAATCCCTTGATAAATAGTTGATTACCTCACAAACAATTTCAAGGGACACATTTCTGCTGCTCCTTGCATTAATTCATTGTATTACTTTATATATCGTCCTCACATCTTGCACATAAAAGCAGCACTAAACGGAGCAGGCAATTTTGGCTAGCACTTCTCAATTATTCATTTTTTTCCCATCTAGGTTAGTTGAAGGTGTGAAAGTCAATATACAATCATAACAAATTATATGTTTTGATTCAAACATTGATATTTTAATTTGTCAAAGGTAATCTGGCATTAAAACTGTTTTACCGTTCTTACCATATCTTATCCTCAAATGTAGGTACATCAAAGAGAGAGCTATACACAGCTAGACTGCTGACTAAGATGGCATGGAACATTGAGAGAATCCTGGGTAGAAAAAAGAAAAAAAAAATTTAAATGGTACGTTCAATTATTTAAAAAATATTTCAAATAATAATAACACTAAAGGCTTTTCAATGAACAGAAACATGAGGATTTCTTTACCTTGATAATCAAATGTTATCATATGATTAGGTATTCATTGATGCATACATGTAGCTCCAATGTATATATTGTGGCCCATGCCTCTTCCATTTTGTTTTTCATAACTTTAAAAAATGGACTGTCCTAATAATCAAATGGTATAAAACATCAAGCAAAAAGAATGTATAAAAATGCAATAAAGGTGTTTTTTTCTTGAAACCGGGGGGCCTTTTGAGGGGGCAAAAAATTGCTCTGTGCGATGATTGCGGATATCATAATTTCACTGCGATCAGTGGTTGATAAATTCAGACAACTCGCGCGTTCGATGCGTATACGATCATTTCGCCGTAAATTATCGATTAAGCGGATCGCTAATTTGCAGACTAGTACTAGGCCCAGGTCTGTTCCTACGTTTCATATCTTTTCGTTCTAAAAACAAATTTTTGGTGCATGATGGCAGAAGCTAATCTTCCAAGATTTTAACTCCTTGATGATGATCAATTAAAGGACTTAATGGACTCTGCGGACAGCAAGAACACTAAATGTGCAGTTAAGTATGCCTTGAAAATTTTTGAAGATTACTTGTTGCAAATCAACTCAGACCTAAGTAACGTAGACAAACTGTCTAACTCTGAACTGGACCGCGTTTTGCAGAAGTTTTATGCTGGTGCTAGACAGAAGAACGGGTCACTTTACAGCAAGAAGTCAATGTTATCCATCAGATTTGGACTTAAACGTCATTTCCTTAGTTCGAAGAATGTAGACATTATCAAGCACAAAGATTTTGCCAATTCAGCGAGAGTTTTCAAGTGTTTCTCGGCAACTCTCAAACAGAAGGGCAAAGGATTTGTTAAACACAAGCCAGCCATTTCACCTGAAGACATGGAAAAGATTCAACGTTCACTTGATTTGGATGATCCACAAGGTCTTCAAGATAAGGTATTTATTATTTTATTGATGTGATGTTGCATTTTTGCAACCGTGGCAGAGAGAATTTGCGAGAAATGGCAGACTTTGACAGTTTTGAAATTTGCGAAGAGGGAAAGTGTTCCTACATTAGTTTCAAAGATACAATAACTAGAAAAAAGCCAAGGGGGAATCATTGCTCCAACAAATGGATCGCGTTGTCCTGTTGCCTCATTCCTTCGCTACAAAAGTAAACTGAACCCACAATGTAAATGGTTCTGGCAATGACCAAAACCTAAGCATGATCTTGATCCAGCTTCATTTGGTCCATGGTACTGTAATGCTCCACTAGGGAAGAACACCATCGGAGATAAGATGAAAACTATTTCATCTCGTGCTGGAACCAAAGTCTACACCAACCATTGTTTGGGGGCTACCAGTATCAGCACCCTGCAAAATGCAGGATTCCGAGATAGGGAGATCATGAGTGTGTCAGGTCATCGATCAGGAGGGAGTCTCAAACACTATGCTAGTACAAGCAGTGATACAAAAGAGAGCATGAGCCATGCTATCGCGACAGCTGTTGATTAAAATAAATCAGCACCAGCCAGACCTGGGCCTAGTACTAGATCTACAACAGAAATCCCGGAATCTTGTCTGTCTTCTGGTGGAAAAAGTGAGTGCCAGGAACTCCGTGAATTGCAGCAAATACTGGACGACTTCACAAATAACAGAGAAGTCCTTGCACAACCAGCTCGGCCAACATGCAATATCACAACGAATAGTCATGCTCATCTGTCAAGCCATTAAGTCCAAGCCCCAACCTTCAACATCCAAAACTGTGTTGTAAACATCTACAATAAATAACAATCTCGCCTTCGGTGTATATATATGTTTGAAGTTCAACAATTTTTTATTGACAAATGTTACTGTTCATGTTTGAAAAGAAAACTGGATCTATTTGTGACTTTTGGTGTTAAGGAGTTCTACTTAAAAGGCTACCTTTTGGATTGAAATTGAGTTTTAAAGTTAGTCGCCTGGATAAACTTTTCAAGGTCTACTTTGTTAAACTGTTCTTCTAAATATGACCCCTACATAAGAGTAATTTGATGCTCTTGAGATGACAGGATCACATGACATTGACAATGACAGGTAAGGCATTTACTTTTTTTTGTATACATGTAGATCTAGGCCTAATTACAATATTATACTTAAGGGCAATTCCATAGGTTGGTGGACATGAGCTTAAAAATTCAAATTCAATATTTTCTTGAATTTTTAAATACTTTAAGTCCTTCATACATGATAGTTTCAGGAACAAAAAATAAAAAGTTTATTTTCATATGTATACTTTGGAAAAAAATAATCAAAAGATGTGTCTTCCATTCTGTACCAAAATACAAGAAAAATAGTGAAAAATGAAATATGCCTTATTACCATTTTGTTATTGAAACATACTACTTTATATATTTCTGAAGTTTAGAAGAGTCAAATTACTTAAAATACACAACAACTTTTCGAGTAAATTTGTAGTACTCATTCAAAAATAAATATTGCAACCTGCTCAGGTGATGTATCGTAACCAAAAAAACTGTCTTTGTTTTCTGAGAGAAAAATTCATCACAGTTAATTGGGGGGATTTTATTAAAATTCTCTTCCTTCAAACAATCTTTGACACGGTGATGACTATCAAGATCATAAAAAAATACAAATTTTTATAAAAATGATGAAGAAAAACTGTAACGTGAGTAACTGTGTAACGTGAGTAACCATCATGTAACGTGAGTAACCAGTACAAATTATGAAGTTAGGTAACATTTTCTGTGGGATGTAAAGTTTTAAGTCTCATGGTGAGTTGTGAAGTTATTTTTTATTAATTAAAAGCAAAATGAGGGTACACCTCTTTGATGTGACTCTTTTTTCATCAAAATATTAGTGGTCATACAATCACACAAAAAATTGAATACTAGTAGAAGTATTTACAATGCGAGAGTGCATTAGTAAGACTCCAAGTTTAGATTAACCAAACTTTAAAGAGTGTCTGAACAATACATCAAATGCCCTTAACCCTATCTAGGCCAGGGTAGTTTGGGAGTTCATATGGCCGGGGGGGGGGGGGGGGGGGGCCTTGAGATCTCGGCCATTGGCCGCACGATCGCGCCGAAAATTGGCACGCAGGTTGTGTTGGACATAATCTACAAAACTGTACAGTAATTTATTTCATGCAAATTGGTATTAAGCGATTATGCTAATTTATGCATAATTAGTAAGCGAAATCATACTTTTCCCTCTTGCTCCCTACATAAAGCTCAAATTGTTCAAATTTTTTGTATAAAAACTCTTTTTGGTGTTCCTAGCAAGTGTACTTGAAAAAAAAATGCGATATCAGATCAATTTCTCATTCATTTTATTGTTGTTTGCAATTTCTTATGTATTTCCTTGTTTTTTGGACCTTTTGTTTTTCATTGTTTTTTCAATGAAATTTGTTGGGGACTCTTCTGAGATTATAAACGGCATAAAATAAATACATTTAGACCAGCAAAACTAAAAATAATCATACATTTATGATTTTTGGTTGAAAACAGAATTTGCATTGACTTTGAAAGAACATGCACCTTTTCTAATCCTGATATGATGGTGTGATTGGTTGATCAGTTTCTAGCTTTTTTTTTCATTTACCAGTGTTGATGTACATGTATCGGGATCTCATTTTTACTTTGACAGTCATTTTGCAAGGATCAATATTACTGACACTCTTCATGTCAAAGAAACTAGATCCACCGTCTATTGCTAATAATAGCGGACACTTTAAATTCACAGACACATTTTAATCGGCTGTATATTATTACAGTCAAAATGCAGGTTAAAATGACACGGAGAGTATCAAGAAATGGAAGCTCAATGTGTCTTTGTACTGTATAGCCCATCTGAACTGTACATTTTAATTGTGTTTGCCTTACTTATACTTATAGCTGGTTCTTAAATTGATGTTGAGGGTTTTACATTTTTTTATTTACACAGCCAAAGCCAGATCTCGTACAGTTTAGTGAATACATTACCAGTATATTGACCAATAAGTATAAGAGAGGAGGAAACTTATTCAGAATGTTAACTTTAAACATAAACTGGTGTCTGAAATCCTACTCATATTATTACAGAAACAGAAACATGAATTTTACACACATTGAATTTTTAGTGACATTATGTTGTTGACCATACATGGACAAAATGTAACGTGAGTAACCGTAACGTGAGTAACCACTTTATCTGCACCCCTAGTAAAAACCATGTGTTATTTATTTTTTAATTATATACAAAGTTTGTCTCCCTAATATACTTCTTTGAAATGGATATAATCAACTTTCATAAAAGCTTTGTATGAGGACACTTTTCACTTACTTACTCACTTTGTATGAGGACACTTTTCACTTACTTACTCACTTTTCATTTTATGCACGTCCAAATCATGTAACGTGAGTAACCGAAACATTTCAAAGATTTGACAGGAGCATAAAATTTCCCAAGTTTTGTTTTTATACAAAGGTTAGTCAGACTGTGTACTATGTTGTGATAAAGAGATGTTTAGTTCCTATCAATAATAATGGAGTTACAGCTCCAAGTATGAGTCAAGGTGTCTCCAAATGTAACGTGGGTTACCGTGGAATAGCCCTTAAGATAAGTTATACTTAATTCGGTATATAAAACATATATTGACTGCTTTAATGTTCGAGGCATGGTTATTTCCATAGGCTCTTGGGTACCTACAACTTGCTATGACCCCGCGGCGAAAGCGCCTTGGGGTCATAGCAAGTTGTGAGGTCCCCTCGAGCCTATGGAAATACCCATGCCTCTCATCGCAGTCAATATATCTATACTAGTATATGGGGTAGTAAATGCACTATTGCCTTTTGTAATTTACCCTTGTTCTAACCTCACCAGAGTTAAGAACCCCTATTCCATGAAATTATGATTGTTTCACCATTTGAGTCAAAGTTTTCCCAAGCTATTGAGTAACAACATGTAACTCTAATTATCAACAAACCAACTTTATTTACCATACCTTGAATTCCAGTCGAACCGTTCATAGATACTGATGTTTCTATATGTCGGTACAAACCACCAAGAAAGATAGGGAGAGACGCATAAGGCTATGCCACAGAGGATGAATGAATAGACCACGATGGGTACATAGGTTAAGTCCAGGACAATCTCGGGAGGGTGCAAAGTTTCAGGAGCAGCCATCTTTATCCCTTCTCCTTCCACTCTATATCAGGAATAGCCTTATTCAAAGCAAAATAAAAAAGAGAGAGATACAAAACAGAATAAGATAGGGATTCATTCTTAAGTAGGGTGTCCAAATAAAGTGTAGATCTGTTATCATGTTTGTCAAATTTCTTAAGTTCATTGTTATGTGCGTACAGGATAATACCAATCAATAAAAGATAGGGTAAAGTGATTAAACACTATGCAAACATATAAAGATCAGTTAGAAAATTGTTTTACATCATGGTCCTTACTCTGATTTCTTGGAGACATGCATGCATACGGTATTACAAAGGGACAGTGGGCCGGGTATATCTGCACTGACAGTGAGACAGAAACGGGACAAACATGAAGCTCATTGTTTCATCACCGTCATGTAGTAGCAAAGCCTGCTTCAGAAGTCTGTATGTGCCCTGAAACCTCCATGTATCTCCCTCCAAGATGCTCTCCTTTTGCGCTTATTTTAAAAGGGGGTACTCGAGGATGAAAATATTATGATTTTAACAGATAAAGGGTAAAGTCAGACAAACAAAACACTGACAATTTAATCAAAACCGAACTAAGAATAACAAAGTTATGTTATATGACATTTCAAAGTTTTGCATTACTTCAGTCTTTGCATTTCTTAATGAATATGCAATGAGCAAGCTGATATTGAAATTCAAATTATAAAATTGAGTCAAAATGTTGAAATAATATGCAGTTTCAGGCATTTCATGTAAGTTACATTTACAAGTTAGACATACTGTATGGCCTCCAGATGCACCCTTTGTCAAAATCCCTGAATCGTGTGTAAAAAAGTGAGCAGGTGTGTTCATGGCAGGTGGACATAATTTCTGTGATGAATGGCTTCAGGGTTTTTTCCCCAAGAAAATCAGGTTTGTCAAATTATGAGATTGTTGGCATACTTACCATTAAGAATATTCATGAGAAACAATATCAAATGAAAATTTTGTGGAAATAATTCATGATAAATCTATTTCAAGGTACACATGCAGATCAGTATCTTCACCCGCACCCGCAAGATGGTGCCACACAATCACAATTTACCCTCCCTCACTGCAAAACTCAATCCATGCACAATCAAGCTGTGAAATGGAGTCTCCTACACCAAGCAAGGCAGCATATATCTTCTAGGTCTAGTATCGAGGCTAGCATAGCATGTGCGCTCGCACCATAAAAACTTTTGTGTCAAGAACCTTGAGATGGGAGTATAAACTCAACCAAAACAACAAAGGCAGCAGCATTTTCGTTCTCTTTATTTCGAGCTATCATTATTATACCAGTAAATGTTGTCACGTTACTCTTACAGTGAATCTGACAAATGGGAATCAAGAATTAAAGTCGAATTCAAACTAAGGCCCATAGTATAATGTCCTTCGAGGATCTAGCAAATATTATGGATATTAATGAAGAGATAAACTAGAACTGCAATCGTATCAGAACGATGTGCATATATTGACGCCTGTGATTTAATAGCGGGTAAGAAAGGAGAGAGAGAAAGCTCTTGATGATGATTTGTACTCATTTCCAGGAAAATTCGTGGGTGACGTAATGTTTCCATGTGAAACCGATTTCTGCCAAAGACGTGTACAAATCTGTTGCTGATAAAGTGTGGATTGTATAGTATGCCGCGTGATCAAATCGGATATCTCAAAATTTTCTGTTATGTGGTATTTGGTATCAACGGACAGGAAATTTCAATGTGGTGGCATTGCTACCACCTTTATATGTGCACAGGCAATAAACTGGAAGTAAAAGGGATATAAAGTAATACATTAAAAATGTAGGGTTTTCGTGATAATTTCAAGCTGACAATGACATCAGCTCTTCGTCAATTCCTGTCAAATAAAGTTGACGAACAGTTGAGGTATACAATGTACATAATCCTGTCTTCCTGATATTTGCCAAGTTTGAAAGGTTTCGCTTCAATAATTAAAGAAATACGAGCGAGTTGAAGATATTTTGACATTATTGTGTAGATCTATAGATTCTATTTCTAGATCTATTTTTTTTTCTTTGAGATTTTTGAGAAATTGTGTCAATGGTAAGCCAGGTACATATTTTTGTTAATGTCTTGAAACTGGGAATATCTTGAAGAACTTAAACCCAAGAAAGGGTTTGACTTTCCATGACGCAATGAGGGTCACTCAAACAATTTCAAAACTTTGGAGGGAGCTATTTATGAAAGTACTAAAGTTAGTGGTCACTGGACACTGTACTGATGCGTAAAACAGTACAAAGTTGAATTACACATCAGTGTCCAGTACTCAGTAGGCAGTAAGACTGTCCAGTGACAAACCCTGAAAAAAATGAGACCGAAAAGAATAAAACATGGAAGTTATAACTTAGCCATTTTTAAACAACTCATTCTTTTAATTTTGTCATTACATTTACAATACATACATGCTTAATAGTACTTCTTTTGACAGTAAGGACAAGTTTATATGATCATTTTAAATAAGGATTTAGAGATAAATTGCAAACCCTTATTTTTGTGTGTGTTGAGATTGCCATTTCCCCATGCGTTTTCTATGGGAAAATGAAATGTTTGTTTTGCACAATTTTTTTCACTTTGTCGCAATTTTTCATTGTGATCTGGTTTCCAAATCTTTATAAAAATCATACCATCAGAAAGAGCATAAAAAATCCAATTGGACTCTTTATGGACAAGTTTTTGGCATTAATAATAAATTTATGACAGCTCTCGGAAGCTAAAAATTTGGATTTGTGTGTGTCCATTTCTTAACTACACAGTCTATTGGCTTTTTTATGGCAGAGAAATGCTGAAAATTGACCTAATTTCATTCTTCTTTTTTGTAGCCAATAATTGGATTTTTTTTCAAAAATGTTACATTCATGTCAGTCTGAAGGTCAATTCTCTTCAAATTCACAAAGAAAATGTGATATTTTCTTGAAATAAGAAAATTATTTTTTTTCTCCAGACACCCTACTATTAGTAATAGTACATGTAATAGTATTGACTATACCAAAGTATAGTATTGTATTAGTATATTAGGCCTACTACAAGGCTCCACATTAACTTTTTTTGGTGGTGGCCCGTTCGGGCCACCAAAACCTTCAAATAATTTTTTTTGGTGGCCCGATATTAAAGTTTGGTGGCCCGAAAAATATAAATAAAAACATTAAAAATTAATAAACGGGTATAAATGGTTTAACCACTGTCAAAAAAATGAAAGAAAATAATAAGACGGCAAAAAAAGTGTGAGAAAATTCCTTCCCTAAATTTGCCAAAATGTTGGAAAAATTCACATTTCATATTAATGAAATGCCTTCCCAAAGTATTTACTTTCTCAAGAGTTGTTTAAGAAGTCATTTATAAACAAGAAAGAAAGTAACTGTTTATTTTTGGCTAGAAAAGACCGGAAAAGACACAGCTACGAAAGAAACCAAGTAACAACATACATACAAATGCACATATGGGACTGTGATGTACTCACCTACCGTATGGGTACTACTATTCAACCCGGCATAATTCAAAGATTTTGACATATTCCTCAAAATATTTAGAAATAGGGAATTTATCTTAATTTCATACCTTTGTTATTTCCAGGGTAATCTGTTGTCGATATTTTCTTTGTCAATCTGTCGACTGTATGGGCGGAGGATCGAATTATGCGGCGATGGCCTTTTGCACTGAATGGTACTAGTATTCAACCTAGTGAGGATTGATAGCAAATCTCAAAAGGGTTTAGATTGCTAAATTAGATCTAGATCTATGTAAGTCTCTGGCTTTGATTAATTCCCTGTTTGGTCTCATCTCAAATGGTCTAGTCCATAGTCGGATGGGAAAAGGGCAGATTGAGAGACAGGGCCATCTTTCATCGCTAGGTTGAATACTAGTGCCGACGGGTTGAATCTAGTACCAAAATCCGTCGCCGTATAATTCGATCGCCCCCGCACACAGTCAACTGGTTGAAGAAAAAAATAACGGAAAAAGAATAACCAGCATTTGCTCTTGGAAATAAGACGGGTCTGAGATTCAGGTAAATTCTATATTTCTATATATTTGAGGAAACTCTCCAAACGGGTTGAATACTAGTGCCCTTACGGTATGTGTTTTTATGTGTATTATTTTCATTTGGAAATCGGTCTTTTTGAGTCAAAAGAGAGTTTATGATTCCTCTTTTTAATGCTTGCAAATAATCAGGATACACCAGATTTTAGCAAAAAGGTCTGTAGAAGGGCATTTCATTAGTGTAAAATGTGACTTTGACTTGGATTTTCACAGTTCTGTGGAAGATTTCTTAGCAGCAACATTTCGTATTGCAGCTCCCTGAGTCTGAATAGGCTGCTAACGCACAGCTGCCTCAAGCATGCAAAGCTCACGCCAGCCGGCCGCGCCGGCCGGATAAAAGCTACTTAATGCTATATAGCGGTAGGCCAACTTTGTGTGTGTGTTTGTGTGTAGATCAACAAAAAGGGCGCACGACGAACTGGCTTGCAATTTGAACTGTAGAAAGTTGATAAATGCGTGCAAAATGGGGAGAAAAATTGCGCTATTCTGAAAATTATTGGTTGCCCGATTCGGGCCACCAAAACTTAATATTTTTTCAATAATGGTTGCCCGAGGTGAATTTCTGGTGGCCCCGGGCCACCGCTAATGTCGAGCCTTGCCTACTACTAGGAATAGTAGTATGGTAAGACTACCACATATCGACCACCTCTTTTGAAACCGACCACCTTGCGCGCGTTAAAATTATTGCGTATTACAAACGATACGCGCGGGAGAGTAGGCGCAGTGTCCATAGAAACGGTATGAATCGATTTTACGAGAAAAAAAAGAAGCAACAAAAAGTAAAAAATTAGTAGAATTAATCAAAATTGTATTGACCAAACCCAAACCCCGCTGAAAAACCAAGAAATCCGATAGGAAACGGCTTTAGAACAAATACCCGTCGTCAATCGTCGAATCATGTGCCGGAGCATGCAGTGGAAGTAGTGAGACGATCATTTAGCATGTTGACATCATAGAACTGATTTGGAAGAGTAAAAATATTTCGCCACCGGGACAAGAATCGGCCGTAAACTTAGTGTATCGTGGGTGGTCGGTTTCAAAAGACGGGTGCAAATGAGCAAGTGTAAAATCGTCGTATTCGTTGTTCGTCGATATATATGCGGATTGAATCGGAGTCGCCGAGCGAAACATGGGAATCTGATCTGCTCAATTTTCTGCACAAATGAGACGAAAACTGGGTAAAATTGATGAATATTTTCGCAGATACGATGCTTAGAAGATTAGGTGGTCGATAAGGGGTACTTCCAACCATACTAGTACCGGTACCGTAGTACCGGTACTAGTAGAATAAATTGTAACGTTACGGTCGTTAGATAGCCTAGGCTATGCTGTTTCGTTTTTTTTTTTTTAAGTTCCGGGCCATGTAGTCCTAGCTCTAGGCGCAGCTAGTGCTGCTTTCAGCTAGATCTAATTGACTGCGGTTGTTCAACAGAAAGAAGAAGGGCAAGAAATGGGCCACAAAATGGTGGAAAATAATTTCGCCTGGCCCGCTGGACGGAGATTAGCGGGCGAAGCAGCGCCCGCGCCCGGAGTGTTTCGGCTGAGGAGAGGAGGTCTGACCGCTTTCGAGCATTCGGGTAGCTGAATACTATATTTTATTTTACTTCTTCTGTCCTTCTGATAATAAAAACTTATCTTCATCTTTAGTTTGTATTCTTCGACCCCATTATATAATGGATATGGCTCCCCTGTCGAAATCCCTATAGAACTACTGTTCTATACTTACCAAAACAGGATAAAGCTATAGGTCCTAGTCTAGTATAGACTAACTTAGTCTCACTCTGACTCTGTCTTGGACTTGGTGGTCGCGTCGCCGCCGCAGAAATTGATTGTATTGCTATTGGTATATAATACCGGTAGTATCCGCGCGAATGCAGCAGAACCATAGACGCCTATGTCAAGTGAGCCAACAATAAGCCAGCCAACAGCAAGCCAGCCAACAGTTCCAGCCAACAATATCGCGATATAAGATAGATCAGATACAGGATTTTGCGCACGAAGAGAAGCGTGCATTCTTGTACAAATCAAACAAACGGGGTCAGGGCACTGAACTAGAAATATTTATAGTTCAGTGGGTCAGGGCTACACGGGCCTAATCACTAGTGGCAGGCCATAGATATTCATTCGAGCCAACCCATTGCTATTTTTTTTTATTTTGATATGGCTGATTGACAAAGTGTATGCATATGATTTTCCATCTAACACTGATTCTATTTTTGGTAATTACTGAACTTCCTTTTCCCAAATTGGGAAGAAATATCACAAATTTTTGACTATATTTTGACTGGCGGAAGGATTAGGGCTATTTTGCTGTTTGAGGTGATGAATCTGCTCCCCCCGACGATGTCTTCAAACACGCCAATTTATTTTTTAAATGAGCCGGTCGAGGGACCCTTTTCTGGTCAGATATGGATTGCCAGATATATATCCTATCCACTGGCAGTAAACATTCGACCCCCGAATTTCATCCTTATTTTTTATGAATTTTTTTGAGTGCCAATTTAACACACGATTCTATGGGGAATGAATTAGGCCTGTGAGACCTCAGTTGGGGTTTCCCTTCTTTCAATTTGTAAAGAAAAGCAACGGGCTAGTGCTTTAGTTTTAGTAGCCCACACCCCTATATACTCTATGTTTTTTCGTATATTGAGGTGTAAATTTCAACTAAAAGTCCTCTTTATAAAAAACAATTGGAAGATTGCTCCTGAAATATATTTTGGGTGTGTATAAGGGGGTTTCCCTTCTTTCAATTTGTAAAAAAAAAAACGGGCTAGTGCTTTAGTTTTAGTAGCCCACACCCCTATATACTCTATGTTTTTTCGTATATTGAGGTGTAAATTTCAACTAAAAGTCCTCTTTATAAAAAACAATTGGAAGATTGCTCCTGAAATATATTTTGGGTGTGTGTAGGGGAATTTCCCTTCTTTCAATTTGTAAAGAAAAGCAACGGGCTAGTGCTTTAGTTTTAGTAGCCCACACCCCTATATACTCTATGTTTTTTCGTATATTGAGGTGTAAATTTCAACTAAAAGTCCTCTTTATAAAAAACAATTGGAAGATTGCTCCTGAAATATATTTTGGGTGTGTGTAGGGGGGTTTCCCTTCTTTCAATTTGTAAAGAAAAGCAACGGGCTAGTGCTTTAGTTTTAGTAGCCCACACCCCTATATACTCTATGTTTTTTTCGTATATTGAGGTGTAAATTTCAACTAAAAGTCCTCTTTATAAAAAACAATTGGAAGATTGCTCCTGAAATATATTTTGGGTGTGTATAAGGGGGTTTCCCTTCTTTCAATTTGTAAAAAAAAAAACGGGCTAGTGCTTTAGTTTTAGTAGCCCACACCCCTATATACTCTATGTTTTTTCGTATATTGAGGTGTAAATTTCAACTAAAAGTCCTCTTTATAAAAAACAATTGGAAGATTGCTCCTGAAATATATTTTGGGTGTGTGTAGGGGAATTTCCCTTCTTTCAATTTGTAAAGAAAAGCAACGGGCTAGTGCTTTAGTTTTAGTAGCCCACACCCCTATATACTCTATGTTTTTTCGTATATTGAGGTGTAAATTTCAACTAAAAGTCCTCTTTATAAAAAACAATTGGAAGATTGCTCCTGAAATATATTTTGGGTGTGTGTAGGGGGGTTTCCCTTCTTTCAATTTGTAAAGAAAAGCAACGGGCTAGTGCTTTAGTTTTAGTAGCCCACACCCCTATATACTCTATGTTTTTTTCGTATATTGAGGTGTAAATTTCAACTAAAAGTCCTCTTTATAAAAAACAATTGGAAGATTGCTCCTGAAATATATTTTGGGTGTGTATAAGGGGGTTTCCCTTCTTTCAATTTGTAAAAAAAAAAACGGGCTAGTGCTTTAGTTTTAGTAGCCCACACCCCTATATACTCTATGTTTTTTCGTATATTGAGGTGTAAATTTCAACTAAAAGTCCTCTTTATAAAAAACAATTGGAAGATTGCTCCTGAAATATATTTTGGGTGTGTGTAGGGGAATTTCCCTTCTTTCAATTTGTAAAGAAAAGCAACGGGCTAGTGCTTTAGTTTTAGTAGCCCACACCCCTATATACTCTATGTTTTTTCGTATATTGAGGTGTAAATTTCAACTAAAAGTCCTCTTTATAAAAAACAATTGGAAGATTGCTCCTGAAATATATTTTGGGTGTGTGTAGGGGGGTTTCCCTTCTTTCAATTTGTAAAGAAAAGCAACGGGCTAGTGCTTTAGTTTTAGTAGCCCACACCCCTATATACTCTATGTTTTTTTCGTATATTGAGGTGTAAATTTCAACTAAAAGTCCTCTTTATAAAAAACAATTGGAAGATTGCTCCTGAAATATATTTTGGGTGTGTATAAGGGGGTTTCCCTTCTTTCAATTTGTAAAAAAAAAAACGGGCTAGTGCTTTAGTTTTAGTAGCCCACACCCCTATATACTCTATGTTTTTTCGTATATTGAGGTGTAAATTTCAACTAAAAGTCCTCTTTATAAAAAACAATTGGAAGATTGCTCCTGAAATATATTTTGGGTGTGTGTAGGGGAATTTCCCTTCTTTCAATTTGTAAAGAAAAGCAACGGGCTAGTGCTTTAGTTTTAGTAGCCCACACCCCTATATACTCTATGTTTTTTTCGTATATTGAGGTGTAAATTTCAACTAAAAGTCCTCTTTATAAAAAACAATTGGAAGATTGCTCCTGAAATATATTTTGGGTGTGTATAAGGGGGTTTCCCTTCTTTCAATTTGTAAAAAAAAAAACGGGCTAGTGCTTTAGTTTTAGTAGCCCACACCCCTATATACTCTATGTTTTTTCGTATATTGAGGTGTAAATTTCAACTAAAAGTCCTCTTTATAAAAAACAATTGGAAGATTGCTCCTGAAATATATTTTGGGTGTGTGTAGGGGAATTTCCCTTCTTTCAATTTGTAAAGAAAAGCAACGGGCTAGTGCTTTAGTTTTAGTAGCCCACACCCCTATATACTCTATGTTTTTTCGTATATTGAGGTGTAAATTTCAACTAAAAGTCCTCTTTATAAAAAACAATTGGAAGATTGCTCCTGAAATATATTTTGGGTGTGTGTAGGGGGGTTTCCCTTCTTTCAATTTGTAAAGAAAAGCAACGGGCTAGTGCTTTAGTTTTAGTAGCCCACACCCCTATATACTCTATGTTTTTTTCGTATATTGAGGTGTAAATTTCAACTAAAAGTCCTCTTTATAAAAAACAATTGGAAGATTGCTCCTGAAATATATTTTGGGTGTGTATAAGGGGGTTTCCCTTCTTTCAATTTGTAAAAAAAAAAACGGGCTAGTGCTTTAGTTTTAGTAGCCCACACCCCTATATACTCTATGTTTTTTCGTATATTGAGGTGTAAATTTCAACTAAAAGTCCTCTTTATAAAAAACAATTGGAAGATTGCTCCTGAAATATATTTTGGGTGTGTGTAGGGGAATTTCCCTTCTTTCAATTTGTAAAGAAAAGCAACGGGCTAGTGCTTTAGTTTTAGTAGCCCACACCCCTATATACTCTATGTTTTTTCGTATATTGAGGTGTAAATTTCAACTAAAAGTCCTCTTTATAAAAAACAATTGGAAGATTGCTCCTGAAATATATTTTGGGTGTGTGTAGGGGGGTTTCCCTTCTTTCAATTTGTAAAGAAAAGCAACGGGTTAGTGCTTTAGTTTTAGTAGCCCACACCCCTATATACTCTATGTTTTTTTCGTATATTGAGGTGTAAATTTCAACTAAAAGTCCTCTTTATAAAAAACAATTGGAAGATTGCTCCTGAAATATATTTTGGGTGTGTATAAGGGGGTTTCCCTTCTTTCAATTTGTAAAAAAAAAAACGGGCTAGTGCTTTAGTTTTAGTAGCCCACACCCCTATATACTCTATGTTTTTTCGTATATTGAGGTGTAAATTTCAACTAAAAGTCCTCTTTATAAAAAACAATTGGAAGATTGCTCCTGAAATATATTTTGGGTGTGTGTAGGGGAATTTCCCTTCTTTCAATTTGTAAAGAAAAGCAACGGGCTAGTGCTTTAGTTTTAGTAGCCCACACCCCTATATACTCTATGTTTTTTCGTATATTGAGGTGTAAATTTCAACTAAAAGTCCTCTTTATAAAAAACAATTGGAAGATTGCTCCTGAAATATATTTTGGGTGTGTGTAGGGGGGTTTCCCTTCTTTCAATTTGTAAAGAAAAGCAACGGGCTAGTGCTTTAGTTTTAGTAGCCCACACCCCTATATACTCTATGTTTTTTTCGTATATTGAGGTGTAAATTTCAACTAAAAGTCCTCTTTATAAAAAACAATTGGAAGATTGCTCCTGAAATATATTTTGGGTGTGTATAAGGGGGTTTCCCTTCTTTCAATTTGTAAAAAAAAAAACGGGCTAGTGCTTTAGTTTTAGTAGCCCACACCCCTATATACTCTATGTTTTTTCGTATATTGAGGTGTAAATTTCAACTAAAAGTCCTCTTTATAAAAAACAATTGGAAGATTGCTCCTGAAATATATTTTGGGTGTGTGTAGGGGAATTTCCCTTCTTTCAATTTGTAAAGAAAAGCAACGGGCTAGTGCTTTAGTTTTAGTAGCCCACACCCCTATATACTCTATGTTTTTTCGTATATTGAGGTGTAAATTTCAACTAAAAGTCCTCTTTATAAAAAACAATTGGAAGATTGCTCCTGAAATATATTTTGGGTGTGTGTAGGGGGGTTTCCCTTCTTTCAATTTGTAAAGAAAAGCAACGGGCTAGTGCTTTAGTTTTAGTAGCCCACACCCCTATATACTCTATGTTTTTTTCGTATATTGAGGTGTAAATTTCAACTAAAAGTCCTCTTTATAAAAAACAATTGGAAGATTGCTCCTGAAATATATTTTGGGTGTGTATAAGGGGGTTTCCCTTCTTTCAATTTGTAAAAAAAAAAACGGGCTAGTGCTTTAGTTTTAGTAGCCCACACCCCTATATACTCTATGTTTTTTCGTATATTGAGGTGTAAATTTCAACTAAAAGTCCTCTTTATAAAAAACAATTGGAAGATTGCTCCTGAAATATATTTTGGGTGTGTGTAGGGGAATTTCCCTTCTTTCAATTTGTAAAGAAAAGCAACGGGCTAGTGCTTTAGTTTTAGTAGCCCACACCCCTATATACTCTATGTTTTTTCGTATATTGAGGTGTAAATTTCAACTAAAAGTCCTCTTTATAAAAAACAATTGGAAGATTGCTCCTGAAATATATTTTGGGTGTGTGTAGGGGGGTTTCCCTTCTTTCAATTTGTAAAGAAAAGCAACGGGCTAGTGCTTTAGTTTTAGTAGCCCACACCCCTATATACTCTATGTTTTTTTCGTATATTGAGGTGTAAATTTCAACTAAAAGTCCTCTTTATAAAAAACAATTGGAAGATTGCTCCTGAAATATATTTTGGGTGTGTATAAGGGGGTTTCCCTTCTTTCAATTTGTAAAAAAAAAAACGGGCTAGTGCTTTAGTTTTAGTAGCCCACACCCCTATATACTCTATGTTTTTTCGTATATTGAGGTGTAAATTTCAACTAAAAGTCCTCTTTATAAAAAACAATTGGAAGATTGCTCCTGAAATATATTTTGGGTGTGTGTAGGGGAATTTCCCTTCTTTCAATTTGTAAAGAAAAGCAACGGGCTAGTGCTTTAGTTTTAGTAGCCCACACCCCTATATACTCTATGTTTTTTCGTATATTGAGGTGTAAATTTCAACTAAAAGTCCTCTTTATAAAAAACAATTGGAAGATTGCTCCTGAAATATATTTTGGGTGTGTGTAGGGGGGTTTCCCTTCTTTCAATTTGTAAAGAAAAGCAACGGGCTAGTGCTTTAGTTTTAGTAGCCCACACCCCTATATACTCTATGTTTTTTTCGTATATTGAGGTGTAAATTTCAACTAAAAGTCCTCTTTATAAAAAACAATTGGAAGATTGCTCCTGAAATATATTTTGGGTGTGTATAAGGGGGTTTCCCTTCTTTCAATTTGTAAAAAAAAAAACGGGCTAGTGCTTTAGTTTTAGTAGCCCACACCCCTATATACTCTATGTTTTTTCGTATATTGAGGTGTAAATTTCAACTAAAAGTCCTCTTTATAAAAAACAATTGGAAGATTGCTCCTGAAATATATTTTGGGTGTGTGTAGGGGAATTTCCCTTCTTTCAATTTGTAAAGAAAAGCAACGGGCTAGTGCTTTAGTTTTAGTAGCCCACACCCCTATATACTCTATGTTTTTTCGTATATTGAGGTGTAAATTTCAACTAAAAGTCCTCTTTATAAAAAACAATTGGAAGATTGCTCCTGAAATATATTTTGGGTGTGTGTAGGGGGGTTTCCCTTCTTTCAATTTGTAAAGAAAAGCAACGGGCTAGTGCTTTAGTTTTAGTAGCCCACACCCCTATATACTCTATGTTTTTTTCGTATATTGAGGTGTAAATTTCAACTAAAAGTCCTCTTTATAAAAAACAATTGGAAGATTGCTCCTGAAATATATTTTGGGTGTGTATAAGGGGGTTTCCCTTCTTTCAATTTGTAAAAAAAAAAACGGGCTAGTGCTTTAGTTTTAGTAGCCCACACCCCTATATACTCTATGTTTTTTCGTATATTGAGGTGTAAATTTCAACTAAAAGTCCTCTTTATAAAAAACAATTGGAAGATTGCTCCTGAAATATATTTTGGGTGTGTGTAGGGGAATTTCCCTTCTTTCAATTTGTAAAGAAAAGCAACGGGCTAGTGCTTTAGTTTTAGTAGCCCACACCCCTATATACTCTATGTTTTTTCGTATATTGAGGTGTAAATTTCAACTAAAAGTCCTCTTTATAAAAAACAATTGGAAGATTGCTCCTGAAATATATTTTGGGTGTGTGTAGGGGGGTTTCCCTTCTTTCAATTTGTAAAGAAAAGCAACGGGCTAGTGCTTTAGTTTTAGTAGCCCACACCCCTATATACTCTATGTTTTTTTCGTATATTGAGGTGTAAATTTCAACTAAAAGTCCTCTTTATAAAAAACAATTGGAAGATTGCTCCTGAAATATATTTTGGGTGTGTATAAGGGGGTTTCCCTTCTTTCAATTTGTAAAAAAAAAAACGGGCTAGTGCTTTAGTTTTAGTAGCCCACACCCCTATATACTCTATGTTTTTTCGTATATTGAGGTGTAAATTTCAACTAAAAGTCCTCTTTATAAAAAACAATTGGAAGATTGCTCCTGAAATATATTTTGGGTGTGTGTAGGGGAATTTCCCTTCTTTCAATTTGTAAAGAAAAGCAACGGGCTAGTGCTTTAGTTTTAGTAGCCCACACCCCTATATACTCTATGTTTTTTCGTATATTGAGGTGTAAATTTCAACTAAAAGTCCTCTTTATAAAAAACAATTGGAAGATTGCTCCTGAAATATATTTTGGGTGTGTGTAGGGGGGTTTCCCTTCTTTCAATTTGTAAAGAAAAGCAACGGGCTAGTGCTTTAGTTTTAGTAGCCCACACCCCTATATACTCTATGTTTTTTTCGTATATTGAGGTGTAAATTTCAACTAAAAGTCCTCTTTATAAAAAACAATTGGAAGATTGCTCCTGAAATATATTTTGGGTGTGTATAAGGGGGTTTCCCTTCTTTCAATTTGTAAAAAAAAAAACGGGCTAGTGCTTTAGTTTTAGTAGCCCACACCCCTATATACTCTATGTTTTTTCGTATATTGAGGTGTAAATTTCAACTAAAAGTCCTCTTTATAAAAAACAATTGGAAGATTGCTCCTGAAATATATTTTGGGTGTGTGTAGGGGAATTTCCCTTCTTTCAATTTGTAAAGAAAAGCAACGGGCTAGTGCTTTAGTTTTAGTAGCCCACACCCCTATATACTCTATGTTTTTTCGTATATTGAGGTGTAAATTTCAACTAAAAGTCCTCTTTATAAAAAACAATTGGAAGATTGCTCCTGAAATATATTTTGGGTGTGTGTAGGGGGGTTTCCCTTCTTTCAATTTGTAAAGAAAAGCAACGGGCTAGTGCTTTAGTTTTAGTAGCCCACACCCCTATATACTCTATGTTTTTTTCGTATATTGAGGTGTAAATTTCAACTAAAAGTCCTCTTTATAAAAAACAATTGGAAGATTGCTCCTGAAATATATTTTGGGTGTGTATAAGGGGGTTTCCCTTCTTTCAATTTGTAAAAAAAAAAACGGGCTAGTGCTTTAGTTTTAGTAGCCCACACCCCTATATACTCTATGTTTTTTCGTATATTGAGGTGTAAATTTCAACTAAAAGTCCTCTTTATAAAAAACAATTGGAAGATTGCTCCTGAAATATATTTTGGGTGTGTGTAGGGGAATTTCCCTTCTTTCAATTTGTAAAGAAAAGCAACGGGCTAGTGCTTTAGTTTTAGTAGCCCACACCCCTATATACTCTATGTTTTTTCGTATATTGAGGTGTAAATTTCAACTAAAAGTCCTCTTTATAAAAAACAATTGGAAGATTGCTCCTGAAATATATTTTGGGTGTGTGTAGGGGGGTTTCCCTTCTTTCAATTTGTAAAGAAAAGCAACGGGCTAGTGCTTTAGTTTTAGTAGCCCACACCCCTATATACTCTATGTTTTTTTCGTATATTGAGGTGTAAATTTCAACTAAAAGTCCTCTTTATAAAAAACAATTGGAAGATTGCTCCTGAAATATATTTTGGGTGTGTATAAGGGGGTTTCCCTTCTTTCAATTTGTAAAAAAAAAAACGGGCTAGTGCTTTAGTTTTAGTAGCCCACACCCCTATATACTCTATGTTTTTTCGTATATTGAGGTGTAAATTTCAACTAAAAGTCCTCTTTATAAAAAACAATTGGAAGATTGCTCCTGAAATATATTTTGGGTGTGTGTAGGGGAATTTCCCTTCTTTCAATTTGTAAAGAAAAGCAACGGGCTAGTGCTTTAGTTTTAGTAGCCCACACCCCTATATACTCTATGTTTTTTCGTATATTGAGGTGTAAATTTCAACTAAAAGTCCTCTTTATAAAAAACAATTGGAAGATTGCTCCTGAAATATATTTTGGGTGTGTGTAGGGGGGTTTCCCTTCTTTCAATTTGTAAAGAAAAGCAACGGGCTAGTGCTTTAGTTTTAGTAGCCCACACCCCTATATACTCTATGTTTTTTTCGTATATTGAGGTGTAAATTTCAACTAAAAGTCCTCTTTATAAAAAACAATTGGAAGATTGCTCCTGAAATATATTTTGGGTGTGTATAAGGGGGTTTCCCTTCTTTCAATTTGTAAAAAAAAAAACGGGCTAGTGCTTTAGTTTTAGTAGCCCACACCCCTATATACTCTATGTTTTTTCGTATATTGAGGTGTAAATTTCAACTAAAAGTCCTCTTTATAAAAAACAATTGGAAGATTGCTCCTGAAATATATTTTGGGTGTGTGTAGGGGAATTTCCCTTCTTTCAATTTGTAAAGAAAAGCAACGGGCTAGTGCTTTAGTTTTAGTAGCCCACACCCCTATATACTCTATGTTTTTTCGTATATTGAGGTGTAAATTTCAACTAAAAGTCCTCTTTATAAAAAACAATTGGAAGATTGCTCCTGAAATATATTTTGGGTGTGTGTAGGGGGGTTTCCCTTCTTTCAATTTGTAAAGAAAAGCAACGGGCTAGTGCTTTAGTTTTAGTAGCCCACACCCCTATATACTCTATGTTTTTTTCGTATATTGAGGTGTAAATTTCAACTAAAAGTCCTCTTTATAAAAAACAATTGGAAGATTGCTCCTGAAATATATTTTGGGTGTGTATAAGGGGGTTTCCCTTCTTTCAATTTGTAAAAAAAAAAACGGGCTAGTGCTTTAGTTTTAGTAGCCCACACCCCTATATACTCTATGTTTTTTCGTATATTGAGGTGTAAATTTCAACTAAAAGTCCTCTTTATAAAAAACAATTGGAAGATTGCTCCTGAAATATATTTTGGGTGTGTGTAGGGGAATTTCCCTTCTTTCAATTTGTAAAGAAAAGCAACGGGCTAGTGCTTTAGTTTTAGTAGCCCACACCCCTATATACTCTATGTTTTTTCGTATATTGAGGTGTAAATTTCAACTAAAAGTCCTCTTTATAAAAAACAATTGGAAGATTGCTCCTGAAATATATTTTGGGTGTGTATAAGGGGGTTTCCCTTCTTTCAATTTGTAAAAAAAAAAACGGGCTAGTGCTTTAGTTTTAGTAGCCCACACCCCTATATACTCTATGTTTTTTCGTATATTGAGGTGTAAATTTCAACTAAAAGTCCTCTTTATAAAAAACAATTGGAAGATTGCTCCTGAAATATATTTTGGGTGTGTGTAGGGGAATTTCCCTTCTTTCAATTTGTAAAGAAAAGCAACGGGCTAGTGCTTTAGTTTTAGTAGCCCACACCCCTATATACTCTATGTTTTTTCGTATATTGAGGTGTAAATTTCAACTAAAAGTCCTCTTTATAAAAAACAATTGGAAGATTGCTCCTGAAATATATTTTGGGTGTGTGTAGGGGGGTTTCCCTTCTTTCAATTTGTAAAGAAAAGCAACGGGCTAGTGCTTTAGTTTTAGTAGCCCACACCCCTATATACTCTATGTTTTTTTCGTATATTGAGGTGTAAATTTCAACTAAAAGTCCTCTTTATAAAAAACAATTGGAAGATTGCTCCTGAAATATATTTTGGGTGTGTATAAGGGGGTTTCCCTTCTTTCAATTTGTAAAAAAAAAAACGGGCTAGTGCTTTAGTTTTAGTAGCCCACACCCCTATATACTCTATGTTTTTTCGTATATTGAGGTGTAAATTTCAACTAAAAGTCCTCTTTATAAAAAACAATTGGAAGATTGCTCCTGAAATATATTTTGGGTGTGTGTAGGGGAATTTCCCTTCTTTCAATTTGTAAAGAAAAGCAACGGGCTAGTGCTTTAGTTTTAGTAGCCCACACCCCTATATACTCTATGTTTTTTCGTATATTGAGGTGTAAATTTCAACTAAAAGTCCTCTTTATAAAAAACAATTGGAAGATTGCTCCTGAAATATATTTTGGGTGTGTGTAGGGGGGTTTCCCTTCTTTCAATTTGTAAAGAAAAGCAACGGGCTAGTGCTTTAGTTTTAGTAGCCCACACCCCTATATACTCTATGTTTTTTCGTATATTGAGGTGTAAATTTCAACTAAAAGTCCTCTTTATAAAAAACAATTGGAAGATTGCTCCTGAAATATATTTTGGGTGTGTGTAGGGGGGTTTCCCTTCTTTCAATTTGTAAAGAAAAGCAACGGGCTAGTGCTTTAGTTTTAGTAGCCCACACCCCTATATACTCTATGTTTTTTTCGTATATTGAGGTGTAAATTTCAACTAAAAGTCCTCTTTATAAAAAACAATTGGAAGATTGCTCCTGAAATATATTTTGGGTGTGTATAAGGGGGTTTCCCTTCTTTCAATTTGTAAAAAAAAAACGGGCTAGTGCTTTAGTTTTAGTAGCCCACACCCCTATATACTCTATGTTTTTTCGTATATTGAGGTGTAAATTTCAACTAAAAGTCCTCTTTATAAAAAACAATTGGAAGATTGCTCCTGAAATATATTTTGGGTGTGTGTAGGGGAATTTCCCTTCTTTCAATTTGTAAAGAAAAGCAACGGGCTAGTGCTTTAGTTTTAGTAGCCCACACCCCTATATACTCTATGTTTTTTTCGTATATTGAGGTGTAAATTTCAACTAAAAGTCCTCTTTATAAAAAACAATTGGAAGATTGCTCCTGAAATATATTTTGGGTGTGTATAAGGGGGTTTCCCTTCTTTCAATTTGTAAAAAAAAAAACGGGCTAGTGCTTTAGTTTTAGTAGCCCACACCCCTATATACTCTATGTTTTTTCGTATATTGAGGTGTAAATTTCAACTAAAAGTCCTCTTTATAAAAAACAATTGGAAGATTGCTCCTGAAATATATTTTGGGTGTGTGTAGGGGAATTTCCCTTCTTTCAATTTGTAAAGAAAAGCAACGGGCTAGTGCTTTAGTTTTAGTAGCCCACACCCCTATATACTCTATGTTTTTTCGTATATTGAGGTGTAAATTTCAACTAAAAGTCCTCTTTATAAAAAACAATTGGAAGATTGCTCCTGAAATATATTTTGGGTGTGTGTAGGGGGGTTTCCCTTCTTTCAATTTGTAAAGAAAAGCAACGGGCTAGTGCTTTAGTTTTAGTAGCCCACACCCCTATATACTCTATGTTTTTTTCGTATATTGAGGTGTAAATTTCAACTAAAAGTCCTCTTTATAAAAAACAATTGGAAGATTGCTCCTGAAATATATTTTGGGTGTGTATAAGGGGCTTTCCCTTCTTTCAATTTGTAAAAAAAAAAACGGGCTAGTGCTTTAGTTTTAGTAGCCCACACCCCTATATACTCTATGTTTTTTCGTATATTGAGGTGTAAATTTCAACTAAAAGTCCTCTTTATAAAAAACAATTGGAAGATTGCTCCTGAAATATATTTTGGGTGTGTGTAGGGGAATTTCCCTTCTTTCAATTTGTAAAGAAAAGCAACGGGCTAGTGCTTTAGTTTTAGTAGCCCACACCCCTATATACTCTATGTTTTTTCGTATATTGAGGTGTAAATTTCAACTAAAAGTCCTCTTTATAAAAAACAATTGGAAGATTGCTCCTGAAATATATTTTGGGTGTGTGTAGGGGGGTTTCCCTTCTTTCAATTTGTAAAGAAAAGCAACGGGCTAGTGCTTTAGTTTTAGTAGCCCACACCCCTATATACTCTATGTTTTTTTCGTATATTGAGGTGTAAATTTCAACTAAAAGTCCTCTTTATAAAAAACAATTGGAAGATTGCTCCTGAAATATATTTTGGGTGTGTATAAGGGGGTTTCCCTTCTTTCAATTTGTAAAAAAAAAAACGGGCTAGTGCTTTAGTTTTAGTAGCCCACACCCCTATATACTCTATGTTTTTTCGTATATTGAGGTGTAAATTTCAACTAAAAGTCCTCTTTATAAAAAACAATTGGAAGATTGCTCCTGAAATATATTTTGGGTGTGTGTAGGGGAATTTCCCTTCTTTCAATTTGTAAAGAAAAGCAACGGGCTAGTGCTTTAGTTTTAGTAGCCCACACCCCTATATACTCTATGTTTTTTCGTATATTGAGGTGTAAATTTCAACTAAAAGTCCTCTTTATAAAAAACAATTGGAAGATTGCTCCTGAAATATATTTTGGGTGTGTGTAGGGGGGTTTCCCTTCTTTCAATTTGTAAAGAAAAGCAACGGGCTAGTGCTTTAGTTTTAGTAGCCCACACCCCTATATACTCTATGTTTTTTTCGTATATTGAGGTGTAAATTTCAACTAAAAGTCCTCTTTATAAAAAACAATTGGAAGATTGCTCCTGAAATATATTTTGGGTGTGTATAAGGGGGTTTCCCTTCTTTCAATTTGTAAAAAAAAAAACGGGCTAGTGCTTTAGTTTTAGTAGCCCACACCCCTATATACTCTATGTTTTTTCGTATATTGAGGTGTAAATTTCAACTAAAAGTCCTCTTTATAAAAAACAATTGGAAGATTGCTCCTGAAATATATTTTGGGTGTGTGTAGGGGAATTTCCCTTCTTTCAATTTGTAAAGAAAAGCAACGGGCTAGTGCTTTAGTTTTAGTAGCCCACACCCCTATATACTCTATGTTTTTTCGTATATTGAGGTGTAAATTTCAACTAAAAGTCCTCTTTATAAAAAACAATTGGAAGATTGCTCCTGAAATATATTTTGGGTGTGTGTAGGGGGGTTTCCCTTCTTTCAATTTGTAAAGAAAAGCAACGGGCTAGTGCTTTAGTTTTAGTAGCCCACACCCCTATATACTCTATGTTTTTTTCGTATATTGAGGTGTAAATTTCAACTAAAAGTCCTCTTTATAAAAAACAATTGGAAGATTGCTCCTGAAATATATTTTGGGTGTGTATAAGGGGGTTTCCCTTCTTTCAATTTGTAAAAAAAAAAACGGGCTAGTGCTTTAGTTTTAGTAGCCCACACCCCTATATACTCTATGTTTTTTCGTATATTGAGGTGTAAATTTCAACTAAAAGTCCTCTTTATAAAAAACAATTGGAAGATTGCTCCTGAAATATATTTTGGGTGTGTGTAGGGGAATTTCCCTTCTTTCAATTTGTAAAGAAAAGCAACGGGCTAGTGCTTTAGTTTTAGTAGCCCACACCCCTATATACTCTATGTTTTTTCGTATATTGAGGTGTAAATTTCAACTAAAAGTCCTCTTTATAAAAAACAATTGGAAGATTGCTCCTGAAATATATTTTGGGTGTGTGTAGGGGGGTTTCCCTTCTTTCAATTTGTAAAGAAAAGCAACGGGCTAGTGCTTTAGTTTTAGTAGCCCACACCCCTATATACTCTATGTTTTTTTCGTATATTGAGGTGTAAATTTCAACTAAAAGTCCTCTTTATAAAAAACAATTGGAAGATTGCTCCTGAAATATATTTTGGGTGTGTATAAGGGGGTTTCCCTTCTTTCAATTTGTAAAAAAAAAACGGGCTAGTGCTTTAGTTTTAGTAGCCCACACCCCTATATACTCTATGTTTTTTCGTATATTGAGGTGTAAATTTCAACTAAAAGTCCTCTTTATAAAAAACAATTGGAAGATTGCTCCTGAAATATATTTTGGGTGTGTGTAGGGGAATTTCCCTTCTTTCAATTTGTAAAGAAAAGCAACGGGCTAGTGCTTTAGTTTTAGTAGCCCACACCCCTATATACTCTATGTTTTTTTCGTATATTGAGGTGTAAATTTCAACTAAAAGTCCTCTTTATAAAAAACAATTGGAAGATTGCTCCTGAAATATATTTTGGGTGTGTATAAGGGGGTTTCCCTTCTTTCAATTTGTAAAAAAAAAAACGGGCTAGTGCTTTAGTTTTAGTAGCCCACACCCCTATATACTCTATGTTTTTTCGTATATTGAGGTGTAAATTTCAACTAAAAGTCCTCTTTATAAAAAACAATTGGAAGATTGCTCCTGAAATATATTTTGGGTGTGTGTAGGGGAATTTCCCTTCTTTCAATTTGTAAAGAAAAGCAACGGGCTAGTGCTTTAGTTTTAGTAGCCCACACCCCTATATACTCTATGTTTTTTCGTATATTGAGGTGTAAATTTCAACTAAAAGTCCTCTTTATAAAAAACAATTGGAAGATTGCTCCTGAAATATATTTTGGGTGTGTGTAGGGGGGTTTCCCTTCTTTCAATTTGTAAAGAAAAGCAACGGGCTAGTGCTTTAGTTTTAGTAGCCCACACCCCTATATACTCTATGTTTTTTTCGTATATTGAGGTGTAAATTTCAACTAAAAGTCCTCTTTATAAAAAACAATTGGAAGATTGCTCCTGAAATATATTTTGGGTGTGTATAAGGGGCTTTCCCTTCTTTCAATTTGTAAAAAAAAAAACGGGCTAGTGCTTTAGTTTTAGTAGCCCACACCCCTATATACTCTATGTTTTTTCGTATATTGAGGTGTAAATTTCAACTAAAAGTCCTCTTTATAAAAAACAATTGGAAGATTGCTCCTGAAATATAGTTTGGGTGTGTGTAGGGGAATTTCCCTTCTTTCAATTTGTAAAGAAAAGCAACGGGCTAGTGCTTTAGTTTTAGTAGCCCACACCCCTATATACTCTATGTTTTTTCGTATATTGAGGTGTAAATTTCAACTAAAAGTCCTCTTTATAAAAAACAATTGGAAGATTGCTCCTGAAATATATTTTGGGTGTGTGTAGGGGGGTTTCCCTTCTTTCAATTTGTAAAGAAAAGCAACGGGCTAGTGCTTTAGTTTTAGTAGCCCACACCCCTATATACTCTATGTTTTTTTCGTATATTGAGGTGTAAATTTCAACTAAAAGTCCTCTTTATAAAAAACAATTGGAAGATTGCTCCTGAAATATATTTTGGGTGTGTATAAGGGGGTTTCCCTTCTTTCAATTTGTAAAAAAAAAAACGGGCTAGTGCTTTAGTTTTAGTAGCCCACACCCCTATATACTCTATGTTTTTTCGTATATTGAGGTGTAAATTTCAACTAAAAGTCCTCTTTATAAAAAACAATTGGAAGATTGCTCCTGAAATATATTTTGGGTGTGTGTAGGGGAATTTCCCTTCTTTCAATTTGTAAAGAAAAGCAACGGGCTAGTGCTTTAGTTTTAGTAGCCCACACCCCTATATACTCTATGTTTTTTCGTATATTGAGGTGTAAATTTCAACTAAAAGTCCTCTTTATAAAAAACAATTGGAAGATTGCTCCTGAAATATATTTTGGGTGTGTGTAGGGGGGTTTCCCTTCTTTCAATTTGTAAAGAAAAGCAACGGGCTAGTGCTTTAGTTTTAGTAGCCCACACCCCTATATACTCTATGTTTTTTTCGTATATTGAGGTGTAAATTTCAACTAAAAGTCCTCTTTATAAAAAACAATTGGAAGATTGCTCCTGAAATATATTTTGGGTGTGTATAAGGGGGTTTCCCTTCTTTCAATTTGTAAAAAAAAAAACGGGCTAGTGCTTTAGTTTTAGTAGCCCACACCCCTATATACTCTATGTTTTTTCGTATATTGAGGTGTAAATTTCAACTAAAAGTCCTCTTTATAAAAAACAATTGGAAGATTGCTCCTGAAATATATTTTGGGTGTGTGTAGGGGAATTTCCCTTCTTTCAATTTGTAAAGAAAAGCAACGGGCTAGTGCTTTAGTTTTAGTAGCCCACACCCCTATATACTCTATGTTTTTTCGTATATTGAGGTGTAAATTTCAACTAAAAGTCCTCTTTATAAAAAACAATTGGAAGATTGCTCCTGAAATATATTTTGGGTGTGTGTAGGGGGGTTTCCCTTCTTTCAATTTGTAAAGAAAAGCAACGGGCTAGTGCTTTAGTTTTAGTAGCCCACACCCCTATATACTCTATGTTTTTTTCGTATATTGAGGTGTAAATTTCAACTAAAAGTCCTCTTTATAAAAAACAATTGGAAGATTGCTCCTGAAATATATTTTGGGTGTGTATAAGGGGGTTTCCCTTCTTTCAATTTGTAAAAAAAAAAACGGGCTAGTGCTTTAGTTTTAGTAGCCCACACCCCTATATACTCTATGTTTTTTCGTATATTGAGGTGTAAATTTCAACTAAAAGTCCTCTTTATAAAAAACAATTGGAAGATTGCTCCTGAAATATATTTTGGGTGTGTGTAGGGGAATTTCCCTTCTTTCAATTTGTAAAGAAAAGCAACGGGCTAGTGCTTTAGTTTTAGTAGCCCACACCCCTATATACTCTATGTTTTTTTCGTATATTGAGGTGTAAATTTCAACTAAAAGTCCTCTTTATAAAAAACAATTGGAAGATTGCTCCTGAAATATATTTTGGTTGTGTATAAGGGGGTTTCCCTTCTTTCAATTTGTAAAAAAAAAAACGGGCTAGTGCTTTAGTTTTAGTAGCCCACACCCCTATATACTCTATGTTTTTTCGTATATTGAGGTGTAAATTTCAACTAAAAGTCCTCTTTATAAAAAACAATTGGAAGATTGCTCCTGAAATATATTTTGGGTGTGTGTAGGGGAATTTCCCTTCTTTCAATTTGTAAAGAAAAGCAACGGGCTAGTGCTTTAGTTTTAGTAGCCCACACCCCTATATACTCTATGTTTTTTCGTATATTGAGGTGTAAATTTCAACTAAAAGTCCTCTTTATAAAAAACAATTGTAAGATTGCTCCTGAAATATATTTTGGGTGTGTGTAGGGGGGTTTCCCTTCTTTCAATTTGTAAAGAAAAGCAACGGGCTAGTGCTTTAGTTTTAGTAGCCCACACCCCTATATACTCTATGTTTTTTTCGTATATTGAGGTGTAAATTTCAACTAAAAGTCCTCTTTATAAAAAACAATTGGAAGATTGCTCCTGAAATATATTTTGGGTGTGTATAAGGGGGTTTCCCTTCTTTCAATTTGTAAAAAAAAAAACGGGCTAGTGCTTTAGTTTTAGTAGCCCACACCCCTATATACTCTATGTTTTTTCGTATATTGAGGTGTAAATTTCAACTAAAAGTCCTCTTTATAAAAAACAATTGGAAGATTGCTCCTGAAATATATTTTGGGTGTGTGTAGGGGAATTTCCCTTCTTTCAATTTGTAAAGAAAAGCAACGGGCTAGTGCTTTAGTTTTAGTAGCCCACACCCCTATATACTCTATGTTTTTTCGTATATTGAGGTGTAAATTTCAACTAAAAGTCCTCTTTATAAAAAACAATTGGAAGATTGCTCCTGAAATATATTTTGGGTGTGTGTAGGGGAATTTCCCTTCTTTCAATTTGTAAAGAAAAGCAACGGGCTAGTGCTTTAGTTTTAGTAGCCCACACCCCTATATACTCTATGTTTTTTCGTATATTGAGGTGTAAATTTCAACTAAAAGTCCTCTTTATAAAAAACAATTGGAAGATTGCTCCTGAAATATATTTTGGGTGTGTGTAGGGGGGTTTCCCTTCTTTCAATTTGTAAAGAAAAGCAACGGGCTAGTGCTTTAGTTTTAGTAGCCCACACCCCTATATACTCTATGTTTTTTTCGTATATTGAGGTGTAAATTTCAACTAAAAGTCCTCTTTATAAAAAACAATTGGAAGATTGCTCCTGAAATATATTTTGGGTGTGTATAAGGGGGTTTCCCTTCTTTCAATTTGTAAAAAAAAAAACGGGCTAGTGCTTTAGTTTTAGTAGCCCACACCCCTATATACTCTATGTTTTTTCGTATATTGAGGTGTAAATTTCAACTAAAAGTCCTCTTTATAAAAAACAATTGGAAGATTGCTCCTGAAATATATTTTGGGTGTGTGTAGGGGAATTTCCCTTCTTTCAATTTGTAAAGAAAAGCAACGGGCTAGTGCTTTAGTTTTAGTAGCCCACACCCCTATATACTCTATGTTTTTTCGTATATTGAGGTGTAAATTTCAACTAAAAGTCCTCTTTATAAAAAACAATTGGAAGATTGCTCCTGAAATATATTTTGGGTGTGTGTAGGGGGGTTTCCCTTCTTTCAATTTGTAAAGAAAAGCAACGGGCTAGTGCTTTAGTTTTAGTAGCCCACACCCCTATATACTCTATGTTTTTTTCGTATATTGAGGTGTAAATTTCAACTAAAAGTCCTCTTTATAAAAAACAATTGGAAGATTGCTCCTGAAATATATTTTGGGTGTGTATAAGGGGGATTCCCTTCTTTCAATTTGTAAAAAAAAAAACGGGCTAGTGCTTTAGTTTTAGTAGCCCACACCCCTATATACTCTATGTTTTTTCGTATATTGAGGTGTAAATTTCAACTAAAAGTCCTCTTTATAAAAAACAATTGGAAGATTGCTCCTGAAATATATTTTGGGTGTGTGTAGGGGAATTTCCCTTCTTTCAATTTGTAAAGAAAAGCAACGGGCTAGTGCTTTAGTTTTAGTAGCCCACACCCCTATATACTCTATGTTTTTTCGTATATTGAGGTGTAAATTTCAACTAAAAGTCCTCTTTATAAAAAACAATTGGAAGATTGCTCCTGAAATATATTTTGGGTGTGTGTAGGGGAATTTCCCTTCTTTCAATTTGTAAAGAAAAGCAACGGGCTAGTGCTTTAGTTTTAGTAGCCCACACCCCTATATACTCTATGTTTTTTCGTATATTGAGGTGTAAATTTCAACTAAAAGTCCTCTTTATAAAAAACAATTGGAAGATTGCTCCTGAAATATATTTTGGGTGTGTGTAGGGGGGTTTCCCTTCTTTCAATTTGTAAAGAAAAGCAACGGGCTAGTGCTTTAGTTTTAGTAGCCCACACCCCTATATACTCTATGTTTTTTTCGTATATTGAGGTGTAAATTTCAACTAAAAGTCCTCTTTATAAAAAACAATTGGAAGATTGCTCCTGAAATATATTTTGGGTGTGTATAAGGGGGTTTCCCTTCTTTCAATTTGTAAAAAAAAAAACGGGCTAGTGCTTTAGTTTTAGTAGCCCACACCCCTATATACTCTATGTTTTTTCGTATATTGAGGTGTAAATTTCAACTAAAAGTCCTCTTTATAAAAAACAATTGGAAGATTGCTCCTGAAATATATTTTGGGTGTGTGTAGGGGAATTTCCCTTCTTTCAATTTGTAAAGAAAAGCAACGGGCTAGTGCTTTAGTTTTAGTAGCCCACACCCCTATATACTCTATGTTTTTTTCGTATATTGAGGTGTAAATTTCAACTAAAAGTCCTCTTTATAAAAAACAATTGGAAGATTGCTCCTGAAATATATTTTGGGTGTGTATAAGGGGGTTTCCCTTCTTTCAATTTGTAAAAAAAAAAACGGGCTAGTGCTTTAGTTTTAGTAGCCCACACCCCTCTATACTCTATGTTTTTTCGTATATTGAGGTGTAAATTTCAACTAAAAGTCCTCTTTATAAAAAACAATTGGAAGATTGCTCCTGAAATATATTTTGGGTGTGTGTAGGGGAATTTCCCTTCTTTTAATTTGTAAAGAAAAGCAACGGGCTAGTGCTTTAGTTTTAGTAGCCCACACCCCTATATACTCTATGTTTTTTCGTATATTGAGGTGTAAATTTCAACTAAAAGTCCTCTTTATAAAAAACAATTGGAAGATTGCTCCTGAAATATATTTTGGGTGTGTATAAGGGGGTTTCCCTTCTTTCAATTTGTAAAAAAAAAAACGGGCTAGTGCTTTAGTTTTAGTAGCCCACACCCCTATATACTCTATGTTTTTTCGTATATTGAGGTGTAAATTTCAACTAAAAGTCCTCTTTATAAAAAACAATTGGAAGATTGCTCCTGAAATATATTTTGGGTGTGTGTAGGGGGGTTTCCCTTCTTTCAATTTGTAAAGAAAAGCAACGGGCTAGTGCTTTAGTTTTAGTAGCCCACACCCCTATATACTCTATGTTTTTTTCGTATATTGAGGTGTAAATTTCAACTAAAAGTCCTCTTTATAAAAAACAATTGGAAGATTGCTCCTGAAATATATTTTGGGTGTGTATAAGGGGGATTCCCTTCTTTCAATTTGTAAAAAAAAAAACGGGCTAGTGCTTTAGTTTTAGTAGCCCACACCCCTATATACTCTATGTTTTTTCGTATATTGAGGTGTAAATTTCAACTAAAAGTCCTCTTTATAAAAAACAATTGGAAGATTGCTCCTGAAATATATTTTGGGTGTGTGTAGGGGAATTTCCCTTCTTTCAATTTGTAAAGAAAAGCAACGGGCTAGTGCTTTAGTTTTAGTAGCCCACACCCCTATATACTCTATGTTTTTTCGTATATTGAGGTGTAAATTTCAACTAAAAGTCCTCTTTATAAAAAACAATTGGAAGATTGCTCCTGAAATATATTTTGGGTGTGTGTAGGGGAATTTCCCTTCTTTCAATTTGTAAAGAAAAGCAACGGGCTAGTGCTTTAGTTTTAGTAGCCCACACCCCTATATACTCTATGTTTTTTCGTATATTGAGGTGTAAATTTCAACTAAAAGTCCTCTTTATAAAAAACAATTGGAAGATTGCTCCTGAAATATATTTTGGGTGTGTGTAGGGGGGTTTCCCTTCTTTCAATTTGTAAAGAAAAGCAACGGGCTAGTGCTTTAGTTTTAGTAGCCCACACCCCTATATACTCTATGTTTTTTTCGTATATTGAGGTGTAAATTTCAACTAAAAGTCCTCTTTATAAAAAACAATTGGAAGATTGCTCCTGAAATATATTTTGGGTGTGTATAAGGGGGTTTCCCTTCTTTCAATTTGTAAAAAAAAAAACGGGCTAGTGCTTTAGTTTTAGTAGCCCACACCCCTATATACTCTATGTTTTTTCGTATATTGAGGTGTAAATTTCAACTAAAAGTCCTCTTTATAAAAAACAATTGGAAGATTGCTCCTGAAATATATTTTGGGTGTGTGTAGGGGAATTTCCCTTCTTTCAATTTGTAAAGAAAAGCAACGGGCTAGTGCTTTAGTTTTAGTAGCCCACACCCCTATATACTCTATGTTTTTTTCGTATATTGAGGTGTAAATTTCAACTAAAAGTCCTCTTTATAAAAAACAATTGGAAGATTGCTCCTGAAATATATTTTGGGTGTGTATAAGGGGGTTTCCCTTCTTTCAATTTGTAAAAAAAAAAACGGGCTAGTGCTTTAGTTTTAGTAGCCCACACCCCTCTATACTCTATGTTTTTTCGTATATTGAGGTGTAAATTTCAACTAAAAGTCCTCTTTATAAAAAACAATTGGAAGATTGCTCCTGAAATATATTTTGGGTGTGTGTAGGGGAATTTCCCTTCTTTTAATTTGTAAAGAAAAGCAACGGGCTAGTGCTTTAGTTTTAGTAGCCCACACCCCTATATACTCTATGTTTTTTCGTATATTGAGGTGTAAATTTCAACTAAAAGTCCTCTTTATAAAAAACAATTGGAAGATTGCTCCTGAAATATATTTTGGGTGTGTATAAGGGGGTTTCCCTTCTTTCAATTTGTAAAAAAAAAAACGGGCTAGTGCTTTAGTTTTAGTAGCCCACACCCCTATATACTCTATGTTTTTTTCGTATATTGAGGTGTAAATTTCAACTAAAAGTCCTCTTTATAAAAAACAATTGGAAGATTGCTCCTGAAATATATTTTGGGTGTGTATAAGGGGGTTTCCCTTCTTTCAATTTGTAAAAAAAAAAACGGGCTAGTGCTTTAGTTTTAGTAGCCCACACCCCTATATACTCTATGTTTTTTCGTATATTGAGGTGTAAATTTCAACTAAAAGTCCTCTTTATAAAAAACAATTGGAAGATTGCTCCTGAAATATATTTTGGGTGTGTGTAGGGGAATTTCCCTTCTTTCAATTTGTAAAGAAAAGCAACGGGCTAGTGCTTTAGTTTTAGTAGCCCACACCCCTATATACTCTATGTTTTTTCGTATATTGAGGTGTAAATTTCAACTAAAAGTCCTCTTTATAAAAAACAATTGGAAGATTGCTCCTGAAATATATTTTGGGTGTGTATAAGGGGGTTTCCCTTCTTTCAATTTGTAAAAAAAAAAACGGGCTAGTGCTTTAGTTTTAGTAGCCCACACCCCTATATACTCTATGTTTTTTCGTATATTGAGGTGTAAATTTCAACTAAAAGTCCTCTTTATAAAAAACAATTGGAAGATTGCTCCTGAAATATATTTTGGGTGTGTGTAGGGGAATTTCCCTTCTTTCAATTTGTAAAGAAAAGCAACGGGCTAGTGCTTTAGTTTTAGTAGCCCACACCCCTATATACTCTATGTTTTTTCGTATATTGAGGTGTAAATTTCAACTAAAAGTCCTCTTTATAAAAAACAATTGGAAGATTGCTCCTGAAATATATTTTGGGTGTGTGTAGGGGAATTTCCCTTCTTTCAATTTGTAAAGAAAAGCAACGGGCTAGTGCTTTAGTTTTAGTAGCCCACACCCCTATATACTCTATGTTTTTTCGTATATTGAGGTGTAAATTTCAACTAAAAGTCCTCTTTATAAAAAACAATTGGAAGATTGCTCCTGAAATATATTTTGGGTGTGTGTAGGGGGGTTTCCCTTCTTTCAATTTGTAAAGAAAAGCAACGGGCTAGTGCTTTAGTTTTAGTAGCCCACACCCCTATATACTCTATGTTTTTTTCGTATATTGAGGTGTAAATTTCAACTAAAAGTCCTCTTTATAAAAAACAATTGGAAGATTGCTCCTGAAATATATTTTGGGTGTGTATAAGGGGGTTTCCCTTCTTTCAATTTGTAAAAAAAAAAACGGGCTAGTGCTTTAGTTTTAGTAGCCCACACCCCTATATACTCTATGTTTTTTCGTATATTGAGGTGTAAATTTCAACTAAAAGTCCTCTTTATAAAAAACAATTGGAAGATTGCTCCTGAAATATATTTTGGGTGTGTGTAGGGGAATTTCCCTTCTTTCAATTTGTAAAGAAAAGCAACGGGCTAGTGCTTTAGTTTTAGTAGCCCACACCCCTATATACTCTATGTTTTTTTCGTATATTGAGGTGTAAATTTCAACTAAAAGTCCTCTTTATAAAAAACAATTGGAAGATTGCTCCTGAAATATATTTTGGTTGTGTATAAGGGGGTTTCCCTTCTTTCAATTTGTAAAAAAAAAAACGGGCTAGTGCTTTAGTTTTAGTAGCCCACACCCCTATATACTCTATGTTTTTTCGTATATTGAGGTGTAAATTTCAACTAAAAGTCCTCTTTATAAAAAACAATTGGAAGATTGCTCCTGAAATATATTTTGGGTGTGTGTAGGGGAATTTCCCTTCTTTCAATTTGTAAAGAAAAGCAACGGGCTAGTGCTTTAGTTTTAGTAGCCCACACCCCTATATACTCTATGTTTTTTCGTATATTGAGGTGTAAATTTCAACTAAAAGTCCTCTTTATAAAAAACAATTGTAAGATTGCTCCTGAAATATATTTTGGGTGTGTGTAGGGGGGTTTCCCTTCTTTCAATTTGTAAAGAAAAGCAACGGGCTAGTGCTTTAGTTTTAGTAGCCCACACCCCTATATACTCTATGTTTTTTTCGTATATTGAGGTGTAAATTTCAACTAAAAGTCCTCTTTATAAAAAACAATTGGAAGATTGCTCCTGAAAAATATATTTTGGGTGTGTATAAGGGGGTTTCCCTTCTTTCAATTTGTAAAAAAAAAAACGGGCTAGTGCTTTAGTTTTAGTAGCCCACACCCCTATATACTCTATGTTTTTTCGTATATTGAGGTGTAAATTTCAACTAAAAGTCCTCTTTATAAAAAACAATTGGAAGATTGCTCCTGAAATATATTTTGGGTGTGTGTAGGGGAATTTCCCTTCTTTCAATTTGTAAAGAAAAGCAACGGGCTAGTGCTTTAGTTTTAGTAGCCCACACCCCTATATACTCTATGTTTTTTCGTATATTGAGGTGTAAATTTCAACTAAAAGTCCTCTTTATAAAAAACAATTGGAAGATTGCTCCTGAAATATATTTTGGGTGTGTGTAGGGGAATTTCCCTTCTTTCAATTTGTAAAGAAAAGCAACGGGCTAGTGCTTTAGTTTTAGTAGCCCACACCCCTATATACTCTATGTTTTTTCGTATATTGAGGTGTAAATTTCAACTAAAAGTCCTCTTTATAAAAAACAATTGGAAGATTGCTCCTGAAATATATTTTGGGTGTGTGTAGGGGGGTTTCCCTTCTTTCAATTTGTAAAGAAAAGCAACGGGCTAGTGCTTTAGTTTTAGTAGCCCACACCCCTATATACTCTATGTTTTTTTCGTATATTGAGGTGTAAATTTCAACTAAAAGTCCTCTTTATAAAAAACAATTGGAAGATTGCTCCTGAAATATATTTTGGGTGTGTATAAGGGGGTTTCCCTTCTTTCAATTTGTAAAAAAAAAAACGGGCTAGTGCTTTAGTTTTAGTAGCCCACACCCCTATATACTCTATGTTTTTTCGTATATTGAGGTGTAAATTTCAACTAAAAGTCCTCTTTATAAAAAACAATTGGAAGATTGCTCCTGAAATATATTTTGGGTGTGTGTAGGGGAATTTCCCTTCTTTCAATTTGTAAAGAAAAGCAACGGGCTAGTGCTTTAGTTTTAGTAGCCCACACCCCTATATACTCTATGTTTTTTCGTATATTGAGGTGTAAATTTCAACTAAAAGTCCTCTTTATAAAAAACAATTGGAAGATTGCTCCTGAAATATATTTTGGGTGTGTGTAGGGGGGTTTCCCTTCTTTCAATTTGTAAAGAAAAGCAACGGGCTAGTGCTTTAGTTTTAGTAGCCCACACCCCTATATACTCTATGTTTTTTTCGTATATTGAGGTGTAAATTTCAACTAAAAGTCCTCTTTATAAAAAACAATTGGAAGATTGCTCCTGAAATATATTTTGGGTGTGTATAAGGGGGATTCCCTTCTTTCAATTTGTAAAAAAAAAAACGGGCTAGTGCTTTAGTTTTAGTAGCCCACACCCCTATATACTCTATGTTTTTTCGTATATTGAGGTGTAAATTTCAACTAAAAGTCCTCTTTATAAAAAACAATTGGAAGATTGCTCCTGAAATATATTTTGGGTGTGTGTAGGGGAATTTCCCTTCTTTCAATTTGTAAAGAAAAGCAACGGGCTAGTGCTTTAGTTTTAGTAGCCCACACCCCTATATACTCTATGTTTTTTCGTATATTGAGGTGTAAATTTCAACTAAAAGTCCTCTTTATAAAAAACAATTGGAAGATTGCTCCTGAAATATATTTTGGGTGTGTGTAGGGGAATTTCCCTTCTTTCAATTTGTAAAGAAAAGCAACGGGCTAGTGCTTTAGTTTTAGTAGCCCACACCCCTATATACTCTATGTTTTTTCGTATATTGAGGTGTAAATTTCAACTAAAAGTCCTCTTTATAAAAAACAATTGGAAGATTGCTCCTGAAATATATTTTGGGTGTGTGTAGGGGGGTTTCCCTTCTTTCAATTTGTAAAGAAAAGCAACGGGCTAGTGCTTTAGTTTTAGTAGCCCACACCCCTATATACTCTATGTTTTTTTCGTATATTGAGGTGTAAATTTCAACTAAAAGTCCTCTTTATAAAAAACAATTGGAAGATTGCTCCTGAAATATATTTTGGGTGTGTATAAGGGGGTTTCCCTTCTTTCAATTTGTAAAAAAAAAAACGGGCTAGTGCTTTAGTTTTAGTAGCCCACACCCCTATATACTCTATGTTTTTTCGTATATTGAGGTGTAAATTTCAACTAAAAGTCCTCTTTATAAAAAACAATTGGAAGATTGCTCCTGAAATATATTTTGGGTGTGTGTAGGGGAATTTCCCTTCTTTCAATTTGTAAAGAAAAGCAACGGGCTAGTGCTTTAGTTTTAGTAGCCCACACCCCTATATACTCTATGTTTTTTTCGTATATTGAGGTGTAAATTTCAACTAAAAGTCCTCTTTATAAAAAACAATTGGAAGATTGCTCCTGAAATATATTTTGGGTGTGTATAAGGGGGTTTCCCTTCTTTCAATTTGTAAAAAAAAAAACGGGCTAGTGCTTTAGTTTTAGTAGCCCACACCCCTCTATACTCTATGTTTTTTCGTATATTGAGGTGTAAATTTCAACTAAAAGTCCTCTTTATAAAAAACAATTGGAAGATTGCTCCTGAAATATATTTTGGGTGTGTGTAGGGGAATTTCCCTTCTTTTAATTTGTAAAGAAAAGCAACGGGCTAGTGCTTTAGTTTTAGTAGCCCACACCCCTATATACTCTATGTTTTTTCGTATATTGAGGTGTAAATTTCAACTAAAAGTCCTCTTTATAAAAAACAATTGGAAGATTGCTCCTGAAATATATTTTGGGTGTGTATAAGGGGGTTTCCCTTCTTTCAATTTGTAAAAAAAAAAACGGGCTAGTGCTTTAGTTTTAGTAGCCCACACCCCTATATACTCTATGTTTTTTTCGTATATTGAGGTGTAAATTTCAACTAAAAGTCCTCTTTATAAAAAACAATTGGAAGATTGCTCCTGAAATATATTTTGGGTGTGTATAAGGGGGTTTCCCTTCTTTCAATTTGTAAAAAAAAAAACGGGCTAGTGCTTTAGTTTTAGTAGCCCACACCCCTATATACTCTATGTTTTTTCGTATATTGAGGTGTAAATTTCAACTAAAAGTCCTCTTTATAAAAAACAATTGGAAGATTGCTCCTGAAATATATTTTGGGTGTGTGTAGGGGAATTTCCCTTCTTTCAATTTGTAAAGAAAAGCAACGGGCTAGTGCTTTAGTTTTAGTAGCCCACACCCCTATATACTCTATGTTTTTTCGTATATTGAGGTGTAAATTTCAACTAAAAGTCCTCTTTATAAAAAACAATTGGAAGATTGCTCCTGAAATATATTTTGGGTGTGTATAAGGGGGTTTCCCTTCTTTCAATTTGTAAAAAAAAAAACGGGCTAGTGCTTTAGTTTTAGTAGCCCACACCCCTATATACTCTATGTTTTTTCGTATATTGAGGTGTAAATTTCAACTAAAAGTCCTCTTTATAAAAAACAATTGGAAGATTGCTCCTGAAATATATTTTGGGTGTGTGTAGGGGAATTTCCCTTCTTTCAATTTGTAAAGAAAAGCAACGGGCTAGTGCTTTAGTTTTAGTAGCCCACACCCCTATATACTCTATGTTTTTTCGTATATTGAGGTGTAAATTTCAACTAAAAGTCCTCTTTATAAAAAACAATTGGAAGATTGCTCCTGAAATATATTTTGGGTGTGTGTAGGGGGGTTTCCCTTCTTTCAATTTGTAAAGAAAAGCAACGGGCTAGTGCTTTAGTTTTAGTAGCCCACACCCCTATATACTCTATGTTTTTTTCGTATATTGAGGTGTAAATTTCAACTAAAAGTCCTCTTTATAAAAAACAATTGGAAGATTGCTCCTGAAATATATTTTGGGTGTGTATAAGGGGGTTTCCCTTCTTTCAATTTGTAAAAAAAAAAACGGGCTAGTGCTTTAGTTTTAGTAGCCCACACCCCTATATACTCTATGTTTTTTCGTATATTGAGGTGTAAATTTCAACTAAAAGTCCTCTTTATAAAAAACAATTGGAAGATTGCTCCTGAAATATATTTTGGGTGTGTGTAGGGGGGTTTCCCTTCTTTCAATTTGTAAAGAAAAGCAACGGGCTAGTGCTTTAGTTTTAGTAGCCCACACCCCTATATACTCTATGTTTTTTTCGTATATTGAGGTGTAAATTTCAACTAAAAGTCCTCTTTATAAAAAACAATTGGAAGATTGCTCCTGAAATATATTTTGCGTGTGTATAAGGGGGTTTCCCTTCTTTCAATTTGTAAAAAAAAAAACGGGCTAGTGCTTTAGTTTTAGTAGCCCACACCCCTATATACTCTATGTTTTTTCGTATATTGAGGTGTAAATTTCAACTAAAAGTCCTCTTTATAAAAAACAATTGGAAGATTGCTCCTGAAATATATTTTGGGTGTGTGTAGGGGAATTTCCCTTCTTTCAATTTGTAAAGAAAAGCAACGGGCTAGTGCTTTAGTTTTAGTAGCCCACACCCCTATATACTCTATGTTTTTTCGTATATTGAGGTGTAAATTTCAACTAAAAGTCCTCTTTATAAAAAACAATTGGAAGATTGCTCCTGAAATATATTTTGGGTGTGTGTAGGGGGGTTTCCCTTCTTTCAATTTGTAAAGAAAAGCAACGGGCTAGTGCTTTAGTTTTAGTAGCCCACACCCCTATATACTCTATGTTTTTTTCGTATATTGAGGTGTAAATTTCAACTAAAAGTCCTCTTTATAAAAAACAATTGGAAGATTGCTCCTGAAATATATTTTGGGTGTGTATAAGGGGGTTTCCCTTCTTTCAATTTGTAAAAAAAAAAACGGGCTAGTGCTTTAGTTTTAGTAGCCCACACCCCTATATACTCTATGTTTTTTCGTATATTGAGGTGTAAATTTCAACTAAAAGTCCTCTTTATAAAAAACAATTGGAAGATTGCTCCTGAAATATATTTTGGGTGTGTGTAGGGGAATTTCCCTTCTTTCAATTTGTAAAGAAAAGCAACGGGCTAGTGCTTTAGTTTTAGTAGCCCACACCCCTATATACTCTATGTTTTTTCGTATATTGAGGTGTAAATTTCAACTAAAAGTCCTCTTTATAAAAAACAATTGGAAGATTGCTCCTGAAATATATTTTGGGTGTGTGTAGGGGGGTTTCCCTTCTTTCAATTTGTAAAGAAAAGCAACGGGCTAGTGCTTTAGTTTTAGTAGCCCACACCCCTATATACTCTATGTTTTTTTCGTATATTGAGGTGTAAATTTCAACTAAAAGTCCTCTTTATAAAAAACAATTGGAAGATTGCTCCTGAAATATATTTTGCGTGTGTATAAGGGGGTTTCCCTTCTTTCAATTTGTAAAAAAAAAAACGGGCTAGTGCTTTAGTTTTAGTAGCCCACACCCCTATATACTCTATGTTTTTTCGTATATTGAGGTGTAAATTTCAACTAAAAGTCCTCTTTATAAAAAACAATTGGAAGATTGCTCCTGAAATATATTTTGGGTGTGTGTAGGGGAATTTCCCTTCTTTCAATTTGTAAAGAAAAGCAACGGGCTAGTGCTTTAGTTTTAGTAGCCCACACCCCTATATACTCTATGTTTTTTCGTATATTGAGGTGTAAATTTCAACTAAAAGTCCTCTTTATAAAAAACAATTGGAAGATTGCTCCTGAAATATATTTTGGGTGTGTGTAGGGGGGTTTCCCTTCTTTCAATTTGTAAAGAAAAGCAACGGGCTAGTGCTTTAGTTTTAGTAGCCCACACCCCTATATACTCTATGTTTTTTTCGTATATTGAGGTGTAAATTTCAACTAAAAGTCCTCTTTATAAAAAACAATTGGAAGATTGCTCCTGAAATATATTTTGGGTGTGTATAAGGGGGTTTCCCTTCTTTCAATTTGTAAAAAAAAAAACGGGCTAGTGCTTTAGTTTTAGTAGCCCACACCCCTATATACTCTATGTTTTTTCGTATATTGAGGTGTAAATTTCAACTAAAAGTCCTCTTTATAAAAAACAATTGGAAGATTGCTCCTGAAATATATTTTGGGTGTGTGTAGGGGAATTTCCCTTCTTTCAATTTGTAAAGAAAAGCAACGGGCTAGTGCTTTAGTTTTAGTAGCCCACACCCCTATATACTCTATGTTTTTTTCGTATATTGAGGTGTAAATTTCAACTAAAAGTCCTCTTTATAAAAAACAATTGGAAGATTGCTCCTGAAATATATTTTGGGTGTGTATAGGGGGGTTTCCCTTCTTTCAATTTGTAAAGAAAAGCAACGGGCTAGTGCTTTAGTTTTAGTAGCCCACACCCCTATATACTCTATGTTTTTTCGTATATTGAGGTGTAAATTTCAACTAAAAGTCCTCTTTATAAAAAACAATTGGAAGATTGCTCCTGAAATATATTTTGGGTGTGTGTAGGGGGGTTTCCCTTCTTTCAATTTGTAAAGAAAAGCAACGGGCTAGTGCTTTAGTTTTAGTAGCCCACACCCCTATATACTCTATGTTTTTTCGTATATTGAGGTGTAAATTTCAACTAAAAGTCCTCTTTATAAAAAACAATTGGAAGATTGCTCCTGAAATATATTTTGGGTGTGTGTAGGGGAATTTCCCTTCTTTCAATTTGTAAAGAAAAGCAACGGGCTAGTGCTTTAGTTTTAGTAGCCCACACCCCTATATACTCTATGTTTTTTCGTATATTGAGGTGTAAATTTCAACTAAAAGTCCTCTTTATAAAAAACAATTGGAAGATTGCTCCTGAAATATATTTTGGGTGTGTGTAGGGGGGTTTCCCTTCTTTCAATTTGTAAAGAAAAGCAACGGGCTAGTGCTTTAGTTTTAGTAGCCCACACCCCTATATACTCTATGTTTTTTTCGTATATTGAGGTGTAAATTTCAACTAAAAGTCCTCTTTATAAAAAACAATTGGAAGATTGCTCCTGAAATATATTTTGGGTGTGTATAAGGGGGTTTCCCTTCTTTCAATTTGTAAAAAAAAAAACGGGCTAGTGCTTTAGTTTTAGTAGCCCACACCCCTATATACTCTATGTTTTTTCGTATATTGAGGTGTAAATTTCAACTAAAAGTCCTCTTTATAAAAAACAATTGGAAGATTGCTCCTGAAATATATTTTGGGTGTGTGTAGGGGGGTTTCCCTTCTTTCAATTTGTAAAGAAAAGCAACGGGCTAGTGCTTTAGTTTTAGTAGCCCACACCCCTATATACTCTATGTTTTTTTCGTATATTGAGGTGTAAATTTCAACTAAAAGTCCTCTTTATAAAAAACAATTGGAAGATTGCTCCTGAAATATATTTTGGGTGTGTATAAGGGGGTTTCCCTTCTTTCAATTTGTAAAAAAAAAAACGGGCTAGTGCTTTAGTTTTAGTAGCCCACACCCCTATATACTCTATGTTTTTTTCGTATATTGAGGTGTAAATTTCAACTAAAAGTCCTCTTTATAAAAAACAATTGGAAGATTGCTCCTGAAATATATTTTGGTTGTGTATAAGGGGGTTTCCCTTCTTTCAATTTGTAAAAAAAAAAACGGGCTAGTGCTTTAGTTTTAGTAGCCCACACCCCTATATACTCTATGTTTTTTCGTATATTGAGGTGTAAATTTCAACTAAAAGTCCTCTTTATAAAAAACAATTGGAAGATTGCTCCTGAAATATATTTTGGGTGTGTGTAGGGGAATTTCCCTTCTTTCAATTTGTAAAGAAAAGCAACGGGCTAGTGCTTTAGTTTTAGTAGCCCACACCCCTATATACTCTATGTTTTTTCGTATATTGAGGTGTAAATTTCAACTAAAAGTCCTCTTTATAAAAAACAATTGTAAGATTGCTCCTGAAATATATTTTGGGTGTGTGTAGGGGGGTTTCCCTTCTTTCAATTTGTAAAGAAAAGCAACGGGCTAGTGCTTTAGTTTTAGTAGCCCACACCCCTATATACTCTATGTTTTTTTCGTATATTGAGGTGTAAATTTCAACTAAAAGTCCTCTTTATAAAAAACAATTGGAAGATTGCTCCTGAAATATATTTTGGGTGTGTATAAGGGGGTTTCCCTTCTTTCAATTTGTAAAAAAAAAAACGGGCTAGTGCTTTAGTTTTAGTAGCCCACACCCCTATATACTCTATGTTTTTTCGTATATTGAGGTGTAAATTTCAACTAAAAGTCCTCTTTATAAAAAACAATTGGAAGATTGCTCCTGAAATATATTTTGGGTGTGTGTAGGGGAATTTCCCTTCTTTCAATTTGTAAAGAAAAGCAACGGGCTAGTGCTTTAGTTTTAGTAGCCCACACCCCTATATACTCTATGTTTTTTCGTATATTGAGGTGTAAATTTCAACTAAAAGTCCTCTTTATAAAAAACAATTGGAAGATTGCTCCTGAAATATATTTTGGGTGTGTGTAGGGGAATTTCCCTTCTTTCAATTTGTAAAGAAAAGCAACGGGCTAGTGCTTTAGTTTTAGTAGCCCACACCCCTATATACTCTATGTTTTTTCGTATATTGAGGTGTAAATTTCAACTAAAAGTCCTCTTTATAAAAAACAATTGGAAGATTGCTCCTGAAATATATTTTGGGTGTGTGTAGGGGGGTTTCCCTTCTTTCAATTTGTAAAGAAAAGCAACGGGCTAGTGCTTTAGTTTTAGTAGCCCACACCCCTATATACTCTATGTTTTTTTCGTATATTGAGGTGTAAATTTCAACTAAAAGTCCTCTTTATAAAAAACAATTGGAAGATTGCTCCTGAAATATATTTTGGGTGTGTGTAGGGGAATTTCCCTTCTTTCAATTTGTAAAGAAAAGCAACGGGCTAGTGCTTTAGTTTTAGTAGCCCACACCCCTATATACTCTATGTTTTTTCGTATATTGAGGTGTAAATTTCAACTAAAAGTCCTCTTTATAAAAAACAATTGGAAGATTGCTCCTGAAATATATTTTGGGTGTGTGTAGGGGGGTTTCCCTTCTTTCAATTTGTAAAGAAAAGCAACGGGCTAGTGCTTTAGTTTTAGTAGCCCACACCCCTATATACTCTATGTTTTTTTCGTATATTGAGGTGTAAATTTCAACTAAAAGTCCTCTTTATAAAAAACAATTGGAAGATTGCTCCTGAAATATATTTTGGGTGTGTATAAGGGGGTTTCCCTTCTTTCAATTTGTAAAAAAAAAAACGGGCTAGTGCTTTAGTTTTAGTAGCCCACACCCCTATATACTCTATGTTTTTTCGTATATTGAGGTGTAAATTTCAACTAAAAGTCCTCTTTATAAAAAACAATTGGAAGATTGCTCCTGAAATATATTTTGGGTGTGTGTAGGGGGGTTTCCCTTCTTTCAATTTGTAAAGAAAAGCAACGGGCTAGTGCTTTAGTTTTAGTAGCCCACACCCCTATATACTCTATGTTTTTTTCGTATATTGAGGTGTAAATTTCAACTAAAAGTCCTCTTTATAAAAAACAATTGGAAGATTGCTCCTGAAATATATTTTGCGTGTGTATAAGGGGGTTTCCCTTCTTTCAATTTGTAAAAAAAAAAACGGGCTAGTGCTTTAGTTTTAGTAGCCCACACCCCTATATACTCTATGTTTTTTCGTATATTGAGGTGTAAATTTCAACTAAAAGTCCTCTTTATAAAAAACAATTGGAAGATTGCTCCTGAAATATATTTTGGGTGTGTGTAGGGGAATTTCCCTTCTTTCAATTTGTAAAGAAAAGCAACGGGCTAGTGCTTTAGTTTTAGTAGCCCACACCCCTATATACTCTATGTTTTTTCGTATATTGAGGTGTAAATTTCAACTAAAAGTCCTCTTTATAAAAAACAATTGGAAGATTGCTCCTGAAATATATTTTGGGTGTGTGTAGGGGGGTTTCCCTTCTTTCAATTTGTAAAGAAAAGCAACGGGCTAGTGCTTTAGTTTTAGTAGCCCACACCCCTATATACTCTATGTTTTTTTCGTATATTGAGGTGTAAATTTCAACTAAAAGTCCTCTTTATAAAAAACAATTGGAAGATTGCTCCTGAAATATATTTTGGGTGTGTATAAGGGGGTTTCCCTTCTTTCAATTTGTAAAAAAAAAAACGGGCTAGTGCTTTAGTTTTAGTAGCCCACACCCCTATATACTCTATGTTTTTTCGTATATTGAGGTGTAAATTTCAACTAAAAGTCCTCTTTATAAAAAACAATTGGAAGATTGCTCCTGAAATATATTTTGGGTGTGTGTAGGGGAATTTCCCTTCTTTCAATTTGTAAAGAAAAGCAACGGGCTAGTGCTTTAGTTTTAGTAGCCCACACCCCTATATACTCTATGTTTTTTCGTATATTGAGGTGTAAATTTCAACTAAAAGTCCTCTTTATAAAAAACAATTGGAAGATTGCTCCTGAAATATATTTTGGGTGTGTGTAGGGGGGTTTCCCTTCTTTCAATTTGTAAAGAAAAGCAACGGGCTAGTGCTTTAGTTTTAGTAGCCCACACCCCTATATACTCTATGTTTTTTTCGTATATTGAGGTGTAAATTTCAACTAAAAGTCCTCTTTATAAAAAACAATTGGAAGATTGCTCCTGAAATATATTTTGCGTGTGTATAAGGGGGTTTCCCTTCTTTCAATTTGTAAAAAAAAAAACGGGCTAGTGCTTTAGTTTTAGTAGCCCACACCCCTATATACTCTATGTTTTTTCGTATATTGAGGTGTAAATTTCAACTAAAAGTCCTCTTTATAAAAAACAATTGGAAGATTGCTCCTGAAATATATTTTGGGTGTGTGTAGGGGAATTTCCCTTCTTTCAATTTGTAAAGAAAAGCAACGGGCTAGTGCTTTAGTTTTAGTAGCCCACACCCCTATATACTCTATGTTTTTTCGTATATTGAGGTGTAAATTTCAACTAAAAGTCCTCTTTATAAAAAACAATTGGAAGATTGCTCCTGAAATATATTTTGGGTGTGTGTAGGGGGGTTTCCCTTCTTTCAATTTGTAAAGAAAAGCAACGGGCTAGTGCTTTAGTTTTAGTAGCCCACACCCCTATATACTCTATGTTTTTTTCGTATATTGAGGTGTAAATTTCAACTAAAAGTCCTCTTTATAAAAAACAATTGGAAGATTGCTCCTGAAATATATTTTGGGTGTGTATAAGGGGGTTTCCCTTCTTTCAATTTGTAAAAAAAAAAACGGGCTAGTGCTTTAGTTTTAGTAGCCCACACCCCTATATACTCTATGTTTTTTCGTATATTGAGGTGTAAATTTCAACTAAAAGTCCTCTTTATAAAAAACAATTGGAAGATTGCTCCTGAAATATATTTTGGGTGTGTGTAGGGGAATTTCCCTTCTTTCAATTTGTAAAGAAAAGCAACGGGCTAGTGCTTTAGTTTTAGTAGCCCACACCCCTATATACTCTATGTTTTTTTCGTATATTGAGGTGTAAATTTCAACTAAAAGTCCTCTTTATAAAAAACAATTGGAAGATTGCTCCTGAAATATATTTTGGGTGTGTATAGGGGGGTTTCCCTTCTTTCAATTTGTAAAGAAAAGCAACGGGCTAGTGCTTTAGTTTTAGTAGCCCACACCCCTATATACTCTATGTTTTTTCGTATATTGAGGTGTAAATTTCAACTAAAAGTCCTCTTTATAAAAAACAATTGGAAGATTGCTCCTGAAATATATTTTGGGTGTGTGTAGGGGGGTTTCCCTTCTTTCAATTTGTAAAGAAAAGCAACGGGCTAGTGCTTTAGTTTTAGTAGCCCACACCCCTATATACTCTATGTTTTTTCGTATATTGAGGTGTAAATTTCAACTAAAAGTCCTCTTTATAAAAAACAATTGGAAGATTGCTCCTGAAATATATTTTGGGTGTGTGTAGGGGAATTTCCCTTCTTTCAATTTGTAAAGAAAAGCAACGGGCTAGTGCTTTAGTTTTAGTAGCCCACACCCCTATATACTCTATGTTTTTTCGTATATTGAGGTGTAAATTTCAACTAAAAGTCCTCTTTATAAAAAACAATTGGAAGATTGCTCCTGAAATATATTTTGGGTGTGTGTAGGGGGGTTTCCCTTCTTTCAATTTGTAAAGAAAAGCAACGGGCTAGTGCTTTAGTTTTAGTAGCCCACACCCCTATATACTCTATGTTTTTTTCGTATATTGAGGTGTAAATTTCAACTAAAAGTCCTCTTTATAAAAAACAATTGGAAGATTGCTCCTGAAATATATTTTGGGTGTGTATAAGGGGGTTTCCCTTCTTTCAATTTGTAAAAAAAAAAACGGGCTAGTGCTTTAGTTTTAGTAGCCCACACCCCTATATACTCTATGTTTTTTCGTATATTGAGGTGTAAATTTCAACTAAAAGTCCTCTTTATAAAAAACAATTGGAAGATTGCTCCTGAAATATATTTTGGGTGTGTGTAGGGGAATTTCCCTTCTTTCAATTTGTAAAGAAAAGCAACGGGCTAGTGCTTTAGTTTTAGTAGCCCACACCCCTATATACTCTATGTTTTTTCGTATATTGAGGTGTAAATTTCAACTAAAAGTCCTCTTTATAAAAAACAATTGGAAGATTGCTCCTGAAATATATTTTGGGTGTGTGTAGGGGGGTTTCCCTTCTTTCAATTTGTAAAGAAAAGCAACGGGCTAGTGCTTTAGTTTTAGTAGCCCACACCCCTATATACTCTATGTTTTTTTCGTATATTGAGGTGTAAATTTCAACTAAAAGTCCTCTTTATAAAAAACAATTGGAAGATTGCTCCTGAAATATATTTTGGGTGTGTATAAGGGGGTTTCCCTTCTTTCAATTTGTAAAAAAAAAAACGGGCTAGTGCTTTAGTTTTAGTAGCCCACACCCCTATATACTCTATGTTTTTTCGTATATTGAGGTGTAAATTTCAACTAAAAGTCCTCTTTATAAAAAACAATTGGAAGATTGCTCCTGAAATATATTTTGGGTGTGTGTAGGGGAATTTCCCTTCTTTCAATTTGTAAAGAAAAGCAACGGGCTAGTGCTTTAGTTTTAGTAGCCCACACCCCTATATACTCTATGTTTTTTTCGTATATTGAGGTGTAAATTTCAACTAAAAGTCCTCTTTATAAAAAACAATTGGAAGATTGCTCCTGAAATATATTTTGGGTGTGTATAGGGGGGTTTCCCTTCTTTCAATTTGTAAAGAAAAGCAACGGGCTAGTGCTTTAGTTTTAGTAGCCCACACCCCTATATACTCTATGTTTTTTCGTATATTGAGGTGTAAATTTCAACTAAAAGTCCTCTTTATAAAAAACAATTGGAAGATTGCTCCTGAAATATATTTTGGGTGTGTGTAGGGGGGTTTCCCTTCTTTCAATTTGTAAAGAAAAGCAACGGGCTAGTGCTTTAGTTTTAGTAGCCCACACCCCTATATACTCTATGTTTTTTCGTATATTGAGGTGTAAATTTCAACTAAAAGTCCTCTTTATAAAAAACAATTGGAAGATTGCTCCTGAAATATATTTTGGGTGTGTGTAGGGGGGTTTCCCTTCTTTCAATTTGTAAAGAAAAGCAACGGGCTAGTGCTTTAGTTTTAGTAGCCCACACCCCTATATACTCTATGTTTTTTCGTATATTGAGGTGTAAATTTCAACTAAAAGTCCTCTTTATAAAAAACAATTGGAAGATTGCTCCTGAAATATATTTTGGGTGTGTGTAGGGGGGTTTCCCTTCTTTCAATTTGTAAAGAAAAACAAATGGTTAGTGCTTTAGTTTCATTAGCCCATTGCAGACGTTTAGCGAAAAATGTCAAGGTGGGGGGGGGGGGGCTTATCAAGCTTCCCCCTCCTCCTTGGGCTAGATAGGGTTAAGGGGGCTACAGCCTTCTCCCCCATTAACCCCACTTTGTTTTGTTTTGAAGCAAGATAATACGCGAAAAAGAGCATTGTGAAACAGAAATACAATTCGCACTGTATAGGCTTTTTAAGTGGTGTATAATGCAAATTAACTTTCAATACCCAAGAAATTTTCTCGCTTGGTCACTTGTTTCTATAGCTGTTATTCTGACTCTCTTTTGTTATCAACACTGGCGTACAGATGGAGAGGGGGAGGGCTTTTGTGGGCTGGAGCCCTCATAAATTCCAACCATTTTTTTTTCAATTCCCTCGAAGTTATATATAAAAAAATATGAATATATATATATATATACATATATATATGTATATATGTCCGTGTGAGGGTGTGTCAGTGTGATGGTGTGTGTTTGTGTGTGTGTGTGTACGCGCACTTGCCACTTGTTAATATAAACGTATTGAAGGAATTAGGGAACTCGCTCCACATACCCGAAATTTCTTTATGGATCAATCTTCCCAGGAGGGTGGGATCACTATTTTTTTTTAACTTTAGGACTAGCCCCTTGTTTGTAACCCTAGATTGCAAATATGTGAAACCCCCTACAAACAACTGAAAGCTCTACCAGGAGCAATCTTTCTATTTGCTTTCAACAGGCAACTTGTTCCATTATATCATTCTCAATATTTTTAAAACATCGAGTATATTATAGGAGTGCGGGCTACTAAAAAAATCAGCCCAAGCCCTTCTTAGTATCAAAAAATTGAAATGAGGTTTAATAAACTTCCTACAAACAACCGAATGGTCTTCTAGGAGCTATATTTCCGTTTGCTATCAGGAGGTTTTTTAATTTTATTTAATCCCCAATTACTGTCAACACTAAAATAAGGACAAAAAAAGGATATAAATAATATATAGGAGTGTGGGCTACTGAAATGTAGGCACTACCCCCCCCCCCCTTTATAAACGAATTGATAGAAGGGCAGGGGCGGATCCAGCTTTCGCCAATAGGGGGGGCCGACAAATATTTTTATCAACATTTTTTTCGATTGGCCGCTATAATCTGATTTTGTTGGTTTTTTAGGGTGTAGTTCTAACTAAAGACCGAAGTCTTCAGTATATGTTAGTTTTTATTGTTATAAACAAGATAAGGTATCTCATGTGGTCTTAATATATAATGCGAGCGCGAAGCGCGAGCTAAATTTTTTGATATTTTATGTCCTTAAAATTGAATATTCTGAGCAGTTTTTGTAATCATGAACAAAGATAAGTATCCAACGAAACAATGCGAGCGCGAAGCGCGAGCCGAAATTTTATTGTAGGAACGTGAAAAGGGACTCAATTAGAACTGTTTTTAGTGATTAATGAAGAGGATACAAGTATCACCAATTAAATAATGCGAAGCGCGAGCTCAAAATTTTTGATATTCCGACCTGAAAACTGAACAGTCTAAGCGCCTTTTTATTTAAAATTAAAGAACAAGCTTTTATGTCTCAAACAATTAAATGCGAGCGCGAAGCACGAGCTTAATTTTTTGATATACTGACATGATAAAGGAGCATTTTGACAAATTTTGGAAAGAATTTCCAAAGAGGATAGGTATCTCACAAATCAAACAATGCGAGCTGAAAATTTTGATATAACAATTTGTGTAAATCAAACAAATAATGAAAGCTTGATGTGCGAGCTAAAATATTGTGTGTAAAATTGATATCAGAACTGGATATATGAAGTGTCATTTAATCCTCTTGAATTGGATTCATTACATAGGTAAAGCGAGCGCGAAGCGTGAGCGAAAATTTCTATATAAAGTTTATTTTCCAATTCTTCCCCTTTCAGGGGTCGGGCCGGCCGTTACGAGGCTGTAAATTGCAAATCATTATCATAATACCTATTTCTTACTTTTCTTTCTGTTTTTCGTAGTTTCTATCAAGATAAAGAGTACACTTTTTTTCTGCAGGCTGTCAAAAAATAGGGGGGGCCGGGGCCGGCTCGGCCCCCTGCTGGATCCGCGCCTGAAGGGGAAACTCCCCTCCACAAACACCCGAAATTTCTTTCAGGGGCAATTTTCACTTTTGCTTTTCAGTCAAGAATACTTTCATTTTTATTCACCCCTCAATAGTAAAAAAGAAATACTTTTTAAAAGGGCGCAAATAATAAGAGAGGGCCAGTGAACCTTATCAAAGGACAAGCCCCTTCATTCTATCAATACAGTGCGTATCAATAAAAACTGGACAGTTTTGAAAAGTCTATGAAAAATTCTTTTCAAATTATGATGTCTATATTTTGATGTTTATAGATGCTCTGAAACCTTATATTTTAAATGCAATTTTAAAAAATGAATTTTGTTCATGCTTGAACGAACACGAGATTTGTCAAGGGTTCAAAAATAGGTTTGTGCAGAAATGAGAGGAAACAAAATATATGGTCATTAGACTTCCTGCTAAGCAGTAAACTTCCTCTTAACATTTTTATTATCTTTGCCATTGTTTTTTAAATTATGTTTCAAAATTCACTCACAAACTTATTTAGTTACTTAAAAAAAAGTTATTTTTTAGGATTGCATATTTAATAATTAATAAAAGTCAACCCAAGAAATGCCTAATTGCATTTTTTTTGGCCTCAATTAGAGGATTTTATTTACAACAAAACAACATAACACATTATGAAAATGAGCATACATGACATTACAGGAAATTTCAGAAATTAAAATAAAAATTTACATAATAATGTAATTGTGCAATAATCTTACGTAATCTTTAACATAAATTTAAAAAAACATTAAATGGAAACATGAAATTCACAGTGTTTCAAATATATTCCATAATTTCTTTGGGTAGATGAACATATCTTTTCCTGTACCGAGGTTTCATTTCTATTCTTCTTTCTATTTCTCCTAAAAATATGAATTTCAGATCCAGTTTAATTTGACCAGTAAAATTATTACTGGTCCAGCCAAAATTGTACTGGTCCAGTTTAATTTGACCAGTAAAATTACTGGTCCACCACAATTTGTACTGGTCCACTTCAATTGGACCAGTAAAATTATTACTGGTCCAGTTAGTTTGACCAGTATATTTGTTACTGGTCCAGTTAAATTTGACCATCAAAAAATTACTGGTCCAGCTTATAGCAGACCAGTATATTTTGTTCCAATTTCCAGAGTTACCAATTAAATTTTACTGGTGTAACTGGTCCAGCCGTACTGGTTTTTCCTTCTGGGATTGCCTCTCTTTTCGTTTCCACTCATGTTTCTTAAAACGATGACTTTGTGAATGCACCAAAGTGCGATAGTCAGAAGTAAAACTAATTTTTCGTCTACTTCATGTTTAAACAAAATTTTAATGATTGATTTCTAAATTTTTATGAAATATTTGCTGGATTATTTTTTTCAAAAATTCAAAGAATGGTTTGTTCAAATCACAAGAAATGAAAGCGTGATGAATATCTTCTTCTACTTCACAACGAGAACAGATGTTATCATTCACCAAACCCCTAATTGTTAATTGTTAGTTGTTATTAGGGTGAATTTGCTGTACGTTATTCAAATCATTATAATTGCTTTTTGGTGCATTTATAAATGTATACTTATAAGAAACAAAACAGGAAAAGATTGTCGAGAACTTAATTTGGAATATTTGTTTGAAAAAGAAATATGTAAACATGTGATGTGATTTTGAATGTTCAATTATGTATATAATAAATGCCCATGGTGGGTAAAAAAAAAATTATAATTGTGTGTTAGATAGGATATTAAATTATCAATTCTAACAGAAAAGGATTTATCTGCTTGTTGCATAAAATAAAATGGTTTGAATTGATTACAAGCTCTCAAATTCCTAATTACAAATTGTGTCATTCTTGGTTGACAAAAAATGTTAGTATGAAAGAATATTCATTGCTAAAAAAATAATTTATTGAAATGAAAAAGTAAAGTAAATATACAGCTTTGTACGTGACATTTGCGACCAAAATCTGAAAACTATGGCAAAAATAATCTGCTGATTGGCAAAAAGTCTTATAACCATACACTTCATTTCCTACCACTTAGCGCAATCCTATATTTGAACCCCCGACAAAACCATCTCGTGTGCACTCAAGCATGAACAAATTAAAAAAAAAAACATTTTGAATTTGATCGATAAGATTTCAGAGCATCTATGAACATCAAAATATAGACATCATAATTTAAAAGGGTATTTTGATAGACGTTTCATAACTGTCCCGTTTTTATTGATACGCACTGTAAAATTGAATAAAAAGGGTAACCCCCTTCAAAAATACGATAGCTCTCTTCATTTATCAGAAACTTTTTTTTTACATACTCCTCAATATTCTTAAACCAGGGGACCGTTTCATGAAGTTGTCAGCACTGACAACTTGCCTTTCTCCGACAGTTACCATGGTAACAGTCAGAGGTTAGTGCCTCTCAGCCAATCAAACCCAAGGATTTCGCTGAAATTGTCAGCTCTGACAATTTAGTCAGTGCTGACAACTTTCATGAAACACCCCCCTGGAGTATATAGGAGTGTGGGCTACTAAAACTAAAGTACTAGCCCTTTCTTTTTGTTTGAAAATTGAGAGATATTAACCCCCCCCCCCCCCCTCCACAAACCCAAAATATATTTCAGGAGCAATCTTCCAATTGTATTTAATAAAGAGCACTTTTAGTTCAAATTTACTCCTCAATATATATAAAAACGTGGAATATATAGGAATGTATATGAGTGTGGGCTACAAAACTAAGGCACTAGCCCGTCGTTTTTCTTTACAAATTGAAAGAAGGGAAACCCCCCTCCACACACCCAAAATATATTTCAGGAGCAATCTTCCAATTGTATTTAATAAAGAGCACTTTTAGTTCAAATTTACTCCTCAATACACGAAAAAACATAGAGTATATAGGGGTAAGGGCTACTAAAACTAAAGCACTAGCCCGTTGTTTTTCTTTACAAATTGAAAGAAGGGAAACCCCCCTACACACACCCAAAATATATTTCAGGAGCAATCTTCCACTTGTATTTTATAAAGAGGACTTTTAGTTGAAATTTACTCCTCAATATATATAAAAACGTGGAATATATAGGAATGTATATGAGTGTGGGCTACTAAAACGAAGGCACTAGCCCCTTGTTTTTCTTTACAAATTGAAAGAAGGGAAACCCCCCTCCACACACCAAAAATATATTTCAGGAGCAATCTTCCAATTGTATTTTATAAAGAGGACTTTTAGTTGAAATTTACTCCTCAATATGTGAAAAAACATAGAGTATATAGGGGTAAGGGCTACTAAAATTAAAGCACTAGCCCGTTGTGTTTCTTTACAAATTGAAAGAGGGGAAACCCCCCTACACACACCCAAAATATATTTAAGGAGCAATCTTCCACTTGTATGTTATAAAGAGGACTTTTAGTTGAAATTTACTCCTCAATATATATAAAAACGTGGAATATATAGGAATGTATATGAGTGTGGGCTACTAAAACGAAGGCACTAGCCCGTTGTTTTTTTTACAAATTGAAAGAAGGGAAACCCCCCTCCACACACCAAAAATATATTTCAGGAGCAATCTTCGAATTGTGTTTTATAGAGAGGACGTTTAGTTAAAATTTACTCCTCAATACACGAAAAAACCTAGAATATATAGGGGTGTGGGCTACTAAAACTAAAGCACTAGCCCGTTGTTTTTCTTTACGAATTGAAAGAAGGGAAACCCCCCTCCAATCACCCAAAATATATTTCAGGAGCAATCTTCCAATTGTATTTTATAAAGAGGACTTTTAGTTGAAATTTACTCCTCAATATACGAAAAAACCTAGAGTATATAGGGGTGTGGGCTACTAAAACTAAAGCACTAGCCCATTGTTTTTCTTTACAAATTGAAAGAAGGGAAACCCCCCTACACACACCCAAAATATATTTCAGGAGCAATCTTCCAATTGTATTTTATAAAGAGGACTTTTAGTTGAAATTTACTCCTCAATATATGAAAAAACATAGAGTATATAGGGGTGTGGGCTACAAAAATTAAAGCACTAGCCCGTTGTGTTTCTTTACGAATTGAAAGAAGGGAAACCCCCCTCTTCACACCCAAAATATATTTCAGGAGCAATCTTCCAATTGTATTTAATAAAGAGCACTTTTAGTTCAAATTTACTCCTCAATATACGAAAAAACATAGAGTATATAGGGGTGTGGGCTACTAAAATTAAAGCACTAGCCCGTTGTGTTTCTTTACGAATTGAAAGAAGGGAAACCCCCCTCCACACACCAAAAATATATTTCAGGAGCAATCTTCGAATTGTGTTTTATAGAGAGGACGTTTAGTTAAAATTTACTCCTCAATACACGAAAAAACCTAGAATATATAGGGGTGTGGGCTACTAAAACTAAAGCACTAGCCCGTTGTTTTTCTTTACGAATTGAAAGAAGGGAAACCCCCCTCCAATCACCCAAAATATATTTCAGGAGCAATCTTCCAATTGTATTTTATAAAGAGGACTTTTAGTTGAAATTTACTCCTCAATATACGAAAAAACCTAGAGTATATAGGGGTGTGGGCTACTAAAACTAAAGCACTAGCCCATTGTTTTTCTTTACAAATTGAAAGAAGGGAAACCCCCCTACACACACCCAAAATATATTTCAGGAGCAATCTTCCAATTGTATTTTATAAAGAGGACTTTTAGTTGAAATTTACTCCTCAATATATGAAAAAACATAGAGTATTTAGGGGTGTGGGCTACTAAAACTAAAGCACTAGCCTGTTGTTTTTCTTTACAAATTGAAAGAAGGGAAACCCCCCTACACACACCCAAAATATATTTCAGGAGCAATCTTCCAATTGTATTTTATAAAGAGGACTTTTAGTTGAAATTTACTCCTCAATATATGAAAAAAACATAGAGTATATAGGGGTGTGGGCTACTAAAATTAAAGCACTAGCCCGTTGTGTTTCTTTACGAATTGAAAGAAGGGAAACCCCCCTCCACACACCCAAAATATATTTCAGGAGCAATCTTCCAATTGTATTTAATAAAGAGCACTTTTAGTTCAAATTTACTCCTCAATATACGAAAAAACCTAGAGTATATAGGGGTGTGGGCTACTAAAACTAAAGCACTAGCCCATTGTTTTTCTTTACAAATCGAAAGAAGGGAAACCCCCTCCACACACCAAAAATATATTTCAGGAGCAATCTTCCAATTGTATTTTATAAAGAGGACTTTTAGTTGAAATTTACTCCTCAATATATGAAAAAACATAGAGTATATAGGGGTAAGGGCTACTAAAATTAAAGCACTAGCCCGTTGTGTTTCTTTACAAATTGAAAGAAGGGAAACCCCCCTACACACACCCAAAATATATTTAAGGAGCAATCTTCCACTTGTATGTTATAAAGAGGACTTTTAGTTGAAATTTACTCCTCAATATATATAAAAACGTGGAATATATAGGAATGTATATGAGTGTGGGCTACTAAAACGAAGGCACTAGCCCGTTGTTTTTTTTACAAATTGAAAGAAGGGAAACCCCCCTCCACACACCAAAAATATATTTCAGGAGCAATCTTCGAATTGTGTTTTATAGAGAGGACGTTTAGTTGAAATTTACTCCTCAATACACGAAAAAACCTAGAATATATAGGGGTGTGGGCTACTAAAACTAAAGCACTAGCCCGTTGTTTTTCTTTACGAATTGAAAAAAGGGAAACCCCCCTCCAATCACCCAAAATATATTTCAGGAGCAATCTTCCAATTGTATTTTATAAAGAGGACTTTTAGTTGAAATTTACTCCTCAATATACGAAAAAACCTAGAGTATATAGGGGTGTGGGCTACTAAAACTAAAGCACTAGCCCATTGTTTTTCTTTACAAATTGAAAGAAGGGAAACCCCCCTACACACACCCAAAATATATTTCAGGAGCAATCTTCCAATTGTATTTTATAAAGAGGACTTTTAGTTGAAATTTACTCCTCAATATATGAAAAAACATAGAGTATATAGGGGTGTGGGCTACTAAAATTAAAGCACTAGCCCGTTGTGTTTCTTTACGAATTGAAAGAAGGGAAACCCCCCTCTTCACACCCAAAATATATTTCAGGAGCAATCTTCCAATTGTATTTAATAAAGAGCACTTTTAGTTCAAATTTACTCCTCAATATATATAAAAACGTGGAATATATAGGAATGTATATGAGTGTGGGCTACAAAACTAAGGCACTAGCCCGTCGTTTTTCTTTACAAATTGAAAGAAGGGAAACCCCCCTCCACACACCCAAAATATATTTCAGGAGCAATCTTCCAATTGTATTTAATAAAGAGCACTTTTAGTTCAAATTTACTCCTCAATACACGAAAAAACATAGAGTATATAGGGGTAAGGGCTACTAAAACTAAAGCACTAGCCCGTTGTTTTTCTTTACAAATTGAAAGAAGGGAAACCCCCCTACACACACCCAAAATATATTTCAGGAGCAATCTTCCACTTGTATTTTATAAAGAGGACTTTTAGTTGAAATTTACTCCTCAATATATATAAAAACGTGGAATATATAGGAATGTATATGAGTGTGGGCTACTAAAACGAAGGCACTAGCCCCTTGTTTTTCTTTACAAATTGAAAGAAGGGAAACCCCCCTCCACACACCAAAAATATATTTCAGGAGCAATCTTCCAATTGTATTTTATAAAGAGGACTTTTAGTTGAAATTTACTCCTCAATATGTGAAAAAACATAGAGTATATAGGGGTAAGGGCTACTAAAATTAAAGCACTAGCCCGTTGTGTTTCTTTACAAATTGAAAGAGGGGAAACCCCCCTACACACACCCAAAATATATTTAAGGAGCAATCTTCCACTTGTATGTTATAAAGAGGACTTTTAGTTGAAATTTACTCCTCAATATATATAAAAACGTGGAATATATAGGAATGTATATGAGTGTGGGCTACTAAAACGAAGGCACTAGCCCGTTGTTTTTTTTACAAATTGAAAGAAGGGAAACCCCCCTCCACACACCAAAAATATATTTCAGGAGCAATCTTCGAATTGTGTTTTATAGAGAGGACGTTTAGTTAAAATTTACTCCTCAATACACGAAAAAACCTAGAATATATAGGGGTGTGGGCTACTAAAACTAAAGCACTAGCCCGTTGTTTTTCTTTACGAATTGAAAGAAGGGAAACCCCCCTCCAATCACCCAAAATATATTTCAGGAGCAATCTTCCAATTGTATTTTATAAAGAGGACTTTTAGTTGAAATTTACTCCTCAATATACGAAAAAACCTAGAGTATATAGGGGTGTGGGCTACTAAAACTAAAGCACTAGCCCATTGTTTTTCTTTACAAATTGAAAGAAGGGAAACCCCCCTACACACACCCAAAATATATTTCAGGAGCAATCTTCCAATTGTATTTTATAAAGAGGACTTTTAGTTGAAATTTACTCCTCAATATATGAAAAAACATAGAGTATATAGGGGTGTGGGCTACAAAAATTAAAGCACTAGCCCGTTGTGTTTCTTTACGAATTGAAAGAAGGGAAACCCCCCTCTTCACACCCAAAATATATTTCAGGAGCAATCTTCCAATTGTATTTAATAAAGAGCACTTTTAGTTCAAATTTACTCCTCAATATACGAAAAAACATAGAGTATATAGGGGTGTGGGCTACTAAAATTAAAGCACTAGCCCGTTGTGTTTCTTTACGAATTGAAAGAAGGGAAACCCCCCTCCACACACCAAAAATATATTTCAGGAGCAATCTTCGAATTGTGTTTTATAGAGAGGACGTTTAGTTAAAATTTACTCCTCAATACACGAAAAAACCTAGAATATATAGGGGTGTGGGCTACTAAAACTAAAGCACTAGCCCGTTGTTTTTCTTTACGAATTGAAAGAAGGGAAACCCCCCTCCAATCACCCAAAATATATTTCAGGAGCAATCTTCCAATTGTATTTTATAAAGAGGACTTTTAGTTGAAATTTACTCCTCAATATACGAAAAAACCTAGAGTATATAGGGGTGTGGGCTACTAAAACTAAAGCACTAGCCCATTGTTTTTCTTTACAAATTGAAAGAAGGGAAACCCCCCTACACACACCCAAAATATATTTCAGGAGCAATCTTCCAATTGTATTTTATAAAGAGGACTTTTAGTTGAAATTTACTCCTCAATATATGAAAAAACATAGAGTATTTAGGGGTGTGGGCTACTAAAACTAAAGCACTAGCCTGTTGTTTTTCTTTACAAATTGAAAGAAGGGAAACCCCCCTACACACACCCAAAATATATTTCAGGAGCAATCTTCCAATTGTATTTTATAAAGAGGACTTTTAGTTGAAATTTACTCCTCAATATATGAAAAAAACATAGAGTATATAGGGGTGTGGGCTACTAAAATTAAAGCACTAGCCCGTTGTGTTTCTTTACGAATTGAAAGAAGGGAAACCCCCCTCCACACACCCAAAATATATTTCAGGAGCAATCTTCCAATTGTATTTAATAAAGAGCACTTTTAGTTCAAATTTACTCCTCAATATACGAAAAAACCTAGAGTATATAGGGGTGTGGGCTACTAAAACTAAAGCACTAGCCCATTGTTTTTCTTTACAAATCGAAAGAAGGGAAACCCCCTCCACACACCAAAAATATATTTCAGGAGCAATCTTCCAATTGTATTTTATAAAGAGGACTTTTAGTTGAAATTTACTCCTCAATATATGAAAAAACATAGAGTATATAGGGGTAAGGGCTACTAAAATTAAAGCACTAGCCCGTTGTGTTTCTTTACAAATTGAAAGAAGGGAAACCCCCCTACACACACCCAAAATATATTTAAGGAGCAATCTTCCACTTGTATGTTATAAAGAGGACTTTTAGTTGAAATTTACTCCTCAATATATATAAAAACGTGGAATATATAGGAATGTATATGAGTGTGGGCTACTAAAACGAAGGCACTAGCCCGTTGTTTTTTTTACAAATTGAAAGAAGGGAAACCCCCCTCCACACACCAAAAATATATTTCAGGAGCAATCTTCGAATTGTGTTTTATAGAGAGGACGTTTAGTTGAAATTTACTCCTCAATACACGAAAAAACCTAGAATATATAGGGGTGTGGGCTACTAAAACTAAAGCACTAGCCCGTTGTTTTTCTTTACGAATTGAAAAAAGGGAAACCCCCCTCCAATCACCCAAAATATATTTCAGGAGCAATCTTCCAATTGTATTTTATAAAGAGGACTTTTAGTTGAAATTTACTCCTCAATATACGAAAAAACCTAGAGTATATAGGGGTGTGGGCTACTAAAACTAAAGCACTAGCCCATTGTTTTTCTTTACAAATTGAAAGAAGGGAAACCCCCCTACACACACCCAAAATATATTTCAGGAGCAATCTTCCAATTGTATTTTATAAAGAGGACTTTTAGTTGAAATTTACTCCTCAATATATGAAAAAACATAGAGTATATAGGGGTGTGGGCTACTAAAATTAAAGCACTAGCCCGTTGTGTTTCTTTACGAATTGAAAGAAGGGAAACCCCCCTCTTCACACCCAAAATATATTTCAGGAGCAATCTTCCAATTGTATTTAATAAAGAGCACTTTTAGTTCAAATTTACTCCTCAATATACGAAAAAACCTAGAGTATTTAGGGGTGTGGGCTACTAAAACTAAAGCACTAGCCTGTTGTTTTTCTTTACAAATTGAAAGAAGGGAAACCCCCCTACACACACCCAAAATATATTTCAGGAGCAATCTTCCAATTGTATTTTATAAAGAGGACTTTTAGTTGAAATTTACTCCTCAATATATGAAAAAACATAGAGTATATAGGGGTGTGGGCTACTAAAATTAAAGCACTAGCCCGTTGTTTTTCTTTACAAATTGAAAGAAGGGAAACCCCCCTACACACACCCAAAATATATTTCAGGAGCAATCTTCCAATTGTATTTTATAAAGAGGAGTTTAAGTTGAAATTTACTCCTCAATATATATAAAAACGTGGAATATATAGGAATGTATATGAGTGTGGGCTACTAAAACGAAGGCACTAGCCCCTTGTTTTTCTTTACAAATTGAAAGAAGGGAAACCCCCCTCTTCACACCCAAAATATATTTCAGGAGCAATCTTCCAATTGTATTTAATAAAGAGCACTTTTAGTTCAAATTTACACCTCAATATACGAAAAAACATAGAGTATATAGGGGTGTGGGCTACTAAAACTAAAGCACTAGCCCGTTGTTTTTCTTTACAAATTGAAAGAAGGGAAACCCCCCTACACACACCCAAAATAAATTTCAGGAGCAATCTTCCAATTGTATTTTATAAAGAGGACTTTTAGTTCAAATTTATTCCTCAATATATATAAAAACGTGGAATATATAGGAATGTATATGAGTGTGGGCTACTAAAACGAAGGCACTAGCCCCTTGTTTTTCTTTACAAATTGAAAGAAGGGAAACCCCCCTCCACACACCAAAAATATATTTCAGGAGCAATCTTCGAATTGTGTTTTATAGAGAGGACGTTTAGTTGAAATTTACTCCTCAATACACGAAAAAACCTAGAATATATAGGGGTGTGGGCTACTAAAACTAAAGCACTAGCCCGTTGTTTTTCTTTACAAATTGAAAGAAGGGAAATCCCGCTCCAATCAACCAAAATATATTTCAGGAGCAATCTTCCAATTGTATTTAATAAAGAGCACTTTTAGTTCAAATTTACTCCTCAATATACGAAAAAACATAGAGTATTTAGGGGTGTGGGCTACTAAAACTAAAGCACTAGCCTGTTGTTTTTCTTTACAAATTGAAAGAAGGGAAACCCCCCTACACACACCCAAAATATATTTCAGGAGCAATCTTCCAATTGTATTTTATAAAGAGGACTTTTAGTTGAAATTTACTCCTCAATATATGAAAAAAACATAGAGTATATAGGGGTGTGGGCTACTAAAATTAAAGCACTAGCCCGTTGTGTTTCTTTACGAATTGAAAGAAGGGAAACCCCCCTCCACACACCCAAAATATATTTCAGGAGCAATCTTCCAATTGTATTTAATAAAGAGCACTTTTAGTTCAAATTTACTCCTCAATATACGAAAAAACCTAGAGTATATAGGGGTGTGGGCTACTAAAACTAAAGCACTAGCCCATTGTTTTTCTTTACAAATTGAAAGAAGGGAAACCCCCCTACACACACCCAAAATATATTTCAGGAGCAATCTGACAATTTTATTTTATAAAGAGGACTTTTAGTTGAAATTTACTCCTCAATATATATAAAAACGTGGAATATATAGGAATGTATATGAGTGTGGGCTACTAAAACGAAGGCACTAGCCCCTTGTTTTTCTTTACAAATTGAAAGAAGGGAAACCCCCCTCTTCACACCCAAAATATATTTCAGGAGCAATCTTCCAATTGTATTTAATAAAGAGCACTTTTAGTTCAAATTTACTCCTCAATATACGAAAAAACCTAGAGTATATAGGGGTGTGGGCTACTAAAACTAAAGCACTAGCCCGTTGTTTTTCTTTACAAATTGAAAGAAGGGAAACCCCCCTACACACACCCAAAATATATTTCAGGAGCAATCTTCCAATTGTATTTTATAAAGAGGACTTTTTGTTGAAATTTACTCCTCAATATACGAAAAAACATAGAGTATATAGGGGTGTGGGCTACTAAAATTAAAGCACTAGCCCGTTGTGTTTCTTTACAAATTGAAAGAAGGGAAACCCCCTACACACACCCAAAATAAATTTCAGGAGCAATCTTCCAATTGTATTTTATAAAGAGGACTTTTAGTTCAAATTTATTCCTCAATATATATAAAAACGTGGAATATATAGGAATGTATATGAGTGTGGGCTACTAAAACAAAGGCACTATAGCCCCTTGTTTTTCTTTACAAATTGAAAGAAGGGAAACCCCCCTCCACACACCAAAAATATATTTCAGGAGCAATCTTCGAATTGTGTTTTATAGAGAGGACGTTTAGTTGAAATTTACTCCTCAATACACGAAAAAACCTAGAATATATAGGGGTGTGGGCTACTAAAACTAAAGCACTAGCCCGTTGTTTTTCTTTACAAATTGAAAGAAGGGAAATCCCCCTCCATAAATCACCCAAAATATATTTCAGGAGCAATCTTCCAATTGTATTTTATAGATAGGACTTTTAGTTGAAATTTGCTCCTCAATATACGAAAACACATAGAGTATATAGGGGTGTGGGCTACTAAAATTTAAGCACTAGCCCGTTGTTTTTCTTTACAAATTGAAAGAAGGGAAACCCCACCTGACCCCGTTTGTTTGATTTGTACAAGAATGCACGCTTCTCTTCGTGCGCAAAATCCTGTATCTTATCTATCTTACATCGCGATATTGTTGGCTGGAACTGTTGGCTGGCTTGCTGTTGGCTAGCTTATTGTTGGCTGACTCTACTCCGGCACCATAGACAGGTAGCTATACAGTGCATCCCACAAAAAACGAAACCGAGATTTAGCGATGATTTATCATAATCATTTATACAACAGACAAATTACTAGCTACCAATGTAAATGTAAGCTTAGAATCTCTTCTTTCATCTGATATTACTTCGATTATTCCTCATTCACGCATGAGTGAGCAAAACAATTTGAAGAAAGGATACCAAAAACTCATTTGGCGGGGGGTATCTGAATTTCAAAAAAGAAAATCAGTGCCTAAAAAGTTCAATATCTGCTCTTTTATTTGCTACCTTAATCACAGAAAATGGTCAAGAATTAAAAAAGTTATGTTCCCTCGAAACAATGCTTGTATTTCCATAATTTCATGAAATAAACGTGTTTTCACCCGTTTCCCACAGAAGCTATCGCATGGTTTACAAATTAAAGACTTAATTATGCATGGCTGATCGCATGGGTGTCGATCGGTATTCTTGGTTGGGGGGGATGATTGACACAAATGTTCTTGTGGATGGGGATTTTTCAAGATTACCCCCACTAAAATCACAAGTTAGGACATTTGGTAGTGGTTGATCTGCATGGTTTTCTTGCAGTGGCGTACCGTGAGTCACGGCATTGGGGGGGCACCAGCAAAATTTTTGAGTCACTTAGCGCGCGAGGCGCGCTCATTAGCCAGGAATACTGACCTAATAGGGACATTTTAAGGACAGTGCCATTAAACGGATATGAATCTCACTGCTCAAATAATGCGAGCGCGAAGCGCGAGCTGAAAATTTTTGATATGCAGACCAAAAAAGGACATTATAAGCAAATTTTTGTAATCATGATACATATACCTGTCTCGCTAAACAAACAATGCGAGCGCGAAGCGCGAGCTGAAATTTTCGTAAATATTGACCCCAAACAAGGACATGTTAAGGACTATATTTTAGGAATCCATTAAGAGTATACATATCTCACCATAGTCATCTAATCCCAGGACCAAAATCCAATTGAAACCAGTTGGATTTCCAACTGGTTTCAATTGGTTTCAATTGGTTTCAACTGGTTTCAATTGGTTTTAACTGGAATATAACAATTTCCAGTTGAAACCAATTGAAACCAGTTGGGCAACTGGAAATCCTAACTGGAACCCGTTGGGCAACTGGAAATCCTAACTGGAACCAGACTTTGGGTAACTGGAAATGACTTCCAACTGGAAATGATTTCTAACTGGAACCAGTTGGGTAACTGGAAATCCTAACTGGAACCAGTTGGGTAACTGGAAATGACTTCCAACTGGAAATGATTTCTAACTGGAACCAGTTGGGTAACTGGAAATCCTAACTGGAACCAGTTGGGTAACTGGAAATCCTAACTGGAACCAGTTGGGTAACTGGAAATCCTAACTGGAACCAGTTGGGTAACTGGAAATGACTTCCAACTGGAAATGATTTCTAACTGGAACCAGTTGGGTAACTGGAAATCCTAACTGGAACCAGTTTGGTAACTGGAAATGACTTCCAACTGGAAATGATTTCTAACTGGAACCAGTTGGGTAACTGGAAATCCTAACTGGAACCAGTTGGGTAACTGGAAATGACTTCCAACTGGAAATGATTTCTAACTGGAACCAGTTGGGTAACTGAAAATCCTAACTGGAACCAGTTGGGTAACTGAAAATCCTAACTGGAACCAGTTGGGTAACTGGAAATGACTTCCAACTGGAAATGATTTCTAACTGGAACCAGTTGGGTAACTGGAAATCCTAACTGGAACCAGTTGGGTAACTGGAAATGACTTCCAACTGGAAATGATTTCTAACTGGAACCAGTTGGGTAACTGGAAATCCTAACTGGAACCAGTTTGGTAACTGGAAATGACTTCCAACTGGAAATGATTTCTAACTAGAACCAGTTGGGTAACTGGAAATCCTAACTGGAACCAGTTGGGTAACTGGAAATGACTTCCAACTGGAAATGATTTCTAACTGGAACCAGTTGGGTAACTGGAAATCCTAACTGGAACCAGTTGGGTAACTGGAAATCCTAACTGGATCCAGTTGGGTAACTGGAAATGACTTCCAATTGGTTTCCAATTGGAAATTTTCCAGTTACCCAACTGGTTCCAATTGAAACCAGTTGATTTGCATATTATCTGCCAATGTGCACAGATTAATGTTTTATGTGATTCATCATCATTTAAAATGTATCTATTTAATTATTTTCTATTTCAAGTACCATACTTGTTTCAGATAAGTGTTTAGAATGCTTAGCAGTGAAAACCATGTTCATAAATGTCATAGATTATAATTAAAACAGATTATAAGATAATTAGTACACCACTAACTGTTACCAAATTACATCAAATACATATATTTGAAGATCTTTCATGAAATATATATATACATTATGAAAGTCTATTTATCAATGCCCTTTACATTGGTATTATAGACATATAGCACTGCTTCTTTGTTGGCATGAGCAATATAGTTAGTGCAAAATCTAATCAATTTGTAACTATAATTAAGTCATTCCAACTGGAAGTTCCAATTGGATCCAGTTGGAAACCAATTAGATTCAACTGGTTCCAGTTGAAACCAGTTGCCTCCAATTGGTTTCAACTGGAACCAATTGAAACCAGTTACATCCAATTGGATTCAACTGGTTTTAATAGGGAAATTGGAACAACTGGAACCAATTGAAACCATTGCCAACTGGTTGCTTAATTGTTTTCAACTGGAACCAATTGAAACCAATTGCCAACTGGTTCCAGTTGCCCAATTGGTTTTAACTGGAACCAGTTGGCAACTGGTTTCAATTGGTTCCAGTTGTTCCAATTTCCCTATTGAAACCAGTTGGCCAACTGGTTTCAATTGGTTTTGCTCTAATTGGTTTCAACTGGATTTTGGTCCTGGGATGCGAGTGCAAAGCGCTTGCTGATTTTGCTACTACATCTAAACACATGAAGCACTTTTTGTAGTCATTGTAATCATGATAATACGCATCTCACTCATCAAATATTGCGAGCGCGAAGCGCGAGCTGAAAATTTAGGATATTCAGACCTGAAGATAGGCATTCTAAGGCCTGTTTGTAAGAATTCACTAAGATCATACGATACGTATTTCACTAAACAAATGATGCGAGCGCGAAGCGCGAGCTGAAAGTTTTGGATATTCAGATCAGAAAAAGGGACATTTCAAGGACTGATTTTTAGGAATTCATGAAGAGCAGACATATCTCACCAATCTACTAGTGCGAACGTAAGCACGGACAGGAAATGTTTTATATCAACACCTTAAAATGGGGCAATCACTTTAAGTAGTCATGAAAAAGAACCATATGTCACTACATAAAACAATGATAAGTCGAAGTGCGAGGAAATATATTTGGTGTATATTGACTTAAAAACGTTAAACAGACAATGCGAGTACCGGGAACAATGAATACCTCTAGGCCTGAGCTAAATAAAGTTATGAAAAAATGTTTCTTATGTATTATGACATAACATTATCATAATTATAATATAACATTATAATGAACAATAATTTCTTAATTCCCACTACGTTTCTTTTCCTTTCTCCCTCTTTTTCTCCTCTTCCCCGTTTTTTTTTTGGCCAGCCGATGGGGGGGGGGGGGGGGGGCACGTGCCCCCCCCCCGTAGTTACGCCACTGTGTTCTTGGAAATTCCTTCATTGTTGCAGTGTATTATACTTATATAATTTTTTTGAAAATTCAATTTGTGTTACAAGTAAGCCTATTCTAAACTCATACGAAAGAAAAAATGACAAAAATTGTCTGGACCATGTACAAAGTGATCTGTTTATTGAGCATGATGTATACAGCTTCTCTCTTAAATCTAACCCGACTGGCAATATCTTTTTTCTTCTTAATGCATGATGATAAAATGCAGATTCGGACAAATTAAGACTAGCACAAATTACAAACTGTGTGGCTTCTCGTGCGCCATCGGGCTTACCGTCATTCCTTAGACGATTTTAACCCTGGATTTTAACATGTTTTAAATGCTTTATAAGTGCATGAAACAAAAACAAACATTAAAAAATCAAAACTCAACTGTCATGTTATGATATTTCTCCAACATTTTCTTGAACCATCAGTGTTTAATATCAGGTAATATATGTGTTAAAATGAAATTTACGTACCGCATGAGTGTGCTCATATAGAATGCAAAAACTGTCATCCCTTTCCAAACTCAAAAGAGATTTCTTTTTGCCAAAATAAGAAAAAATCAATCAAGTTTAGTTATTCAAGTCCATAACAATAACAAGAATAACATGAAAAAAAAACATCCGATGTTCATATCCAAAGATACGCTTTAGAGAGAAATGAATGATTATTCTTTCTGAAACCATTAATCGATTTCACTTATTATAAAATTGTAAATATATGATCATATTACCACTGGTGGGATGAAACACCCTATCAACAAAAATTGTTTTTCGTCGGGGTCCTTTTATGTCATGTGCTAAAAAATATCATATACATAAACATTTTATTCTTTTTCATCTTGAACCTCCACCCATCTGTTTAAAAGTCCTGGAAAAGAATGTTTTTATTTAATAACAATATACACAAATTGCGAGGGAAACGAACTGATTGATGGCATACTATAATCATCACTATAATCATCATGATCAAACTTTTCATTTTTTCATCATCATTATTATAAATTTTCTACCCTAAATTATTGGGGGGGGATGATAATACAGGCCATCCCCCCCCCCCACTTGAAATATTGGGGGGGGGGATATATACCCCCCCCCATTCCCCGTGATCGACACCCATGGCTGATCGTCAACAAAACGGAGTGTCCAGTGAGTTTGAACGCTAGCCTGAAAAACCTCTTCATTTTATGAAATTATTAAAATTCAAGCCTTATTTCAAATAACCAGAACTTTGTTATTTCTTGACCATTTTCTGTAGTTGAGGTATCAATTAAAGAGCAGATATTGAACTTTTCAAAAATGTGGTTTTCTCTTTGAAACCCAGATACAGCCTGCCAAGTGACATTTTGGTCGTGACCTCTTCAAATTATTTTTGCTCAATCATGCGTGAATGAGATATAATCTAAGTAATTTCAGAGGAGAGAGGAGATTCTAAGCTTTACAATGGTAGGTCATTTGTCTATTGTATTTGTGATTAAGTTATGATAATTCATCGTTTAAATCTCGGTTTCGTTTTTTGTGGGACGCACTGTAGTTATCACTGTGTGCGCACATAAAATACATGTCTACGTCTCAGCATGCCAAGGAAGAGTGAAGGACGCACACCATCCGGCAATTTCGGGAATCCCCTTAAGACGTACCTAAAATGACCGTCCCGTAATGGTTGGAAAAATATTCATGTAAAATCAACGGTGCATATCTCAGCAATTTTTCACATGGGCATATAATGAATCATGCATTTCATTTTGCTGGAATAAATCAATTCTACTTAGTTTTCCTGGGTTCAATCAGTGTTATTTGTAATTTATAAAATAACTTTATAGTGGCGGATCTACGGGGGGTAGGCGTTTTAACCCCCCCCCCCCGTGGGCTGCAAAGTAAAAAAAAAGTAATGACCTACATTTTGGAACCAATCCTCATTTTATTGCGTGTAAAAGATTTTCGGTACCGATATGACCTTCATTTTGTAGTGATCGAAGCCCTTTTTTTCTTGCTTGGCAGATTTCTCGGTCAAAAAAGGGATAAAGGATATGTAATTTTATTTCACTATATAATGTTATGTTATAATTATGATAATGACGTACACGTATGCTATACTTCAGGGGGCGGATCCAGGCTGTGTCCCGGTTTATTTTAAATTGGTCTATAATGCTAATTCGTCCAATTATGAACTCGTCTACTATCATTTTGGTCTACTTTCAGTTCGTCCACTATATATCCATATGGTCTAATTGCCATTTCGTACACTCCCCATTTCGTCTAATAACCAATTGTCCAGTAGCCATTTAGTCCTTACACCATTTGGTCTATTGGATGGACTGTGTTAATTTGGCGAAATTAATGAAATAAAGCCAATAGATAATTTAGACCAACTGGTTATGGGACGAAATGGTCATAGGCGAACTGGTCAGTATACGAAGGGCCTGATTGGACCAAATGGTTATTGGACCAATGCATGGTTGTTATAGACGAAATGGTGATGGATGGAATGGCATTAGAATATAATGAAGGTAGACCATGCATGTGATGAGTGGACGAGTTGGCAATAGACGAATTGGCAATTCACCTGTGCCCCTATACCTGGATCCCCCACTGCTATCTTACCATATTATGTTTTGTTTGACAGTATTTCTATCATTTTTAGCAATGTTGAAACTTATTTACTTTTTTATAAAACGTATTTTATAATTTTAAATTATGATTTTGAACTTACACAATATGATTTTGTACTGTATTTTTTTCAGTTCATTTTGTGTTTTCGGTAATATTTTAATAAGCTGTATAGGCCTATATCGCGTGCGAGTATGTTTTACGTTTTGTTCTTGAATGACCCTTTTATAAACCAACCTAGTAAAGAGCTTTTTTATGAATGAATAAACATAATACAAGAAAACAGATTAGATCACATGACCCCGCACATGACAAATATTCTTTCTATAGGATATGACATTGTAGACCTATATTTTCCAGTTTCTTTCTTGATATATCATCTTTCGTGAACTGAAATTTCAGTATCATTCAGGATTTCCTTGTACTTGGGCCCAATCTATGTATAGATCAACAAAAACAAACAATACTTGGCCAATATCAAAGAACATGATAGAGCAGAAGAGCGGACCATATAGGTATAGGAAAGAAAGACTATACACTGTAAAAACTGCGGTGTTAAAACTGACACCAGTTGGTGTTAATAGATCGAGGACCACACCCCGAGGTGTTAAAATTACACCTTATAGAGATTAAAGATAACACCAAAGCGTGTAAATATAACAACCAAAGGTGTTGTAATGACACCTATAGGTGTAAAACTAACACTACCAATTCAACACCGGTGAAAAATAACTGGTGTGGTCCTCTATGTACACCGGTTAACACCACAGTTTTTGCTGTGTAAGAGAATAAGATAGAGGGGGAAAACAATAAATTAAGGAGAAAGATAAAGTAGGCCTATTATACGAGAAGGGAAAGAAAAAAAATATTTAAGTATTTTATTTGAAAATTGTGAAAGTATAGCAATTACTCTTCTTAATATAAATACAAGGAAATAGATAATATCACATATTCATCCTACTTTTTCTTCATGAAATTAGTGTAAAATTATTTGCTTTAAACTCTGCAAGTATAGCAACCCACACCCTATATATAGGCCTATCTTTCAGGATTTCCTTGCAGCGGTATAGGATAACGAAAAAAAAAGTGATTCAGTCAGTCGGCAAGCCCTCAAAAAGTAGCTTCTTTTATCCAAGTGATATTCATGACTATAGAGGGTTTTTGCATTGTTAATGAGCTTGGTGCGGACGAAAACACCTCTTTTTATTTGGCCATTGCTGCTCTAAATATTGACCAAATTTCATGTTTTTGGTATCTTTATATAAAGAAGAAATATAATTCTTTTAGGTCATGCGTCTGGATTTTTAAAAAGATTTTGTAACATAGGTGAAACTTTTGATCTAAAACATGAAACAAAATAATTATTTTCATGCAACAAAACTTGTTGTTTTTACACTTGATTTCTGGTTGGGCCCAATTTTTTTTTTCTTTTCCTCGTTCAGAGGTACTTTATTCTTCATATTCTTTTCTCATTTTAACAATTTCTTTCGAGGCACAGTGGGTGTAGAGTTACAAAACAAGTTACATATAAACATGTTATAGACATCAACAATTTAATCTAAAATGTGATAAAGATGAAATTTCTCTATAGGGTTAAAGCTCTTTGAACATTTGAATTAAATGAACATTGGATTTAAATCGCCATTTTACATAAAAAAGTATCTCTTTCTTGAACTCATACCAAATTGAATATATATTAAAAGCTCTTCCTTGCATCTTATACATGACATAAGATTTGTATATTGCATACTGTGCAAATATCATAAACAAGTTAACCAACGTAAACTTGCGATCGTGAATTTTGTATCCAATGAACAACGTCGTTTCGTTAAAAGGAATTGCAATTTTAAACATAAATTGCAGAGAATTCTTTATCTTTATCCAAAAATTGGCAACAGGATTACATTCTAACATAATATGAACAAAAGTTTCTTCTGCTTCACAAAACATACTAGATGTGTCATTAGCTAATTTCCAACGACATAAATTGAATTTAAAGGGTAATAAATTGTGAAGCATTTTCAAGTTGTATTGTCGAATCTTGTTATACTTTAAATTCTTTAGTTTGAAATTAAAAACATTTTGCCATTCAAAGTTTACTGGTAATTCTAATTTAGATTGCCAGTATTGTATAATGTGTGGATCAGACTTTTTTTTGGTTACAAGTAAAACATAAAAATCTTTTGATTTCATGTTCTTTAAGTTTACAATATCTCCTCCACTAATTTCAAAAAGATCTTCTGGAAGCTTTGAAGATAAGGTGTCACTTTTGTCAGTCCATTCAGCTGGGACAGCTCTTTTTAGCTTTGAATATTCAAACTCGACTAAAAGTGATTTACATGCTACTATTTCAAAAATTTCTTCGGAAGGTTTCCAGGCATGATTACGTAATAATTGGTGAACATAAAAGATATTGTGGTCGGACCATCTGTTGAAATATAAAAGGTTTCTTTCAAATTTTATATGACTGTTATACCATAAAATTTCGTGTTTTATACTATTAATATTGTGATATTCAGTAAATCGTATGTCATACCAAGAGCATAATAGATCTGTATAAAAGGATGGAATTTGCTTTTTCATACATACAATTAACATATTTTTTTTCGAACAATTGAAATGGAGATACAAGGGCATCGGTCCTATCTTTGCTGTCCAAAATTTGAACAAGTACATCCATGGTTGATCATCATATTTTAAATATTTTGAAATCCATGAAAGTTTTAATGAAGATAATTTTGAATTTAAGTCTATCATATCTAATCCTCCTTTATTGAATGAATTAATACAAACATTTCGTTTTATCTTTTCTTTTTTCGAGCCCAAAATAAATATATACATCATTTTCTCTAATTCACGTGGTTGGGCCCAAATAATATTGTTAGATTATATGATAAAGCTGGAGATCTAAGCTTTAATATGATATAATTTTTATAAGAAGAGGTATAGATGGGTAAGCAGTCAGCATTTCATATAGGCCAAGTACATTTAGCAGTTTAAAAACAAGAATACTGCGCTCTGATTGGTCACAGAGACCACACACCCACGCCAATTCCAATGTTCCCACTCTGGGCCTCTGCAAGGTCACACTCACCATGTGGTAATCTCTTCAAATTACCCGCGCCTGTTGTTTTGAAAACACTATTCAACCAATCAGAACTCTGGATTTTATGCTACTCAGAAATTTCAGAAATCTCGTCTTGCATTTTGGTCGAAAAAGCTGGCTGCTGACCCATCTAAAAGGTGCCACATATCAAGAGTGACATAGTAAGAAAGTATAGAGTTTGAGCTTTCTGATGATATAAATAAATATTGTTTGTGCCTAAAACACAAAATTTTGCACAATTTGCAAGAGAAAAAGAAGAAGAAAATTCCGTTTGAGGCATCTTTTCATGCCTAAAATTAACTTATTTATCAAAATATTTTATTCAAAATGAAATAATCAGTATAAAAGAGTAACATTTACTCTTTCATATGGTACAAAAATAATCAATTTTACTCAAGGAAAAAGTGGTTAAATTTTTTGAGAAACAAAGTCTCACAATTCACGAGATTTTGCAGGGACATAAATTCAGCCACGAGAGGACTTGGATAAATCTTGCTCATTTGCTCATTATAACACAGGGGCTTGCAGACTGACTGGATTAAAAAAAACAAGCATAAAGGATGATGTGAAAACATTAAATAAGAAGAGTATAGTTGAAAGAAACAATTACAAGCAGAAAAAACAATGATGTGAAACTTTTCAGATCTGAAGATACAATAAGAAAAGGCAATAGCGTGGGTAGAAGATGGGTTATGAACAGCTATAGGTAGATCAAATGAGAAGAAGAAGAAGAAGGAGAAGAAGAAGAAGAAGAAGAAGAAGAGAAGAAGAAGAAGAGGAGGAGAAGATGAAGCAGCAGACGAAGAAGAAAAAGAAGGAGGAGAAGAAAAAGAAGAAGAAGAGTAAAAAGAAGAGAAGCTAGAGGAGGAGGAGGAGAAGAAGAAGAAGGAAGAGAAGAAAGAGAAGAAGAAGGAAGAGAAGAAAAAGAAGAAGAAGAGGAGGAGGAAGAAGATCAAGAATTAGACCCAGAAGACACCTCTCATGCAGGGGAGGGGGGAGGGGACACAGAAAGAGAGAAAGAAAAGAAGTGGAAAGGAAATGAAATAAGCAGATGAATGCACAGGAAAAGAAAGACCTCATGATGGAAAAGTTTGTGCCATTAAAAACGACACACGTACCCCCATAAGAAACTGAAAAAAAAGGGGTTTTAACTATTACACCCAATACCGGACCCAATATAAACTTGCCCGATTATTCATGTTAATAAGGCACTTTGAGCCCTATAAAATATATAATGTAGGCTTAGAAAAGTTTTGTTCTAAAAAGGACAAAATCAACATGGTATTTTTCTCTAAATCAAGTTTTTTTTATTTCACCATTTCCCCATAGCCTGTTGTTTTATTCTGATATGTTGTGGTAGTACTTTCGATTTTTAAAGAATTTTTGAAATGTTATTGTTTATGGATTACGCCCCTTTTGGAACAAAATTTTGGTAAATGTCAATTTTGGCCAATTTAAACACGTTTTATATTAGAAATTTAACACGAAACACATCTATATGGCCAGTACGTAGAATAGGCCTACATTTCACATCTTTTCTCATGTCTATCCATTGCAATTACAAAAAGAAAATATAAATTCATCTTCGTTCTAAGGGCGGCGACTTTTCGAAATCTATAATTAAAAAAGGAGCTAAATCCAAAATTATTCATACAAAATTGTAAAATTAGGTTATTTTCAGCAAAATTTGCAGTGATGGTGTAAACTTGTATATGTACCTAAAAAATTGAATTTAATTTCATAACTTCATGTAAAATAGGAAAGATAACCAATTTAAATAACCGCATGGATTTAGCCTCCTTTTGGAACAAAGGCTGATTTGGACGTATTTGGAAAAAAACTCTAATTGGCAATCAATTTTTTACCAACCTCTCAATTTTTTTTCAAATGCGATATATTTGATTTCCACTTTTGACCAAATTTTTTTTTTTATACCATATGCATGGCATATATTTTGTAAATCAATTAATTATGATTTAGCCTCTTTTAATTGGAGTTAATCTCTTCATTTATGTTCGTTTGTGTTTATGTTTTATTTTGTCTAGCCTTTGCTTATTTGCAACTTAATTTGATTTCTTTTTCAATTTCGGATTTGTTATTGTGAAAAAGGAAAATGAAAAAAAAAATCATACATTATAATTATTAAGGGCTTTTTTTATTTCCGCTTGCTTGCTTGGAAAGTACATTTTTTCCTGAAACATTTGAAGCAGAAAAGCTCTCCATATTCTTATTTCACAATCAATGCCGTTCATTAAAAAAATGATAATAACAATATTTTTTCTATTTATTTTTTATTACATTATTATTTTAACTATCAGCAGCTTGCGAACGAGCCTTTATAGTAAAAACAAATATGGCGGCGCCCATGATCCTTTCGTCACCAATTTTCCTCCTCGGATTCATGTGCATATTTGTCGTGATTTGCTTATGTAGGTTGTTATATATCACAAATAATCTCGGAAAAATCAAAACAAAACATCGGCATAAAGTAAAAACTTTGATCGTCGCAGGTTCAGGTGAGTTTCATACTCCTGTTGGCAGTGTCAATTCCTAATCAATCCCATTACCGTTGCATGCAATTTTTATGCACACATGTGCAATAGGTAAAACACAGTTTTGTGATAAAGTAGTTCAAATTGCACATGAGCTAAGTCGCCAGGTAGATTACGAAGGGGGCATGTGTGCGCATCTGAAATTAAACTTATTTTAAGAATGAACATACGAATATGGATTTCTCTATAATAGTCTTTATTTAAAAAATCGGGGCCTATTTTAATATTGATTCTTGAATCTGAGTTCTGAGACCGACTCACTAAAGACAAAAGTCTAACTAGTAGGCCTGGCCTAGCCCTAGGACCTAGGTCATATGGTTATCGTAAAAAAATAAAATAAAAAAATATAACGAGGGATATGAATCAAATATCTTACTCTACACCCGTATTTCACTCCGTGTCCATCCTCCGGTTATCCTCAAAATTTGTGATTTTGGGCCAGTATCTTTTTCCTCACACGTATTATTCATGGCCGATTTCAAAACATCGCATGCGATTGGTCGCTGATCGATCGCGTTAGAATAAAAGAAGGATGAAAGAAAGAATAAAAGAGGAAAAAGGTTTCCATCAAAAAAGAAAGGAAGGGAAGATGAATAAATGTGTGAAAGAAAAATAAAGGAGAGAAAGGAAAAAAAGTAAGAAAAAAGGAGGAAAGAAAGAATGAAGGAAAAAAAATGTTTCCTTCATTCTTTGAAAGAAAAACAAAGAAAAACAGGGAGGGAGGAAGGAAGAAATTAAGGGATAGAAAGAATAAGGGAAAAGAAGTAGAAGGAAAAAATAAAATAAAGAATGAAAGAAAGGATGAAAGAGAAGGAATGAAGGGAGGAGAGAATGAAAAAAAGAGAAAATAAAGGAAGGAGAGAAAGAACGAAAAGAATAAGGAGAGGAAGGGAGAAGGAAGCAAAGAAAAGTTTAAGGAAAGAAAAAATGAAGGAAATAAAAAGGAAATTTTAAAAAGAAGGAAAGCAAGAGAAAGAAGGAAAGAAAATGAACAGAGAGAAATAGAAAGGATCAGGAAAGAAAGATAGGAAATAGAGGTAGATGGAACAAAAAATGGCAAGCAGGAAGGGAAGAAGGATGAAAGAAGAAGGATTGAAAAGAAAGAAAGAGGAAATAAGTTCAAACTTCAAGCAAAAAAAAAATCCAATCATCTAACTAAAATCATAATGATATTTAGTGTTTTTTAATATATCAGAGAGCGAAGTTGGCACAGTCGGTAAAGCGTCTGCCCGTCGAACCAAAGATTGTGGGTTCGAGTCCACCCCGGGCGGATGACTGAAGCCAGTGTGTTGTGTGTAAACGTCTCTCCCCTGTTTCATAGATGCAGGCTATGTTACAGTGGAAACACTTCGTCCCTCGGATATGATGTTAAATGAAGGCCCCGTGTAGAGGAGAATCACCACCTTTGCACGTTAAGAACCACTGCACTATTCGTATGAGAGTAGGGGGAAACCCCGGGGTAGTGGTTCACCTGCATTCCCCCAACCAGTTATATCGGGAGGAGAGACCTGCGGGTCACAGTTCTGTGTGCGCGCCCTTCTAGGTGACCCAGATTGGCTGGTTCCTCCAATGCGCCTTTGAATGTCTTTGACAGATATATCGTGCGCGCTATACAGTGGCGTACCTAGGATTTTCCACAGGGGGGGCAAATTCGTCCGCCAAAAAAAAAGGTCTTCAAGACTCGTCAGGGGGGGGGGGGCAGGGATACAGTATGTCCCTTGCATGGTTGTGACTCGTCAGGGGGGGCACTCTGCCCCCCCCCCCCCCCCGTAGGTACGCTAGTGGCGCTATACAAATGCTGTGCATCATCATTATATTCTTAAAATTTTAAAGAACTAAAATGTTTTAGAAATGACTTAAAAACTAGATGACATCGCGGCATCATACACAGGCATCTCTCCCATCTCATTACAAGTTCGCAGCTGAAACAACTAGATCTAGTTATGAAAACTCAATAACTTGTTCCTCCGATTACATCTCCAAATCAGTAATCTGAGAATCCGTAATATGATTATAAAAATTTCCTGACAATTTTGTGATTATTTTTGTGGAAAAACTGTTTGTTTCATGTGAGATTGTTTGCACCATTGAGAATCTGCTCCGATCCTACATGCCTAGCTAGCAGGGGTGGAAATCTCTCCCAAAAGGTAGGGGGTCAAAGGGCTGGAAAATTTGACAAGCAAAAAAAAAAAAAAGGTATCATCACAAAAGTAACGTCATCTCGTCTTAAAATACATGTTTTATTACGATTTTGAATGATGTACATGTATGTCTTACCATCATGAAAGACCACAAATAGTAGGGGGGACATTTAATATTGTGTCCCCCCTACTATTTTGAGTAGGGGGGACATGTCCCCCCTGGGATTTCCGCCCATGCTAGCTACATGTAGTAGCCTGCCACACACAGGCAGGAGGCCAGTTTGTTTGCAATGTATTGGGTTACTAAGAAAATCACCGCAGAACTTGCAAAAGTTTACAGTTATCGATTTTATTGTTGTCTCTGCTTCGTCATCTGTTGGTTATTTGATGAAAATTCGTCACTTTTATTTATATATTTTTTTCAATATTCTGAAATACGGGACAAATAGGCATCCCGGGAAGGGTTTGTCGGGACGTCAGGACAAAGGAGCAAAATACGGAACGATCCTGGGAAATACGGGACGTCTGGTCATACTGATCGCTTCATAACAGGAATAATAATGTTAGCCGAAACTCATTCCGCTTCTCACAAGGGCTCTTTCTGGTGACGGGCTATCCATTTTCAATTTTTAAATTATTTTTTGATATAGGGCCTAGGTCTAGTGTAGTCTAAACTAAAAAGCATGTAAAAAAGAGCAAAATTGCTTACCTCGGCCTGGAAAGTGGTTTCGCATGTCTCTTCCACGGAAATAAAACAAAAGGAAGGTCGTTGGTGGCGCTAATACAATTCACAACCTTAATTCAGCTCGTTGGTATTTTATAACAAAGTTAGATTTCTAGATTCATTGTAGATCTATGCGCAATTCCTACGATTGTTTGGTAAATTATTGACACCAATAAATGCAATAACTTAAAAAACATTTTTTTTAGATTATTTTTGCTGACGATAATACAAAGTGATGACAAATTTAACAAAAATATATAAAATTCTACGTGCCTTGAATGAAGCCAGCAGTGCTACCGTTTGTTTGTCAACAAACGTTCCACCAAAGTCTTTACAATCAAAAGATTGGACACTTAGCCTACTTCGCATAACTCTTTGCATCAATTTACTCGTAAAATAGTTTTTGTGCCTAGTCTTTCCCTTGTAGTGTCTTTGATATGAAGATTAATCGCGCGCCCTCTTCAGCTAATTTTTTAGAAAAATTTCGGAAATAGAAGAAAGCTCCATATTTTGTCAATGAGAAGAAAAATCAGGGCTTAAATAACGCTCTTTGAGGGATATTCATGATATTAGGTGGAATTGACTTTACATCGTTCGTTAAGTTTCGTAGGACTTGATTTTATTAAAGCTATTTTGGCATTGATATTGGGAATGCTACCCGGAGTTTTGTGAAGTGTGAACATATCCCTCCCTCTCATTCTCTTCCACATGTATCTCCCACGTTTTGTTTTCACATTGTTTTTGGTTATTCACATTTGTCTATATTTTTAATATATATTTTTTTAAATTTGAAAATAGGGGGCCACACCACTGAAGTCATCCGCCTCCTAGGTAGCATGTCAAATGTCTATTCTCCACGAGTCTATGTTTATGCCAATACAGACAAAATGAGCGAGGATAAAATCCGGACGTTTGAAGAGAACAAGATGACAGAAGGAGAGAGCAGTGAGGTATACTGTAGTATGATCAATTAGAAACAAGAATCTAGCTGACTGTTTTAATGCAAACTTATGATTTTAAAGAGAAATTCCAGTAGTTGCAGTAAACACTGATTTCATGAGAAAGTCTGTAAAACCAGGCTTAATTGTCAGTATATCATTGAGGATCTAGATCTGGTACAGTTACATAAACTGAACTTTGTGAAATCTTGAAATCTACGCTGAAAAATGTTCAGACTGAACTTCCCCAACACAGATAAGCGCACGTGGGACAGTGTATAATTATTGCTTTGAGCGTTGGGCCCCGACGCTCTACCCGAATCCTGTGCTTATTTGCTGATTTCTCAGCAATTACACAATTTCTTCCGGAATCCTTTGGCACATGCGTTTTATTTATACAAACAGATACTTTGGTGGTCATTTCATTGGATTCTGTACGAACTCATTTTGATATCGTTACCAAAACTAGCATTTACCTTTAAACTGCCATATCCACATTCGTATTAGAATGTTCACATGATCACAGGTGGTTGATCTCATCTTAAATGTTGATACTGTAAAGTTCACGGGCAAGCTGCTTTCAACTGAATATATTGTTCAAATCGATCATACATGTAGGTTGGGGCATTTCATATCAAGCTGTATGAACAGTGTGGAGTAACAAATGAACTACAAATCTGTTTCCTATTCATTTTAATCACAACAGTTGTACAATAAAGGCATTCTTAACATATGTAAAGAGCCTATTGGAATAATTGGATTTGCATGTGTAGGTTCATTGATGTATTATGAAATACTTTTTTCTAACAGTTGGGCACTTTTTTACTCTAGTTGTGTCCAAGTTAGTAATAATAATAATTATATAATTAATATGCACAAGCGCTTTATACAATGTTGTGATGCGCACAATTACTAAGCTCTGTTATGGCTACCCTTATTTGATGCTTGAACATTCAACAAATTCTTTCCTATTTGCTACCCATTTTTCTAACTACACCTGGGTGGAGAGTGGCAAAGGATTTGAGTGCTGCAGTTGGAATTGAATCCAGGATCTTGTGGTTGAGAGAATGTACAACTTCCTGATGCCCTTCCCCTTCTCCAATCCCTAATGATCAAGATTGTTTGACAATGATTGATGGTTTTGAACATACATGTAGATGGCCCTGTTTCTAGCTGTGAGTGAGTCATCTCAAGATATACATGTATATGTATATATATATATTTTTTATTTTCTTTGACAGTACATAATAGAGAAGATTCCTAGGAGCAGAGAGGTTCGGCAGTCCTATCTCACCAGCATTGTCTCGACTCTTTATGCCACCTTATTTGCCTTCTTCATCGTATTCAAACATTCTCCAGATTTGGTAAGCATCTCATCTATAAGGCCTAAGAAAAGTTATTATAGTGCCCTCATCCGACTGACTAAATTGGAAAAAAAAACAAGGTCTCTCTTAAAAAAAAAAAATTTAGAATATTTTTTTTGTAATTACGGGTAATATACCCAGTGGTTGTGTGTCCGGACGGGTTGGGTGTCCGGACACATGACTTTTACTCTCAATTTTGAAAAGTTTACGAGCAATGTCTTTAATTCTTTTTAGCACAGAATATAAGAAAATATTATAAAGAACAAATATTGATGGTGAAAAAAAACTATTCAACCTATATTTTTGGTTTATTCCTGAGATAAAAACAAGGCTTCATTTCTGTTACGTGTCCGGACACCCAACGCCCCATCCTACAAATAAAATGTTTTTGTAAGAAAATATCAGATTTGGGTGAAAATTTTTGCTCAAATGTGTATTATTTAAAGGACTTAAAAAAACAATGGAATATGTGTTTTGACTGCATAAGGAGATTTCTCCATGTGTCATTATCTTTGGGGAGCATAGCAGTGAAGTTATATATAAAAAGGACTGACCAACCCAACTTTACAGTTTTGGGCTTATGAGGGCGACATAACAATTTTTGAAGGCCTAGCCATATCAGACGAATTATAGAAACGTACAAAACAGGAATATTCATGGAATGATACCCTGCATAATCAGAGGGAAATGGGAAAGCAATGGAAAAGAAAAATGTCATTTTATTTTTAAGGACGAAAGTTTGGTCCGGTAACCTATGCAGAAAGAATAGGGATGATATTGATTGTGAGAATATGTTAGATTTGATTAATAACATTTTCCCTGTGATTGAATAAAAACATATAGTAAGGGCGAATTTCTTTGTCTTCTTTCAATGCCCTCTACCTTCGACTTAACGTCTATTAATGTGTATTATAACGGAATAAACCCATTCATAGACTTCGCCCTTACGTAGGATGTATGCAAATATATATATATATATATATATACATATATGTGTGAAGTTATACATGTACAACAGCTTGGGCAACTCTTTTATTTAAATATTTTGTGAAAGAAATGGATGAAGAGAACAATGGTAGGCGTAGCTTAAATCAAGGTTCCCCAGAGCTATCTACCCTTTGGAAAAATTGATGATGCCGAAAAAATGTCTCTGCCGGGAATCGAACCCGGGCCCCAAGCTTTGAACGCCGGTGCCTTAACCACTAGACCACAGAGACGGGTAGTGGCTAGGGCGACCCCGATCCAATTGACCGTCAGATAGACAGATTTTCGACACTATACCAATTATAATTTCCTTTGTCGGGTGAAGATGGGTTTTGAACAATGACAAGCCGCCATGCCTCAGCTGGATCAAAGCTATTGCTTTGATACAGTACACGTATGGGAGAAAGTACCTACCATTGGTCTCTTCATCCACTTCTTTCACAAAATATTTAAATAAAAGAGTTGCCCAAGCTGTTGTACATGTATAACTTCACACATTTGTATACTTTCTCCCATACGTGTACTGTATCAAAGCAATAGCTTTGATCCAGCTGAGGCATGGCGGCTTGTCATTGTTCAAAACCCACCTTCACCCGACAAAGGAAATTATGATTGGTATAGTGTCGAAAATCTGTGTATCTGATGGTCAATCGGATCGGGGTCGCCCTAGCCACTAACGCGTCTCTGTGGTCTAGTGGTTAAGGCACCGGCGTTCAAAGCTGGGGGCCTGGGTTTGATTCCCGGCAGAGACCATTTTTTGGCATCACCAATTTTTCCAAAGGGTATATATAGCTCTGGGGAACCTTGATTTAAGCTACGCCTACCATTGTTCTCTTAATCCATTTCTTTCACAATATATATATTTATACATATATATATATATAGTTGGCTGTGAATAATTTTTTTGTGTTGATAACTTGAGAATAGCAGTCAGAATCAACTGAAACTTGTAATTGATTTATATTTTTGAAACAGTTACTTGTGAATGGCCCTGGAACCTGTATACCACTGTGTGCTGCAGCATTTGTTATGAGGGTGAGTTTCTAGAGTAGGATTATCCTACAGAATGAAAATGAAATATAATTAGAATACATTGTAAGGTTACAAAGATCATGGTTTATGGAGATGTTTATGTTCAGATTAACCCTAAAAGGACTGGGCTATTTGAAATGTATTTAGGACAGGGAGGGCCATCATGGACCCCCCCTTTTGATCTTGGCCGCCGTTCGCGCGATCGCGCCGAAATTTGGCAAGCACATTCATGACCACATAAACTATAAGCTACTATTTAAAAAAATTTGAAACAATTCTTTTTTAATTATTATGAATAAAATATGCAAATTTATTCATGAAAAGCATTATTTGCATATGTAACACCCTATTTCACTTCAAATTTTCTTCTGTTTTTGCAGATGTCATCTTTGTAATCTAATTTAAAGGTTTCCACAAAGAAAAATTGCGAAAGCCAATTTTTTCATTTTTTCTTTGTTTTATAATTTCTTATGTATTTCTTTGTGTTTTCATCTTTTGTTTTTCATTGTTTTTTTTTTCGAATTAAATTATTACAGACCATTGAACAGCTAAATTGAACCCTAAATTAATCAAGCAGACCAATTAGAACGAAAAATAATAACCCTTTTATGAATTTCATCTCCCATAGACTTTGTACACAAAGTATAAAAATTAGCCATTTTCGGCATGATATTGTCTCGTAAAAAGTCATGTGACATTGTGATGGTATGTACCCGTATGTCGCGAATTTGGTCTCAAAAGTTGCGCGAGACTTCAAAGAAATAAGTCATAAAATTGGGCAGTGCTATCTTTTTGCGTTTCGGAAATATCACGCGAAGCGTGGAGGGGGGGCATCATGGCCCCCTCCTCGGTCCTTTTAGGGTTTATGAGATTAAATGTAATATCAAATTGTATCTGTTTGACTGTTTCTATTCCCCAATCACAAGTTTTGTTTCATACATGTATTTGTGATAGTGATAATTTTGTTATGTTATGAATTAAATTACTTTCTTCCCATTGGTACAACATTAAAGAGAAATGCCAGTAGTTGCAGTAAACACTGATTTCATGAGAAAGTCTGTAAAACCAGGCTTAATTGTCAGTATATCATCGAGGATCTAGATCTGGTACAGTTACATAAACTGAACTTTGTGAAATCTTGAAATCTACGCTGAAAAATGTTCACGCTGAAGATCACCAACACAGATAGGCACATGTGGGACAGTGTATTATTATTGCTGGAATAAAGACCCGACGGAAGTGACCGAATCCGCGCTTATTTTGCCTATTTATCAGCAATTACACAATTTCTTCCAGAATCCTTTGGCACATATTTTTTATTCATACAAACAGATACTTGGGTGGTCATTATATTAGATTCTGTAAAAAGTCATTTTGAGATCGTTACCAGAACTGGAATTTATCTTTAAACTTAAAACAGGCAATAGAACATTATAATAATGAATAATTGATTAGTTCCTAATATAAATGTTTTGAATCATTTGAATTTGTAAATGTTATACTTTGCTGGATAGGCTTGTATTGCATGAATTATCCTTTATATGGGCAATTTCTTTTGCACTATGAAATAATATTATTAAGTATTCAGAAAAGAATGTGTACTTGACAAAGTGTTATGGGTATGTATGGCACAGTGATTTGCAATCAGTTACAAAAAAAGGCCAATCAACATCATAATTCCATATGAATGTTGATCAACATTGGCAATCAAATCTGTTGTTTGATATAGATCTTCATTTGATCACAAACCTCTCGGTTCCATGGGCCTAGGCTGTTTCTGTAAGCATTTTTTTCACATGATAGTTTCAAGGACAAGTCCCCCCCCCCCTCAACAAAAAGTTGATTTGAATAAAAAGAGGAAAATCCAACAAACATAACGCTGAAATTTTCAAAATTTCATCAAAATCAGATGTGAAATACAGGAAGTTATGACATTTTAAAGTTTTGCCTAATTTCACATAACATTTATGTACACATCCTGGTCTGTATGCAAATAAGGGGACTCATTACATCACTCATTCACTTTTTCTTTTTTATTTTATTATCCGAATATGAAATATTCTAATGTTCTCCTCATTGTCCTGTGAAACAGTTTTATTCCTCCGTAAACATGTGGAATTACCATTGTTTTTACAACATTTTATGTTGTTCCTTATTGTAAAATTTGTAAAAATTAAAATATTGTATAATTCAAACAATAAAAACAAAAGAAAAGGTGAGTGAGTGAGTGAGGGACATCATCGACTCTCATTTGCATGTCACTGAACTGTGCCACTTTTGTGAAAAATAAGCGAAACTTTGAATAAAATGTCACAACTTTTTTTAATTTTACATTGGACTTTGTATTAGATGTGTGTGTTATATGTACATGTACATGTAATATTTAATATTTGATTACAAATTTTTATAATGTGAGCAAAATAAATTTGAATGTTGACAATAAAATGAAATTAAATTGAATTTTGATGAAGTTTTTACTGTTAATGCTTGTTGATTTTCTCTTTTGATTCAAATTGTGTAATTATGTGATTCAAGTCAAAAATTTTTTATGGGGTGATTGTACCCTTTAATTGCCATACTGTCATATCTAACTTTGGCCTTCTCTATTTTCATCCCCCAGTTTCTTGGTGTAAAGCCTGTTGTTCAAGTCTATGTAGAAAGTATCTGCAGGGTTAAACATCTATCTCTGTCGGGTCTCATAATGTACTACTTTGCTGATCACCTTATTGTCCAATGGCCTTCACTCAAGGAAAAATACCCAAAGGCAATATATCTGGGCAGGGTAGTGTAATGTAAAACTATAGTAACATAAAAATATGTATATGTTATGATAATAGTGGTGTGGGCTTATAAAGCGTACATACCATTCAAAGATGCTTATGGCACTAGCTCAGCAACTTCTTTTATTTATTGATCAGCCATAAAGTATTAACATCTTTTAAAACCTGCAAATTAAACAAAAGTCAAACAATGCAAATATTAAAAACATTTGCTAGTAATACAATAAGAAACCATGTTGCATTCAAAGAAAGTTCATCTCAAAGTTGCCCTTATGTTAGATATTACAGAAACCTTGATTAAAGATATTTCGAATTAATAAAAGAAAAATCAGAAAAGCCTAATGCTGTAAAATTCCTCTTTTTGATCAGATATAAAATAGTAAAGTTTTCAAATTCTATTTTTTGTAACCTAAAAAAAAAAACACATCCTGGTCAGTATGAGGGAATTGATGGCGTTGCCTCCTTACTATTGATTTCCTATTCTATTATTTATTTTAATGTGCTCCTCATTATAATATGAAACAAGGATTGATTCCTCCAGACTTGCCTTTGTTCTAACAGATTGCAATTTAATGAAAAGCTTCATTTTTGTCAAGAGGCAACAATTGGAGTATTCCATATTTGATATAATGAATAACAAATAATGAGTGTGTGATATCATCAATTTCATCATTTGCATACCACTCGTGATGTGAATATGATCGGTTTGTGAAAAAAAAACACAATTTTTACAGGACATATTTTCCTTATTTAACATCTGATTTTGATTAAATATCACCAATATGCCTAATTTTTTCCAATTATTAAGTACCCCGGTAAGTCTATTGATTATAGCTGTTACATTTATTATATATCAACCCAGGCTTATAATGATTTTCCATCTCTGAATGAAATATTTCAAGATAAATGGGGATGTATAACATTAATTGTCCTTCCAAGTCCTTGTGCTTTGCACAGTGGAGTGTTATGGCCCAGTTGATTAGTCTGTAGACTTTTAAACAGAAGGCCATGGGTTCAAATTCCAGCTCGTGTGATTTCCTTCTGCAAGAAAATCAATCCACTTTTTGCTGAACTGAATGGGTACCTGGCAGGAATTTATTTCTTGAGAAGTAGGGCTCATAACAGCTGCTTTGCTAAAGCCAGGGTAATTATGCTGCATTACTGTAGAGCATTAAATGACTTCAGACAAAGTAATTGTTAAGTGCTGTATTTGCAAGTATAATGATTATTATTACTCTTGCACTTTGGTGTGAATATATTCGTGAAACACCTTCCTGGTAGGTGCAATTCTATAGGTTACATGTATGACTGGATGCAATCGTACCAAGAAAGAAATTCTATTTTTGTCATTATTTGAAATTTTTTGCACAGTGCCCATTTCGGAGAGATTGAAAAAGAATGTGATGTCGATGATGATGGATAATGAAAAGGAATATTGTGGCCCCTCCTAAATTGTCAAAATGCTGAATGTATTTAAATTATGATTTACCAGAAGGGGAGAATTGTTTTTAGATTATTATTGAATTAATTACTTGGCATTGGTGATTTGATTGTGCCTTGCATTGATTTGCTAAATTCCAGGCTTTCTCCACAAAATTCATTTGTAAAAGAATACATGTACACTTTTTTAATAATTGTCTTCATTACCATCTTGGCTGATGATAGTGTTTGAAAATCTATAAAAGTCATATTATTTTCGAAATTCTGCAGGCAGTGTTGCTTACGATGTTAATGGTGAAATAAAGTAACAATATATTTTGTATAATAGTTAATTGTAATGTGAACATTCACCTTGTGTAGACTGGAAAAAGTGAAGAAAAATATGACAAGCATACTTATGTTTAAATAAAGGGGGTGTAGAGAAAGCATCTAATGAGAGATAGATCGATAGAGAGACAGGTATTAAGAAAGAGGGGAGTAAGAAAGAATTATAGGGAGAATGATAAGAAATTAATAAATCTGTATTTGGGTATTAAAAGGGAATGAAAAAAGAAAGGAAGAAAGAAAGAAAGAGGGAGGAAGATAGAGAATGAAGGAAAGAAAGAAACAAAGAAAAAAAAGGGAAAGAAAATGAGAGGAAGAGAGAGAAAAAAAGAAATAAAGAAAAAGTAAGTAAAAAGAGAAAGAAAATAAGAGGAAGAGAGAAAGAAATAAGGGGAGAAAGAGAAAGAAAGAAAAAGGATGAATTAACAAACGGTGATTGGGAGGGCAAGGCACAGATACTACAAGGGAAATACAGGGAGGGAAAATCTCAAAGCAATATAGGGGTGGAAAGTAGACAGCAGGGATGTAAAATGTGGGTAAAGATATATATACAAGTACATGTAGTGGAGGCTAGGGTATGAGGGGGGGGGGGGGGGAGAAGCGTAATGATGAACAGAAAGAAGGAATCAAGAGAGATGAAGTTAACAAATTGGATCAAGTGTTATTAAAATGTGTACCAATGAAAATAATAAGGCTGTTTTGACTAGCCGTACGGCTGCCGTAGGGGAAATGTGACTGCCAATAATTAACCTTTTCATGTTAAAGTACAGGCAAACCTGCATAAGTCATTCCCAAAGTCTAATATTCGCCTGATTCAAGACCATTCTTTAGACCATGGGGCCGTTTCATAAAGCTGTTCTGACGTTGAGAACGACTGGTGAACCTTTCTTACGCACTAAATACCAATGAACATTTTTACAGTGAATATCATTTATATTAAAAAAGGATCACCAGTCGTACTTAAAGTCGTTCGTAACTTACAAACAGCTTTATGAAACACCCACCAGATACCTCTTTGAGGTTGAACTTCTCTCTAGCTTAACAGATTTCTATGGTCCCACTCCCAATCGATTTGACTTGGCAAAGTTATGTGTATATTAGAAAAGATAATCTCACTACTCGTCAACGAAATTATTTGCATTCGGCCTGTTCCATATAAAACCTATCTCTAGCTAAACTTGTATAAATTAACTATTCATGCATTAAATATTTGCCCAAGAGCAATTATTAGACCAGGGGGGTGTTTCACAAAGATTTAAGTATGACTTAGAGTCGTACTTAATGTCCATTTGCTTGCAGTATAAAAGGCACGACAGCATTGGTCAGATCATGCGAAGAGGACGCACACTACTGCTAATTGATCAATAAGACTGCGCGATGCATGTCTTGTACGGGTCACCATTTAAATGCGGCTTAAGTCATACTTAAATCTTTGTGGAACACCCCCCCCCCCCAGATTTAATATGAAAAATATGACCAAGTATTACAAACATAATTATGTGGCCCAAAGGATTTGACTATGGGACAATTTTTTTTTTACAGAGGATAATAATGATTAGGTTTGCTCCAAATATGTGTAAAATGTGATTTGATTGCTCATTGAATATGAAATGCAATATTTATTTTACTGTTACTTATTACTGATAAAAAGGAGATTCTTTAAAAACTGATCCAAGTAAATCAATTGATACGTCATATCTGAATGAATTCAACTTGGTTGAACCTAACTCATGAATGCATTTTGGGTAAAGAGATATATTTTTTCTTATAACAAATGCATCTCTGAGTAAATCAATTGAAATTTCAGGATATATGAATTCATCCTTACTCATATTTTGGGTAAAAAGATTCAAGTAGACACATTGTGTTGTTAAAATAAAATGCTCTATGAGAAAATGAATCAAAATTTTACAAGATATGAATTCATCAGATTCAACATAGCTCATACACACATTTTTGGTAAAAAGACATTAAAAATATCATCCCATATACATGAATTGTTTCAAGTTCACAACATTTGAATTCAACATGATTCAAACAAACTCATATTTTTGGTAGACTAGACATAAGGTGGCACATGTATGATTATTGGTATCTGCAGACAAGAATTGTAAAAGTTGACTAGTTCTGAATGATTCAAATATGAGATTAGTTTTGAACACCTCTCAAAATGCTAAAGCTTGTTGTTTTAGTTTAAGCGGTGCGTTTCGTTGAGGTATGACTATTTGTGTGTGCATAATTTGCGGTAAAACCAATGTGGTTGGTATGTTCATAGCTTGTAGTCTTGTGTGCAGACACTCAGAATCTCAACATGTAAATAATGACAAAGAGGCAAGTGTTTAACATTTCCCCTTGCAATTTATTTGCAAATACTGTAAGATCACATCACTTGTACATATGTATCCCAATGCCTTCCATGATCAAAATTCTTGCTTGTTGTAGTTTTGCAAGCTGATATGATCTCATATTTTCTGTAAAATTAAACTGCAATAACGTTAATTCACCTGAACTACATGTAAATAACCACAAATTCGATATTTTATATTTTGTTAATTTTCCACACATTGTTCCATAAAACTGAGAATACAAACTTTTTTAAAACAAATAATGACAATCTTATGACAATCTTTTTTTCTTTCTTGGTGTGGAAAGTTGTGGGGTCATATTTTTATAAACATTGCAGTTTGTAAGAAAATCATATAAACTGCATAGTAGACTTGGGGCTATGAATTAATGTAATGGAGGAATTATCATAATCTTTATAAATAGAAGAGAGAAAAAAAAGACTGCTTAAAGCCTTTAATAATTTAATGACTGGATGGCAGACTTCTATTCAATCATAGTTTAACCATGTAACAAGCCAAAGCTTAACCTAACATGAACATGTTTCAATGCACATGAATTTACTTTTAATTTTTGATAATGTATCATATTTAGAAGTTTGAGTTTTCCAGGTTATTTGAATCTACATTGCACGGAAAGTTGTACTCAGCTGAGCCATTTTACATCATTTGGATAATTGACAGATATCACAATGGTAATCAACCACTTGTTTGTTAATTTTCAACAAAATTCCTGTGAAAATACAATATTTTGATGAATGTGGTATTGTATAAAGCATTTCTTCCATCCTTAATCTTTTCTCACTTCCTCATTCATGCACACAGCATATGATGCATCATAGCTAGATACATGTAGCTGACTAGCTGTACACTGAAAGAGGATCAAAGTTCATCCCCTTCTACCATTGACAATGCATACCACTGTTGCTGAGCAGCCACTGCGGTGAACCCATTGTTTTCTTGATCAGATCAATGTACAGTGTGACCTTTGACATGACTTTGTGCTAGATAATCAAAGGGGTCAGATTGAGATAAAGGTTAAAGGCAGGCTTCTGAGCACACAATGGAAGTGTTCACAATCGCCTGATCATGAAAAAATGCCGGGTAGAGCAAAGCACGATGTACTTCAAAATACCTGCATACACGTATGACATGGTACAAGAATTTGTCAACATATTGACAACTTTTCAAAGGACTTTTCAAACGTCGACAAAAAAAAGTGTGAAAGAAAATAAGAACTTTTGATGAGAAGCAAGAAGAATGCACATCTATAGCAATTGTATAGGCAGTGGAAGTCTTCTTGCTAGCTCACTATGGGAGCTCACATGTGTATCTGTTTCAGGGAGGCGTATATGCGCAAAATAAGTTATTGGGTATTATAAGGCCTAAAGCCTTAACTTCTGATTATCATGATCAAGCAGCTGTGATTACATCTATCAAATTCCACCCCTCGCTGCCTAAATGATGATATCTTTTATATACAAATTAAAGCTTTGAATTCAACTTCATCACTTGTGATCGTAAGGTTACAGAACCTTATCAAATGTAAAAATTGTGGGATATAGAAAATTTGAGTAGTAACCCGACATATTGGACAAAGAACATTTCATATAGTAACCCAATAACTAGCTGTTTGGAAGTTAATACAATTTTGATCATTTCTTGATTATAATGATAGAAATACAACCAAACATGATCTGAGGTTATTTTCTATTTTCAACATTAGTGCATGAAACTGACACAAAGACAAATTGCATATATGCTGCATTTCTGCACAAGTACAGGGCACTTTAAATTGAGCATAACACAGTCAAAGCAATTGTTAACACCCTTTCGTTTTCAATGATTGCAATTGTAAAAAAATATTCACAACTAAAAAGAGAATTCCACAAAACAATTCAAATTTAGATTAATACAAATGGGTACAATAAAGTAAGTTTTTTAATAGCATCATTATATGCTTTGTAACTTTATCTCTTTTTCTTCTTCTAATGCTATATAGATATGAACGTTAAAAAATAATATCTCGGTAATAAAACTGAGGTGTTTAGATGCAGCATAGTTCTAAATTCAACACACTACATGTATGATGTATCTCATGAGAACATAAAAGCATTAATAAATAAGGGAAAAAATATGTTAAAAAAACTAAGATTAACAATGAATTAGAGTAATTGAGTTAAAAATGACCTTAAAAAATAATGAAACTGAATTAACTGAGATATTGAGAAATCAAGCCAGTCAAAAGAGCAACCACAAGACCCTTAGAAATTGCAGGGGGCCGTTTCATAAAGCTGTTTGTAAGTTAAGAGCGACTTTAAGAACGACTGGTGAACCTTTCTTACGTGCTTAACTATCGCCAATGGTGTATAGCATTTACCAAAAGATAGGATCACCGGTCGTTCTTACAGTCGCTCTTATCTTACGAACAGCTTTATGAAACACACACCAGGACTACAAGTACAATCAATTACATATTTTCCTTATATTCATTGTCATACATAATATTCAAACGAGTCAATTCTAAATTATCTCAATTAAGTTGGATTTAGGCATTTGATTCAAAATGTGTAGAGCTTTTCATTGTAAGTAACCCTATACATTAATCCCAACAATTTCAAATAAAATCAAAATAAAACACAGGGTTATTAATAGAGAAACAAGCCCATAACCAATATAAACATTTTCTTCATAAAAATTAATAATTGATCAAAAATAATTGCACATGTTAATTGAGATAACGAATAGAACATCTAGTTTACTAGTATCAAAGAATAAATCATAAAATATACACAGAGCATATCAACAAGGCTTAACCAAAGAAAAGGTCCAACAGATCAATTATTTAGATATGTCTATCGTGAGTAAAATCAGTGAGTCAAAAAGAGAATATATGTACAAGATTGCAGCTTTCTTGATATACAAAAATGAAAATGATCACAAGAATTAGGTATAGGTAAAAAGAAAAGGAAAATTCACTTGCTAGGTAAATCCTAATAAATACATGTAGCTATGTACCTTTTTTGTTCTTTCCCTTTCCTCCCAACTTCTTAAGGTTAAAAAGAAGTATGTTCCATTCTTTCTAAGTATCTGAGAAATCCAGTCTTTAGAAAAAGCTTATTGGGCATGCAAAAAATAAAGAATTCAAGAGTGGTCATAAGTCATGCTTGCCAGCGCACAGAAAGGAATAACTTTTAATGATGACAATGCAGTAGCAAGGGCTTACTATTAACCCTAACTACACGTAGGCCGGGCTTTTTTGGCTGCTCTGTGGCCGGGGGGGGGGGGGGGTTGATTCAACCCCCCCCCCTGAGATCTCGGCCGCCGACCGCGCAAGCGCCACAAAAATTTGCACGCTGGTAGTGCGCGGTGTAATATACAAGGCAGTATGGTAAAATTTTCCAAAATAGTGAGATTTTATCTTACCGGTATATGAATTAATTATGCTAATTTATGCATAAACCATACTTTTTGCTCTAATTCACTAAATAAAGCTCCTAGAATGCTAATTTTTGGTAAAAATATTCTTTGGAGCATTTTTAACAATCGCAATTGAAAAAAACTTCGGTTTGGAAATCAATTTCTTATGTATTTTATTGTTAAATGAATTTCTTATGTATTTTTTTGTTTTTCAACCTTTTGTTTTTTTCACCAGATTTATTGCACAACATTTTTGAAGTATAATTATGCTTAAATCAATTGATTTCAGCTGTTTAAGGTAAAAATAATCATATCTTTATGAATAAGATGAGAAAACTCAATTTGCATTGACTTTGTACACAAAATCACATTTTGGAACAATTTTTGGTCTGACATGCACTTACGAAATGTTGCGTAATTTCGGAACCACGTACCCGGGCGTCGTAAATTTGGTCTCAAAAGATGCGCGAGACTTAAAAGTATAAGCGCTGCAAGTGGCGCGGTCAAAATATTTCGCGCGGCGGAATGATCGCAGAAAATGTTGAGGGGGGGTTGATTCAACCCCCCCGGCCTGTTTAGGGTTAAAGCATGATTTCACTAATGCAGTGATGCATTATATTCTGCATGCATTTTGGTATTTTAGAGCCACTTTTTGCCACACCCAATTCGTCAGGAATTACACCCTCGGTCATTTCTGGATAAAATGGAAGAGGATGAAAAAGTAGAGGAAAAAAATATACAGCACCAAACTACATTTACAGTATCAATAACAAAGAGCAAAGCCTTGTTATTTGCACCCATGAATACTAGAAATAAACATTATAATTCACTTAAATTATAATCAAACTTACATTATATACACATCACTCAACAGGAATTCCCATTCCTAATATTTACAATGCGGTCATAAGTTCAGATATATGCGAATTAAAAAAGCATTTGTACATTTCATGATTAAAGTTCTTAAACATCTCCACTACTGATGAAGCAGATATCTTACACGCAGATTAGCTGAATAATCATACTTTGTCTACTTCAACAACTGATATCGAACAGGGCTCCAGGTAGGAAAAAAGTATCGATCATGATGAGAATGCGAAACTGCACTAATACTTTTTTGCGGGTTTAAAGAATTCCTTGAGTTGCATCATCGTTCATGGCGCAAAAATTGCAAGGCGCACTATACCCAATATACCAAATCAGAGTCGGAACGGTTTAGCCCATTGCCGGAAGTAACACAGAATGACCCCACTCTCTACTTTAAAAAAATACATGGCTGGCATATGGAAATTATCTTTAAAAAAAAGTCAAGGTGCCTCGATCAGAATGAACACCTATGTTTTCCTGGATAAACAAACACAATCCACCACTTACCCCTGCTAATGTAAATAAATTTTGATAGATCTTTATAACCCTTAATGTACAAATCACCTTTCAAAATTAAAAAGCTTAAACATTTTATTCAAATATACCAACAAGACTTGATTTGTTCTTACAAATAACAGCTTGTCAGTCATATCAAAATGTTGGAGCAGATCACTGGGGCCTCAAGAATGAAATATCAATGAAGTTATATACACAGCAAGATATGTAGGTAAACTTTACACACATATAATGTACAGAATGTTTCTTTTTTTAAACAAAGTTGATACAACGTAACAGAGATCCAAAATTAAACATGGTCTCATAAACATGAAAATAAACCCCTCTAATAATAGGGCAATGTCATCTAGAATTCATATCATATGTTCTATTAAACAACTCATCCAATACTTTAAAAAATAATTCCAACACATGATTGCACAAAATCAAGTCATTCGTTAACCAAAAAAAATATTTCATTCAACTATTCAACTGACTTTTGAATTACAATAGTATATTTATACTTGCACAGCATTTTCTAACAAAATAAATTGAACCAAAATAAATATCCAGATATATACATATCACACTAACCCCTTACATACATGATTAAATGTACATGTATTCACACAACAATACCTAATATGTCAAGCTAGAAGACAGGACAAAATGTATTTTTATGACAGTTTCACTTTTGAGTTTTGTCCAAAGGGAAAATCCATGGAAAAGTGACAAGAGTTATTACTTGAAAATAAAGTAATTTCATAGCCAATGAGAACACACTTGAGAGCACATTGTATTCAGAATCTTTAAACCGATACAATTTTGCAAGTAATAGTGACTCGGTTAAAACCAAGTGAACCCCTGGAAAAAAGTTGAATTGAAAAAACATAAATAAAATACAACCTTTACACTGAATATCGGAAGTGAAGTTAGAAAGTGGTAGCATAGCATTTTTAGGTTTTCTTTATTTCTACAGAACATATTACGTACAACATGAGGGTATGTAAATAAACAAACGGTTAACACCACACACTCTCTACATGTATTTCTATAATGCAATATGAATGGCTCCTAAAATGTGAAACACGAGTCCACCTTGAATATCTGGAATCTTTGGCTATAATTACATAAAGAGCTCATTTATTCTGAAATTTTAAGATATTTCAATAAGATTCAAAATACATGTAGGTTGTGTGTGAAATAAAAGGCTCCCTCATTTACATATAACCTGTGTTGTGCATGTTATAAATGTCTTGCAAAATTAAAAAGCAGAAAGTATGTCATAATTTTTTTTTTCTTTTTATCGATTTTGATGAAATTTTCAATGTATGCTCATTTTAATTTTCTCTATTATTTCAATAGACCTTTTACATTGTACTGCTCAAATGGTGCATACAATTTATTTTAGGGAATAGTATTTCAATCTTTTTTAAGGGGGTGGTTTTTTTAATTAAAAACTTTCTACCTCCAAGTTCCCTTGAAAATTATGGCAACATTCTGAATTCTTGACTACTAAGAACTAGCCAAAACCAAACACATGGTTGGTGTTTCACTGGTGATATACGTGCTGATGTTTGATTTCTTTTCTTCGCAAAGTGGGTCGATGGCCAAGATCATAGCCCCCCCCCCCCCTTCCATCAGAGATTCTTAAAATGGCCAAGATCAGTAAGGGTTATGTTATAGTCCACTTACATATTACAGCAAATGCTTGCTTTTACACAATGCTCAACCTATGCTCAAAGGATCCAAATGCAAAAAATTGAAATAAAACAGGAGTAAAATAGGTTTGTATTTTGGGCTCCAACAAATATTAAAGACTTTTTGCCATTCCTGTGCAAATGGGACCTATCCAACTGTTTACTGAATAGACTTGACGTATATAGTGCTTTGTTTCAAGATAGTTGGGATGAAACAGATCTTAACTTATACCAAGCTTCTTTTTCATGTGGTACATAACTGCCTTAAGCTTTCGATCCACGAACTTGGAGCACTTTGAGCACCTCTTTTCTCTGGAGCGCCTCAATCCAGAAACAAGGAGCTCACACTGGCTGGAGCGTATGGTTGCTGTTCCAAAGCTGTCCTCCAGGAGCGCAGCTGCTTGCCATCTAGAAGTCGAAGCCAGCTTATTGCGGTACATGTGGACAAGGTCACCCCGCGTTGTTCCCTCACATACAGAGCATCCATTAGAGATGGCCTGTAGGACACCTTGGAGAGCAGCTTTAGTATGAATGCGTTTACCAAACCTTCGGAATATCCAGTGATTGGCTGGGACTTCTATATGGTGGCAATGGATTTTGACCTCATTGATAGTGTTCCATAAGTTAATGGAAACCGACATGTTGATTCTTGGGTTTTCATCTTCACCTAAGAGGATGAAACGCAACCAATTTCCTGACATGGATTTGATCCAAGGGGCAGGGGGATTAAGGGTGCGAAGATCTTCATAAACGGTAGAAGTTCCTTTTTTCTTGGTGACTGTGGAGGCCATGTTCTGCATAATATCTGAAAAGGAGACATCTCTTGATGTACCAGAAGTAGAAGGAGCCCCTGAGGGAGGAGACTGAACTTTGGGAGGCACCTGAGACAGAGAGCTCTTTTGCAGGAGATTCTTAAGGTTTGCAGAACTAGGAACATTGGAGAGCACATCTGGGTGGAGAGGAGACATTCCTCCACCACTAACTTGTTGTCTGTTACTCATAGAAGAATTTGTCTGGTTAGGAGTTGAGCAGAATTCAGGATTATTCACATGCTGCTCAAATGATCCTTGCAGTGAAGGATCCTGACCACCAGCTTGGCATTTCTGAGCAAGTTTCTGAAGGATATCTGTGAAGGACATTGTATCAGTTTCCAAATTTCTTCCATCAGCAGTTGAGGTGGTACTGTGACGGCTGGATTCATTACGTCTCAAAGTACTTGGCTTATGAGTGGCATGCACACTTCTTAGTTCACTACGCTTCTGAAGGTCATCCCTCCTCTTGCTAGGCCATCCTTGTTTGATTTTGAGGCCATATCTTTGACCTCTCTTCCATCGATGCTTCATTGAATTTGAATGCTTCGTTCCAGAGCGAGAACAAATTAAAAGTCTCGAAGTAGGAGGGTGGACATCTGGTGTATTGTTTTGATCTACGTCATCTGATGACAAACTTGAAGAAGACAGACTTGGGGGATCAACATAGGATACCAGTTTCTTCTTTTGAGCTCTTGTTCCTTTCCCATCTGAGAATTCAAGATCTCTGGGGCCAGAAGAATGCGAAGGACCGACGAGAAGTCTGGAAATACAACGTGGAACTTTTTTCTTCTCCACCGGTTCTTGCAAATGGCTTGTACGCTCTTTTTGTAGCAAAGAAGTAAGTGATAAAGAACCAACCTGCCCTTGGGCTGACTGAAAGTCTTGGACAGATCCTGATTCAGGTTCTTCATCACTCATCACTGGCTCTTGCTTTATTGATTTCTGATTACTCTGGGATGATTCTTTCTTGTCATCTTTAGAATCCTGTTCCAGCATTGAAGATGTTATATTGTGCAGAAGATCAGCAAAGGAGCCAGAACTCCTATTTCTCCAGGTGGAAGAATTCTCACTGCTCAACAACTGTGAAACTAATCCTCTATTTGCCACCGGTTCTCTATTCCCAGATGACTCATCTGGCAATTGGTTTGAATTTCTTTGCTCTTGTTTCTGAGTTTGCTGTGTCTCTGCTGGTGGTGTGGAACTACTGGATTGTGATGGAGACTGATGAAGGGATTGTCTTGATTCAATTCTCATAAGGAGTCTTTCCCTCAAAGTGGAATTCACATTATTTGACATTTCCCACTCATTGCCTGATGTGCTCTGAAGGGGTTCTTGTTTGATTGTTATGTGAAGTGGACTGTCTTCTGGTTCATAATCATCATCTTGGCTTGCTGTGCCACTTAGCAAATACTCTCTCGGCTGGTCGGTATCTTCTTGACTGAAACTGGACTCCACACTGGGTTCTTCGTCTGGAGGTTCAGTCTTGATATTTGGGAGAGCATACATGCTATTATCTGACTGAGACTGTTGTCTATTTCCAAGGTATGTATCCTCCTCATTATCATCAAGAGGAGGAAGAACATTCCTAATGTGACTCCACTGGTGACTGTTGGGATGCAGTTCCTCTTCAGGTTCACCTCTACCACCTTTGACTTGGAGTGACTTTACAGACATGCCATCTTCCATATTACCCCTTCTCACTTCTTGGCTTTGTGGTACCTTTGCTTGAGCTGGAATGTCCATGTTGAATTGCATGACCTTGTCTAACTGCGTGTTGTGAGCAGAATGGGAATATTTTGTTTGTTGGCTTGATTCATCCTGCGGGGGCGAGGGGATAGTTTCTAATACTCTCCTTGAAATGGTATCATGAAGAACATCAAGAAGGGATTTTGGCCCTTTCTGCGTATGCTCGTGCCCAGCCGGACTCGATCTATGATCACTTCCTAGCCGATGCCTTCTACCTTGAAGAGACTCCTGGTTACCTTTGTCCACTACAGATGCAAAGCTATGCAGGAGACCTGCAAAGGACTGTTGCTCTTTGCCTGCAGGTGCAGACAGATTCCCTGTGAAAGGGCTGTTTGGAGTTGACCTCGCTGGAACAACGGGTTGTTGATTTGGAGTAAGCAAGGATTTCAGGGATGAAAGAGGTGGAGGAGCGGCCTTTGTGGTTGGAGGAGAGTCATTCACGCAAGATACAAAGTTTTGCAACATGCCAGAGAAGGACATGCCTTGTCTGGTGTTAGTAGATGATGGTGAATTTGAATGCCTTTGCACAGAAGTGTCTGAATGCGCTCTTTGATGCATGCCCTGTGGCGTAGTAGAGATAGAAGTTGTCACGGGCCAAATAGTTTTAGGGGCAACAGAAGAGTCACTGTAAGGAGACTGACGTTCACTGTTTTCAACACGATTATTCACCTGAGATGCAAATGTATGTAACAAACTTGAGAAGGTTGTCTGCTGTCCATCTGTATTGCCTTCCATTGTCCTGGAATCTTGAGGGCCGTTTTCTTCTAACTTGACCCTCTTGGCAGCAGTACCCTTCATCAAGGAGACATCTCGAATGGAAGTGACCTGTCTGTGGATTTTCTCTGGAGAGGAAGGAGGCGATACATCATCAGCTTTTAGGAAATCGCCCGGGCCTGCTGTCATAAAGCTCTCAGGATTCTCATAAGACTCCTTCTCAGCAGAGCCTGGTGAAAGGTAGCCAGAGTTGTTGGGCAAGTCGTCTGTCATGATATAATCTTGATTGAACTTCACAGGGCGACTCCTTTTTCTTCTGGATGAGAGTTTAGGAGACATTCTGACATCTTCCGCCATGTCGAAGGTCTTTGGACTGTCCATGGCTGTTAGGATGTTATCAATCAATATCTGCAAGACACAAATAGAAGAAAATAATAGAGTGAGCTAAAGGAATCATTCAACCTGATACAGGGGCACATCTGACAAAGAGACGAGATACATGTAGATTAAAAACAAACTCAAATTGCGATATGAAGTTCCTAGTACACACATTTATATCAACAGCGATTTGAGTCTTTGTAAAAGACAGGGTCCAAATATCAATATTGCACAGGGTATTGCCAAACATTATTGGAAATGAATAAAACAAGCATGTGAATGGATTTGCTAAAAATAAAAAATACATGAAAATGAAGGAACAAAGCATTTCAATTTCTAGTGATAGTGCACATTCAAGATAGTAGGCTATATTGCACTTAGTAAAAAAAAAGAGGGGCATATAATTTTTCTTAATTTCTCATGGAAAAATAGTAAAAGAAAGGCAAACTTGAGAATATCAAAGGCCAAGACAAGTTCCCAAAACAAAAGTTGATTTGGCAAGACTTTGCCAAGTAAAATATCTTTAGATTTCAGAAATTTATTATTGTTTAGCATATTCTGAGTTAAACAATTATTTGACTTATTGAAGGTCTACTTAAGCCGTCTACTGTATGCAGGGAATAATTTTGCTTTACAAATTTGAATAGCGTATTTGGTCATAAGAGAAAAGCTGTCAACTACATGTAAGTAATGTACAATCCTATGTAAAAATATGCTGGATACAACAAAATTACAAGACTTTTTGCATAGCAGTCTTTCAAAAATGTGAAGCAAATTGTGATGAGATACCAGGAAAATTATTCCTTGGGAGGCACATTCTATTCCAGTAGACGGTCTCATATAGTGCTGTAGCCGAACTGCCGAACCGAACGGAAGTTCGCCGAACTTGGCACTTCCGAACCGGACCGAACCGAACCGAACACAAAGGCCTGGTTCGGTAGTTCGGTAAAAAAAAAAAAAAAGTATATTAATTTGCAATGCGTAAATGTGATGACTACATAGATTTAAGTATAAAATAAAATTTAAAAAAATATTGGTTAGTGATTGTGCACAAAAAGAATTCCACTCTATATATTTTTTAAATCCACTATGATAGCTCCCATCTCGTCTTTGATTGAAGTCTCATAGCCATAGGCCATGTGCAAGACCTGGAAAAGTTGTTTTTGGTTCCATTTTACAGGTACATACAACAGTAAAAACAAAATACCTCTACACACATCACAAAATCATTAATTATGATTTTTTTTTACATTTTATTAACCCTAAAAGAGCCAGGTTATTTGGACCCATCTCACAGCCGAGGGGGGCCCCCTGAGATCTATGGCTATGAGACCGTCTACTGGAATAGAATGTGCCTCCCAAGGAATACAATTTGCATTGGATTTGTACATGAATTCACGTTTTTGAGCAATTTTGGGTCTGACATGTACTATAATGTTGCGTAATTTCGTAACCACTTACCTGGGCATCGCAAATGTGGTCTCAAAAGTTGCGCGAGTAAAAAGTCAACGAGCGGCACGGTCAAAAAATTTCGCGTGATAGATTAATTGCGAAAAATGTCGAGGGGGGGGGGGCAAAATCCCCCCCCCCCGGCCTTAGGGTTAAGTAAAAACTTATAAAGGGGAAATTTTGGATATTCAAAATATAGGCCTACACTAATTTGCATATCAAAATTATGACTTATGAAATGAATGAACCCTTTAAGTTATAATACACATGTGTAATTATGTATCATCTGAAAATTTCATGAGCAATCTAAATATGGTAACTACATGTACATGTATATGGTATACTTTTATGGACAAAGAAAAAAAAGCCAGATGTTTGAATTGAAGTATATTCGGGATCCTTTAATAATAAGTCAAACATTTTCACTCATAAGATGTGCGTTGTCCATCCTACATGTAGATGTATACATGTCTTTTTTAATAACATTTTTGGAATCCTCATGAAAATTCCAATCAGATAAAGTATAGTATACTTTCGTATGGAATTCAGGGTTGGCTGATTTAAATCACATAGATTTATTAAAATCACTATGATTTTGTTTATAGTCATTGATTTAAATCACTTCCATTGAAACATGTACAAAATATTAATTTTGTTTGTGGCAGTTTTACTTTTTGCATTCAAAAGAGAAAGGTTTATCAACTTTATATTATTAGAATATGAATAAATCCTTCATATCTACTCAAAAAATTGATATCAAGTAAATAAAATCAGATTCATCTTGCAAAACTAAGGATGTACATTTAAATCACTATGATTTTTTTTATACAAAAATCACTGATTTAAATCACTTCCATGTGAACATATACATATGTACAAATGATTGACATTTCTTTTTTTTTTAAACTTTATCTTAAGTGGCAGTTTTATCAACAGAATCAAAATCGGACTTGAAATGACAAAGAACAAGCATTTTGAAATTCGGTCAAGAAATAAAGAGGCATTTTCTTTGATTTATAAATAAAATTCACATAAATTAGCATTATATTTAATGAGTTTCAAAATTCTGTGTGCTATCATATTTACAAAGAAAACAGAATTGAAATCGGACTTGAAATGACGAAGAAGAACACTTTCAAATTGTGGACGGATGAGCTAAAAATTCAAATTAAAGCTCAAGTCCACCACAGAAAAATGTTATTTCAAATTGTTAGAGAAAATCAAACAAGCATAAATGCTAACAATTTTTTTAGAAAAGTTTATTTTTCATGGAACAGTTTTATAGTCTATACTCCCAATTATAAAATGAGAGTTGATGATGTCCCTCACTCTGTCACTCACCATTTTTTTTTTAATTGATTGAATTACAAGTCAATAGAACTAGACAGTAGCTTGAATAAGTCATTGAACCAATTAAAAATCTTAAAATGATGATTATTCCACATGTTCAGGGAGGAAAACTTGTTTTACAGACCAACATTTCATAATAATAATAAAAAAGAATAGTGAGCGAGTGACGTCCCCTCTCACTTGTATACGGACTAAGATGTGATACTGTTTTGTGAACTAAATAATGTGAAAAGGCAAGCGAAACTTAAAATGTCATACAGCGCTAATGCAGTTTCGCACCGGCCGGCAAATTTCCTCAGCAGTCATTGTTCATGAATATCATACATGTAGCAAGACCCTCAATCACATTTAAAGGTCAATATGCCCAATCCCTTTGAATATCGCTATCGGGAACGGCTGTATTTCGGCTCCGATCTCGAAGTTACCATCCTGATTCTCATTCAGACATCGCTTGGCTTGGCTTCGATGTAATTTTGATATGGACTATTAAAGTAAGCGACAAGAAGATTTGCCTGCAGCAGCTCACCCGTTTGATTGCATGACTTTGGTCGCTAATTTCAGTCTTTACGGCGAAGCCAAGCGTAGAAATTTCTGACTGGGAATTTGAACGAAGACGTTGTGATCAAAGCTAAAATACAGCCATTGAAATGTGGTTGAGGGACTTGCTACAGTATGTCACAATTACTGCTGAGAAAATTTGCTCGAAGTCGGCCAGTACCAAACTGCATGAGCGCCCTGACCATGTCATACCTTTTTAATTACAATCCGATTCTGATGAAATTTTGTATTATGCCAAATGGTTCAAGTATTAAAGCAGGGTTGGCGATTTGACTTAAATCAGATTTGTAAATCTTTTTCAATAAATTTTCTAAAGGCCATGCGTTTTATGTTTTGCCCACACATAGGTTTTATTTTCATATTTGCGTGACAAGCACAGAAATGATTAATGGTATAACATTTTAAATACATATGTGCTACATGGGTATATTTGGTATCACATTAAAGGGTATCTTTATACCAATTACGTTTAAGAAAAAGAAATACCTGAGATTACTTCATTTACCAGTAATAAGCAATTATGTAACATCAATTGGCCATTTATTGCATGGTGGTAGAGTACATGTACATGTAGACAAGGGGAGCATGACAAAAAGAGCATACATTTTTACTTCATTACGAAACTAAATACCACAGTACCTAAATATGTAATAGTTTTTGGAGCTCACTGGCGAAAATGCTAACTTTTTTAAAGTTGAAAGGATACCTAATTATTATTAGTATAATTAATTGATGTAAAACATGAAATTAACACGATTGAAATTGTGGCTGTCTGATGTAAATAAAATGAGGAGGGATAAATTATGGTTGTGGGTTACACCTTCAATAAAATTTAGAAGCTGCAAAATTTTCAAAAGGAAAAGCACAAACTAATTAAAGACTTCAGAGAGAAATCAATCCTCATGGTTTCAATTTTGACAGTGTAGAATGACAGTGATGACTTTGATGTGTCCAAATCTTCAGATTATTCTGGTAACATAACAGATGGCCAGTACACCTTTTATGCAACTTTGCTGAAAATCTGTTGGTAGCAATAAAGCCCTCATCTGATGCCATTTACTCTTTTTTCTAAATGTTACATCACACTGCTTCTATGAATCAGTAGATGACACATTACTTATGTACAATGTTACGATACTCATTTGGCTGGTACAAAGGTGTTTAGGGCAATTCCATGAGATGGGTGTCATGGGGTGAAAAATAAATTCATATTTTGGAACTTGTCACCCACTTAATTTTGTTCAGTATACTTCTGGGCATTCGGAACAGCAATTTTTTTCCAAAAATTTCATCAAGAATTGCAAATATTGAACTTTGAACTCAACTTAAAACTTTATTGAGAAAAACAGTACAAATTTACGTAAAGAATTTATTTGAATAAAAAAATAATTAAAGACCCTGACCGGTGTAAAAACAATCATATATCAAAATAAAGGTAATGATTCATACAATACGAATATACCAAAACTATTACTATCTCCTTCCAATAGTTAAAAATATTAAATAAAAATCAAAGAAACTGCTCCTCCAAAGTACGCTTCGATTGAGCACCCCCACGTCGCCTGGAAATGATGACGTCACGTTATGTCAGGAGGGTTGTGATTCCATAGGTTTGTGTACAAAAGCATTGGGTATTTTCTTCCATTTCCATGTTATGAATCCATTTTTTTTTTCGTTTTCGGATGAAAATGGCACTCAAAATTATTCACTTTTCAAATTGTTGTAAACCTACAACTATTCACTACCTTTTTTGTGATTTCTTTGTTTGGCTCTTATTGGGCCTAAATTGCTATGTCAGGAAAAGTTGTTATACATAATCTAAATGCAGATAGAATTGAAATCTGCGCCAAATAAGCAGGAAATAAAATATGGCAAAAACTAGTTCAAAACTGCAGATTTCATAAATTCAAGCTTGTGGGTAAAAATATATGTGATATCCCTCTGTGATAGAAGTGAAGAGAATGAAATGCGTTATCTGGAAAGCAAAAAAATCACCCAGTTTTTCTGTGTACAAACCTATGGAATCACGACGCTTCTTACACAACGTGACGTCACGGTCTCGAGGCAGGTGAAAAGCACAATAAAGCCTATTTTCTAAGCGGGGTTCGAAACCCGATAATTGGAATATTCTTAAGCAAAATACTCAGCTGGGAAGCGGTGAAAATGCATAAAGCATACCTTGGTGTATTTAGTAGCTTAAAAGCTTTCGATTGGTATATAATTTATCAATTTCATTTTCGGGTCCGGTCTGGATCTTTAAAGAATGGTCAGCAGTTGTTTAGTTGATTTTTAGAATGTATGGAGCATTAGTTTTGAGTTGCCAAAGACACAAAAATGTCTTCCAATCCCATGAGTGGGTAAAAAGCATGCCACCCATCGCTTAAAACAATGTAACGTGAGTAACGAACAAACTGAAAAAGTTTGATTTTTAAAATATTCCCTTCCATTCAAAATGTGCCAATGGAAATTCTCTTCATACTCCTTGTACCTGATATTAAAAAGAAAAATAAAGTAGGAGCTGTAAACATGTTATGGTATTACAATAAATGAGGCCCTAAAAAATTAACGTAACAATGTAACGTGAGTAACGATGGTGTAACGTGAGTAACGACATAAAATTGTGAGGTTGATATGTTTTTCACAGGCTATGGTACAGTACCCTTTTGCTGTATGACTAAGGGGTTAAAACAAAGAGTTTGGTCCATTAATGACCTTTCATGGACCTTTTGAAGTGGTCATTACTGTCATTAAAGAGAAATTTGCCAGTTGTGGTAACGATCACAAAATTAGTTCAATCAGAATCAAATGAAATGACCAACCAAGTGTTTGTATATATATTAAAAAAAAATAAATAAAAATGTGCCTAATGGATCTTGAAGAAAATGTGTACATTGTAATTGCTGAGAAATTAGCAAAATAAATTCCATTAAATGTCAGGTATTTTTCCAAGCAATATTGATACACTGTCCAAAATATGCTTTTCTGTGTTAGTGATCATAAGTGTTGTCAGTTTTCAGCTAAGATTTCATGATTTCACAAAGATAAGTTTATGTTATTGTAGCATATCCAGATCTATGATAATATGACAATCAACATTAATTCTAAAGACTTTCCCTTGAAATATTTGTTTGCTGCAACTACATGTACTGTACATTCTTTTGCCATTAACATCTATTGATAAACCGAATGTAGCTAATATTTGTTGCCCTTTTAAGTGTAATGTTCAGTTTTAAGCCTTTCTCAGACTTTTCATCAATAAAGATGAATAAATTCATATCTTTGCTTAAATAAGAGTTTGCATGATTTGCATATATAGCCTAATGTTTAAAAAACATGTACCAACACTTAACTTTGGTGCATTGCTTTCATGTACTAGAAATAAGTTAGAAGAATAACAAGTGGAACGCCTCTGGCAGTCTCGCCTGCATTACGCAATTTAATATAGCAGCAGTGCTAACTTTGAAAACTACTATAAAATAATCATTCACAAAAACACCATTCATATAATGACATAATACCACGTTCATTGGCCATAGATGACATTTGAACGGTGACTTTAATAAGACTTGTCAACTACACCCATGTCCACATTTCATTCACTCTATCCATAAACTTTCAAAGTCATGATGGCAATTCAACAATTACCCCAACATGGCCTCAGTTTATTGACCTTAACTGACCTTTGACCTTGGTTTTGTGACCTGAATCTCACAGGGGATGTTAAGTGATACTTGATTACTCTTTTATCCCAAGTTTTATGAAATAGATCCATAAACTTCAGAGTTAGGATGGTAATTCAACAAATACCCCCAACACGGCCAAAGTTCATTTACCTTAAATGACCTTTGACCATGGTTATGTGACCTGAAACTCGTACAGGATGTTCAGTGATACTCGATTACTCTTATGTCCAAGTTTTATGAACTACATGTAGATCCATAAACCTTCAGAGTTAGGATGGTAATTTAACAAAGACCCCCAACACGGCCAAAGTTCATTGACCTTAAATGACCATTGACCATGGTCATGTGACCTGAAACTCGCACAGGGTATTCAGTGGTATGTGATTAACCTAATGTCCAAGTTTCTAAACTAGATCCATAAATTTTCGAAGTTATGAAGGTAATTCAACAAATATCCCCAACTTGGCCAAAGTTCATTGACCCTAAATGACCTTTGACCTTGGTCATGTGACCTGAAACTCAGGAAGGATATTCACTAATACTTGATTAACCTTATGTCTAAGTTTCATGAACTAGATCCATAAATTTTCAAAGTAATGATAGTAATTCAACAAATACCCCCAACTTGACCAAAGTTCATTGACCCTAAAAAGGCCTAAATGACTTTTGACCTTGGTCATGTGACCTGAAACTCGAGCAGGATGTTCACTAATACTTGATTAACCTTATGCCTAAGTTTCATGAACTAGGTCCATATACTTTCTAAGTTATGATGTCATTTCAAAAACTTAACCTTCGGTTAAGATTTTGAAAATAATTCTCCCAACATGGTCTTAGTTCATTGACCCAAAATGACCTTTGAGTTTGACCTTAGTCATGTGACCTGAAACTCAGGCAGGATGTTCAGTAATACTTGATAACCTTAGTCCAAGTTTCATGAACTAGGTCCATATACTTTCTAAGTTATGTCATTTCAAAAACTTAACCTTAGGTTAAGATTTGATGTTGACGCCGCCGCCGTCGGAAAAGCGGCGCCTATAGTCTCGTTCTGCTACGCAGGTGAGACAAAAATTATTAACCTGGATAATTACAGATTGATAAAGCATAACAAATAAATACACTTCTTCATTTCATTTTTGATAAAGGTGGCAATTTCTGTTTTCACAATTTGCATTTTGTTTTGAAGGGGGAAGGGATATATACATGTATAATTTCTTAACCTTGTAATGCAATAGATAGAATGTTTTGGACAGAGTTACTCTATTATCTGTTTAACACATAATTCTGCTCCCTTAATCTTTAAGCAAACACATTAACTTTATCAGATAGGTTTGCTTGATATTGCATACAGTACAATTAATTCATTCATGGGATTTCATGAAAGAAAAACATACATGTACACTGTTTACTGTGTTTAGAGTGTAAGTTAATGCGTTAGGTTGGATCAGATTGCACATAAATGTGGTGTGGAGTCTAGGGGAATATTTTTTTTTTACTCATTCTGCCAGTTGCTATGTTACTTCACGATTATTAGAATCTTCAAACGACTGACTAAATAAAATTCAAGTGTCTCCTGACTCAGTGATTCAGAGAAACTTGAAAGGAATTTAATTTTAAGAGAATAGAATTAAAGGAGAATATATTTCACTCCACATCACTTACAAAATGCATACTGTATTAAACTAAAATTAACATCGTACGTGTATGTGTGGTAATTTTGCTTAAATGTTGATAAGCCACATAAAATGGGCTATACAGTAATTCTTGAGAAAAGAGGTTAACAAAACTGTTCCATTTTATGCCTAAAATAATTTTGATAGTTAATTACATCTGAATATGCACTTTCAAGCAAATATTTATGGTCAGGAGCATGGCAATAAAAGCTAATTTTGATAAATTTGTCAAAGATGTGAAATGTTTCAAAAATTCTGAGCATCTACATTTGTGAACCTCTATGCCAGTTATAAAAATCATAAACCCACTACTTGTTATTCCACCCAGTATGAGAACAATTTTTGAACAAAGTCATGTTCTTGACTTATGTGGTCCAAAAATGTAACGTGAGTATTAACAAGAATCTGCTTGCCTATATTTTCTGGATAGAATTGTCAAACTAAATTATGATAAAATACCAAGGTGTATTAAGTTATCATAAACCTTGTGCAGAAAAGAGAGATTGTTAAACCCCACAGTATTAAAAGCAAAATATGGCAATTACAATATGTTAAGGTGCCTAAATTGTGTAATGTGAGTAACTCGGAATTGCCCTTCGGAGAATGTTTTTCCCAATTATCAAAAAACTACTTAACACTATTAAAAAACAGAGGCAATTGTACCCATACATTGTAGAATGTGTTTTGTATTGGCATTGACATTCAACCTAGTAGCAAGAGACCATGTCCCGCAGAATGTTGAGCAAGAGGGTATATTAAAAAAGATAACCATATAAAATAACGTAATCTAAGAATTTTTGCCAGGTGTAAGATAAATGGATTTATTTATTTTATAACATAGTTGGTTTTGTTCACACTAAGTTTAAGCTAAAGCAGTTGTGAGAAGTTCTCATTGTGCATTTGTGCATTCATATTTTTCCTATTAATATGTTAAACCTGACTCTCAGAACTTTGTCAAACTGTGCGATTATGGAGAAATTTTTTAGTTGTAACGGAAATGGGTCCAACTTAAAACGCATGGCCTAAAATGCAAACACCAAAAATATCTTTTACACTGACATAAACTTTAAATTAATCATACATTTCAGTACTAAAATCATTCTGAGCTTTCGATTTCATAATCAAATTAACTCAAAATTGAATTTATAAGAAATATCAACATCATATTAAGATGTTGACAATTTTCGCTGTGCCTGCACCCTCTGATGTGGAGAGCTCCTACTGACTGGTTAAATCCAATTTGATGAATTGTCTCGGAACAGCTAATGCTGTATAGTTGGTGTTCTGTTCAGAACTACACATATTCAACGCTAATAAACAAACATGAAAGGATGATCAAATTCTTTGGAAGAATTCCATGAAAAGACTCACATTCTTCAAAGAGAAACATTATTTTATTTTCCAGCCAAGGACTAAAGATCATACATGTATGTTAGGGAAAACTGCATTTATATTTTTGTTTGTCTTTAACCTCCTTCGTTCTTTGAGCCGTTTCAAAATTCAAAGTATTGACTTGCAAAGCTCTGTTCAATTTAAAAGAAAAAAGTTGCAAGTTGATATGAATGATTTCTTTTACAATATACATGTACCTTAAAGGAAAATGAAATTTTTGGAACAAGATCGCTTGTGTGAAAACAGAAAAATCAAAGAAACAGATCAAGGGAAGTTTGAGGAAAAACTGCATTATAAGAAAGTTATGAGCATTTGAAGTTTAGATTACATTATTGTAATGTAGAACTTCCTATTGGAAATGCAACAAAGATGTGTGATATCACATGTGAACAACTTTCCCATTGCTTTTGTATATATTTCACTTCAAATTCCTCTTTTATCACTTCTATCAGTAGATCATTAATTATTTCTATAGGAGGGCTTGTAATACAGATTTTCAAAGATTATATTATGGATAAAGTGTTTGATTCACCATTTATAATCTGAGCAAAAAGAGACATTTTTTGGGTATTTTATAGTCCATCAAAGGGAAAGTTGTTCACATGTGACATCATACATGTACATATCTGTCGCATTGCCAATGGGAGGATCTCCATAGCACTAGTGATCGCAATATTCAAATGCTCATAACTTTCTCATTATTTGTCTGATTTTTTTCTCAAACTTTCTTCGATCTTATTCTCTGATTTTTCCCTTTCTACACAAGCCCACTTGTTCCAAGGGTTTCATTCCCCTTTAATTATTTGGCAGTTCTTAGCAATTATTGCTAAAAATGAGAAAAGGGGTTCTACAGCTACAACATACATGTACTACAGTTACTGTATTTTTATGTAAAAGAATAAAATGCTTAACTATGGGTTACCAGGACAATGCAGACTTTATGTATCATTGCACTCAATTCAACACATTCACTGAGAAATGTACAAAACTATATGCCCATTTTGGCATAGGGCACTAAAGGTATGGTTGTTGCCCTTTACCAAGAGCATGCACACATATTTGCACACATGTACATTTTTTGTTGCATGGATTACTGAACCTTTCTCAGTGTACCGGCTGAATGAAGCATACTGTAATCGTTTAAAGAAAGTCTGAACAGGCCTTGGTTCAAACCTATACTGGCAAAAATCTCTGATGCAATTCTGCCTCATAACTTTAGGGTTTCTTTATTAAATTACTCATTTATATTTTTACATATTTTTTGTTCTGAAGTGCCATTGCTATGGATATGAACAATTGTTGGTGCTGGAGAGCAATATGTAGGCCTACATGTACTAGATCATGTGAATGATCAGAATAGAAGAACTGCCAATGAATAACCCTTTACTTACTCTTATATTTTCATAAAAACTGTCCTCTAAAACGCTTTGGATATTGACATACATGTAAAGAAACAAGAACCTTGTTTACTATCAACAAAGAAAAATTTTACAGTGAAAATTTTGTAAGTCCATTTAAAAAATTAGTAGGGGTCTACATATAAGTGTAAACCAATAATATAGGCTACATGGTTTTGCAAGATTAACCTAATTTTATTTTGATTTCAGTATTCATGTTTTGATGATAAAATGTTGATAAAATCTTTTCCTTTTGAGTAAAAAATATATAAAAAAATGCCACAACAAAAACAATTGTCAACCATTTGTACATGTTTCAGTGGAAGTGATTTAAATCGATGATTAAAAAAAAATCATGGTGATTTATATCGCCATTTAAATCAACGCGATTTAAATCTGTCAAACCCGCAACTAAGCCAAGGGTGTTCAATGTCAGTTTCCAAATTTAAACAGCAACATGAATCATGACTGAAAACGTGATTGCAAAATGCAGATATACAATGTACATGTATAATGAGAAACAAGGGGTCTGTTTAATGTCCTCAATTCCTGGTTGTTAAAGTAAACGTCTTTCAAATCATGATTCGGAGTGCAGAGGGAAAATCTAAACGTTTGCGAATGCCGCATTGAACACAATTGAGTGTTGAAACGTCTTTAAATTTGCTCTCAAAGTGATGGAAGTGGACAAGCAGGTGCCAGAATTGAACCTTTCTTGTCAATGTCATGCTTGTGATGGGTCAAACTTTGCATCAAAGGCAAAGCTGCGCTAACAAAAGCATGAAATTTAAAGACAATCGACAAACAATAAGGCATAGATCTACATCTTTAGAAGCTTATGTTCAACACTGAACAGTGCACCTCTGTCTTTTGTGTTTCTCTTCTGTATTTTGTTGAGTTTTCAAATTGAAAACTCAGTAACAAAATTCAATCATGATTCATTTTTTTGCTGTTTAAATTTAAGAAAATCCACATTTGACTTTCAATAAAAATATTGAACACACTCTTGCCTTGGGTTGGGCGTCTTTGCCAATAATTAATATTAGTTAGCTAAGCCTACTAAGGCAAGCATAAGCCCCCCTGCCCCCCCCCCCCCCTCCAAAAAAACCCAAAACAATTAACAGTAACAAACATGATTAACAAGCGAACAAAAAACAAACAAACAAAAATGAAAAACAGACAGTCAAACAGTGCAACGTCAACCGTTCAGAATGCCAAAAAGTATTCGTAAGTGCGTGCATGCAGACATTGCAATTGAATTGAGTAATACTGTTACTGGCATTCTGAACATGTTGTTGAACATGTTGAACGGCAATTCTGAACGAATATTGAAACGTCCACTGCACTGTGTCTGTGTCAGTGTGTGCATGCAGTACCGTACCGGTACACATCGGGAAAAGAAAGTCTCACCCAACTCCGGCGATGAACTTTGACATATCACGGGATGTTTAACAGCCCATCGTTTTATCATCTAATAGATAGAGGCAGCAGACATTAATCAGGTGGAAAGAAGACCAAGATTCGTCCAACTGAAAGGAAAATCGGCGGCAAAATGTTCTTCTTCGTGATTGTCTGACCGACTACGAAACGTCATGACCTCAGTTAAATTGACCTTTGATCATTATGCGCGCGCATCGTATGTGTGAGCGCGAGCTTGCGCTTGTAAACTGAACAAAGACCATGAAAGGTCATGTCACCTCTCACCTCGCCAGGGCCAGGGGGAGAGGGGGGGGGGGGGGGGGGGTGGCGATCAGGCAGAGAACATGAGTATACAGTGTATCCCCAAAAGTGTTTCGATGGGTATAATTTTAAATTATATCTTTACACCCGCAAACTTCTATTCATCTTCGACAACTGGTTAAAATCTTTAGTGATGGTCCAATCGATGAGCATTTTTTTTTTAGATATATAGGCCTCGATCTCCATCCAAGTCTTGTCTAGCTTTAGAATCACCTTCAAAGATTTGTTTTCTATTTATAACTAATCGTGCAAATTAGGGCCTGTATCAGTCTATTGACGTACTTTTCAGCCACTGGCTCAAATCTGCAAGGATGTTCTCTTGTTCGGGATTATAGGCCCTCATTTTCACATTAATAGCATTTTTTGTGTGCACGCGCTATAGGCCTAAAACATGATAAGATAGGGTGAGCTAATGCAGGTCAGCAAATGACCCTATGGGGAAAAAAAACGTTGACATGATTACGGCAAGGTGGACGCAGTTTTGACGCAGGTGGACCCATTGGCGGCGGAAGCCAAAAATTTTAGGGGGGACCACCACAGAATTGTTGACAATCAAAAAAAAAAAAAAGGTTACCAACAAAAAATTAAGGGGGGGATCGTCCCCCACCTAAAATTTAGGGGGGGGGGGACACGTCCCCCCTGTCCCCCCCCCCCGCTTCCGCCGCCTATGGGTGGCCGGACCCCATCACTCAAAACAAAAGAATTGAAAATGGCCCAATTTCTAAAGCAAAAAAAATCTCTCTCTCTCCCTCTCCCTCTCCGACACTTCCTTCGAGCTCTCCCTCATGCTTTAAGTTTAGCTATAAATGAGTAAATCATGCAGCATGCAAGTATCATCTTGCTGGAATCTTCGGATTATACCTTATATAAAAAAATAGTTTACATCCAGTGGTGCATGATCTTGGAAAAGGATTCAAAATTGTTTTTGTTATCGATGATGAATACATACAATCAAACATGATTATTATATAATAATCACGTTTATTGATTGTCTATATTCATCATTGATAACAACAACAATTTTGAATTATTTTCCAAAATCATGCACAGGTTCAGTAAACATTTTTTTTTCTTTTTTTTTGGGGGGGGGGCTTTCAAACTTTGGGACAAAGTGCCCCCCTTAAAAAAGATCCTGGATCCACGTCTGTTGAAGGGTATATATGGAAAGTTGACATATGCCTACTTTAATGTTCCAGGAATCAAATTTCTCTATGTCTGCCTCGCAAGTTTTCATATTATATTTATATTGTAACGCGCAACCTAAACCGACAAAACAAATCTCCTTTAAAGATTGATCAATTATTCTGAATCTGTCAATCCCCTCATCTCATCTCCCATCCGCATCCTTGATGCGAACGGAGATGGGGGATTGGCACTGGCGTCCCAGGACCAAAATCCAGTTGAAACCAATTAGAGCAAAACCAATTGAAACCAGTTGGCCAACTGGTTTCAATAGGGAAATTGGAACAACTGGAACCAATTGAAACCAGTTGCCAACTGGTTCCAGTTTAAAACCAATTGGGCAACTGGAACCAGTTGGCAATTGGTTTCAGTTCCAGTTGAAACCAATTAAGCAACCAGTTGGCAACTGGTTTCAATTGGTTCCAGTTGTTCCAATTTCCCTATTAAAACCAGTTGAATCCAATTGGAGGTAACTGGTTTCAATTGGTTCCAGTTGAAACCAATTGGAGGCAACTGGTTTCAACTGGAACCAGTTGAAACTAATTGGTTTCCAACTGGATCCAATTGGAACTTCCAGTTGGAATGACTTAATTAGTTACAAATTAATTAGATTTTGCACTAACTATGCCAACAAAGAAGCAGTGCTATATGTCTATAATACCAATGTAAAGGGCATTGATAAATAGACTTTCATAATGTATATATATACATGAAAGATCTTCAAATATATGTATTTGTATTTGATGTAATTTGGTAACAGTTAGTGGTGTACTAATTATCTTATAATATGTTTTAATTATAATCTATAACATTTATGTACATGGTTTTCACTGCTAAGCATTCTAAACACTTATCTGAAACATAACAAGTATGGTACTTGAAATAGAAAAGAATTAAATAGATACATTTTAAATGATGATGAATCACATAAAACATTAATCTGTGCACACTGGCATATAATATGCAAATTAACTGGTTTCAATTGGAACCAGTTGGGTAACTGGAAAATTTCCAATTGGAAACCAATTGGAAGTCATTTCCAGTTACCCAACTGGATCCAGTTAGGATTTCCAGTTGCCCAACTGGTTCCAGTTAGGATTTCCAGTTAACCAACTGGTTCCAGTTAGGATTTCCAGTTACCCAACTGGTTCCAGTTAGAAATTATTTCCAGTGAAAGTCATTTCCAGTTACCCAACTGGTTCCAGTTAGGATTTCCAGTTACCCAACTGGTTCCAGTTAGAAATCATTTCCAGTTGGAAGTCATTTCCAGTTACCCAACTGGTTACAGTTAGAAATCATTTCCAGTTGGAAGTCATTTCCAGTTAGGATTTCCAGTTGCCCAACAGGTTTCAATTGGTTTCAACTGGAAATTGTTATATTCCAGTTAAAACCAATTGAAACCAGTTGAAACCAATTGAAACCAATTGAAACCAGTTGGAAATCCAACTGGTTTCAATTGGATTTGGTCCTGGGGTAGTATAGTCTGCAGGCACAGACCAGGGGCCGCGGAAGCGGGGGGGCTGGGGGGGGGGGGGGCTTCAGCCCCCCACTTTTTTCCAAAACCGTGTACAAAAACGTAAAAATTACCATATGGTTGTGATTTTTTGCATGGTCAGCCCCCCCCCCACTTTTGGCTCAGCCCCCCCCCCCCGCTTTGAAAACCGTTCCGCGGCCCCTGCAGACCCTGATTGGAACTTTGATCAATAAGTGTGCCTCCACGCAAAGACTAGCACATACAAAACTTGCTGTTCAGTACACAAGGCATGAGTAATATAGGCTGCACATTCAGACCCTTAACTCGAGTGAAGGGTTTGCCCAGCAGGCTAGGCGTAGTAGGTCCATGGTTAGAGGTTGGGAGATAGGAAACCCTTAATCTACATCAGCGTCCGATATGGAGTAACAGGAAATGGTTCACTATTCTTCGATGAAACGTGCATTTTTTTACATGGTATATGCAGCATTACATTACGTAAACAAAACAAAAATTGCACGTTTCATCCACGAATGATCATAGTGAACCATTTCCTGTTGTCGGTTCAATAAACTTTCAATTAAAAATACATGTATAGAGAATGGTAAATTTCACTTAAAATAGAAGTTGTCCAATTAACGAAGTATGGGGTGCTATATCTTGTATAATACATTTAAAAAAAGTTCGTGCACTCTCGTATACATGCAGAGGCGGCACCAGGCGCAGGGGTTGCAGGGTGACAGCCCTAATATTTTACAAGTAGTGAGAAACGGGGAGAAGAGAGCCTATAAAGAGAAGAAATAAGAAGTAAGAAACGTGAGAAAGAAGAGTGTGAAAAGGAAAGGTCCGGGCTTTACCTTTATTTAACCCTGTAATCATCAATTGAAAAAGAGAAACTATAAGCTTAGATGATTATTATGAGGGAGATACAATTCGATGCCCTTTATCATGTATATAGGGCCCGAATAGGGCCTACTCGTTTTGTAGAACAGCAGTTGCCTATAATAGCTACTGCGCCCAAAAACTTTGAACGAATAAAACTGTGTAGAATGTGCACCTCCCTCTATATACGCTTGACCATGGAAGGGAGGGAAATAATTCCGTGATCTAAAGGAGCAAACAGATTGAGGGTCCAAGTTCAATTTCTCTTTATGAAATCATGAACTATTATCATGACCTAAAGAATCACAGGAATAAAAAAAATCATACAATTATTATTCATCTGGCAAAGGAAATGCACCCTCACAAAAGTAGCAAACATGACTAGTATGCCTATATATATATACTTAAGATAATGACGTATAGACTTTCGTGATTAAAAGGGATAATTTAAAAATATAGAAAAATAAAAGAAAACAAAGACCAATCATCTCTTCAGTCCTTAATACACACTCTAAAAATATTGGGTAAAAGTACTCCATGAGGGGAATTATGCGTTCAACCCACATTGGGCATCCAGTGTGATGAAAATTTTGCCCATTCTAAAGTAATTGCTGCTTATTTTTTAACCTTATTGGACAATAGGCATATGCTTCCCACATTCATTTTGGGGTAAATTACTGCCCCAAATTGGGTGGATACATAATTACCCTCGTGGTTTTAAAAGTTTTACCCAATATTTTTTTTACAGTGCATCGACCCCCTACCCTATTTTTTTTTATTTGCACTGTTATCGATATGTATATCAATATGGGAGGTGCCGTGGCCGAGGGGTCTAAGGCGCCTGGCTATACATCAATCAATCGATCTCCGGCCGCGGCGACTATGCCCGTGAGAAATGCTTAAGCTACAATGCTCTTTTATCCTGCTTTCAAATAAATGGAAATGCTATATGCATTATTGGTAACTAGATGTGCACTTGTTAAAAAACAATAGTAATAATATCACATATCGGGCTGACTTTGCAACACGGAAGTGTTTTGGACAGAAAATCAATTTCCCTCATTTCATGCATTTCTCAAAATTATCCAAGCTTGAATATTTACTGTGAAACTATTTGCCAAAAAAACAAACAAAAAATGTATGTCACTATTTACTCAGTGGTACTTGGTTTGTTATGTATTATGAGGAGGTGCATCAGGTTGGGGTATGTGAAACCAGAATGGGGCTTGTCTTCAGTGAGTTTGTGTTAGTATCATGACTTCGTCGGCGGTCATCCGAACCGTCGTATCAGTCAACTTTGGTTTAAAAAAAAATAGATTTTGAGATTTTTGCAGAAAATTAAAGTACAAGTCCTACTCTATTCATAACTAAATTTCTAGGCAGCAATTTATTTTATTTTCTGAGATATGACAGGATTTTCACAGCGATGCCATACATTTTTTTAATAAAATGCAAAAATCCCATTGGAAACGTGTACCGTAACAGAGCGATACGACGTTTTGACTGACCGCGATTTCAATGCGCGCGGTCAGCCAAACTGTCGTATCGGCCACTTGCACTGCATTGACTTTGCACGTGAAAAGCGATACGACGTTTTGACTGACCGCGCACATTGAAATCGCGGTCAGGGTTGTTGAATTCCCTATGGCGTTTTTGTACGAGGGAAATCTAAACCGCTCAAACCGAAATTACAAGCATGTAGCTCTTTTGCGATATTTTCTCTGATCCTTGCTTTTCTGTAAAAATAAGGATACCATTGTCAAATAATTGTCTTGGTCTTTCCAACCATGTATTTTTCGAGCAATGAATATGTTTTACGGCTGGGGAACTAGATGTGAAAATTATAGTAAACTTAGAAGTCGATTTTCTCTGAAATGGGTTTGCACCGTCGTACGTGTGATACGACGGTTCGGAAGACCGCCGACGACTTAAATATGCTGCATTAAAGAGGTACTCCATGCAGGCTGAAAATATCTATATCTAAATAAATAGAGTAAGATTCACAAAGCAAATTGTTGAAAATTTCATTAAAAAAATAAATCTGATAAGTTAAACAAATAAAGAAGTTATATTGAATTCTAAAGTTTAGCATTATTCTGTGAAAACAGCTATATGCACATCATCATGAATATTCATTAGGTGGGCTGATGATGCCACATCCCCACTTTCCTTTTGCTTATGTTATTTACTTGAAATCATAATTCTTCCATTTTCAAGCATGAATGATAATGTTTCCCTTCTAATAAAATAAGTTGCGGCAATGGATATCCAATGCACTAAATCAGTTGTCAATCCAATATTTTTACTTCTTTGAGGAAAAAAATTAATAAACATAATTTAATATAAAAGAACATAGAAAAGAACAAGTGGGGATATGACATCAGTTTGCTCATTGAATATTCATGAAGACGTGCCTAGAACCGCTTCACCGGAACAATGCAAATCTTTAAAATGCCATAGCTTTGTTATTCTTTATATAGTGTTAAGTGTTTTGTTTGTCTGATTTTTCTTTATTTATTCAAATCATACTATTTTCAACCATCAAAATATTGGCGAATGCCAGTGACGTTCTAATAAATTCAATTCAATTCAATTCAACCTAAAGTATATACCCCTTTAATAGTTGGTGTGTATATAATGGTACTTGTATCATATGCAGATTAAAACATACACACACATCCTCATGCAGCCCTACCTACCTCATTTTTTTAAACACCCTTCACTCCAATGCATTTGGGGGCCTGATTTGGATAATGATGCCAGGCGGTGACGAGCTTGATGGGAGCCAGCAAAGTCGGAGCCTATTCTATATGCAGCCCCCTCTTCAAGTTAATCCCTACCTTTCGTTGGAGAATGCGAACGCTTATTTGCGACGGTAGTTGATTTTGGAAGAGACTTTTGGGCCCGTCGTCATGGTCGTAAAACTCTGTCCTGCAATGCAAATTGTGTGATATGAGATTTTTTTTTTGTTTCGCATCTGGAACGGAAACATTCAATCTGCGTTTAGTGTGCAAAATTCTGGTTGCTACTATGGTAACAGCGATATATCCGATTTAGGACGACTTTCCAAAGCCACATTTGGTTCCTCTCAGAGCTCGAGAGGCCGCCCGGGGGGCCACTTCCATTGAAGAGTGGATACCAGGCGCGACCACGCGTAAAAAGGGAAAGAGTGGGCAAATACGTTACGTATAGGCCTATGTAACGTTAAAATGGTGTCAAAAACGATGTTTTAAATACTGAAAAGGAGGATATGTTTTCAATACTTGTAGGGTCTCACAAGCTAAATACTTGTTAAGAGATGCATTTTCATAATCTGGAAAAGCCTTGCCTTCCTTGTTTAGGGTGCTTTTCGAAACCGCATGGTCGTGCCTGGTATCCACTCATCAATGGAAGTGGTCCCCGGGAATTCGAATCTAATCCCCCATTTCTGGGGAAAGTAAAACATAATGCCCATTACGTTGTGTGCTAGAGGCATATCGTTTGTGTAGGAGTAAACAAAAGAAAAAAACCCGCAAATTCGACTGGTACGTGTTCAGACGTATACATGCTGTGTACATAATCAACGCATGCGAAATGGTTTCGGCTGGAGAGGTGATTTGACCCATGGAATCAATTGCCAGAGATCCACCAATAATCCACATTAAATGCAATATCGATTCGATGGACTGTAATGATCTATATCTAAGCCTTAATTCAGTAACTTTTTCCTCACTCAATATGTACTCGATATGTTTAAAAAACCACTTTCTTATCCATGTCATAATCTATTGTAGGTCCTGCATTTCGAATATCTCTAGCCATCAGTCGTAATGTACATGCATGTATGCATGGTGCGGGTGTCGCGGGAAAGAATTTTGCACACGAAAAACAGATCTGTATATACGGCCTGTAACCCCCCTGTAACACAAAGCTTAGCATTGATTGTAGAGCAGTTTTCTACGTTTGATAGTAGTTATAGGTGAGACCTCATCCTATTTGACCTTTGACCCAATGCCCTTTGACCTTTGACCCATGCCCTTTGACATTTAGCCCGGTCAGCCTTTGACCTTTGGCCCGGTCAGCCATGACCTTTAGCCCGGTCAGCCATGACCTTTAGTCCAGTCAGCCTTTGACCACATGACCTTTAGGCGGTCAGCCTTTGACCTTTGGCCCGGTCAGCCGTGACCTTTAGTCCGGTCAGCCATGACCACATGACTTTTAGCCGGTCAGCCTTTGACCACATGACTTTTAGCCGGTCAGCCTTTGACCGCATGACCTTTACCCCGTTCAGCCTTTGACCACACGACCCAATGGTTGACCCAGACTTCCGGTCAGCCATGTCACCGTGAAATGGTATTACGACGCAGTTATGCAACCACCGTGATGTCATCCCAGGGAATTACCCTCATCGCACCGTCGGTATTGCACCACCGTTGCGTCATCGCCACGTATGGGTGACTTTCGGTCGACCTTATCACACGATGCAGCGACGTTGCACGGGCATACGATACGATGCACAAAAAAAAAACATTTGTACAGTTTCCTATTGAAAAAGTTATCTTTCTCCGCCTACCAGCAGATATGTCAAGTGCCTCGCGGTTCACGAATCGATCACCCCATGCACGGCCAACGCGCGTCATTGAACTTGGGATATCCTATTGGAAAGGTGAAAGCCGACTCTCTCTCTGCCTCTTATTTCAACAATTATTGGTAATCCAACGTGTGATTATAATCATGATAATAGTGACATCTCAGGCTCTACTCCAGACTTTTCCCCATCAAAACTCTCTGACTTTTTCATACTGTTTTGTTCATACTTCCATACTTTTCATTTTAACTCACACGACCTGCCAGGCTCTCTGACTCGCAAAAAGTATATTAAAACCAGTAGATATGACTCCTTTAAATCAACTTCATTCATCCGCAGTACAGATGGTAATAACATGAAACACTATACAGTCAAGGATGATTCTTTATTCTTATCATTTATTCTATTCCATTTCAATGTAGATAGGTTCAGATAGTGTATGAACAGCAGATTTTGATACAAAGGTAAAATAATGTAAGTTATGTTCTCAAATTATGTTGTAATAACAAACTAATTGTTAACTGTTCATTGTTAATATTAAAGTGAAGTTCTCGTTTTTCTATTTCTTCGCTTAACTTAATGAATTGTAACACATGTCTATGGATGGCATTCAGAAACTATGAACAGAATGAAGTTCAAACTGTCATTTATGTTGACGGCGTTTTCTTGGATTATTATTATTCGACAAGCTAATGTTTGTGCCTTTAGTTGTAGACTCCATCTTCACCCTCCGTTTCTTCTCCACCATCATCATCGTCATCGTCACCTTGATACTGGAATAAACCATCGAATTGTGAACCATGCCTGGCTAACACTCTCTGTACGGCTTTCCGGAATTCCATGCCATTCTCTAATCTTTCCGAGAGATCGGACACGATTTCATGATTGATGTCAGCGTCTTCGAGGTACACGTTCTGCTGCAAGAACTGAGAGTAAAGATCGAAAAAGATGCGTTTGACTCGTTTCTTGTCCAGTATCATGCTCGTTTTGTTCATGCCTCTGCATATCGTACCTCCTACTAAAGGTTTTATCGCATCGTGAACAAGCATAACGGTTGGACATATCCAACGTATTCATGTTGACTCGATGATTATTTGTTGGGAAATGAGGAAAATTAACGTTCAACCTTGTAATAATACGTAATCATGAAACGCGCGTGAAAGGACTTCGATTACTCACATAATTTTACGGATTCTTAAGGATTTTTACAGATTTTTACGGATCCTTACGGATTCTTACGGATTCTTACGGATTTTTACGGATTCTTACGGATCTTTACGGATTCTTACGGATTTTTACGGATTATTACGGATTTTTACGGATTCTTACGGATTCTTACGTATTTTTACGGATTATTACGGATTCTTACGGATTTTTACTGATCCGTACGGATTTTTACGGATTCTGCGTATTTTTACGGATTTTTACGGATTCTTACGGATTTTTACGGATGCTGCATGGGTCATTCCAACATGGATGAACATACATGTATTTTCCTTGAGAATATATGAAAGATTATATGAAAGCATCAATTAATCCGTAGAATCCGTAAGAATCCGTAAAAAATCCGTAGAATCCGTAAAAATCCGTAAAAATCCGTAAGAATCCGTAAAAATCCGTAATAATCCGTAATAATCCGTAAAAATACGTAAGAATCCGTAAGAATCCGTAAGGATCCGTAAAAATCTGTAAAAATCCTTAAGAATCCGTAAAATTATGTGAGTAATCGAAGTCCTTTCACGCGCGTTTCATGATTACGTATTATTACAAGGTTGAACGTTAATTTTCCTCATTTCCCAACAAATAATCATCGAGTCAACATGAATACGTTGGATATGTCCAACCGTTATGCTTGTTCACGATGCGATAAAACCTTTAGTAGGAGGTACGATATGCAGAGGCATGAACAAAACGAGCATGATACTGGACAAGAAACGAGTGAAGATGAAGACTCCGACCCATCCTCTCAAATGCAAAGAGTTGAAGAATCCAACGATGATTCCGAAACGAGCGTATCAGAAAGCGATGGACACGAATCGTCAATGAAAGCAAACATGGAAGAAACTGAAGACAACCTCGCTTATCGCGGATGGTTAGAGCAAGCCATGACGGCCACCAAGGACTTGAGAGACGAAAAATATCAGAAATACATCTCAGAAGGAATGGAAGAAGAAGATGCTAAAGCAAAGGCTCACGTGAAACTAATGTGGGCAGTCAAACGCATCTCTTTCGATCTTTACTCTCAGTTCTTGCAGCAGAACGTGTACCTCGAAGACGCTGACATCAATCATGAAATCGTGTCCGATCTCTCGGAAAGATTAGAGAATGGCATGGAATTCCGGAAAGCCGTACAGAGAGTGTTAGCCAGGCATGGTTCACAATTCGATGGTTTATTCCAGTATCAAGGTGACGATGACGATGATGATGGTGGAGAAGAAACGGAGGGTGAAGATGGAGTCTACAACTAAAGGCACAAACATTAGCTTGTCGAATAATAATAATCCAAGAAAACGCCGTCAACATAAATGACAGTTTGAACTTCATTCTGTTCATAGTTTCTGAATGCCATCCATAGACATGTGTTACAATTCATTAAGTTAAGCGAAGAAATAGAAAAACGAGAACTTCACTTTAATATTAACAATGAACAGTTAACAATTAGTTTGTTATTACAACATAATTTGAGAACATAACTTACATTATTTTACCTTTGTATCAAAATCTGCTGTTCATACACTATCTGAACCTATCTACATTGAAATGGAATAGAATAAATGATAAGAATAAAGAATCATCCTTGACTGTATAGTGTTTCATGTTATTACCATCTGTACTGCGGATGAATGAAGTTGATTTAAAGGAGTCATATCTACTGGTTTTAATATACTTTTTGCGAGTCAGAGAGCCTGGCAGGTCGTGTGAGTTAAAATGAAAAGTATGGAAGTATGAACAAAACAGTATGAAAAAGTCAGAGAGTTTTGATGGGGAAAAGTCTGGAGTAGAGCCTGAGATGTCACTATTATCATGATTATAATCACACGTTGGATTACCAATAATTGTTGAAATAAGAGGCAGAGAGAGAGTCGGCTTTCACCTTTCCAATAGGATATCCCAAGTTCAATGACGCGCGTTGGCCGTGCATGGGGTGATCGATTCGTGAACCGCGAGGCACTTGAAATATCTGCTGGTAGGCGGAGAAAGATAACTTTTTCAATATAGGAAACTGTACAAATGTTTTTTTGTGTGCATCGTATCGTATGCCCGTGCAACGTCGCTGCATCGTGTGATAAGGTCGACCGAAAGTCACCCATACGTGGCGATGACGCAACGGTGGTGCAATACCGACGGTGCGATGAGGGTAATTCCCTGGGATGACATCACGGTGGTTGCATAACTGCGTCGTAATACCATTTCACGGTGACATGGCTGACCGGAAGTCTGGGTCAACCATTGGGTCGTGTGGTCAAAGGCTGAACGGGGTAAAGGTCATGCGGTCAAAGGCTGACCGGCTAAAAGTCATGTGGTCAAAGGCTGACCGGCTAAAAGTCATGTGGTCATGGCTGACCGGACTAAAGGTCACGGCTGACCGGGCCAAAGGTCAAAGGCTGACCGCCTAAAGGTCATGTGGTCAAAGGCTGACTGGACTAAAGGTCATGGCTGACCGGGCTAAAGGTCATGGCTGACCGGGCCAAAGGTCAAAGGCTGACCGGGCTAAATGTCAAAGGGCATGGGTCAAAGGTCAAATAGGATGAGGTCTCACCTATAACTACTTTTGATTCTATTGACCATAATGTACAATCAATCTTAAAAAACAAAGTGTATGATTAAGCGTTAACTTTTGTGTTAGGGGACCCTAATATTAGCGTCCGTGAGGATTGCGAAAGGCGGCTAATATCTCAACAGCTCTCTACCGCACCTACACCTGCACCGCACCCACTTGATCAATGAAGAACTACATATGTACCTTTTACATCATCATCAAGCCTAATCGCTCACGATGGCGGTCTCCTGCATTCCTTTAAATAATCTTTTTTTTTTAAATATAAATTACATCTTGTTGATATTTATTTACACTATACGACTATTATTAATTTGTTATATGTATTACCTTTGTATATTCAATGTATTTTGTAATTCTGATACTGATGTGAATGCAGAAATAAATAAAATCAAATAAAAATCAAATATATATAATTTTAATTTTCCGACTGGAAAGAACGCAGTGTCCCACGGTGGGTTCACAATGTTGAGCACACTCACACCATTCACACTGTTAATTTGAGCATTTCAATCACAAATATAGAAGTTATATTCAATTTTAAAGTTTAGCGTTATTCATTAAGTTATATTGAATTTAAAAGTTTAGCATTATTCTGTGAAAACAGCTCTATGCACATCATCATGAATATTCATGATATTTTATACATGTTACCGAAGTATGATGATGTAACAAGTTTATTGAAAATAAACCTTAATAAATATCATCATTCATTCTGGAGTGAGTGTTCTTGAAATGCCAGGCGGTGACGAGCTTGCTGGGAGCCAGCAAAGCCGGAGCTTCTATATATAATTTTTAATGTTTATTTTTTTTCCTCCAAGAAGTAAAATTATTGGATTGACAACTGATTTAGTGCATTGGATATTCATTGCCGCAACTTATTTCATTAAAAGGGAAACATATCATTCACGCATGAAAAATTGAAGAATTATGATTTCAAGTAATAACATAAACAACAGGAAAGTGGGGATGTGGCATCATCAGCCCACCTAATGTATCAAATTTCAATTATCATGTATCAAATATCATTATCCCCTTCACACTGTTAATTTGAGCATTTCAATCACATGGGATTCAATACAGTGTAGTCTACCATAGTGAACACGCTGTGATCAGTCACACTATCGAGGTGTCCACAGTGTGTACCACAGTGGCGTAGCTAGGATCTTTTTCCTGGGGGGAGGGGGGTACTGGGGGGTCCTTGCTTTTTCAGGGGGGGGGGGCACCATTTTTTCCGGTGTGTGTGTATGTGTCACAAGGGCGGATCCGACTTTCGCCAGTAGGGGACGGAAATCGAAATCATCGTCACCTATATCTTCCCCGATCAGTCACTTCTTAGTTTTATTCTTATAAAACAACATAAACATGAAATAACTCATAAGCCTTATAAAAAGCGCGAGCGCGAAGCGCGAGCGATTTTTTTTTTACTTTCATGTATTTTGTCCTGAAAATTTAATATTCTGGGCAATGTTATGTATGATCCTGAACAAGATTCGTATGTAACTAGATGATTACTGCGAACGCCAAGCGCGAGCAGAAATTTATATTAACTGTTCTAGCATTATCAAAAAGGGACCTGTTACCCACGAAGACGGTATATATTTCAATAACGGGAGTGCGAAGCGCAAGCAATTTGTTTGACATTCCGACCTACAAAATGGTCATTCTAAGCACTTTTTGTATAAATAAATGGGATAGGTACGTAACAAAACAATTGATGCGAGCGCGAAGCGCTAAAGGAAGAAAATTGAGACAACCTAAAAGCGGCCGGGACACTCTATACATATTTTTAAAATCATAAATAGGATATAGTTAATTGGGTATCATTAATAATGCGATCGTTAAGCGTGAGCAGACAATTATTGATATTTTGATGTGAAACTGGATAATTGAAGTACATTTTAAATAAAGAACATGCAGGCTAGCTATCGCGCATGTTTCAGATTTAGACCTAGAATCTGGGCATCCTGAATATATTTGTTTAATGGAACTTTATGGAATACACGTAGACAATAGGAACTTGGCAAATCAAACAATGTGACCACGCAGTGTGAGCTTAAAATGCTGATATGTAAACCATAATACGGACATTTTACAGAGCACTTAAATTTGTAAATGAAAAAAAAATAATGAAAGCTCGATGTCCGAGCTAAAATATGTTTTGTATATTGAATTCAAAACTTGCTCCATATATCAGCCTATTGAGCAAGATATGAATCTCATCGAACAGGCAATTCTGGCGCGAAGTGCAAGAAAAAAATTTATAAAGTAACATGAATGATTTTTTTTTTGCAAGTCTTCCCTCACATTATTTCATTCACTCGTCTTCCTCCTCTTATTTTCCTCTTCTTTTTTTCTTGTCTTTCTCCTTCTTTTCCTTTTTTCTTTTCTTCTTTCTCCCTTTTTTTTGCTCTGCCAATTTTTTTCAGGGGGGCACCTGGGGGGCACACCAAATCTCAGGGGGGGGGGGGAGCACGTGCCCCCCAGGCCCCCCCCCCCCCGTAGCTACGCCACTAGTGTACCAGTGGCGGACCGTGACCCGAAGGAGACAAAATGATTGAAGGGGGCACTGTATTCTTTGTGAGCAATGCTGTGCTCCTCTAACGATTCGTCTCCTCCGGGTCACGGTCCGCCACTGGTGTGAACATAATCTTCACACTGTCAACTCGGATAAAAATATGAAAGGAAACTATGGCAAGCCAAAACTATATTAAAAAATCATGGATAATGAAACAAAATTTAAGAATATAAATTATGATTGGAAATAGTCAAATTAACCGGTTGCCAAATGACATAATGATAAGAAGACCCCCGGCTTGTGTTAAATGTCAACCAACTGTCTCTTATTATTTTTTTTTTATATTGGAATCATATTTTCTTCTTAGATTTTAAAGGGATTGCTGGAATCAACATGTTTACACTTTTCAAGATTCTTTCCCATTTTTCAACACATATAGACCGTGAAGTCAAAGCTGCCTTAAGTATTTGAGTTAATTGAGTGAATAAAGAGCAATGTTCGTGCCGAACAAAACACTTTTCATATGTGAAGGCAGACGCCACTCGGCCGAGGTATACCTCCACCAGTTTGGAGGACAAGTCCACCTAAAAAAAAGGTTGATTTGAATAAAAGAGCATAACACTGAAAATGTCATCAAAATCGAATGTAAAATATTAAAAGTTATGAAATTTAACAAAACAGTTATGCACATCCTGGTCGGTATGCAAATGAGCGGACTGATGATGTCACCCACTCACTATTTTTTTTTATTATATCAAATGTGAAATATTCTAATGTTGTCCTCATTGCCATGTGAAAGAACGTTTTATTTCTCCATGAACATGTGGAATTACTATTAATTAAATATTTTAAGGTTCATTCAAGTTTGTCCTTATTGTCAATTCCCCCCTCTTTTGCTTGTCAATAAATAATCTTCATTATGTAGTGAAAATCTTTTTTTTTTCGCTCGTCAAATGTCTCAGGACCAAAATAGCCTTCGTTTTGTAGTGAAAACCCTTTTTTCTCGGTTCTTTTTTGCTCCTCAAATTTCTCTGGACCAAAATAAAAACCTTCACTTTTTTGCTTGTCAAATTTCTTTGGACCCAAATAGCCTAAATTTTTTAAGTGAAAACCTTTATTTTGGTCAAATTTACATCAGCACCACAGTAAAACATCGTTCCGAGGGCCCTGAATTGATAAGTTGGTTTCAGTAGCGTACGCAGGATTTTTGAGGGGGGGGGGGTGTGCAAGCTGAATGAACAGTTGCCAAGGAAAACAAAAATGATCTTCAACAAAATTGAGGTCGTTTCGTACAAAAAATATTAGGGGGGGGGTTGAACCCCCTGTTAACACTTCCCTGCGTACATAATTGGTTAAAAAAAAGTTAAATGGGGGGGGGGGGGTGGGGGGTAGAACCCCCCTCCGTACGCCACTGGTGGGTATACAATGATAGCAGAAAAAATGATAAAATATCGATTAAGGTTTGATGAAAATCCATCAAAGAATAAGATTACTGACCTCCCATGTATCATGGGATATTAATTCCATAAATTGATTTTTTTTTAATGGAACAAGATTGATAAAATAGTTTTCAACATGAATGGTATTAAATGATGACTGATGACACCTCTCCCCTCTCACAAATAAAAATCACTTTCATTTTATTTTGAAATAAAAAGCTAATTCTGAAATTATCACTCGATTATGAAGGAGCTCGATCAGCCTCTGTGACACCACGAAATCAAAATATAAAAAAATTCATAATCTTCGGCGGATTTTCGTCAAAACTATAATTATAACGCACGTCAATAATCTTCACTATTTTTCTGCTTTCATGTAAACCCCTCTATCGTCAGTGCTAACGTAATTCACCCTTTGAGGATTCAAATTTATCTATGCTGTCTGGACAAAGAAAACTGTCAGCGATTAATACACATAAAATATTATTTGTCAGTCTGGATTTGAATAATTCCATACAACCGCATTCAAAAGCTTATTATCAGTATGTTCACAAACGTTTCTTTTCGTTCAGAACTATAACTTGTGTGATGCATTTTGATTCTTTATAGTTCAAATAACAAAGTCAAATCCGGCTTCATAGATTTGGTTTTTCCTTATTCATCTCAGTAACAAAGAATAAAGAAATGACAGTGCATTTTTCATTACTTTTTTGTTGCCCTCTTAAAGAGATGTGAGAAAAAAGTCACCCCCACCCAAAAGGCATATTAGAACAGGATACAGACAACCTTGCTCATATTTCTAAGATCACCTGAGGAAAAATACTAAAAATGTTTTCATTTATCATTTTTATTCATAGTTGATATACACTCTAAAACACTTAGTAAAATGTTACCCAATATTGGGTAAACTTTTTTTTAGAGTGTACGTTTAATAAAAGCGGTGCTCTGTCCAAATGAATAAGACATCCTTGAATACGTAAAAAAATTCCATGAATAATCCGAGGAAATATCTTAAACTGCAAGCAATAATAGTCGAGTCACGCTGCTTGAATCGGCGAGGATACAACGGTTGAAAAATTAAGCATATTTTCACCTGAAGCAAAATAATAGAGACATTCTTTTATGAATTTAGTTCATATTTGATACTGCTGAATAAGAGCAGTCATATTGTGCACTTAATCAATAGATCATCGCTGAAAACCTTTCCAAGTAAAGCTTGAGGAAATATATTCTCAAATCTATATAAGCATTTGTTACGTAGTCGCGTTGGCTGAATTACAAAAAAGAAAAACGCCTTTTTTTTAACCTGGCTTATGATTATGAAATGATCAGATATAAATTATTGCTATTTAAATTCTAAACATTTGTTTGAAAAAAAAAACAATGTTTAATTTCTAATTTCCATTGCTTAAAATTTGAACATTTTGCTTTAGATTTCTAAAACATCTTTTAAACCCTCTTAACCACCGTAACTTCATTTTGTCCATCAGGTCATGTTGTTTACTATTGTTTGACTGTGTCTGTGAGGCCTTGCATTGCCGGAATAATACATAGATAACTAAATCTGACACGGTTACGTCAACAGATCTTTCTTGATGTGAAATGATAATAATGATAATAATAATAATAATAATGATAATAATGATAATAATAATAATAATAATAATAAGATGATAATAATAATAATAATAATGATAATAATAATAATAATAATTATAATAATAAAAGTTTATTGAAGCTAGACGACCAGACATCGTTCTCTTAAAGAAGAAGGCGAAGGAATGTCTCATCGTAGATATTGCGATTCCAGGAGACTGCAGAGCTTGGCGTTAAGAGGAGGAAAAGATACAGAAGTATAACGATCTGGCATGGGAGCTGAGAAGGATATGGAAGGTGAAGACGAAGGTGGTACCAATAGTCATCGGAGCCTTAGGAACTGTGACAACAAGACACAGAAGCTTTCTGGCTGTTCTAGGAGTCGAGGTGTCCTTTGAAACGATACAGAAGGCAAGCTTGCTTGGAGCAGCTCATATCCTACGGAAGGTCTTGAATTAGAAAGAGAAGTGAACAATGAGAAGAGGACCCATCGATGATAATAATAATGATAATAACACTACTACTACTACTACTACTACTACTACTACTACTACTACTACTACTACTACTACTACAACTACTACTACTACTACTATTACTACTACTACTGCTTATGATAATGAAAACAATAATAATAATAATATTCCTCACCTTCGAATGTACGACATTCAGAAGGCAGCTATCTTGGGTACAACCAGATTGATAAGAAAGACAATCGGACTTATTAAGTAGTGTAAAGTTCCTATTTGCACTTGACATTACTTGGTGCTTTTTGTTAGAGCAAAGTTATTCAAGAAAAAATACTGACTTGATCCTGTTTAGAGGAATAATAATAATAATAATAATAATAACAATAATGATAATAATAAAAATAATCTGGTCATTTTTAATCTCATTGATAAACAATAATAATTCAAAACGAAAAGATAAAAAAAATCCACTCCCCTACTAATTCATCGATCTCTTGAATTGGAAAGAAAATAATCCGTGATTTCCCTGGTAGGTTTCTCGTACCCTTACTCTGACAGGAAATTTTTAATTTTCAGATGCAGATTCTGACTAAATTTCTTAATAATTAAAAAAATAATAATACACACTCTCTCGTCGTTCTCCCACACTCTAATTGCTTATAATTAATAGAATCTTCTTTTCTTTATAATCTTCAAAACCCAAACATATTTCTAATTTTGTATTAACTTTATTGTCATTAATGTGGTGCCTTGGATGTAATCATTCCCTTTATTTAATGTATTTACTTCACAACGTTGAACACATTACAGTCACGTATATCAATCTGTGTGCTAAATCATCTAATACTTATAATTAAAGGTTTTTAATCTTGAAGACATAATAAAATTGATTTTGACCTGCATAACGATTTCCCTTTTATTTGATATCTTATTTTATCAAATGCATTTTCTTCTCAGTTTATGCATCATTCACTGTTTATTAAAATCATTACATCCAAACTTCCTTAACTCGATTTGATCTTTGTTGTGTTATTTATGTATGGCATGTCTATGTTTTTTCTTTCATACTTTTTTCATGATGTTATTGTATATTCTTAATTCTCGAGAATTCGGCTGCAAATCATGTTTAAAATTTTAAGCACGTTGTTTAAGCCAGTCACTGTAACAACTATTGTTGAAACTCTTTAAACAACTGTTTAAAACTTTTTAAGCAACTGTTTAAAAAAATTAAACAAGTTTTTAAAAAGTAAAAAAAAACAAACTTGTTGTTAGAGTGACAGGCTTAAGGACGTTGCACAGTTATGTTTGTGCGCATCATGATCTGGGGCGGTATTCTGAGGTCATTTTATCTTTAAAATATTTTATTTTATCTCTTAAAATGAAATTGGTATTCTGAGATGACATTTTATCTCTCAGATAAAATTTTGAATTTTATCTTGCATATAAATTTTATCTTGCGTATCTACAGATGATACGCAACAGAGGAGTGCCTGCGTAGACATACCCATCGCGTATCTGGCCATGCAACGCGGATGTGTGCTTGCGCCCATGTTACTTTGAAGAAAAAATAAAATAAACTTAAAAGAGGGTAGGGGCTATTTTATCTCTGTGACGTTGCTTTCATCATTATTTCTTGGTGAATTAACTACAAATGTTGACATGAAAATTAAGAAAAATTATATATTTATTGAGAATAATACCTTAACGTTATTCCTGTACAATCAGGAAGTATTTCATAAGACTTTTCTTGACTAATATTGTCTTTGAAATGATGCTTGAAAAGATGTGATATAGACTTCGAAAAAAAGATGAGAGTATTGTCATTTTTTTTAAAGAAATCTCTGTAAAGACGCGCAAGCGTATTTTGCAAGAGTATTTGAAGTCAATAAATTGACGCAATCTCACTCCTTTGCCACACCTCCTGGCGGAATGGATTTTCATTGGTTGAGTGATATGAGAGAGCTATAAAAGCGCATTTCTAATTGGATATTGATTAAAAAATAGGTGTGTCTTACAGAGATAAAATGAAGATAAAATTGTTCTCAGAATACCAATTCGGAGAGATTTTAAGGGTATTTTATCTCACTGATTTTAACGGAGATAAAATATTTTATGGAGTCAGAATACCACCCCTGCTCATATTGTACACTGCGCGCTGACGTCACAATGGATGAACAGGTGATTAATCAGCTGTAGGTATGAGCTGATTTTTCTCCTTATCTGCACTAACTGCAGATCCGATGTGTTATTTTATGAAGCTAATAAACTGGAATTATTCCATATGGACCATTTTTTTTCTTCAAATTCCTCTACAATTTCTAAATACTTTACTCTGTAGTGCTGCAAAGTATGATGAATATGACCCCCGAGTTTGAATGAATGGAAGAGTGGTTTGGAATTTTTCCTCACATAAAAAGCTTTTTGTGCTTTTTTGGGTGTTTTAAAAAGCACCATTGCTCTAATAAAAGTGCTGATAGTTTGAAAACGAGCACATGAACCCATATTTGTTAATGTTTGCACCCCTTGGGTATACCTTTCTCTACCACTTTGCAAAGTTTGGTGAAAATGACTTGGATTTTTAATAAAGTGCATCATTATTTTCTCCTACTTCTGAAGTTTATTGAAATTTCACATCTTTTAGGTTTAGTTTTTGTTATCTTTCGCGCAATTTCTAAGAACTGCGAGTGCTGTTAGACTTAAAAGAGCAAACGATAATAGCAATATAAATAGATTATACATCTTAAGGATACAATTATTAACTATATTGCAAAATTTAATGAAATTTTCATGAATTTTGACTGAGTAATAGAGCTTTAAACTTATTGTTGTGCTTTCGTGAGGTCTAAAAATGCCAAATTCTTTTGAATGCTCAATTCTTAAGAACATCCATTTGGGTGAACTTTGAAGCTCTATAGCAAAAAATCAAGCACATGGACCAATGTTAATTTTTGCACATTTGGAATATTCAGGTCCTTAAGTATCTATGCGCAAAGTATGATGAAAATGACATGGATTTTCAATGTTTGGAAGCATGACTTTTGCACGTTTGTACGTTTTCGGCGCATTTTGGGCTGTTCCAAGCCAACTCGCAACACTTTGCACATGGACCCCATATTTTTAACTTCCCTACACCTTTGCAATGCATTCCTCTACAAATTTGCCGAGTTTGATGAAAATGACATGGATTTTGAATAAAGTGCAGCTTAAACTATACTTGTTAATTTTCGAGTAGATTCACGTCTTTTGAAGATTTGTATTTTGGAAGTTTATGCACGATTCTTGTCAAATGAGGGCACTGCTGACTCTAAATATGGTTTTGCCCATTAAAAGATATTCTCCTACTTTGGTATCTACTAAGTTACATATCCTGAAAGTTTGATGAAGTTTGATGCGATATCGACAGAGTAAATGTGATTTGAACTCATTTGGTGAATTCATGAGGTCTGAGAGAGGCATAATTCTCTTGATTGCGCAACATTTCATACCATTCAAATACGGCGACTTTGAAGTCCCGTAGAAAAAAATAAGCACATGAACCTATATTATTTTTTTGCATTTTCATAATGCATACATACCAAAGTAATTCTCTGCAAAATTTGGTGAAAATGACATGGACTTCAATTTAAATGTGGAACGTCCTTAAACAATGTGGTATTTTTATTTATCTGTGTATGCACATGATTTCTTGGGAGTATTCCAGCTAGGCGGCCATTGAGGCACACTGAAAATTGACAACAAAGTCAACAATATAATTATTTCACATCCTACCAGGTACCCATTTAACACCTGGTTGGAAAATGGCAAAGAGTGGCTGACGCCTGAAAGGATCTGACGCTAGTCCACAGGGGCCTCGAACACAGTACACGACCCTGCCTTACAAGGCGAGTGTCAGAACCACTACACCACTGCTCTTCCGTGCATGATAAGAGTTGTATTTCTTCATGTCCTTCAAAATATCACAAAAACTATCATTATTCATATTATCATTATCATTAGTAGTAGTAGTATTATCATTGATATTATTGTTATTGTTATTATTATTATTATTATGATTATCATTTATCATAAGTACTATTATCATATTATTATCATTATCGTCATTATTATTATTATCTTTACAAACGTTTATAAAATAACTAATAAACGTGGCCTATACACAGTAGAAATGTTGTTAAATTTGTAATACAACGCTGTTTAATATAATCATACAATAGTTGTATTCAACGTCTTAAACAAAGTTTGATTTTAATGTTTGACAACTACACAACGGTCCATTTAGTAGACAGCGTTTTTATTATGTATGAAAAAGATTCCCCTTTAAGCTCTATATACAGTGTGTATAAAAAAACAGGACAGTTTTGAAAAGTCTATAAAAAATTCTTTCAAATTATGATATCTATATTTTGATGTTAATACATGCTCTGAAATCTTACATGTATCTTTGAAATGCCATTAAAAAAAATTAACTTTGTTCATGCTTGAGCGAACACGAGACAGTTTTGTCGGGGGTTCAAACAGAGGCTTGTGCCAAAATGGCAGAAATGAGAAATTTGATGATCAGACTTCTTGCTAATCAGCAGACTTCCTTTTCATTATTTTTGCTATGATTTTTGAATTATGCTGTCAAATTTCATTTACAAATTTATTTATATACTTGAATTATTTTGTTTTTTCATTAAAACTTTTTAATCTTTGAATTTTCCTTCATAAGTAAAAAAAGAAGACTTTTTTCAACCCAAGAAAGAAGATTTGCATTATTAATTGATTAATTAATCATTCAAATCGTATCTTATTATGTGAAACAAATTATGTTATGGTCCCTTTAAAAAAAACATGAATCCTATTTTCAAGGGGTTATTGATTCCTTGACCAAGTTTAATTATGTGCTTGACAGGGCAAACAGGAAAGGATTCATGTCTTTCAATGGCAATGGTGTATTGAGTCAATTTTGAAGGAGCTAGATATTGCAGATCGGATAAAATGTATTTAAAGTATAGATCCGAAGAATCAAAAGTATTTTATAATGACTTTATGTGGTCATCATTGTAAATAGTCCGGTCTGTTAGCGTCAAAAACACCCTACTTGTGGACACAGTGGACAAAAGCATGATTTTTTCTCCAGACCTTTGTTTATGTATAAGAATTAAAAATGGGGTATGCTCCAAAAAATCTGGCTGCAGGAACAGTGAAAAAATGGGTGAAAATGTCAGAATTTATGAGTTTAGATTGGTCTGATATATAGACTAGCGCTAGTGCAAAACTCAATAGCAGTGCATTATTTTGCATTGGTTTAGTTCTTGAATTCAAACCCTTTTTGAACAGATATTTTGTTTGTCCTCGCATCTCAATGCACTAAATATCTGAATGCAGATGCTAAACAAGCCGAAGGGTGGCGGTGGAGGGGGTTGAATGTTGGTGTGTATGTACATATTTTGGTCTTGGTGTAAAGATGTGCAAGACACATTTTTTGCATGTGTTGCCATGGTAACAGTGTATTATGGCAAAATAAGGTTACAAATCTTGCAGTTAGAACTTCTTCCTCTGTTTTCACCCGATTCTCATGAAATTTGGCACACACATTGGTCTTGAGGTGTAGATGTCTAAGACACATTTTGTGTGTCTTTCGGAAATTTTGTTGCCATGGTAACAACATAACATTTGGTGAAAATTGGAGAAAAAACCTTACAATTCAAACTGCTTCATCAGTTTTAAATCAATTCTCATGAAATTTGGCACACACATTGGTATTAAAGTAAAGATGTACAAGGCACTTTTTGTGATTGTTTCAGAAATTGTGTTGCCATGGTAACAACATATTATATGGCAAAATTTAGGTAAAAACCTTGCAATTTGAACTACTTCATCAGTTTCAAACCAATTCTCATGCATGATATGGCTCACACATTGGCCTTGAGATAAAGATGTGCAAGAACCTTTTTTTTTCATTTGTCAGAGAGTGCATTGCCTTGATAACCACATATAGCCAGAAATGCAGGGAAACCTCATCAATTGTGGATCAATCTACTTCTCAGTTTTCAGCCTGTGCTCAGAAAAGTTTACACAAATATTCATTTTGGGTAAAGATTCACATTCAGTGTTAAAGGGGAATCCAGCCTTGGTCATAAAATGTTGTGTGGAAAAGGAGAAAAATAAGAATGGTGAAAGTTTGAAAGCAATCGGACAAGCAAAATAAAGTTATGGCTGCTTTAAAATTAAGATCCCTAAGGCTACTAGTATGTAGATTTCAAATTGATAATGGGTAAGTAAATTATGACAAGGGGTGAGGCCGCAAGGACAACTTTCCCATTGGCCTTGTACTTTGATTTTTGGTTTTCTCCTAAATTTCGTTGGGGCCGTAATATAAACCTGTTAGTATAATGCTTTATGTCCTCATGAAAGAAAGATACAATTTGAATTAAAACTTTTGAAAAAGACATTTTAGTCAATTAATTATTTCTGTACATGGAAGAGTGGTCCTTCCCTTACATCATTATGACATCACATGTGCGGCCAATTTGAAGTCTTCATGGGTATATAGTGATTACCAATGTTTACAACTTTTATATATTCACAACTTTCTTATGGTTTGTCCGATATTGTTCAAACTTTGACCGTTTGTCTGATTTTTTCTTTTCCACATTAAAAAACAAGTGTTTATTTGGTTTGGATTCCCCTTTAACATCATAAAACAGCGCAGGGTATTCATGGTATTAATCACCTTCAATAATATTTATAGGTTCTTTTTTTTTTTTTGGGGGGGGCGGATGAGGTCCTTAAAAACTGACAACATAAAAATATAGAAGGTTAAAGGACATGGCCATTAGGAACTTAAACACTCTTAAAGAAAGCACCCCTTCCATTCTTTTTTTTTTTTTTTTTTTTTGGGGGGGGGGCCTTTAGAAAATTGCCACATAAAGAGTAAAAGGAAATAATTACAACTAGGAACTGACCCCCCCCCCCCCAAAAAAAAAAAAAAAAAGGGGGGAAGAAAAATCCTTTACACTTCAGCGTATTAATTTAAAGCCTAAAACATTCTGGTTTGATAAAAGATCATTTCCGGTGCCCAATTAATCAACGTTTTATTTATCTCCTTCTACTCAGTCTTTGTTCATTTCAGTGTTTACTCTGACTTTCTTACATCACTTTTTGCACTTTTTGCACTTTAGAGCTTTACCATACCTTCTTGTTTTGTTTCCTCCCCCCCCCCTTTTTCTCCCTCTCTAAGTACTTTTTTTTTGCTATTTTAATTCATTATTATCTAGCAACAATTATTCCATTTTGAATGCTTACACCTACACTGAAATATTATACCATGACATTTATTCTTTTCTTCATAATCTTCTAAACTCTATTTTGGCTACACTGTCCTAAATAATACTATTAGCTATATTTAATGTCTAGTTTAAAGAATTGAAGAAATGGCTGTCATGATATTATATTTCGGTAAAGGTGCATTAAATTCATAGTTGCAGCATTCAGAATGGAATAACTGTTGCTTGAAAAAAAATGGATTTAGTTGTTTTCCGAAAATCCTCTGTGAAAATTTTAGTTATATCACTGAGTTTTCCCATTCCTGCAGTTACCACCATCTGAAAGGGATATGACTAGAATATATGTAGAGAAATAAAAGTCATCATTTGCTCAATGAACAGTGAATACGTTCGTCCTTACTCCAATGCCAAATTATTTGCATTTTTTGTGACAGTCAGATCTTGCATCCAACAATTTTGCTACTGAAACATAATATTCATTTTTTGACAATTATACTGAAAAAATTAAATGAAATAAAATTGAAGGCAAAAAACTATTGTGCACATATGCATATTTTTGATATGGTATGCTATTGAGTCATGGATTTGCAAGTGAATTTCTAAAACAAGTGCAGAGATTTTTGTATATATATATATATATTTCTATAATTAGTTGCATGATTAAAGGTTCACTTTATAATATGTCAGAAAAAGTATAATTGGAGAGAAGAGAGGGTAAAAAAAGGAGAGAGGAAACATAAGATGGTATGGTGAAGCTCAAAATCAAGAGTGATGTGATATAGTTAAAAAGAAAGAGTAGGAATGGAATATGAATAAAAGACTGAGTATGAGAATATAAATAAACAATGATTAATTGGCTACTGTAAACAATTTTTTACCAAAGCAGAATGCATTAAACATCAAATGAATGGTCTGAACTCTGAAGTGCAAATGAATCTTCTTACCTTTTAATGGGGGGGGGGGGCATTTTTCTGCAAATATATCAGCCCCATTTGTTTGCGGGGGGGGGGGTTAAGTTCTTAGTCATAATCCTTTAACTTTTACTTTTATGAGGTCATTTTCTAAAGACCCCCCCCCAAAAAAAAGGGAGTAATGTCTCGCTTTAAAATACAAAGACCCCTGAGGGGCAAAGGCGTAGACTGGTTGAGCATAGGGAGATAGAAGTGGTATGGGGAGGGGTGCACATCTTGGGAAGGTGGAACTAAGGTTTGGAAAATCAGCCGTTGAAAGTAGAAGGGGTACACATTTTGTTTTGCTTGCCAGTGTTGGAACTCCTTTGCCAGAGCGGAAGGTTTCACATTCACCCAGTGTACCCCCAGCCTATGCCCTTGAGGGGATGCTTATTTCAAGAGTGTTAATTGACACCGCCTTTAACCTTTATTTTGAAGTCAGATTTTAAGGACCAATCCCGCTCCTCCCCCAAAACCTAGAAATATTACTGAAGGTGATTAATACCCCCACACTCATATATTTTAATGCAGTTTAGAATTTAATATGAATCTTTACCCAAAGATGTATATTTCTACCAACTTTAATTTATGAGCACTGACTAAAAAAAGGGGAAGTTGTTTGATCCACAATGGGTTTTCCTGCATTTCTGGCTATCATATGTGGTTACCATGGCAATATACTCTGACAAATGCACACATAAAATGGTTCTTGCACATCTTTTCCTCAAAGCAAATGTATGAGCCAAATTTCATGAGAAATGGTTCAAAACTGATGAAGTTGTTCAAATTGCAAGGTTTTTACCTAAATTTTGCCATATAATATGTTGTTACCATGGCAACACAATTTATGAAACACATACAAAAAGTGCCTTGTACATCTTTACTCTAATACCAATGTGTGTGTCAAATTTCATGAGAATTGATTTAAAACTGATGAAGCAGTTTGAATTGTAATTTTCCCCCCAATTTTCACCAAATAATATGTTGTTACCATGGTAACAAGATTTTTGAAAGACACACAAAATGTGTCTTAGACATCTTCACCTCAAGACCAATGAGTGTGCCAAATTTCATGAGAATCGGGTGAAAACAGAGGAAGTAGTTCTAACTGCAAGATTTGTACCTTATTTTTGCCATAATACACTGTTACCATGGCAACACAATTTCCAACACATGCAAAAAAATGTGTCTTGCACATCTTTACCCCAAGACCAAAATATGTACATACACACCAACATTCAACCCCCTCCATCACCACCCTTCGGCTTGTTTAGCATCTGCAATCAGATATTTAGTGCATTGAGATGTGAGGACAAACAGAATATCTGTTCAAAAAGGGTCTGAATTCAAGAACTAAACCAATGCAAAATAATGCACTGCTATTGAGTTTTGCACTAGCGCTAGTCTATATATCAGACCAATCTAAACTCATAAATTCTGACATTTTCACCCATTTTTTCACTGTTCCTGCAGCCAGATTTTTTGGAGCATACCCCATTTTTAATTCTCATACATAAACAAAGGTCTGGAGAAAAAATCATGCTTTTGTCCACCGTGTCCACATAATTCCGCTAACAGACCAGACTAAAAGGGGAAGTATTACTAATCAGATATATAACTTCACTTTTCAAAATAGTGATCAGAGATTGCAGAAATCAGCTCTCAAAAATGGTTTATTTTCATGCCATATTCTGCCTTCCACCGGTCCTCTTGCGAGCTCCAGCTGAGTGACGTCACACAATGAGCAGTGAGCAGCTGAGCTGACAGCAGCCCATTGGAGACGATCTTTCCAATCAGCGTTTTTTGCTCTTAGAATTGTTTATTCCTATTAAGATTGGTCTTGTTATATAGATAAAAGCTTGAATTTACTGAACAGTGAAAAAAAGTGCACATTTAACGTAATTTGGTAACCGATATTTAGCTTAGTTTTTTTTTTTTTCAAGAAATATATGTGAATAAACAAAGCATATTTTCACGTAGAAATCACACTTGCGTCACATTAATGTTATAATCAATATAAAGCATAGACATTCTTCTTTATGACTGAACAAAAATTATGAAATTTCATTAAGTAGCAAAGTCAGGAACCACAAAAAAAACACGGCAATATCTATCGCGAAATGACTGAAATTGCAGTTGAATTACCGAAGCATTATTAGGAAACAGCGGCGAGCGGACTTTCTTTCATATATCTTAAAAATGCCTTTCCGTAATGGTCTGTGGCCAAATGCGTTGGCCATTGTTTTGTCATGTGCGAGGATCCTGGTTCGAAACTCGGATTTTTTTTCTGGGTATTTTTTTTTTATTCCTTCCCCGTCCCTACCAATCTTTTTTTCTATTTTTATTTTCTTGTGAAATTCTATTCAGACCTGTATTTATCAAATCTTGCTTCTTAATTGCTGCTTTTGATTTTCAAGTTCTTGATTAGATTATTTCTACTCTTATTTGGGATGGGAGGGGTAGAGTTAAAAGTCAAGTCCACATCAACTAAAAATTATTTGAATAGAGTAATTTCCCTTGTTGTTTTTACTCAAAACAGTCATATACACAAAACAATGATATGCAAATTAGAGTTGTCACTCACATCACATTCGTTTCTATTTTTTGTGGCATTTTGTTTTTTATTCTTTGCAGATTTGACGATAGGAAACTCTTCATCTGATCACAATAGGTTATATTTACGGAACTGTTAAAATAGTAATTATATAAATTTGAATCAAAGTTCTTATGAAATTTCCTGCAATATCTTATTATTTTTCTTTAAATTCAAATGAATTTTTGATTGCGTGGACTTCTCCTTTACTCTTAATGTAGGGAATGCATAGCAAAATTTATCCAGAAACAAAATTGTCTTAGAATATGCAAATCAGTAATTGGACACATGTTCACTTTTCTTTCATCCAGGCCACTTCCTCACATCCACCAGGCTTTCAGTCTTATAACAAAAATGATGAACCATCACACAACAGCTCACAACATTCACAGTGCTTCACAATAAATATTTCACTTCTGTTCATACATGCAATAAATATTGTGGAAAACAAATAAAAGGCGTACCCATATTCAAATACCGTTTAAAAGGACAAATATATTATACCTTTCGAGAAAAATCAGCACGTTAAATATCTGATAACAAAACATAATTATGGGGCACTGCAAGAAACTTATGTTCAATTGCAAATCAAGCGTAAGTCTTAAATTCAAATTCAAGCGTAATAAGGTCGAGTTTCAATCGCAATTCAACTACATGTTTAATCAAAGGACTTACCCTTGATTTGGGACGTGTGATTGAGTATAACATTTCTCGCAAAATGCCCTAGTAACATTAAATTGTTCTTTCGTTTAAATTGTGTGTTATTATTTTTGACACGCTGTATTCCTGTCCAAGTCAAATTTCTTAGTTTTCTCCAAAACTGTGCTCAAAATTGTTTCCAAGATTGATAAAGAAATTTTTTCTTTTGTATCATTATCAGTCCACAACTTGCAAACCGTAGGTCCTGGAAAGAGTGAAGAAAAAAATGGCTATATCCAAATCATAGTAAAAGGACATGATGGAATCTCCCAGATTGAGGTAGCAAGCAGAGACCAGAAGTCACCAGAGTCAGTAAGTGTGCAGATCTGTGTGTAAAGGAGAGAAAAAAAAAATAGTTTAAATAATCAAATCAAAGTATGAATTTAATCATCGTGATGATTGATGACGTGCGGTGGCATGTAATTCCCGGTCAACAACAAATGATAGTAGGTTTAGACACCTGAAAAGTTCCACTCAGAACACTGGTGCTCTACCTCAAGTGATGTTTGTGTAGGCCCCACTCCACTTCACTACCGCTACACTTCCGTACATGTACGCCACACCTACCCGGGTAGGTGTGTAGCGTAGTGTAGGCTGTAGCAGTAGTGAAGTGGAGACTACACGAACATCACTTGAGGTACGGTGCTCTCTGAGTCTCTGTGTCATTACAAAGATTGCATTTATCTTCATTGTTGAAGGCATTACGCATACATATATGCAGCAACACTCTAATCAGAAAGAAACACCAGACTCTAATTTTGGCCCACCCAAGGGTTCATTACATGCCGCCGCGCACAGAAAATTCAAGCCATAGAAGTCGTGGACCCAAGAAGTGAGATCCCAGCACGCGCGACCCACTAGTTAGAAATCCACTGCCAAACGCGGTTCGTGGTGCGAGGTTAGTATACTAATACTAACCTCGCAATACGTGTGAGTGATTTTGGCCAGGAATCAGGGTAATCACTGCTGAAAATTTGTCTGGCTTCATGACATCGGCATCATGGTGATATAATTCTGTGTATAATAAAAACTTAAACATTCCTCTGAAACAGCAGATTTTCAGCCATGGTCCATACCAGTGCTCCTAAATAATTTAATCGCCTGCCTGAGTCCTGACCAGTTTTAGAAATCTGAAGAAAAAATCTGCTGGAATTGTGCAAAAACATTATTTCAAAAATAAAAACTTTTTAATTTTAATAGTAGTTATGCCAAAATGCATGATTCTAAACTTATATCAGATCTGTATCTGTCATCTGACCTGAATGCATCGTCAGAACAAGTACAGTTTCCAAACATGCTTACCTTGACTTTTGACTGGATCAAACAGCGTAGCCTGCAACATGCATCGGGAGCAAGTGAATGGGACCGTGCAGCTTGGAGTTTTTCAATAGTTAGTAGAGCAACACAACGAAGACTGTCGAGTGGACAAAATCGATCTTTCCAGTTCACAATTCAATAAAAAACGGGCAAAATAACACAGTTCTGGTTCCCTTATAGTCTGAAGTTGTCGAAAACAGAATTCGGATATCACAATACATGAAGAAAACGGTAAATTCGAAGAAAAATAGAGACCAGGAAGGTGAATCAGCTATTAGTGTAATGCTGGCTTGCACAGAGTGAGTCGATCATGTGACGTCATTATTCTCGACTGTTTTTGATCGCGTGACTGTCTGTCTGGGGGCGGCTGGGGGGCTGAGAAGGGTCTCTAATAATTTCATTTCTTGCATTTCCACGACATCAATAAGACTTTTTAGTGACATATTTGTGTATAAAAAGACAAGACCTTTCCATTCATATATAATTTGTCTATAATCATCACTTTCGTGAATTTTCTTTGGATGTATACTTTAAAAATGTATTTAAAATGTATTTGTGAGCGAGCGAAGAGAGCAAGCAAAAATTCCCACTTTTTTTAGATTAAAATATCAAATTTTGTGATAGATTTTGACATAATATTCAGAAAACAAATTATATTTCACTTTTTATCTTTTATTTTCTTTCCTTTTCCCTTTTTCTTTTATGGGGGGGGGGTACCCCGAGCCCCCGTCCATCTGTATGCCACTGTTCCAAGGCACCATTAACTTTGTAACACACAATGAAAGGATTTGAAAAAAAATACACGCTCTCCCATACTTCGGTTGAAATTGTTTTTGTTTTTGCTTGAAGAAGAAATATTGAAAGCTAAAAGAGAAAATAAGAAACAACAACAGAACAATTCAAGCAAATAAACAGATTTGAAAATGAATTTTGACCTCATAATTCGAAAATTATTGCAAAGAAAATGATAAGGTTATAAGAGGAAGTCTGCTGATTAGCAAGAAGTCCGATCATCATATTTATCATTTTATGCCATTTTGGCGCAACCCTCCTTTTTAACCCCAGACAAAAACATTCCGTGTTCGCTCAAGCTTGAACGAAACTAAATTGTTTAATGGAATTTGAAAGATAAGACTTCAGATCACCTGTTAACACCAAAATATAGATATCATAATTTGAAAAAAACAATTTATAGACTTATAAAATCTGTCCCGTTTTTTTTTTACGCACTGTATAGTCATGATAAATCTCGGCATATTTCAGTTAACCCGAATGTTTGCAAAAAGAATATATAACCCCTCATTCAAAAGACAGGAATTGTATAAAGCAGTGTCAGTGACTGGTAGAGCGTACCAGGATGGTTTGTCATCGGCTGATCGTGAAAGGGGGAATTGGAAGTAGAATTGGTAATCGTTGGGGCGTGATATGAATAGAACAATAATACATGATATACAACCTCATGAGAGTCGCACATGGGACTAGGGGGATTACTGGTATAAATCTGAACGCTTCAGTTCAAAACAGGCTTAAGAGTACATACGCCTGTCAGAGTGATCGCAAGAAAGTTGGATCACAACCTTAAACCATTTTCGAAGTATTGTTACCACATCAGTTTACTTTTGCTTCTCGAGAGAATATTTAGCCATAGTTATTTAGAGAGCTAGAGAGCACAATGACGGAGCAGTGACAATTAAAGTGGTCCTGAAAGATTCTTGAGGGCATGACTGAAGGCAATATTATAACCTTTGTTATTTTGGAATAAATGATGATGGTGTGCTAGAGATGAAGCCTTCTAAATGGTAAGTTTATATCGAATATTGACCAGGGACTCGTTCCCCAAAAAAACTTGTTTAGGATAACAAATTGACATGAATAGATATTTAGCTACGAAACCTGAAATAATTCAATTTGATTGGCTGATAGTATATAGGCCTATTTGTTACAAACATTAAGCACTTGGTATTAAAACAATCAAGCCTCTGTAGAAGAGGATCGTGTTGATTTTGATTAAGTTTTCAAATACTTGCCTAAAAACATAGACGTTTCTTAAAAATATATAATACATAGAGCTATTCAGAAGCTTGAATTTCAGGATATATTTCAAGATTTCATCAATATCTGATGGGGATGATACTTAATTCTCGGGAAAGAAATACCATATAGTCCGGGCACATAGTTTTCATTAATAAGCCTACCGGTACTCTATTTTTAATAGATTTACTGTCTGTTATTATTAATTCTTTGTTTTATTTTATCTATATTTCATTTATGATATTTATTATTATTAATATATAACTACTATATTGTTTTTATTTTTATCATTGTTCTTTTGATTACTATTTCGACTGTTATTACTCACTGTCGATATCATAATCAGTATTCATTAATTTATTCATCAATTTTTATGCATTTTTCCTTATAGGGAGGGGGCGGTGAAGCAAACAACTTTTATATATAAAAAAAAAACCTTGCAGGGGAAGACTAATGGGGAAAATTAAGGGGGAGGAGAGGATAAGAGTTTAATCTGATGAACATGCATACAATGATGGCTTCAAAAGCTGAGGCTCAGTTTTAATGCTCGCCCATTACATGACGTGAGACTTTGAAGGGAGCAAATGCTACTGCATGACTCTAGATCTGCTTTTGTCGTATTTTGTTCGACTAATATCTAATATTATTTGTGTAGAATGTTTTCCTCAGAACTACCCCTGGGCGATTCAGTGCTTTTGCTGCTATTCTCTGTTATTTGTGTGCCCCGTACGACACGATACACTTTTTCATTTCATTTTCATTTCAATTGTTTTTCATTTCATTGTTTTTCATTTCAAGTTAAATCTTGGTTCTTATGGCTACTTGAGGGTCACCATCAATCAAGACAATAATTTTTTTTCATGTTAAAAGGTGCAGAATTGCCTCTTTATGATACAGACTTCTTACAGTTTTTTATCAAACAAAACTCTTGTTATAACTTTCTTTCCATATCCACCTCACTTTCAGTTTCTTAAACGTCATCGTCGTCATCGTCGCCTTCATAATTTTTTCCTTATTGTTATTATTATTTTCATTATTATCATCATTATTAGTATCATTAATATTAGTATAGTAGAAGTATAAGTAGTATATATTGAAAGTAGGAGTAGTATACGCTAGTTTGAATGGTATACCATTGGGGCTTGAATGGTATACCGTTGGTGTATGGTGGGTGCTGTGCGAATGGTATTCCAATGGTATATCAATGGTGTATATTAAATGGTAGTCAATGGTATACCATTCAATTTTTTTTTATAAGGGTAGTAGTAGTAGTAACAGTGGTGGTTGTAGAAGTAGTAGTAGTTGTAGTAGTAGTAGTAGTAGTAGTAGTAGTAGTAGTAGTAGTATAAGTAGTTGCATTCTTTTTGCTTTTTTTTTCGACTCCTTCCCTTTTCTAATTCAGATTCTGAATAAAGACCAAGAAAAAAAAAAGAAATGGAAAGAAAATAAACATGGAATTCACAAAATTATCAATAACAATTATGCTCACTTGGTAAAAAAAAACTATTTAAAAGATAAAAACAAAGCAAGCAATATTTTTTCCAAAGGAAAATTTCCGATATGAAACAGCTCTCTATTGGAGTGTCGCAGGCAATGTTCTGCCCCCTATTTTGTTTTTAATATTCATAAACGATATATATGAATGTATAGCTGAAGGTGTTTGCAGCATATTTGCTGATAATGCAGTGTTTTTTGGTTTGCCTCAGACTGTAAATTGGAAAATGTTACCAAGAAATAAACAGAGAGGTGTAAAGGCATTAGATGACTGGTATAAACAAAATCGATTACGCATTAACACAAGCAAACCCCCAAAATACTAAATTACATCAAGCTCATCCGATAGATTAAATACATTTTCATGTAAAAGCGGCGTGGATTGCCCCTCCCCGAAATCGAAATGTATTTCTATCGCGATGACATGAATACAAGGAACGCGAACTATCTAAATGTCGTTTTCCCCAAACCCAACGTTCGTTTAGATATGCATTGATATGCGGCATTACTTTGGAATAAACTCCCTAATGATATCCGACTGCCTGTTCAGTCGTGAAGTTTCAAATATCATTGGTAAAAAATCTCGCTTAAATCAATAATCATTTTCTCTCACAGTAATGCACTAACTTTTATCATGAGGAAATATGCCAAAAAAATAATTATCGATTATCCCGATTTCCCTGCATGACACTGCTTACTAATGTTAATGTCGATAATTCGAAAATTTGAGGCCAATTTCTGTTTAATCTTGATTTCACATCGATGTATGAAATCTATTTTTGTCACTCCACATCTTTATCTCACACCATGAACACTGAGCTAAATCTTATCGTTTGATTAGTTTTGGTTTTCTTCCTGATATGTTCATTTCTAGTATGTGCTATCCTTTGTTGTGTTTTGTAATTTTACTTTTATTTTACTTTTTAACCTGTATATTTCCCTCTTTATGAAGGAACAGTTTGTGAAACGAGTTGATTAATGTTTAATCTTGTTGAAAGATGTTTTTAAAAGTAAACAAATAATAAATGAATAAATAGATAAATAAGTAAGAAAATAGATAAATACAATATTATTTTCTGCATGTCATGCCTAGGACTATCAGAAAAATTTGATTATTGTCCTGAAAGGTCAAAATTTTCCTCGCTCGCTTTGCTCGCTCACATCTTGTTTGCCCCATGTTCCATGATTAGCCCCTCGTTTTTTTCGGAGGGGGGGGGGGTCATTTTGTGCGTGTTAATAACGGATAACCAATGTTATCAATGTCCGACGGAACATCATAATGTCAGGATTTCCTTGGAATTAATTTTAAAAAGATTTCAAAGTATGCTGGCAAGAGGCTATTTTTTGCTAACCGCATGAGATCAAGAAAATATCACAATTTTATCACGCCATACTGGTTTAGACCAGGATACAGCATGGGTTAATATTCCAAAAGAATTGGCAAAGATGTACCTCTATTTAGGCTGATAAAGGCTTTTAATCATGCAGTTCCGTCAACGCCCATGGAATGTTTCTTCTTATTCATGTTTTTGAACAATGCTGTGCCCCTCCAATGCTTTGTCTCCTCCGGGTCACGGTCCGCCACTGATGATCACATAGATAAGAATAAAAATTGGTACGTTGTGAGCCATTCTTCATTGTTAAAAAATGATAAATGTATGTGATTCACATGATATTGGGTATTGTGTTTATTCTTGGCGGGGGGGGGGGGGGTGTTAACGCGGATAAATTATTTTCTTCAAAGAGATGTTGATGTACGGTCAAACTTCGACCTTTCAGCCATTGTATGCCGAGGCGTATTGACAGCCATTTACTTATTCAATATTTTTTAATTGAATAATTACATTCTTGATATCAAAAGTATGCTTTTTGTTAATTACACACAAAATTGACAAAAGCAGTATATTATAAAACAAGTGGAACGCCTCTGGCAGTCTCGCCTGCATTACGCGATTTAATATAGCAGCAGTGCTAACTTTGAAAACTACTATAAAATAATCATTCACAAAAACACCATTCATATAATGACATAATACCACGTTCATTGACCATAGATGACATTTGAACGGTGACTTATGTCCAAGTTTCATGAACTAGATCCATAAATTTTCAAAGTTATGATAGTAATTCAAAAAATATCCCCCAACTTGACCAAAGTTCATTGACCCTAAATGACCTTTGACCTTGGTCATGTGACCTGAAACTGGTGCAGGATGTTCACTAATACTTGATTAACTTAATGCCCAAGTTTCATGAACTAGGTCCATATACTTTTTAAGTTATGATGTCATTTCAAAAACTTAACCTTCGGTTAAGATTTTGAAAATAATTCTCCCAACATGGTCTAAGTTCATTGACCCTAAATGACCTTTGACATTAGTCATGTGACCTGAAACTCAGGCAAGATGTTCAATAATACTTGATTGACCTTATGTCCAAGTTTTATGAACTAGGTCCATATACTTTCTAAGTTATGATGTCATTTCAAAAACTTAACCTTAGGTTAAGATTTGATGTTGACGCCGCCGCCGCCGTCGCCGTCGGAAAAGCGGTGCCTATGGTCTTGCTCTGATATGCAGGCGAGACAAAAAACATTATGCTTTAAAAAAAAAGACAAAAAAATGTGAAAACTGCCTTTTATACTTACGTCAGCGTAATTTTTCTGGATGATACGTCCAGGTGCGACTATAGGGGGGCGGGCTCCAGGACATTTTGATAAGGGGGAGGGGGGCACCTAGCTAAAGGTGATATATTTTTTGTCAATCGAATCACAGGGTGATATAATGTAACCCAGCACATACGTCTTCTTTTGAAACACTTCTTCAATCTTTCACCCTTTTTCAAGTCATATATTTGATTATTTTTCTTGTAGGGTTAATTCTTCAAAAATTCATGGGGAGAGGGCCGCCCCCTGCCACCTCCCGTAGCGCCGCCCCGTGTGTGACAGTCCCCTTGAGTGTTTCGATGGTGTTTTTGTTATTAGTTTATTTCAGTGTCGGATTATCATGATTATGGTACACTGTAAATACGCTACTTGAATTCTTTTTTTTTTTTTTTACCCTGATGCCCTTAACCATGTTTACAGTCGTTGCTTATCATTTTAAACAAGTGTTTAAAATCTTAAACAACGTCTATTTTTTTTATAATTAATCTTCAATGAATTAATAATGATTGTTTAAACTGTTCAATAAGTACTACCTGTAATGTTCATATAGTCTACAGAGTTGTACTTTTTTTAAACAGCGTTTTTACTGTGTAACCCATGTGTTTTTTGAAATGATTTTGTTGGCCTTCTGTCGCTTTCATTTTAAGGACGTTCCACAGTTAAAGTGAAATCCATGTCATTTTCACCAAACTTTGCACATAGATACTTTAGAACCTTAATATTCGAAATATGTTAAAATTAACACAGGTCCATGTGCTTGATTTTTTGCTATAGAGCTTCAAAGTTCACCCAAATTGATGTTCTTAAGAATTGCGCATTCAAAAGAATTTGGCATTTTTAGACCGCCCAAGATTACTACAATGAGTTTAAACCTCTATTACTCAGTCAAAATACATGAAAAAGTCATAAAATTTCGCAAGAGAGTTAATAATTGTATCGTTAGAATGGAGAATCTATTTATAGTGCTATTTGTTTGCAATTTTAAGTTTAACAGCACTGTCAGTTCTTAAAAATGGCGTAAAAGATAACAAAATCCCAATCTAAAAAATGTGAAATTTCTGTAACAAACTACAAAAGTACAATAAATGCTGCACTTTATTCAAAATCCATGTCATTTCCACTAAAATTTGCAGAGTTGTAGAGGAAGGTATACCTAAGAGGTACAAACATTAAAAAATAGGGGTTCATGTGCTTGTTTTTAAACTATCAGCATTTTTATTAGAGCAAATGTGCTTTTTAAAACATCAAAAATGCGCCGAATGCATTGTATCTATGTGAAGAAAAAATCAAAACCACTCTACCATTTATTCAAACTCGGGGTAATATTCGTGATTCTTGGCAGCACTGCAGAGTAAAGTATTTTGAAATTGTAGATAATTTTTTTTGAATGGTCCATGGAATAATTCCATTTTTAGCTTCATGAAATAACGCATCGGATCTGCAGTTAAAGTGCAGAAGATGAGAAAAATCAGCTCATACCCGCAGCTAATTAATCACCTGTTCATCCATTGTGACGTCAGCGCGCAGAGTGTAAACTATGCGCAGATCATAATGCGCACAAACATAACTGTGGAACGTCCTTAACACCAATCAATTAATTTTTACGAGCTCACATTCCTTGACGTACGATTTTAATTTCGAGCATTGATCTTACAAAAAAAGTTCACACTGTTGATATTCCGCGAGATAAGCTCATTTTCAGATTGAAAAACACATTAGGGTCCCGTCTTACAAAGAGTTACGATAATTGTTCAAATCAACTCTATGGAAATCCATCAATGTCATAATTGTTTCTACAGGAAATTTGCACATTGTCCTTTGGAAACAAAAACAAGCACATTGAATTTTCAAGAAAACAATGAATGTATGAATATGTATCATAGTTAGAAAATATTTTGAACAAACGTGCATAATTATGTTGACGTTGCAGTTGCTGGCTTTCTATACACAACAAAAAAAAGTATGTCCCCCCTAAATCAAATTGCTGTAACTTTTGAACGGAATTATTTTGAGATATGATATTGTGTAGGTAGTTTTCTACACCCATTGAGCAACTCCTAGGGAAAAATGAGATTGATCGGTTGAGTCATGCATGAGTAATTAAATAATTAAATATTGAATTGAAAATGACCATTTTTGAAATTCACAAGAGTCGTTTTTCAGATTTTGCAAATACAAAGTTGGGCAAAAGTTATTGTTAGGTGAATTTTATGGTGTTAATGCCGTTTTACTATCCATCATTTAGCCACTCCACACACAATTTTGATATCGTATGTTCATGGTTGAGTGAGCACAATATTGCAGGGACCGCAGAAGCGGGGTAGGGCGGGGGGGGGGGGGGGGGGGGCTGGGGACCCCCCACTCTTTTCCAAACGCATGTACAAAAATTAAAAAATGGCCATACGATTGTGCTTTTTGCATGGTCAGCCCCCCCCCACTTTTGGCTAAGTCCCTCCCCCACACTTTGAAAACCGTTCCGCGGCCCCTGTATTGTGACGTATCATCATAGGGGGTTTGGTAGTATCCTCTACAACTTGTTAGGTCATATTAACATTTGAAAATGTTGGTGGCTCCCCCGATTATAGGCCCCTCCCCCATTTTTAAATTCTGGATCCACCCCTGATTTGTCCATAAATTAAACTCATCATGGGAAATTGTTAGGAAAGGAATACATTTATGCAATATAAAAAGTAATCATTCCTAAGTTTTCGAATGTGCCCGCTCAACCATGAAAATGTTAGAAGTTCGGAAAGTGTGTGGTGATAGAAATGATGGATGATAAAAACAACAGCAATTAAAGTCACATTTGAAACCGAATTTGCCCCCCAATATTCACCTTATTACCCTTTAAAATGAGTCTGTGACATTGAAAATACCAATTTTCCCACTTTGATGCGTGCTCACTCATCCATAAATAAACAAATCGATTTTATTTTTGCACAGAATTCTGCCCATAGGTTGATAAACATTACTGCCAAATGACATTGCTAAAGACAGCCTTGAAAAAAAGTTCCACCATATTGAATAAGGGGTTACTTATTCTTAAACATATGCATCCATAATGTACACAAGTCTATGAGAGATGAAGTCAAAATTTTAACAAATATGAAATAAGGGCTTGTTTCATGGACGGTTTTTTGTTACTTCTGCCGACAATTATTTCATGAAACTTCGGATATGGCTTCAGAGTAGGCAGTTTATAATCACTCGCGTCGCGTGCGGGTTCGTAATCACTCGCGTTTTGAATTTTTGGCGATTTTTTTTTTATTTCGGTGCGATTTTTTTTAACGGTGTCTTCAATAGGACAGACATGCACAGGGAAAATAAAATGAAATTGAAATTCGAGTTTCATTTTAAGCCGGCAATTAAGTGCCTTAAAATAAAATGTACTCGACTACTGTTTTAACATAACAAACAAGCAAATCAGCCATGTGGCTCAACTAACTTAGAATAGATCCGGACTTCTACTGTGTCTTATACGAGGACTCCGAGTCGGAACTTGCCATATCTGCCACATCGATATTACATCGTATCATTCCCATATGCGGACATGCCTGCATGCAATGGCCCCAAGGCGGCCGGACCCGGTCGCGGTCGGACACGACGTGCATCGGTAGCATGGAGCAAGCTAACGTGAGTCGAGCTGAGTTAGATCCCACGTTATATATGAGGCGCCGATTGTACCAATATCATATAGAACAATTATTTGTTATATAATGCATTATTCATTAAATAATAACTATTATTTATATATAATTTACATTCTATTTGTAAATAATTACTATTATATAAAATAACATTTCTAATTATTTATATATAATTCCAAGTAATACTTCATTACTTGTAAATAATAATAGTTCGACATTCCATTATTTATGAATAATGATTATTTGTTTTTCATTATCTATAAATAATAATTTGTGTGTTTCATTATTTATAAATAATGACACTGCATACTTCATTATTTATGAATAATTGCAATTCGTTTTTTTATTATTTATAAATAAGTTTGTCGAGTTTTCTATTATTTGTAAATGATAATTATCTACTAACAATGCCAGTGCACATTTCTTTATTTATAAATAATTTGTTGAGTTTCCCATTATTTATAAATAATGAAAATTCATCGTGTTTCCTTATTTATAAATAACATTTTTGTTTGAATATCCCATTATTTATAAATAATCATTATTTATAAACGATTTTTACAGTTTGCCATTATATACAAATAATCGTTATTTATATACAAATAACCATTATTTATAAATAATGAAAAACAAATAATCATTATTTATAAATAATGAAAAATAAATAATCAGTATTTATAAATAGTGAAAAACAAATAATCATTATTTATAAATAATAGAATGTCGAACTATTATTATTTACAAAAAATGAAGTATTACTTGGAATTATATATAGATAATTAGAAATGTTATTTTATATAATAGTAATTATTTACAAATAGAATGTAAATTATATATAAATAATAGTTATTATTTAATGAATAATGATTATGTAACAAATAATTGTTCTATATAATATTGGTACAATCGGCGTCTCATATGTAACGTGGGATCTAACTCAGCTCGACTCACGTTAGCTTGCTCCATGCTACCGATGCACGTCGTGTCCGGCCGCCTTGGGCCATTGCATGCAGGCATGTCCGCATATGGGAATGATACGATGCAGGGGCCGCGGAAGCGGGGGGGGGGGGCTGGGGGGGGGGGGGGCTTCAGCCCCCCCACTTTTTTCCAAAACCGTATACAAAAACGTAAAAATGACCATATGATTGTGATTTTTAGTATGGTCAGCCCCCCCCCCCACTTTTGGCTCAGCCCCCCCACTTTGAAAACCGTTCCGCGGCCCCTGCGATGTAATATCGATGTGGCAGATATGGCAAGTTCCGACTCGGAGTCCTCGTATAAGACACAGTAGAAGTCCTGATCTATTCTAAGTTAGTTGAGCCACATGGCTGATTTGCTTGTTTGTTATGTTAAAACAGTAGTCGAGTACATCTTATTTAAGGCACTTGCCGGCTTAAAACGAAACTCGAATTTCAATTTCATTTTATTTTCCCAGCGTGTTTGTCCCATTGAAGACACCGTTAGAAAAAAAAATCGCACCGAAATGAAAAAAAATCGCCACAAATCAAAAACGCGTGTGATTACCAACGCGACGCGAGTGATTACGAACGCGAGTGAATATAATAAGCCTCAGAGTAACACTATCCAAAAGGCGCGCACACCAAAATTCCAATTCGATACGGCACAAAGTGGGGCCAAGGCCTTGAACTTTCTTCTCATTTGCATAATTTTCGAATATTGTGTGCTCACTGATGCATTAAACATAGGGATTTTCATAAAAATCAAATCAAATGAATCATACAAGGAGGTTTGTGACAGATATCCATAGTTACAAATTGCATTTTTTCCAATAACGTAAAAAAGAGCTAATCACATTCCACATGTTCATTCAAGCGTGTATGTTTAATTAAACGCCTTTGAATAATTGAAGCATGTTAATTGGTCATGAACATAAAGAAAAAGTTGATGAAAGATCAATTTCAGTTCCCAAAATGAAACAATACTTGCCTATGATATTTGAAAATCGTATTTTTTGTTTTCAATAAATGTTCATTGAACCGTGAAATGATGAATATTGTTGAAGATACTCTTCCCAAAAATAATTGTCATCATATTCTATCATTTTTATTGATAAAAATGTGTAAAAACTCAAATTACAGCAAATTTGGACTTGTGTTTATTCAACCGTGAAATTTAGCCAAAAAAGTTGTATCGTCTTTTAGAAAGTACCTTTTACAAGCCTTCTGACTATTTTTCATGATGAGAATGCGGAATCAGTTCCATTAAAATGGAATCAAAGTCATGACATTTGGCTTGTGACTTTTGAAAAGTGACACTTTTGCCTTCTGACGGTGCTCACTGGAGCATGACGTAAAATATGTCCACAACATTTACTCAGATGGTAGCTTATAAAATTTCCTACACGCTCATGTAAAAATATATATAAAACTCGCATTGGTTCGGAAATTATTGATGTTTGTTCAAGGGGGGAATTACTTTTTTTGTTGTGTATATATGGTTGTGGTTGACAGGATCAATCGCAAGTCTTTGTAAGACGGGGCCCTGGTAACTCAACATGTTTAAAGGGCAAGTCCAGCCCAACAACATGTTGCTTTGAAGAAAAATAGAAAAAAATCAAACCTGCATAGCACTATAAATTTCATCGGTTGGTTGGTTGGTGTTGGAGTTAAGTTGGCGCTCTTCAATCTGGTAGATTATCTGCGCCATCGAAATCAGATGTAAAATAAGAACGTTATGACAATTCCAAGTTTCACAGTTATCTATGCACATGCTGGTCAGTATGCAAGTGAGAGGACTGGTGACGTCACCCACTCACTGTTTCTTCTGTATTTTATATGTGCAATATTTTCAATTCTCGCATCATTGTCCTGTGAAACAGGTTTATTCCTCCCTGGAATTAAGACTATGGTTCAGTTATGTTGGTCCTTAATGTAAAATCAGTAAAAACTGATATTTTTTATAATTCAAACAATAAAAAATTAATGTACTCTTTTATTTATTTTACTGAGTTGTGCGTATAATAAATTGCTTCAATGAAAAATAAGCGAAGATTTAAAATGTCATAACTTTCTTATTTTACATCCGATTTCGATGAAACTTTCAGCGCTACGCTTGCTTGATTTTCTCTGAGATGGATTTGACCTTTAAGAAAAAAAAACAATGGGTGGAACCACGAGCGAAACTATTATAATGAAGCATTTATAGAAGATGACATATATCCATCAAAATAGAAACCGTTTGACATAACATCAGACCAGGGACGTCACGTCCCTGATCAGACAGTGCACTCTTACAAATTTCGATCCCTTTTTTTATGTCCCGTAAAAGTTCTTCAAAGAAGCAGAAAATGGTTCTAACATCGTTCTTTAGAACCGTTTTTGGTCGTACAAGAAACCTTTGGGTTCTTTTTACAACCAATGGGACTCTTCATAGTGTTAAAATTAGTTGGGTTCTTCGCATCATTAAAAAAATACGACGTCAGTGTATCCTGACCAGTAGCGTACCTAGGATTTTCCACAGGGGGGGGGGGGGACAAAATCGTCCGCCCAAAAATTTGACAAGCAAAAAAAAAAGGTCTTCAACCACAAATAAAGGACTTCGTATCAGAAAAAAAAGTCCTCAACAGGATATAAAGGATATTTTGCAACAGAAAAAAAATTGACAAGCAAAAAAAATAAAAAAAAAGGTCCTCAACAGGATATAAAGGATATTTTGCAACATAGTTTTTTTTTACAATTTTAACTTCAAAGGAGGGGGGCTCTGATGGCTCGTCAGGGATCACTTGTGACTCGTCAGGGGGGGGGGCAGGGATACGTCCCTTGCATGGGTTGTGACTCGTCAGGGGGGCAGTCTGCCCCCCTGCCCCCCCCCCATAGGTACGCTAGTGATCCTGACTCAATCCCTTTCTTTCTCGGTTTAATGTCTCCTTCCCTACCATGGACCTAATATGTAATTCAAACACTGTACTCATAATGTTGTATATTCAATCCAATTCATCTGTTTACTTATATGAAATAAAAAACAATTGGAAGATAAACCTTACTGGAAAAAACACAGTGTCCCACAGTGTGGAACACAATAAAAGATCACCTTCAAAATGCTAAATTTGAGAATTTTAACAGTGTGAATCACACATATTCACATACATGGAGTCGACCATTGTGAACACGCTGTGAACACGTACACTATCAGACTATCGAGTTGTCCACAGTGTGAAGATATCTTCACACTGTTGAATCTGAGCATTTTAACATTGTGGATAATATTTTCCCATAGTCCACTATGAGAACACACTGTGTTGTTTCCAGCAGGGAGTTAATGTTTACTTGAAATGGAATTGAAGAACCGTGAAAGGGTTCCTAACCAAAAACACGGTTCCGATCGAGAACCTTTTCATTCTTAGCTTCCTTGAAAAACCTTAACAAGTAAACCAAATACCATGAATAAGGAACAAAGAAAGGTTCTGATCAACACCATTTTCTGGTGTGTGTATTTATTGAAATTGAAATTGAAGTGGTTTATTAAGAAAACTTAATCGCAGCTAATGGCTGAACTGCGAAAGTTTTTACAAAGGAAAAAGACAAAATACATACAATATCAATAATCATAACAAAGTGACATGTGAAAGTAATGAAATCATTGTTATATGGTGAAAAAAAAATAGAACAGAATAATTGTATATATATGGGATAACAATAACCTTGGATATTTGTAACCACAATATGATTCTATTGGAATAAAGTAAGTAGATAATTTATGTGCTTGCATGAGTAAAATAAACAAATGAAACGCCTCTGGCAGTCTCGCCTGCATTGCGCAATTCGATATAGCAGCAGTGCTGCCTTTTAAAACAGCTAATGAATAATTATTCACAGAAGAATACACTAATATGACAATAAAGTATTATGTCCATTGACCCAAAATGACCTTTGACCATGATCATGTGACCTAAGACATTGTGCAAAACAATAATTCATACTTGATTACCCTTATGTCGATGTTTCATGAGCTAGATCCATAACATTTCTAAGTTATGATGCCAATTCAACTCATACTCCCAACACGGCCAGAGTTCATTGACCTTTTTATGACTTTTGATCTTGGCCATGTTCCTGAAATGCGCACAGGGTATTCAGGGATACATTGCTACTCTTATGTCCACGTTTCATGAACTAGATCCATATTTAAACTTTTAAAGTTATGATGACTATTCCTCAAATAACCCCAACATGGCCAAAGTTCGTTGACCCTAAGTGACCTTTGACCTCGATCATGTGACCTGAAACTCAGGCAGGATCTTACAGTGTTACACTATTATCCTTATTTCTAAGTTTTATGAACTAGGTCCATATATTTTCGAAGTTATGATGACATTTCAAAAACTTAACCTTGGTTAAGATTTCAGTGTTGACGACGCCACCGTCACCGCCGCCGCCGTCGGAAAAGCAGCGCCTATAGTCTTGCTCTGCTATGCAGGCGAGTTAAAAACAGAATGGGTATTTCTTTAAATAATCGAAGATAATATTTAACTGTGCCGGAATAAGGTAAAAGAAGAATGAAAAGGATGTCGATAAGGTTGGTTGAACTACATAATGGGATTTTTTTAATGAGGTAAGCGAAATTAATCAGGTATACCTGACTTAAACGGAAATAACAAAACACATAAAGGTAATGATTGATTACAAAGTTTCCGGCTATATAAAAATGGAACTAGCATCTACATTTATACCAAGATGGATTGATGTGTGAACGCAACTAATCGAATGTGTGTTTTTCCGTTCCACATTGATGAGCGTGTATTATGCAAAGGTATTTACACAAATATATATATATATACAGTGCGTATAAAAAAAAAACGGGACAGATTTGAAAAGTCTATAAAATTTTAGTTTCAAATTATTATGTCTATATGTTGGTGTTAATAGGTGCTCTAAGGTCTTGTCTTTCAAATGCTATTAAAAAAAATTAGTTTCGTTCATGCTTGAGCGAACACGGGACGTTTTTGATGGGGGTTCAAAAAGAGGCTTGCGCCAGAATTGCAGAATATGAGTAATATGATGATCGGACTTCTTTCTAATTAGCAGACTTCCTCTTAACCTTTTCATTATCTTTGCCATAATTTTCAAATCATGCGGTCAAAATTCATTTTCAGATCTATTTATTTGCTTGAATTATTCTGTTATTTCTTTTTAATATGCTCTCTGTTAGCTTTGAATATTCCTTCTTCAAGCTAAAATTTTTCTTTACAACCGAATTATGGGAGAGCATGGATTTTTTTATTCAAATCCTTTCATTATGTGCTACAAAGGTTATGGTTCCTTTTGAACAAAGCCACACAGATGGGCGGGCGCTCGGGTTGCTCCCCCCCCTTAATTAAAAAAATCATGACCAAGAAAAAAGTGGACAGGAAATAAAAGGAAAGATAGAAAGTAAAATATGATATTATTTTCTGAATATTATGTCAAAATCTATCACAAACTTTGATATTGTAATTTAAAAAAGTGGGAATATTTGCGTGCTCACTTCGCTCGCTCACAACTTTTTAATACATTTTACTCGATCTGCCATATCTAGCTCCTTCAAAATTCACTCAATACATCATGGTCATTGAAAGACATGAATCCCTTCCTGTGTTTCCTGTCAAGCAATTAAACTTGGTCAAGGAATTAATGACCCATTGAAAAATCCTCAGTTACTTATGAAGGAAAATTAAAAGGTAAGAGAAGTTTAAATGAAAAAACAAAATAATTCAATTAAATAAATAACTTTGTAAATGAAATTTGACAGCATAATTTGAAAATTGTGGCACAGATAATGAAAAGGTCAAGAGGAAGTCTCCTGATTAGCAAAAAGTCTGATCACTGTATTACACATATTCTGCAATTCTGGCGCAAGCCTCTTTTTGAACCCCCAACAAAAACGTCATGTGTTCGCTCAAGCATGAATAAAATTTATTTTTTTAAATTGCATTTCAAAGATAAGACCTTAGAGCATCTATTAACACTAAAATATAGACATCATTATTTGAAACAAAAATTTGATAGACTTTTCAAATCTGTCCCGTTTTTTTTGATACGCACTGTATATATATATATATATATATATATATATATATATATATATATATATATATATATATATATATATATATATATATATACCTATAGACATAAGAAAAAGTTCCTCCTTGCTGGATATGGATAGCCCCACCAGCCCCCCCCTCACATGTAACCATGTAGTAATGACCCCTAAGTACCCCTGATGTAATAAACAATACACATGTACCCCTTCAGTAAGCCCTTTCATCTCTGTCAACCCAATGTTATACCCTAATGCACATGCTCTGTATACTTTATTCTGTCCCAAAATTGTGTTCTTCATACTAATCAGTCGCTGATGAGCCTTAGGGTGAAACAGTCTGTACGACTAGCTTAGTTAAGCAATCCAACCAATAAATTATTAATATATAAATATATATATATATATATATATATATATATATATATATATATATATACGATGAAATAACGAAGTATGTCCCCCGTCACGGAAAGAAAATAATAATCAAACTAAATGAAGAATAGTCAAAGAATGCTCAAATATTCCACTTTAACTATTTTCGTCTTTAATTCTTCAGAAAGTGAAATATTGATTCACAACAAATTCATACAAAAATTGCGCTCTAGCGCAATATACTAAGCATGTATACGCTGATGAGATGCGTTGCGTAGCAACGGAATCATTATGTTATCATCATTACGTAATTTACGTCATAATCTAAAACGCTATGCTCAAAAGACGTAATTTACGTCATAATCTGAAGCGCTATGATCAAAAGATATTTCATTATTATTTACACCCATTAAAAGAATTAATGGTTAGTCCATTTCCATTTTTATTCTTTACGAATAATATAATGTTAAGGCCTATTCAACTCCGGCTGAAATATGTCAATGAAATGTTTCTTTTATTTTACCTTCGTTTTCATTGTCTGTTTTTAATTTGTAAAAAGGTATAACTTAAATTCTGGAGTTATTCCTTTTGCACATATTGATATGTGTTTACTTACATTGAGAATTTGATATTTTTTCTCTCTCATGTGTTGACGGTGGAGGGTCGTTCTATTCCTCAAAATACCTCCTATTTCTCCAATATATTTTTTCCACATCCGTTACAGGTCATGCAATATATCAAATTCCGAGATGTGCATGAAAATGAATCTTTCAATTTGAATGTTTTTTTATTATCATTGTTTTTAAATTCTAACTTATCCGTAGTAGGCATATATGGGCACGTTTTACATAGTTTATTATCACATTTTTTCGTCCCTCCTTGTGATTTGTCTAACGATGCTTTTGTCAAAATTTTCTTCAAGTTAGGAACTTGTCTTTTGCTTGCAACATAATTAGTTTTATCAAATAAGAAAAGGCGTACATCATATTAAACTTTGAGTACAAAACAAGTTATTTATATAGAATGAACCTCCACCGTCAACACATAAGAGAGAAAAAAACGTAAATTACGTGATGATGATAACATAATGATTCCGTTGCTACGCAACGCATCTCATCAGCGTATACATGCTTAGTATATGGCGCTAGAGCGCAATTTTTGTATGAATTTGTTGTGAATCAATATTTCACTTTCTGAAGAATTAAAGACGAAACTAGTTAAAGTGGAATATTTGAGCATTCTTTGACTATTCTTCATCTAGTTTGATTATTATATATATATATATATATATAGGCAAATCACCTTGTATGATTATTCTTATTCATTTCCCCCTTTTTCCAAATCACCTCGCAAACCATAATCGATTTTGAATCGGATGCATGAACCCAATTGCATCATGTACTCCTATGATGATTTTTTAAAGGTATAATTTGATTTGTATTATTTTAATGATCAATCAAATCCGAAGAGGATGGCTAATGCAACTCCCTAAGTTGTTTATCAAAATCCCCCGTTTTTAACACTAAAACAAACTAGTACATTATTCATATCATTATTTAGGAAAAGTATAGTATTGACAAAATCGTCTGAAAGAAAAGCATATCAAATATTTAAAACCAAGGCATTAAATCACTAAGATGAAATGTATGCAAACGATCGTTAACATACTAAACATATATTGTTCAATGAATAATGTTGTTTGTATGAACTATATTTACACAAAAACCAATGATCAACATTGCAACCACATTAATCATCAATAAATATGCTTATACTACATGGATTCTGTGCAAACCATATTCAAATTTTGATCGAGTTCTCGCTACTAAAGCAATCGGTTGACTAAAGCCGTTGTTTCTTGTATCGCTCTCTTCAGTGTGATTGTTATTCTATTGTTATCAGTCACTTGCTTCAATCATATATCCTAACCAGGAACAAAATAATGTTAGAAGCTCATTTTAAGAAAAGAAGATGAGGAAGCGGAATTCATCAAAAACTTACATTTACAAGTAAACAATAGCATATATATTTTTTCCATATTTTATATTATTGTATTATCATTATTATTAGTAGTAGTAGTCGAAGTAATAGTAGAAGTAGTAGTAATAGTAGTAGTAGTAGTAGTTGTAGTAGTAGTTGTAGAGTAGTAGTAGTAGTAGTAGTAGTACTAGTAGTAGTAGTAATCATGGTAATAGCAGTATCTTTTCTACAGTATTTCTATTCCATTTTTTTTTGGGGGGGGGTAGGTGAATATTAAAACCATCTATAAAAATCACATCATTTGTAAACTCACAATATAGAGTCATATCTGCTAATATTTGTTCTGTTACATGAAATAGAATCTCATTCAAAGTCCACTTTACATCGTTTACACATGATAAACACACTCAATTAACACATTGCATTCTTGTGACGAAATCCTATAAACATAATCACAATTAAAAGATATATGCAAAATAGTGTCATGATAATCCTGAATACAGCAATAGTTGGTAAATATTTGAATAATACATGCCAAATGGTAAATAAATCGTATCTCTGAACACTGCAAAACACCGGTGTAAATTACACATCAGCCTGGTATCTATATCGGTCCACACCAGAGAGGTTTTGAAGCAACACCAGTCTGGCGTTAGGCTAACACCAATGTGTCATTTAAGCAACACCAATTAGTGTTATACCAATATCGGTTTGATTCTTATCTGGTGTTGTTTCAACGCATCTCTGGTGTTGACCGAAATAGATACCGGGCTGGTGTTTAATTAACACCGACGTGGATAACTCACTAAAGAAAATTAGGTTATTCGTGGTATAAACATACTATGAGGAGAATAAAAACCCGTCTTTTGGATCTCCAAAGGAACATTTTGCTCATCATGATATACATGTTATGAAAAGTTTGCATATTATCATGGACATAAAGGTTACAAATAGAAGTATTCCAAGCAACATAATATTGTGTTCTGTCAAACGGATTTTGCATGAAGGAATATGGGTACACGGTGAATACCGGTTGTCGAGCTTCTTCATTCACAAAAAAGTGTTACAAATGCCAGGATTTTTCTGAAGTACAAATGTTTGATCCGGTCAACACACTATCACAAAAGTTTTTCTCTCAAAAGGAATGTATGCAAATACTCAATTGGCTGCAAGAAAATAGAAGAATACTTTGTTATGGACCGAAAGAAAACATCCTGTATAATGGCAAAGGGGGAAAAAGAGATAATTATGCAGGGGCTACCTTGTCGGATTATTGACCGACTTTACTTTTCTCTAGCGTTTATGCATATTGTCACATTGGCCTAATTAACAATCTTAGATATCTTAAAATAACCATGTTTGTATCCGACCTGTACACGCTAACTATGGAGAATATGTTCATTTGTGAAAGAAGGGATCACACGAAATATTTTGAATGTTGTATACACATGTAGGCATACCTCAATGGTCTTGAACGCTGAGAGTGAGCTATTTATACCATTGTAATTAACATAATTAATGTTATATAATTAATATTACTTTCATTAATGTGTAGGGGCCTGTTGCATAAAACTTTTTACCTGAGAAAACTCTGGTAAAAACTGAAAACTAAGGTTAGTCTGATTTTTCCCATTGACTTTAACACAGGGCAAAAACTTAGGTAAAAACAACCTGAGTTTTCTCAGGTAAAAAGTTTTATGCAACGGGCTCCAGGTGTATTAGCGTGTAGTTTTTCTTAAAAAGACGAAAAAATCAATTAAAACGATAATGAAAAACGTATCATATAATTACCATACCTTTTAGTTGGTTAGGAAAAAAACAATATTTTCAAACCACACGATTTTTATCATGTATAAAGATGAATGTCTATTTCGGTTCGGGTAACTTCTTTTGATATTGTTCTTATTGCAGGAAATATTTGGTAGGCCTAATGGTCAATTAAAAGTTCTGCTTGGTCAGATACAGGCCTGTAGGGAGTATGATATATGGGCATTACGATGTCGCGATGGAACAGCCGGAAATCTGTAACCGAATTTTCCAAATTATTTATACGTTTAACTGTTGCAGGTCTGTCGTATCGTGGTGATAGACCAAAAAGGGACCCTCCTTCACCAGGGAACTAGGGCAGCTGAACCAGAGACATGGCTGTTGAGCAGAGGCCGAGATGGAGATGCTGCTTCAGAGCCTTGGTGATCACCATAGTGTTTCTAGTGGAAGGCATCCATGGTATCAGGCATGGCCCACTATCATCGTACCTAAGAGGGGTGTTCATGGTTGGACCAGACCTGGAACTCAATCAGATGGTGGTCGGTAATGACAGCGGAACTGCCTTCGTCTACCTCGGTGGACTATCAAGGCTATATCAGCTTGACTTGGATCTGAGCCTGCAACGACAGGAAAGCACGCTACCAAACGATACGGTCCTATGTGAAAACCCTGAATGCTCCTTTGAGACCAAGATTCTGGAAATAGCACCATCACCTATCGGAAAGCTCATCCAGTGTGGTGGACCAGAAGGAAGATGTGAACTGAGAAACTTGATGGATATATCAAGAGAACTGGGCTATATTAACATATCGGTTGTGAATGATGGTCGTTCAGTCGGGGTTGTTGCAATCACACCATTCGGTCCGCCAGACCAAGAGATATTTGTGGTTGCCACATCGATTGATTCAAACAACCCTGGACCAGTTGGTTTACCAATTTCACAGAGGATACTACAAGATAATATCTTTCAAATGTTATTTGAACAAAATAGGGCTATATCGGGAATCATTTCCACTGTCGATTACATCCAAGCACTTTCATGGACCCGAAATTCTGCACCCGACTACAACTTCTTCATTGTACACAGTGACTCGGAGTCGAGACGACTCGGCAGACTCTGTGTTGAAAATCTCCAGTTTGAGCTGAACTCATATTCTGAAATCATTTTGTCCTGTCAATTATATACTATTTTACAGTCAGCATATATCGATTCTAATGATACACTTTATGGGGTGTTCACGAATGGAACCCACTCTGCACTCTGTTCTTACGCCATGGATGATATTCAGGAGAAGTTTATAGATGCCGCATGTGGCTGTGTTACAAGCGACTATCCAAGCTGCAATGGAACAGCAATATCCTACCTGGCAACGAATGCGCTTTGTTCTCCTTCTCCTTCGGTGAGTATCCCTTCCTTATGAGCCTTCATGAAGATTAAAGAAGAAAAAAAAGACCAGAAAGAAAATTAGACCATAAATGATGTAGGATAAATGATGAAATAAAAATGAAGAAATCAGTAAAGCAATATACAATATATATTATAGGCCGTCTTCTACTACTACTACCACCACTACTACTACTACTACTACTACTACTACTACTACTACTACTACTACTACTACTACTACTACTACTACTACTTCTACTACTACCGCTGCTGCTGCTAGTACTACTACTTCTAATGATAATATTATTAATAATTACTTCTTATGATGGACGTTCCACAGTTAAAGTAAAATCCATGTAATTTTCACCAACTTTGCACATATATACTTTAGCACGTGAATATTACAAATATGCAAAAATTAACAAGGGTCAATGTGCTTGATTTTTTGCTAGTATAGAGCTTCAAAGTTCACCTAAATTGACGTTCTTAAGAATTGCGCATTCAAAAGAGTTTGAAATTTTTAGACCTCACGCGATCCCAAATTCGGGGTCATATTCGTCAAACTTTGCAGTAATGCAGAGTAAAGTATTTTTAAATTGTAGAGGTATTAAGAAAATGGTCCATGGAATCAGTGGCGTAGCTAGGATTTTTTTCCTGGGGGGGCACTGGGGGGTCCTTGCTTTTTCAGGGGGGGCACCATTTTTTCGGTGTGTGTGTATGTGTCACAAGGGCGGATCCGACTTTCGCCAATAGGGGACGGTGCCCGAAATTATCTTCACCTATATTTTCCCCGATCAGTCACTTCTTAGTTTTATTCTTATAAAACAACATTAACATGAAATAATCTCATAAGCCTTATAAAAAGTGCGAGCGCGAAGCGCGAGCGATTTTTTTTTTACTTTCATGTATTTTGTCCTGAAAATGTAATATTCTGGGCAATGTTATGTGTGATCCTGAACAAGATTCGTATGTAACTAGATGGTTACTGCGAACGCCAAGCGCGAGCAGAAATTTTTATTAACTGTTCTAGCATTATCGAAAAGGGACCTGTTAAGGACTGCTTACAGTTACCCACGAAGACGGTATATATTTCAATAATGCGAGCGCGAAGCGCGAGCAAATTTTTTTGACATTCCGACCTAAAAATGGTCATTCTAAGCACTTTTTGTATTAATAAATGGGATAGGTATGTAACTAAACAATTGATGCGAGCGCGAAGCGCGAGAGGTAGAAAATTGAGATTTCAGACCTAAAAGCGGGACACTCTGTTCATATTTTGTAAATCATAAATAGGATATAGTTAATTGGGTATCATTAATAATGCGATCATGAAGCGTGAGCAGACAATTATTGATATCCTGATGTGATACTAGATAATTTAAGTACATTTTAAATAAAGAACACGCAGGCTATCGCGCATGTTTTAGATTTAGACCTAGAATCTGGGCATTCTGAATACATTTGTTTATTGGAACATTATGGAATCCACCTAGACAATATGAACTTGGCAAATCAAACAATGTGACCACGCAGCGTGAGCTTAAAATGCTGATATGTAGACCATAAAAACGGACATTTTACATTTGTAAATGAAAAAAAAATAATGAAAGCTCGATGTCCGAGCTAATATATGTTTTGTATATAGACTTCAAAACTTGCTCCATATCAGCCTATTGAGCAAGATATGAATCTCATCGAACAGGCAATTCTGGCGCGAAGCGCAAGCAAAAATTTTATATGGTAACATGAAAGATTTTTTTTGCAAGTCTTCCCCTAATTATTTCATTCACTCGTCTTCCTCCTCTTATTTTCCTCTTCTTTGTTTTTCTTCTGTCTTTCTTCTTCTTTTCTTTTCTTCTTTCTCCCTTTTTTTTTTTGCTCTGCCAATTTTTCTCAGGGGGGGCACCTGGGGGGGCACACCAAATCTCAGGGGGGGCACGTGCCCCCCCATGCCCCCCCGTAGCTACGCCACTGCATGGAATAATTCCAGTTTATTAGCTTCATAAAATAAAACATCGGATGTGCAGTTAGAGTGCAGAAAATGAGAAAAATCAGCCTATACCTACAGCTGATTAATCACCTGTCCATCCATTGTGACGAAAGTGCGCAGAGTGTAAAATGTGCGCAGATCATGATGCGCACAAACATGACTGTGGAACGTCCTTAAGCGCTTTTTCAAAAGTTACAAAGTGCTGTACAATTGACAAAACATATACAATCGGTAAAAACGTAAATAAAACAACCCAAAATGAAACACTACTTGCAATACATATAAACAAATGAGATTTAAGCATCTAAACACGTCAATAAAATACTACTACTACTACTACTACTACTACTACTACTACTACTACTACTACTACTACTACTACTACTACTACTACTCTTACTACTACTACTACTACTACTACTACTACTACTACTACTACTACTACTACTACTACTACTACTTCTACTACCTCTTCTACTTCTGCTCAAACTATTACTACTACTACTACTACTACTACTACTACTACTACTACTACTACTACTACTACTACCACCACCACTACTACTACTATTACTACTGTACTAATGTGTGATATTTGTGCATAAAAGTATAATTCTTCCGTAATGGAAAATAAGTAATTTAAATCAATTTAGCTTACTTTTGTTCGGTCCCTCGTTGTCAGCAGGTCAAGTAAAGATATAGACAGAATATTTACAGACAGGGTAATTGAACTTTGCTTATAATGTTGACGTTTTAAGGCATAATGATGCATAATTGCCATTGTAAGTGACACCAAGCCAATTTCAAACTATAGAAAATTAACACACATACATGCACAACCACACAAATCATTATACCAATTTGGATGCCTAGAATCAGTAAATTTCTCAACTTTTCAATCTCGATCTTGATCTCCAGATTAATACGCATTAAATACCCAGCCTTGAAATTACAATTTTACGTTTTCTTCAAAGAGAAATCCCCCGTCATTACTGTAATTATTTGCTATGCTCCCCGTCAATTACAATAATTATTTTTATGCTCCATCTTCAAATCACGGAAAAGGTGATGATCTAAAAAGTTATTATTTTGTTTAGACCATGTTGACTTGCAAATTAATAATTAATAGATATTTTCTATCAATCTGTGGCAGACTTCAACACCGTAGAAACGCAGTTTAAAATTTTACCAAACGCTGTTTACCATATAAAGCTTACAGTAGTTGTTTAAAAGTTTAAACACTTGTTTAAAGCCATTTAAAATCTACAGTAAGTTTCATATAGTAAACAATGCTGTATAAACATTTTAAACAGCGTTTATACTCTGCACATCTTTATTATATATTCTTTCGCACTTTTTACTTCTGATTTATTTGAGTGCCATTAATAGTTTGTTATTTGTTTTCGTTTTATGAATAGAGTAACGAAACAAGGGAATCTATTTCAGGACAGCACCAGTGTGGGGATGACGACCTTCCACTCTTATTCAGTTATGCACAGGGTACTATACCCATTGAAGGAAATCTTCTTGAAGAAGCTTTGCCCGGGGTAGATTCTTCTATTGTTACCTTGGAGAAAGAGAATATCACCGTTGCCTTGGTGACTACTTCATCTGTTTTAAATACGACTCTCAACAAGGTAGTATATTTTATGCACTTTATAGTTATTAAGTGGTTTTGAATAAATGATTTTTTTTCCTTCAAAATTATATCTTAATCCCAACTGGAAAAAACACAGTGTCCAACAGTGTGTTCACAGTATGAACCCCAATCTGAAATCACTTTCACACTGTCAAATTTGAGCATTTCAATAGTGGGAATGACATATTCACATTGTCGGCCATGTGAACACGATGTGAACAGTCACACTGTCGAGGTGTCCACAGTGGGAAAATATCTCCACACTGTTGAAATAGAGCATTATAGGAGTGTGAATAATATCTTCACATTGTCCACTATGTGAATACACTACGATCACACTGTGTGATACTGTGTGCTTTCCAGCAGGGAATGATAGGTATCTCCCTTTCATTGACAACCATCAACTCCATCATTAAAAATGGTAAAGTTCAAAGAATCTTTTTCAATTTCAACGAATAGGAAAAATATGATGACTCCTATTCGAAAAAAAATAATTCACTGGAAATCTCGTAAAAGCATGAAACAAGAAACATACGGTATGTCAAACCACTTTCACGTCTTCTGTTTTCTTTATATATATATAAAGAAAGAAAGGCTTTGAGAAAGTATAGAGGGAATTATTTACCCGAGGTTGGACTGGCATTGTATTTATTGTATCCCTGAAGAAGACGTATGTTTAACGTCGAAAATTTGGAATTCAAAATAAACTGTTGGAACTAAGTACAATGCATTACCACTTTGCCTCATTAATATCTTCTATGTCCAACACGCGGAATGTAATATCGTTTTATATATAAATACATATATAAATACATATATATATATATATATATATATATATAAATAAATGTGTAAAGTTAAACATGTACAACAGCTTTGGCAACTCTTTTATTTAAATATTGTAAAGAAATGGATGAAGAGAACAATGGTAGGCGTAGCTTAAATCAAGGTTCCCCAGAGCTATCTACCCTTTGGAAAAATTGGTGATGCCGAAAAAATGTCTCTGCCGGGAATCGAACCCGGGCCCCGTACTTTGAACGCCGGTGCCTTAACCACTAGACCACAGAGACGGGTTAGTGGCTAGGGCGACCCCGATCCGATTGACCGTCAGATAGACAGATTTTCGACACTATACCAATTATAATTTCCTTTGTCGGGTGAAGGTGGGTTTCGAACAATGACAAGCCGCCATGCTTCAGCTGGATCAAAGCTATTGCTTTGATACAGTACACGAGAAAGTATACAAGTGTGTAAAGTTATACATGTACAACAGCTTTGGCAACTCTTTTATCTAAATATTGTAAAGAAATGGATGAAGAGAACAATGGTAGGCGTAGCCTTTTCCAAAGGGTAGATAGCTCTGGGGAACCTTGATTTAAGCTACGCCTACCATTGTTCTCTTCATCCATTTCTTTACAATATATATATATATATATATATATATATATATTTATATATACATTATATACCAGGAGGTCGGGGGTCCAAACCTCGGCCGCGTCAGACCAAAAGACGTTAAAAGATGGGAGTTGCTGCTATTGCTACCCTGTTTGGCGTTCAACGATTAAAGGGATAGAGCCTCGTCGTCGATCTGCCGCTGCACAGCGGCTGCCGGGCCCACGATCAATTGGGCAAAGCAAATTTTCGGAGTATTGAATTTCATCTCCATTTCGAACAATAAAATATGGATTTTCCTCATTTTTTCATATATACAGTGCGTCCCAGAAAAAAACGAAACCGATATTTATCAATGATTTATCATAACTTGATTATAAATACAATAGACAAATGACCTACCATTGTAAAGCTTAGATTCTCCTCTTTCATCTAAAATTACTTAGATTATTTCTCATTCACGCATGAGTGAGCAAAAACAATTTGAAGAGGGGATGCCAAAAAGTCATTTGGCGGGCTGTATCTGGGTTTTAAAAAAAAAACCACGTTTAAAAAAAAATTCAATGTCTGCTTTTTAATTTGATACCTCAATTACAGAAAATGGTCAAGAAATAACAAAGTTCTGGTAATTTGAAATAAGGCTTGAATTTCAATAATTTCATAAAATAAAGAGGTTTTACAGGCTAGCGTTCAAACTCACTCGACACTTCGTTTTGTTGACGACCAGCCATGCATTAAGTCTTTTGTTAACCATGCGATAGCTTCTGTGGGAAACCGGTCAAAACACGTTTATTTAATGAAATTATGGAAATACAAGCATTGTTTCGAGGAAAATAACTTTTTTACTTCTTGATCAATTTTTGTGATTAAGGTATCAAATAAAAGAGCAGATATTGAACTTTTTGGGCATGTGATTATCTTTTTGAAATTCAGATACCCCTCGCCAAATTAGTTTTTGGTATCCTTTCTTCAAATTGTTTTTGCTCACTCATGCGTGAATGAGGAATAATTTAAGTAATATCAGATGAAAGAGGAGATTCTATAAGCTTTACAATGGTAGGTCATTTGTCTATTGCATTTGTGATTAAGTTATGATAAATCATCGCTTAATCTAGGTTTCGTTTTTTCTGGGACGCACTGTATATATATATATACATACACACATTAGCAACATACACACCAGTACACATATTATTAAAATATCAGGCTTTGAGAAAGTATAGAGGGAACTATTTACCCGAGGTTGGACTGTCAATACATGTTTAACTATTTTTCCATCTTAGAAAATAGTAATACATGAGAGGGATAATTATTTGGGGGCATAATAATTGATTCATAGTATATCACTCAATGTTATCTTCGCCCTATTATCTACTTCTCTGATTAAAAATGTGAATATTATACAAAACATGGTAACTAAAAATGATGAAAATGGTAATAACTAATTCGAATAAAGTAAGTACAATATGGTTGCATTGTAGATCCACGTGATCTCGGACAACACAGGACGATTGTACGAGAGAGTAAGCTTAAATACGACAGGGAGTGTACTCACCGATGTCCATATTGATCAGGAGAAAGAAGAACTCTTCATACTTACCAACTATGAGGTACATATTACCCCCCCCCCACAAAAAAATCATCCTTAAAACCTCTGTTTACTTGAAATCCATCAAGTTTCACAATTTCCTCTTTCACTCTTGTCATTATTTGCTTCCTTGTCATAATTAGGCCTTGTATAATTGTTTTAATTATCATTGTCATCACAATTTTCATCATCTTCATTAGAGTTATTATTATTATCATTATTATTATCATTATTACTACTACTACTACTACTACTACTACTACTACTACTACTACTACTACTACTACTACTACCATCACTACTACTACTACTACTACTACTATCACTATAAATTTGATCATTTTCATCAAAATCATCATTTTTATTTTTATTAATGTCATCATTATTACTATTTTGGAGGTTCCGTGGCCGAGTGGTCTAAGGATTTTGACTAGACACGTGAAAGTCCGGGGTTTCTCGTTTACGAACAATTCATGTCCGTCAGCAATGCATTTAATCAACAGTGCTCTTTTATTTCTACATTCACATAAGTGCAAATACGCATTCTTGCTAATTATGTGGAAACTTGTTGAAAATATCATTATTTTGATTGTTTTGACTTGTCTAAAATCATTATTTGTTCAGGTAATGAAAGTGGCTGCCCTCAATTGTAGCCAATACTATACATTCCGTATGTGCATCGATCTACAAAACTCTGGTGGGGATCCTTTCTGCGGCTGGTGTACAGAAGAATATAAGTAAGTGATTTTTTCACATCAAATCCATCAGGATTATCTCAAAACAATCGAATAATCGTGTATGTGATCACGTAATCCTACTATTCGTTCATTTGTATTGCTATTTGGAGGGTGGGGGCGGAAGAAAAGCCGTTTTTCATGATATACTTTCGAGAATAAAAGTCACCCATATCGACTATTTCTGCCCCCACTTTAATAGCAACCCTGACCCCCTTGATTTCTTATAAACATTGAAATGGAGAAAGGGAATGATTAATATGAATATCATATATGGTTGGGCATGTATGCCTTTTTTAAAAGAGACCAAAGAAATGCCCAATTAAAGAACCACCATTAAGATTTATTTTCTATTGTCTTACAGGTGCAGTAGACTGACCGAGTGTACTAACAACGGTTCTGAATGGAGACAATACCATCAAATATGTACTTCCCAGGATAATGAAGTCTCCTGTCTTGACATAGCAGACCCTGGCGACGGTATAGGTGAGTCTTTAAAGTCAATAGCTTAAAAATGTTCCAAGATCAGCAGGGGGCAGGGGGAGGGGTAGCCAAAGAAGAAATCTTATGTTTATTCGATTTCAAGAACATTTGCCTTAATAAAATGATCAAACCAATGCTGACCATCACTAGGACAACCACTATCATCACAATCACCACCACCATCACCATCATCACCACCACCACCACAGTCACGATCACCACCATCATCATCATAATTATCATCATCATCATCATGATGATCATTATCATCATCATTTTCATCATCATCATAATCTTTATTAGCACCACGGCCACCATCACCACCACCATCATCACCGTCATCATGGTCATTATTTCATTATTGCGATACAATGAGCATCTCCCACATCATACTGGTATCACTTCTCGATGCATCGTGCTTCTAACCAGAGCATAATTCATGGTTTCGATTTTCATTTACGACGGTCAGATTGTACGGTGCCAACTTTTCCAGCCCGCCTGCTTACATCCTCAATGGGGTGTCTACCTGGAAGTGTCGTACCGTTTGGGACAGTTTGCAGTTTCTTTTGTGATCCTGGATACAATTTAACAGGGGCCGAGGATACTATAACCTGCATAATATACACTTCAGAATTCGTACTCCCAACTTGCCAAGGTAAGGGTAAAATGATTATTGTATATTAAGAAAATGATTAACATATACATGTTAGCACACAAATGTCATCTTTATTAGAATTAGATCAATAATATAAGAGAAGAACTCGGAAATCAGCTGGAAATATTTATAGTTTTTATTCAACGCAAAGTCTATATCCAACGAAATATCAGTATGAATGACAAAAACAAACAAAACCGCTTGAAACAAAGCAAGATATTATTGTACAGAAATGATGTTCCGTTTTACCAACTCCTATATGGGAAAGATACACATTTATTACAAATTGTAAAAGTTTTATAAAAGTACAAAAGACACTTGTATTTCAGTGTATTGACATCGATGCCAAACTTGCAAGTAGAGGAAGGGCTGGACTCTAAGGTAGGGAAAGTCTCTGTACGGCAAACACATCAAGATGTAGTTTCCTGAAATAAAAATTATTAGATCCTGAAGGTGTATCTCTTTTCAAATTCCAGAAAAGAATAGTGCAATGTTCCACACCCACACGATGCGCACACACACCTGTCCAAGAACACATACTCTCTCACACACTACACTCAAGCAAATACCCAAACACATACACATGGGCATCCACCTACAAGGCAGGCACATACACACCCTCACACACACACACACACACACACACACACACACACCCTACTTCGCACCCTCCATCTCCTCCCGCACACGCGCGCGCATCTCAAAATAGTTTACTGGATGTCGGTAACATTTTATTTTCCAGCGTATTTGTCGAAGCAAGTATTGCCTCATATTTATCTTTTTCATACCTTTTCTTCTTTTACTTCTTCTTTCTTCTATTGACTTGGATCATGCAGATGTAACTCCACCTAACATCATGTGTGCACCAAACATCACCCTACCAACATTACCCGGACTTAACTATTCCACAGTAACTATCCCCCAGCCTAACGTTTCAGATGAAGTCGGGACTATAGAATTTACTAACGCCACTTTAGAAGCTGACCTGATCATTGGACTTCATGAAATCATCTTTCAGGCCACAGATGACGCTGGAAATGCAGCTTTCTGTAGTCTGTTTGTATTGGTAGAAGGTAACAAAAGCTAAGATGGATGAGAGTGGTTTTATCAAACTATATTAGTCATCTTAAATCTTGGAAAAAAAATCTGCGAAAAGGATTACTTTAAATCGCGTCAAGTGCAATGCCCACTCGCATCATTGAAATGAGAAAACTTCCATGGATGGTCATACCTGAATAATTGTGAAGCACTTTGAGCAGTCGTAAATTAATAAAGCGCTAAATGAATGTCAATTATTATTATTATTATTCTCATACCATTGCGAATGTGTCGTGGTCTAGTAGTTCTGTCTCTTGTCTTTCAAGCAGAAGGGTCGCTGGTTCGAATTCAATTAAGCCACCTCGTGTTTTCCGAGCAAGAGAATTTCCTACATTGCGCTTTTTTTAAGATAGCACAACTATTTTCACAAATTCATGGTTTTATTATTTTTTTTTTCTTTCATAGAAAGATTTTATTCAAAATCAAACACGAAAGCAATTCAATTTACAAAAAAATCATGAAGCGAACATGTTTACAACAACTGTACATGCGTACTATTATCTATTGATAAAACAAAATAATGATGTTTTTGACTAAGAACCCTTTCAATTTCACAATAGCGTTTCAATACGTTCTTAAAAGAACTAAAACACAACCGATCTCCCTTACAACGTGTCGAAAAAATAAAATATAGAATATAACGGTTTACAGTAGAGTATTGAGCGTCAGGGCAACCAAAAATAAATTCTTATTCAAATACACGTCATTGTTCAAATAAGAGGTTTGGAAGTTTTGAATGAATTGTTGAGTTACAGGGCAGTCCCAAAACAGATGTGAAATGCTTTCAACAGAGGAAGAACAAAATGTACATAAATTAGATTTAGACAAGCCAATATCGTAAAGTTGTTTGTTCACCCCCATTATCCGATTGAAAAGTTTATATTGAAAGTAGCGGAGTTTTGTTGGTTTTATGTTAGCATGACGAATTATGGCATCACTGAGATCGCACAACCCGAAGCCTGTATTATTCAAACAATTAAAAAAAAAAGGGTCTGTATGTTTTTATGATACCCTCTACCAACTTTGATGGATTTAATTATGTTAAATGGACTATTCAAGATATCCTCTGTTACCTGAATACACTCGCATTCATGTAAGTTCGGGCACCATAGTTTCCAAACAGTTCCTTTCTCGACCATGTCAACCGTACACCTACAAAGGCTTATTTGTACATTGGTTAAAAATACCTTGGGTTTCATTTATGGTGATGATTAACATTATTTTTGTATAGCGCTTATCACAAAACATGTCTCTAAGTGCTTAACTTTTATGTATTGAAGAAGTGATTACCTCCCAATGACTTAAGACTATCTGAAATACATTTCTTTATTTTGCAACATCATATTCATACCATCATTGCAGTTCCTAGTACCACAGGATATGGGCTTTTGTGCGTGAATGTGCGTGTTCGTAAGAGTGTGGGGTTGGGTATGTGCCCCGGGTATGTGCGCAACTTTTTGTCCGATATGGTATCGCATAGAACTGCATGAATTAAACAAAAAACAAAAAAATGCCTAAAATACCTATCGAAATCAATCTCAAGTTAAGATAAGGAATAAAGCGAAATATGTTTCATGTAATTGTACATTCATTCCTAGAAACGCTGAACCTGCTGAACGATATTTTAAGTCGGTTACATCATTCCACTTTACATTTTCTTAATCATTTTTTCAAATACTTACTTTCGCGTTAACAGATCGGGAGTTACCGAATATCACCTGCCCAGATAACATCACTGTACCTAACGAACCTGGTAAATACAATGCTAATGTGACCTGGGATGAACCGATCATTAGTGACAATTCTGGTCAGTTCTCTTCATTTGGAACTCACGACTCGGGCACAGTATTTTCTGCAGAAATCACGTTAGAGGTGTACTACTATGTCACTGATTTCAGTGGTAACCTCGCCGAGTGCTCGTTCTTTGTGACAGTTGAAGGCAAGTTGTGATTTTCTTTTGCTCCTGGTATGACAAATTGTAGTCAAAGTTCCCCTCTATCTACCATCTTGGTACCTTTGCCGATAACACTATCATACCTACACCACATTGCTTCCAATTAATGCTTCATTCATGTATCCACAACTTTCAAATTGAGCTTCCGTGCATTCAATATCTGTATTTTAGAAGATACTGGGTATTAGTTTAAAATCCATCCATTCCTTGTTCTTATTTGATTTTCTTACTTTCTCACTCTCTTAATAGGCCCCATGTATTATCATGTATTGAAAAGGGACCCTTTGGTAATCAGTTTCTACATCACTGTCAATAGTTTATAAGACATTAATGAGAAAATTAAACAATTGATTTAATAAATATCATTTTCGACATTTCTAGACGAGTTTGTATAAAATTGTCAAACCTTAAGGCAATTAAGGACCCCGACTGGACATCAAATTGAATCTGACAAATCATATATAAATCAAAAGCTTATAAACTGCTAAACACAGTGATGCAATGTTTACCATGTTTACTCATTTTCACCGCTTATTGGCTGAGTATTTCTCTAAAGAAAATTTCCTTCGAAAGTATGCTTTATGTTTTTTTCACCGGCCTCAGATCCGTGATGTCATTCTGTGTAAAAAGTGTTGTGATTCCTTAGGGATGTACACACAATAATCGGCGAGATTTTTTCTTTCAAGATTTCATTTGGTTTTCTTTACTTCTTTCACATGTTTGAAATATCATATGTCTTTTCCTGCAATGTCAAATTGATGAAATGTACAGTTTTTGCCACATTCTATTTCCCGCTTATTTGGTGCAGCTTTCCAATTCTATTTACATTCAGATTGTGTGTAGATTTCTTTCTCAATAAGGGCCAAAGAAAGAAAGAAGTAAAGAGTTTCATGTTTCCATCCTTAAGATTACTGAATAATTATTGACAGAGCAAATTGAAAAAAAAAAACGAATTCATAATCTGTAAATTTGTTTTAAAAATCCTTTCTACAAACCTAAGGAGTCACAACCCTCCTGAGAGACCTGGCACAATGTGGCGCCACTCTATTCATGCAGGTTTCGTCAAGGAGCTCAATGAAGCCTATTAGAAACCTGTTTTGTTTTTCCTTAGCAAATTATTCAGCGGTCAAGTGGTAATATGCATAAAGATTACCATGCCGCTTATGCAAATTTAACTATCAACTCTCGTCTTGGTCCTTAATAAAAAGAAAAATATTGGCATTTTTAGTAGCGGGTTTTATAGTCCTTGTTTACGATTCACTTCATTGTTCGCTTTTGTGCACAAATTAAATTAGCTTTCTTCTTATACAGCAACCCTTATCCTAACCCCTACTCTCTATGGATATCCCATGGCTTCATTCTTATTGCTTGTTTTAATAGATGTAGAAGATCCGGTGCTAACTTGCCCCACAAATATAGCTGCTTTCACCCTTCCTAGCTTGCCCTATGCAGTGATTGTGGTCCCTTCACCAAACGTAACAGATAACTCCATTCCTGGAGTTCAATCTACCAATGATAGTGCATACACGTTAAGCATAGGAAGTTACTTCTTAACGTTTTTGGCTGAGGATCTTGCCGGGAACCAAGATACATGTAATGTCACAATTACAGTCATAGGTATGTAGGTTACAGCCTGAAATTACCAAGACTTTTTGGGTGTGCTTGGTCGTGATGTGCATTTGACAATGAATTTTCTGTATTCTTGAATCTGTCTTGCATCGTGGAAGCGAGAACTCCCTACTATTCACTAGGGACCTAGGGGTTCAGCTTTACGATCTTAGTATGTAATCATTATGTCCTGCTTTCATTGTGTTCAGTAATAGCTTTCTTCATCAATGTTTTGTCATTATAAATGTTGTTTTAGTTTTAGTTAGAATTCGCCAGACATCATTCTTTAAATACACTTCACCCATAAGGACTTGTAACATAAATATGCATCCATGGAATCTTGAGTTGATTGAACCAAAATGTAAGGCATTTAATTAATTTTATTTAAAAAGAATAGTTAGACGGATAATTACATTTATATGAAACCATGGATTTGACAATGTTTTTATATACGATTTGTGATACTGGCGGTTTATGGTACTGGCGTTCAGTATAACTGATCCCAAATCTGATCAATAAGTTATTATTGTTTGAAGATGCTGAACCTCCAAATATCACTTGTCCTGATGATATCATTCGGAATCAGACCAACGGCAGTCAAGTCACCAACGTGTCGTGGTCGACCCCGACAGCGGTGGATAATTCAGGAAGTACAACAAGCCCAGTAGCCAATCCCATGTCAGGATCCATGTTTCCAATTGGTACAACAGTGGTGAACATTACAACGAGTGATCTGAATGAAAACAATGCAACATGCCAATTCACAGTGACAATATTAGGTAACATCTTCAGAAATGAAAACTGTTTTAACAATATATGCAGTCATAGTCCTACATTTTATGATTTTAAATCCTCCCCAAAATCCTTTTAGATTGTAAAGCACTTGTTGTGATGTTGTCCTAGTGGAAGCATCTTGACCTTTGGAAAACAGAGGACAGAGGATTAATCCAGAAATCAGATGTTTTCAGGTAGCTCAAGGAAAATATAAGCATTGATCTGTAATTTTTCAAATATTTATTTTTCATTACAGATAATGAAGCCCCTATTCTTAACTGTCCAAATATATCTTCGACCACGGAGGCTGGATTCAATTTTTCAACTTCCGTTATGCTGCATTCAACTGCAGCTGACAACGTTGATGGTAATGTCTCTGCGGATTGCATTCCTTCATCATTCAATAATTTCCTAGTAGGGGACACCATCGTAAATTGTACTTCGACAGATACTGCAGGAAACACCGGAAGCTGTAGTTTGGTAGTGACAGTAAAAGGTGAGAATTGTCTTATTTATAAGAATCTTTTCAAAAAATAATATTTTCGTTCAACGTGGGAGTGTTTATTGTTCTAAATTTGGAGTAATAATGAGATTACCTTTTGTACATAAGAATATCATTTTAAAATCAGATGTTTACATCTGATTTACGAAATCATTTATTTTTCCAGATAACGAAACTTCTGAACTTCACTGCCCAAATATATCTTCGACCAAGAATATCATAATCCAATTTTTTTTTCCAGATGACAAAGCTCCTATACTCAACTGTCCAAATATTACTTCGACTACCGATACTGGATTCAATTTTTCATCGTCTGTCATCTTGAATTCAACTGCAACTGACAACGTCGACACTGACGTCTCTGCGTATTGCATTCCTTCATCTGAAGATGACTTCGTAGTAGGGGACACCATTGTAAATTGTACTTCGACAGATACTGCAGGAAACACTGGAAGCTGTAGTTTGATCGTAACAGTATTAGGTGAGAATTGTCTTATACGTAAAACTCTTCTCTATCGTTCTTTTCTTTTCATCAAGAGCTTTATTTCTCAATTTTCATTAATATTGAGATAACATGAAAAAAAATATCATATTGAATAAAAGCACATTACAAATTTTTACAATGATCTTATTGGAAATCTGTCTTGATGAAAACCTGATCATGTAAATGTAATTTACCAAAAAATATTTTAAGCTATTTGTGTTATTTGAATAAGCGACTTTAAACCATGTCAAATTTTATATATTTATAATGCAACAATTTTACCACATTTATCTTCCTGCACAATGACTTGGGGGAAACTGTGCTCATGCACATTTAAATAGAGTCTTTGTTCTATATAAAAGAACATTAGGAGCAATAAATAACTCCCATCAAAGAACATTTTCTTTGGTTTTCTGTATCTTCAGCTATATACATTGTTTTCTTTCTATTCAAATTGTACGTTGTATGTTTTTATATGAGAATTCGAAATAAATGAATGAAATGATATATTTACAGGTAGCTGAAGTTTTAATATGGAATTATCCTAAATTGTCCCAATCCTCTTTTTTTTCCAGATGACGAAGCTCCTATACTCAACTGTCCGAATATTACTTCGACTACCGATACTGGATTCAATTTTTCATCTTCCGTCATCTTGAATTCAACTGCAACTGACAACGTTGACACTGAAGTCTCTGCGGATTGCATTCCTTTATCTGAAGATGATTTCGTAGTAGGGGACACCATCGTAAATTGTACTTCGACAGATACTGCAGGAAACACCGGAAGCTGTATTTTGATCGTGACAGTAATAGGTGAGAATTGTCTTATTTGTAAACCTTTTTTCGAAATTAAGCATTGTTTATTTTTTCTCTGCAGCATCTTTTCATTCTTTATTTTTTTTTTACAAATATTGATATATCGTTCAAACTCAGAGTATGTCATATTTTAATCATACGTTTAAAGGTAACAAATTTTTGAATATTCAAATTATGCAAAATTTACACAAACATTCTTTTTTTTCAGATGACGAAGCTCCTATACTTAACTGTCCAAATATTACTTTGACAACCGATACTGGATTCAATTTTTCATCTTCCGTCATCTTGAATTCGACTGGAACTGACAACGTTGACACTGAAGTCTCTACGTATTGCATTCCTTCATCTGAAGATGACTTCGTAGTAGGGAACACCATTGTAAATTGTACTTCGACAGATACTGCAGGAAATACTGGAAGCTGTAGTTTGATCGTGACAGTATTAGGTGAGATTTTTCTTATTAGTAAACATCTTCTCGAACGTACTTTTCTTCTCATCAATAGTTTTAATTTATTCTCAATTTCCAATGATATTGAGATAACATGAAAATAAAAAATATCATATTGAATAAAAGCACATTACAAATATCTGCAATGATCTTATTGGAAATCAGTCTTGATGAAAACCTGTTCATGTAAGCGTAATTCTACAAAAAATATTTTGTGCTATTGGTGTTATATTTTGAATAAGCGATTTTAAACCACGTCAAATTTTATACATTTATAATGCAACAATTTTACCACATTCATCTACCTGCACAATGACCTAGGGGAAACTGTGCTCATACACATTCAAATATAGTCTTTGTCCTATAGAAAAGAACATTAGGAGCAATAAATAACCCCCATCAAAGAACATTTTCTTTGGTTTTCTGTATCTTCAGCTGTATACATTGTTTTCTTTCTATTCAAATTGTACATTGTATGTTTTTATATGAGAATTCGAAATAAATGAATGAAATGATATATTAACAGGTAGGTGAAGTTTTAATATGGAATTATCCTAAATTGTCCCAATCCTCTTTTTTTCCAGATGACGAGGCTCCTATACTCAACTGTCCGAATATTACTTCGACTACCGATACTGGATTCAATTTTTCATCTTCCGTCATCTTGAATTCAACTGCAACTGACAACGTTGACACTGAAGTCTCTGCGGATTGCATTCCTTCATCTGTAGATGATTTCGTAGTAGGGGACACCATTGTAAATTGTACTTCGACAGATACTGCAGGAAACACTGGAAGCTGTAGTTTGATCGTAACCGTAATAGGTGAGAATTGTCTTATTCGTAAACCTCTTCTCTATCGTTCTTTTCTTCTCATCAATAGCTTTAATTTCTTTTTTTTATAATGATTTTGAGAGAACATGAAAATAAAATATATTATATTGAGTAAAATAACACTACAAATTTTTACAATGATCTTATTGGAAATCTGTCTTGATGAAAACCTGATCATGTAAATGTAATTGTACAAAAAATATTTTGTGCTATTGGCGTTTTTGTTTCAACAAGCGATTTTAAACCACGTCAAATTTTATATATTTATAATGCAACACTTTTACCACATTTATCTTCCTGCACAATGACTTGGGGGAAACTGTGCTCATACACATTCAAATAGAGTCTTTGTTCTATAGAAAAGAACATTAGGAGCTATAAATAACTCCCATCAAAGAACATTTTCTGGACCACTATACCACAAATTTAACGTTCTTAAAATCTTTGACATTTACAATTTACAAATAACATGTTTTATGTATTTGTTTGAGCACCAGTTGCTTCTTTTAAATCAACTTAAAAAGTCCATTCATATTTAACGAGACAATCTAGCGATTTATATTTGCCTTGTTAAACGATGAATCTTCCAGAAAATCTGTACAATATGCTGAAGTTATTTTATGGAACAAAATACCTAAAAGAAATAAAAACATGGCCATCTCTCACTTTTTTGAAAAAAAGTTAAAACAAAATACCATATGCTTATGAAATAAATAAGAAAAAAAAACTTCAACTGCCTAACCACCAAGCCACATAGTATACTTAGATTTTTATAGTTAATTCTCTCTATGGTTTCGGGAGCCCAGCCTTAGAAAGGCCGTCGGCCTATATGCTGGCTCCCTCATATTCTCACTTATTCTCTATTGTCAATGCCTTTGTTTTTTCGTATCTTCAGCTATATACATTGTTTTATTTCTATTTAAATTGTATGTTGTATGTTTTATATGAGAATTTGAAATACATGAATGAAATGATATATTTACAGGTAGCTGAAGTTTTAATATGGAATTATCCAAAATTGTCCCAATCCTCTTTTTTCCAGATGACGAAGCTCCTATACTCAACTGTCCGAATATTACTTCGACTACCGATACTGGATTCAATTATTCATCTTCCGTCATCTTGAATTCAACTGCAACTGACAACGTTGACACTGAAGTCTCTGCGGATTGCATTCCTTCATTTGAAGATGATTTCGTAGTAGGGAACACCATTGTAAATTGTACTTCGACAGATACTGCAGGAAACACTGGAAGCTGTAGTTTGATCGTAACGGTATTAGGTGAGAATTTTCTTATTCGTAAACCTCTTCTCTATCGTTCTTATTTTTTCATCAAGAACTTTAATTTATTCTCAATTTATCATTAATATTTAGATAACATGAACAAAAATATGATATTTAATAAAAGCACATTGCAAATTTCTACAATGATCTTATAGGAAATCTGTCTTAATGAAAACCTGATCATGTAAATGTAATTCTCCAAAAAATATTTTGTGCTATTGGTGTTTTTTTTTAATAAGCGATTTTAAACCACGTCAAATTTCATATATTTATAATGCAACAATTTTACCACATTTATCTTCCTGCACAATGACTTGTGGGAAACTGTGCTCATACACATTTAAATAGAGTCCTTGTTCTATTGAAAAGAACATTAGGAGCAATAAATATCTCCCATCAAAGAATATTTTCTGGACCACTATACTACAAATTTAACGTTCTTAAAACCTTTGATATTTACAATTTACAAATAACATGTTTTATGTATATGTTTGAGCACCATTTGCTTCCTCCTCTATTTAGAAAATATCTTAAATCGACTTAAAAAGTCCATTCATATTCAACAAGACAATCTAGCGATTTATATTTGCCTCGTTAACGATGAATCTTCGAGAAAATCTGTACAATATGCTGGAGTTATTTTATGGAACAAAATACCTAAAGAAATAAAAACATGGCCATCTCTCGCCTCTTAAAAAAACAACCTAACAAACTACCTCATGCTTATAAATAAATAAGAGAAATAAGTTGCAATTGCCTTACCACCAAGCCACATACTTAGATTTGTAAAGTTAATTCTCTCTCTTTATGGTTTCGGAAGCCCAGCCTGAGAAAGGCAATTGGCCTATATGCTGGCTCCCCCATATCCTCACTTATTCTCTATTGTCAATGCCTTTGCTTTTCTGTATCTTCAGCTATATACATTGTATTCTTTCTATTTAAATTGAACGTTGTATGTTTTTTTATATGAGAATTCGAAAGAAATGAATGAAATGATATATTTACAGGTAGCTGAAGTTTTAATATGGAATTATCCAAAATTGTCCCAATCCTCTTTTTTTCCAGATGATGAAGCTCCTGTACTCAACTGTCCGAATATTACTTCGACTACCGACACTGGATTCAATTTTTCATCTTCCGTCATCTTGAATTCAACTGCAACTGACAACGTTGACACCGAAGTCTCTGCGGATTGCATTCCTTCATCTGAAGATGATTTCGTAGTAGGGGACACCATCGTAAATTGTACTTCGACAGATACTGCAGGAAACACCGGAAGTTGTATTTTGATCGTGACAGTAATAGGTGAGAATTGTCTTATTCGTAAACCTTTTTCGAAGTTAAGAATTGTTCATTTTTTCTTTGCAGCATCTATTTATTCTTTTTTTTTTTAAAACAAATATTGAGATTTCGTTGAAACTCAAAGTATGTCATATTTTAATTATGCGTTTAAAGGTAACAACTTTTTGAATATTCAAATTATGCAAAATTTACACAATCTTTTTTATATTTCAGATGACGAGGCTCCTATACTTAACTGTCCAAATATTACTTCGACTACCGATACTGGATTCAATTTTTCATCTTCCGTCATCTTGAATTCAACTGCAACTGACAACGTTGACACTGAAGTCTCTGCGTATTGCATTCCTTCATCTGAAGATGACTTCGTAGTAGGGGACACCACTGTAAATTGTCATTCGACAGATACTGCAGGAAACACTGGAAGCTGTATTTTGATCGTGACAGTATTAGGTGAGAATTGTCTTATTCGTAAACCTCTTCTTTATCGTTCTTTTCTTTTCATCAAGAGCTTTAATTCTCAATTTTCATTAATATTGTGATAACATGAAAAAAATATCAAATTGAATAAAAGCACATTACAAATTTCTACAATGATCTTATTGGAAATCAGTCTTGATGAAAACCTGTTCATGTAAATGTAGTTCTCCAAAAAATATTATGTGCTATTGGTGTTTTTTGAATTAGCGATTTTAAACCACGTCAAATTTTATATATTTATTATGCAACAATTTTACCACATTTATCTTCCTGCACAATGACTTGGGGGAAACTGTGCTCATACACATTTAAATAGAGTCTTTGTTCTATATAAAAGAACATTAGGAGCAATAAATAACTCCCATCAAAGAACATTTTATGGACCACTATACTACAAATTTAACGTTCTTAAAATCTTTGATATTTACAATTTACAAATAATATGTTTTATGTATATGTTTGAGCACCAATTGCTTTCTCCTATATTAATAAATTATTTCAAATTGACTTAAAAAGTCCATTCTTATTCAACGAGACAATCTACCGATTTCTATTTGCCTTCTTAAATTACGAATTTTCCAGAAAATATGTACAATATGCTGGAGTTATTTTATGGAACAAAATACCTAAAGAAATAAAAACATAGAAATCTCTTGCCTCTTAAAAAAAAGCTAAACAAAATACCTTATGCTTATAAATAAATAAGAAAAATAAGTTGCAACTGCCTAACCACCAAGCCACATACTTAGATTTTTATAGTTAACTCTCTCTCTTTATGGTTTCAGGAGCCCAGCCTGAGAAAGGCCATTGGCCTATATGCTGGCTCCCCCATATTCTCACTTATTCTCTATTGTCAATGCCTTTGTTTTTTCGTATCTTCAGCTATATACATTGTTTTATTTCCATTCAAATTGTACGTTGTATGTTTTTATATGATAATTCGAAATAAATGAATGAAATTATATATTTACAGGTAGCTGAAGTTTTAATATGGAATTATCCAAAATTGTCCCAATCCTCTTTTTTTTCCAGATGACGAAGCTCCTATACTCAACTGTCCGAATATTACTTCGACTACCGATACTGGATTCAATTATTCATCTTCCGTCATCTTGAATTCAACTGCAACTGACAACGTTGACACTGAAGTCTCTGCGGACTGCATTCCTTCATCTGAAGATGATTTCGTAGTAGGGAACACCATTGTAAATTGTACTTCGACAGATACTGCAGGAAACACTGGAAGCTGTAGTTTGATCGTAACGGTATTAGGTGAGAATTTTCTTATTCGTAAACCTCTTCTCTATCGTTCTTATTTTTTCATCAAGAACTTTAATTTATTCTCAATTTATCATTAATATTTAGATAACATGAACAAAAATATGATATTTAATAAAAGCACATTGCAAATTTCTACAATGATCTTATAGGAAATCTGTCTTAATGAAAACCTGATCATGTAAATGTAATTCTCCAAAAAATATTTTGTGCTATTGGTGTTTTTTTTTAATAAGCGATTTTAAACCACGTCAAATTTTATATATTTATAATGCAACAATTTTACCACATTCATCTTCCTGCACAATGACCTAGGGGAAACTGTGCTCATACACATTCAAATATAGTCTTTGTCCTATAGAAAAGAACATTAGGAGCAATAAATAACCCCCATCAAAGAACATTTTCTTTGGTTTTCTGTATCTTCAGCTGTATACATTGTTTTCTTTCTATTCAAATTGTACATTGTATGTTTTTATATGAGAATTCGAAATAAATGAATGAAATGATATATTAACAGGTAGGTGAAGTATTAATATGGAATTATCCTAAATTGTCCCAATCCTCTTTTTTTCCAGATGACGAGGCTCCTATACTCAACTGTCCGAATATTACTTCGACTACCGATACTGGATTCAATTTTTCATCTTCCGTCATCTTGAATTCAACTGCAACTGACAACGTTGACACTGAAGTCTCTGCGGATTGCATTCCTTCATCTGAAGATGATTTCGTAGTAGGGGACACCATTGTAAATTGTACTTCGACAGATACTGCAGGAAACACTGGAAGCTGTAGTTTGATCGTAACCGTAATAGGTGAGAATTGTCTTATTCGTAAACCTCTTCTCTATCGTTCTTTTCTTCTCATCAATAGCTTTAATTTCTTTTTTTTATAAAGATTTTGAGAGAACATGAAAATAAAATATATTATATTGAGTAAAATAGCACTACAAATTTTTACAATGATCTTATTGGAAATCTGTCTTGATGAAAACCTGATCATGTAAATGTAATTGTACAAAAAATATTTTGTGCTATTGGCGATTTTGTTTCAACAAGCGATTTTAAACCACGTCAAATTTTATATATTTATAATGCAACACTTTTACCACATTTATCTTCCTGCACAATGACTTGGGGGAAACTGTGCTCATACACATTCAAATAGAGTCTTTGTTCTATAGAAAAGAACATTAGGAGCTATAAATAACTCCCATCAAAGAACATTTTCTGGACCACTATACCACAAATTTAACGTTCTTAAAATCTTTGACATTTACAATTTACAAATAACATGTTTTATGTATTTGTTTGAGCACCAGTTGCTTCTTTTAAATCAACTTAAAAAGTCCATTCATATTTAACGAGACAATCTAGCGATTTATATTTGCCTTGTTAAACGATGAATCTTCCAGAAAATCTGTACAATATGCTGAAGTTATTTTATGGAACAAAATACCTAAAAGAAATAAAAACATGGCCATCTCTCACTTTTTTGAAAAAAAGTTAAAACAAAATACCATATGCTTATGAAATAAATAAGAAAAAAAAGCTTCAACTGCCTAACCACCAAGCCACATAGTATACTTAGATTTTTATAGTTAATTCTCTCTATGGTTTCGGGAGCCCAGCCTTAGAAAGGCCGTCGGCCTATATGCTGGCTCCCTCATATTCTCACTTATTCTCTATTGTCAATGCCTTTGTTTTTTCGTATCTTCAGCTATATACATTGTTTTATTTCTATTTAAATTGTATGTTGTATGTTTTTATATGAGAATTTGAAATACATGAATGAAATTATATATTTACAGGTAGCTGAAGTTTTAATATGGAATTATCCAAAATTGTCCCAATCCTCTTTTTTCCAGATGACGAAGCTCCTATACTCAACTGTCCGAATATTACTTCGACTACCGATACTGGATTCAATTATTCATCTTCCGTCATCTTGAATTCAACTGCAACTGACAACGTTGACACTGAAGTCTCTGCGGATTGCATTCCTTCATCTGAAGATGATTTCGTAGTAGGGAACACCATTGTAAATTGTACTTCGACAGATACTGCAGGAAACACTGGAAGCTGTAGTTTGATCGTAACGGTATTAGGTGAGAATTTTCTTATTCGTAAACCTCTTCTCTATCGTTCTTATTTTTTCATCAAGAACTTTAATTTATTCTCAATTTATCATTAATATTTAGATAACATGAACAAAAATATGATATTTAATAAAAGCACATTGCAAATTTCTACAATGATCTTATAGGAAATCTGTCTTAATGAAAACCTGATCATGTAAATGTAGTTCTCCAAAAAATATTTTGTGCTATTGGTGTTTTTTTTTAATAAGCGATTTTAAACCACGTCAAATTTTATATATTTATAATGCAACAATTTTACCACATTTATCTTCCTGCACAATGACTTGTTGGAAACTGTGCTCATACACATTTAAATAGAGTCCTTGTTCTATTGAAAAGAACATTAGGAGCAATAAATATCTCCCATCAAAGAATATTTTCTGGACCACTATACTACAAATTTAACGTTCTTAAAACCTTTGATATTTACAATTTACAAATAACATGTTTTATGTATATGTTTGAGCACCATTTGCTTCCTCCTCTATTTAGAAAATATCTTAAATCGACTTAAAAAGTCCATTCATATTCAACAAGACAATCTAGCGATTTATATTTGCCTCGTTAACGATGAATCTTCGAGAAAATCTGTACAATATGCTGGAGTTATTTTATGGAACAAAATACCTAAAGAAATAAAAACATGGCCATCTCTCGCCTCTTAAAAAAACAACCTAACAAACTACCTCATGCTTATAAATAAATAAGAGAAATAAGTTGCAATTGCCTTACCACCAAGCCACATACTTAGATTTGTTAAGTTAATTCTCTCTCTTTATGGTTTCGGAAGCCCAGCCTGAGAAAGGCAATTGGCCTATATGCTGGCTCCCCCATATCCTCACTTATTCTCTATTGTCAATGCCTTTGCTTTTCTGTATCTTCAGCTATATACATTGTATTCTTTCTATTTAAATTGAACGTTGTATGTTTTTTATATGAGAATTCGAAAGAAATGAATGAAATGATATATTTACAGGTAGCTGAAGTTTTAATATGGAATTATCCAAAATTGTCCCAATCCTCTTTTTTTCCAGATGATGAAGCTCCTGTACTCAACTGTCCGAATATTACTTCGACTACCGACACTGGATTCAATTTTTCATCTTCCGTCATCTTGAATTCAACTGCAACTGACAACGTTGACACCGAAGTCTCTGCGGATTGCATTCCTTCATCTGAAGATGATTTCGTAGTAGGGGACACCATCGTAAATTGTACTTCGACAGATACTGCAGGAAACACCGGAAGTTGTATTTTGATCGTGACAGTAATAGGTGAGAATTGTCTTATTCGTAAACCTTTTTCGAAGTTAAGAATTGTTCATTTTTTCTTTGCAGCATCTATTTATTCTTTTTTTTTTTTTTTACAAATATTGAGATTTCGTTGAAACTCAAAGTATGTCATATTTTAATTATGCGTTTAAAGGTAACAACTTTTTGAATATTCAATTAAGGAAAATTTACACAATCTTTTTTATATTTCAGATGACGAGGCTCCTATACTTAACTGTCCAAATATTACTTCGACTACCGATACTGGATTCAATTTTTCATCTTCCGTCATCTTGAATTCAACTGCAACTGACAACGTTGACACTGAAGTCTCTGCGTATTGCATTCCTTCATCTGAAGATGACTTCGTAGTAGGGGACACCACTGTAAATTGTACTTCGACAGATACTGCAGGAAACACTGGAAGCTGTATTTTGATCGTGACAGTATTAGGTGAGAATTGTCTTATTCGTAAACCTCTTCTTTATCGTTCTTTTCTTTTCATCAAGAGCTTTAATTCTCAATTTTCATTAATATTGTGATAACATGAAAAAAATATCATATTGAATAAAAGCACATTACAAATTTCTACAATGATCTTATTGGAAATCAGTCTTGATGAAAACCTGTTCATGTAAATGTAGTTCTCCAAAAAATATTATGTGCTATTGGTGTTTTTTGAATTAGCGATTTTAAACCACGTCAAATTTTATATATTTATTATGCAACAATTTTACCACATTTATCTTCCTGCACAATGACTTGGGGGAAACTGTGCTCATACACATTTAAATAGAGTCTTTGTTCTATATAAAAGAACATTAGGAGCAATAAATAACTCCCATCAAAGAACATTTTATGGACCACTATACTACAAATTTAACGTTCTTAAAATCTTTGATATTTACAATTTACAAATAATATGTTTTATGTATATGTTTGAGCACCAATTGCTTTCTCCTATATTAATAAATTATTTCAAATTGACTTAAAAAGTCCATTCTTATTCAACGAGACAATCTACCGATTTCTATTTGCCTTCTTAAATTACGAATTTTCCAGAAAATATGTACAATATGCTGGAGTTATTTTATGGAACAAAATACCTAAAGAAATAAAAACATAGAAATCTCTTGCCTCTTAAAAAAAAGCTAAACAAAATACCTTATGCTTATAAATAAATAAGAAAAATAAGTTGCAACTGCCTAACCACCAAGCCACATACTTAGATTTTTATAGTTAACTCTCTCTCTTTATGGTTTCAGGAGCCCAGCCTGAGAAAGGCCATTGGCCTATATGCTGGCTCCCCCATATTCTCACGTATTCTCTATTGTCAATGCCTTTGTTTTTTCGTATCTTCAGCTATATACATTGTTTTATTTCCATTTAAATTGTACGTTGTATGTTTTTATATGATAATTCGAAATAAATGAATGAAATTATATATTTACAGGTAGCTGAAGTTTTAATATGGAATTATCCAAAATTGTCCCAATCCTCTTTTTTTTCCAGATGACGAAGCTCCTATACTCAACTGTCCGAATATTACTTCGACTACCGATACTGGATTCAATTTTTCATCTTCCGTCATCTTGAATTCAACTGCAACTGACAACGTTGACACTGAAGTCTCTGCGGATTGCATTCCTTCATCTGAATATGATTTCGTAGTAGGGAACACCATCGTAAATTGTACTTCGACAGATACTGCAGGAAACACCGGAAGCTGTATTTTGATCATGACAGTAATAGGTGAGAATTGTCTTATTCGTAAACCTTTTTTCGAAGTTAAGCATTGTTTTTTTTTTCTCTGCAGCAACTATTCATTCTTTATTTTATACAAATATTGAGATATCGTTGAAACTCAAAGTATGTCATATTTTAGTCATACGTTTGAAGGTAACAAATTTTTGAATATTCAAATTATGCCAAATTTACACAATCTTCTTCTTTTTTCTTCCAGATGACGAAGCTCCTGTACTTAACTGTCCAAATATTACTTCGACTACCGATACTGGATTCAATTTTTCCTCTTCCGTCATCTTGAATTCAACTGCAACTGACAACGTTGACACGGAAGTCTCTGCGTATTGCATTCCTTCATCTGAAGATGACTTCGTAGTAGGGGACACCATCGTAAATTGTACTTCGACAGATACTGCAGGAAACACCGGAAGCTGTATTTTGATCGCGACAGTAATAGGTGAGAATTGTCTTATTCGTAAACCTTTTTTCGCATTTTTTTTTCTCTGCAGCAACTATTCATTCTTTATTTTATACAAATATTGAGATATCGTTGAAACTCAAAGTATGTCATATTTTAGTCATACGTTTGAAGGTAACACATTTTTGAATATTCAAATTATGCAAAATTTACACAATCTTCTTTTTTTTCTCCAGATGACGAAGCTCCTATACTTAACTGTCCAAATATTACTTCGACTACCGAAACTGGATTCAATTTTTCATCTTCCGTCATCTTGAATTCAACTGCAACTGACAACGTTGACACTGACGTCTCTGCGTATTGCATTTCTTCATCTGAAGATGACTTCGTAGTAGGGGACACCACTGTAAATTGTACTTCGACAGATACTGCAGGAAACACTGGAAGCTGTAGTTTGATCGTAACAGTATTAGGTGAGAATTGTCTTATTCGTAAACCTATTCTTTATCGTTCTTTTCTTTTCATCAAGAGCTTTAATTCTCAATTTTCATTAATATTGTGATAACATGAAAAAAATATCATATTGAATAAAAGCACATTACAAATTTCTACAATGATCTTATTCGAAATCTGTCTTGATGAAAACCTGATCATGTAAATGTAATTCTGCAAAAAGTATTTTGTGCTATTAGTGTTTTTTTTTAATAAGCGATTTTAAACCACGTCAAATTTTATATATTTATAATGCAACAATTTTACCGCATTTATATTCCTGCACAATGACCTAGGGGAAACTGTGCTCATACACATTTAAATATAGTCTTTGTCCTATAGAAAAGAACATTAGGAGCAATAAATAACCCCCATCAAAGAACATTTTCTTTGGTTTTCTGTATCTTCAGCTATATACATTGTTTTCTTTCTATTCAAATTGTACATTGTATGTTTTTATATCAGAATTCGAAATAAATGAATGAAATGATATATTAACAGGTAGCTGAAGTTTTAATATGGAATTATTCTAAATTGTCCCAATCCTCTTTTTTTCCAGATGACGAAGCTCCTATACTTAACTGTCCGAATATTACTTCGACTACCAATACTGGATTCAATTTTTCATCTTCCGTCATCTTGAATTCAACTGCAACTGACAACGTTGACACTGAAGTCTCTGCGGATTGCATTCCCTCATCTGAAGATGATTTCGTAGTAGGGGACACCATCGTAAATTGTAATTCGACAGATACTGCAGGAAACACCGGAAGCTGTATTTTGATCGTGACAGTAATAGGTGAGAATTGTCTTATTCGTAAACCTTTTTTAGAAGTTAAGCATTGTTCATTTTTTCTCTGCAGCATCTATTCATTCTTTATTTTTTACAAATATTGAGATATCGTTGAAACTCAAAGTATGTCATATTTTAGTCATACGTTTGAAGGTAACAAATTTTTGAATATTCAAATCAGCAAAATTTACACAATCTTCTTTTTTTTTTCCAGATGACGAAGGTCCTATACTTAACTGTCCAAATATTACTTCGACTACCGATAGTGGATTCAATTTTTCATCTTCCGTCATCTTGAATTCAACTGCAACTGACATCGTTGACACTGAAGTCTCTGCGTATTGCATTCCTTCATCTGAAGATGACTTCGTAGTAGGGGACACCACTGTAAATTGTACTTCGACAGATACTGCAGGAAACACTGGAAGCTGTAGTTTGATCGTAACAGTATTAGGTGAGAATTGTCTTATTCGTAAACCTCTTCTTTATCGTTCTTTTCTTTTCATCAAGAGCTTTAATTCTCAATTTTCATTAATATTGTGATAACCTGAAAAAAATATAATATTGAATAAAAGCACATTACAAATTTCTACAATGATCTTATTGGAAATCAGTCTTGATGAAAACCTGTTCATGTAAATGTAGTTCTCCAAAAAATATTATGTGCTATTGGTTTTTTTTGAATTAGCGATTTTAAACCACGTCAAATTTTATATATTTATTATGCATAAATTTTACCACATTTATCTTCCTGCACAATGACTTGGGGGAAACTGTGCTCATACACATTTAAATAGAGTCTTTGTTCTATATAAAAGAACATTAGGAGCAATAAATAACTCCCATCAAAGAACATTTTATGGACCACTATACTACAAATTTAACGTTCTTAAAATCTTTGATATTTACAATTTACAAATAATATGTTTTATGTATATGTTTGAGCACCAATTGCTTTCTCCTATATTAATAAATTATTTCAAATTGACTTTCAACGAGACAATCTACCGATTTCTATTTGCCTTCTTAAATTATGAATTTTCCAGAAAATATGTACAATATGCTGGAGTTATTTTATGGAACAAAATACCTAAAGAAATAAAAACATAGAAATCTCTTGCATCTTAAAAAAAGCTAAACAAAATACCTTATGCTTATAAATAAATAAGAAAAATAAGTTGCAACTGCCTAACCACCAAGCCACATACTTAGATTTTTATATTTAATTCTCTCTCTTTATGGTTTCAGGAGCCCAGCCTGAGAAAGGCAATTGGCCTATATGCTGGCTCCCCCATATTCTCACTTATTCTCTATTGTCAATGCCTTTTTTTTCTGTATCTTCAGCTATATACATTGTTTTATTTCCATTTAAATTGTACGTTGTATGTTTTTATATGATAATTCGAAATAAATGAATGAAATTATATATTTACAGGTAGCTGAAGTTTTAATATGGAATTATCCAAAATTGTCCCAATCCTCTTTTTTTCAAGATGACGAAGCTCCTATACTCAACTGTCCGAATATTACTTCGACTACCGATACTGGATTCAATTTTTCATCTTCCGTCATCTTGAATTCAACTGCAACTGACAACGTTGACACTGAAGTCTCTGCGGATTGCATTCCTTCATCTGAAGATGATTTCGTAGTAGGGAACACCATCGTAAATTGTACTTCGACAGATACTGCAGGAAACACCGGAAGCTGTATTTTAATCGTGTCAGTAATAGGTAAAAATTGTCTTATTCGTAAACCTTTTTTCGAAGTTAAGCATTGTTTTTTTTTCTCTGCAGCAACTATTCATTCTTTATTTTATACAAATATTGTGATATCGTTGAAACTCAAAGTATGTCATATTTTAGTCATACGTTTGAAGGTAACAAATTTTTGAATATTCAAATTATGCCAAATTTACACAATCTTCTTTTTTTTCCAGATGACGAAGCTCCTATACTTAACTGTCCAAATATTACTTCGACTACCGATACTGGATTCAATGTTTTATCTTCCGTCATTTTGAATTCAACTGCAACTGACAACGTTGACACTGAAGTCTCTGCGTATTGCATTCCTTCATCTGAAGATGACTTCGTAGTAGGGGACACCACTGTAAATTGTACTTCGACAGATACTGCAGGAAACACTGGAAGCTGTAGTTTGATCGTAACAGTATTAGGTGAGAATTGTCTTATTCGTAAACCTCTTCTTTATCGTTCTTTTCTTTTCATCAAGAGCTTTAATTCTCAATTTTCATTAATATTGTGATAACGTGAAAAAAATATCATATTGAATAAAAGCACATTACAAATTTCTACAATGATCTTATTCGAAATCTGTCTTGATGGAAACCTGATCATGTAAATGTAATTCTGCAAAAAATATTTTGTGCTATTAGTGTTTTTTTTTAATAAGCGATTTTAAACCACGTCAAATCTTATATATTTATAATGCAACAATTTTACCGCATTTATCTTCCTGCACAATTGCTTGAGGGAAACTGTGCTCATACACATATAAATATAGTCTTTGTCCTATAGAAAAGAACATTAGGAGCAATAAATAACCCCCATCAAAGAACATTTTCTTTGGTTTTCTGTATCTTCAGCTATATACATTGTTTTCTTTCTATTCAAATTGTACATTGTATGTTTTTATATGAGAATTCGAAATAAATGAATGAAATGATATATTAACAGGTAGCTGAAGTTTTAATATGGAATTATCCAAAATTGTCCCAATCCTCTTTTGTTTCCAGATGACGAAGCTCCTATACTCAACTGTCCGAATATTACTTCGACTACCGATACTGGAGTCAATTTTTCATCTTCCGTCATCTTGAATTCAACTGCAACTGACAACGTTGACACTGAAGTCTCTGCGGATTGCATTCCTTCATCTGAAGATGATTTCGTAGTAGGGAACACCATCGTAAATTGTACTTCGACAGATACTGCAGGAAACACCGGAAGCTGTATTTTAATCGTGTCAGTAATAGGTAAAAATTGTCTTATTCGTAAACCTTTTTTCGAAGTTAAGCATTGTTTTTTTTTCTCTGCAGCAACTATTCATTCTTTATTTTATACAAATATTGTGATATCGTTGAAACTCAAAGTATGTCATATTTTAGTCATACGTTTGAAGGTAACAAATTTTTGAATATTCAAATTATGCCAAATTTACACAATCTTCTTTTTTTTCCAGATGACGAAGCTCCTATACTTAACTGTCCAAATATTACTTCGACTACCGATACTGGATTCAATGTTTTATCTTCCGTCATTTTGAATTCAACTGCAACTGACAACGTTGACACTGAAGTCTCTGCGTATTGCATTCCTTCATCTGAAGATGACTTCGTAGTAGGGGACACCACTGTAAATTGTACTTCGACAGATACTGCAGGAAACACTGGAAGCTGTAGTTTGATCGTAACAGTATTAGGTGAGAATTGTCTTATTCGTAAACCTCTTCTTTATCGTTCTTTTCTTTTCATCAAGAGCTTTAATTCTCAATTTTCATTAATATTGTGATAACGTGAAAAAAATATCATATTGAATAAAAGCACATTACAAATTTCTACAATGATCTTATTCGAAATCTGTCTTGATGGAAACCTGATCATGTAAATGTAATTCTGCAAAAAATATTTTGTGCTATTAGTGTTTTTTTTTAATAAGCGATTTTAAACCACGTCAAATCTTATATATTTATAATGCAACAATTTTACCGCATTTATCTTCCTGCACAATTGCTTGAGGGAAACTGTGCTCATACACATATAAATATAGTCTTTGTCCTATAGAAAAGAACATTAGGAGCAATAAATAACCCCCATCAAAGAACATTTTCTTTGGTTTTCTGTATCTTCAGCTATATACATTGTTTTCTTTCTATTCAAATTGTACATTGTATGTTTTTATATGAGAATTCGAAATAAATGAATGAAATGATATATTAACAGGTAGCTGAAGTTTTAATATGGAATTATCCAAAATTGTTCCAATCCTCTTTTGTTTCCAGATGACGAAGCTCCTATACTCAACTGTCCGAATATTACTTCGACTACCGATACTGGAGTCAATTTTTCATCTTCCGTCATCTTGAATTCAACTGCAACTGACAACGTTGACACTGAAGTATCTGCGGATTGCATTCCCTCATCTGAAGATGATTTCGTAGTAGGGGACACCGTCGTAAATTGTACTTCGACAGATACTGCAGGAAACACCGGAAGCTGTATTTTGATAGTGACAGTGTTAGGTGAGAATTGTCTTATTCGTAAACCCTTTTTCGAAGTTAAACATTGTTCATTTTTTCTCTGCAGGATTTATTCATTCTATATTTTTACAACTATTGAGATATCGTTGAAACTGAAAGCATATCATATTTTAGTCATACGTTTAAAGGTAACAAATTTTTGAATATGGAAATTATGCAAATTTTACACAATCTTTTTTTTTCCAGATGACGAAGCTCCTATACTTGACTGTCCAAATATTACTTCGACTACCGATACTGGATTCAATTTTTCATCTTCCGTCATCTTGAATTCAACTGCAACTGACAATGTTGATATTGATGTCTCTTTGGATTGCATTCCTTCATCTGAAGACGATTTCATAGTAGGGGACACCACCGTCAATTGCACTTCTACAGATACTGCAGGAAACACGGGAAGCTGTAGTTTTGTCCTGACAGTAATAGGTGAGAAGAGTCTTTTCCATAACCCTGATTGCAAGTATAATATAGTTTGTTTGGATATAATGGCATTTATTTTTAGTTTATATTTGTATTGAGATAGCTTGGTACATCATCTTGAAATGAGATGTCTACACGAAACTGAAGTTTAATAAACATTAATATCCCCAATCTTATCCTTATCCAGATGACGAAGCTCCTGTCCTCAACTGTCTCAATATCACTTCGACTACTGATACTGGATTGAGTTTGTCATCTACTGTAATGCTGAATTCAACTGCAACTGACAACGTTGATGCTAATGTCTCCGTAGATTGCATTCCTTCATCTTTCAATAATTTCCTGGTAGGGGACACCACTGTAAACTGTACTTCGACAGATACTTCAGGAAACACCGGAAGCTGTAGTTTGGTCGTGACAGTAATTGGTGAGAAATATGTTTTAAAGAAACTAAGTTCTAAATCTATCAGTCCTGACCTTTCGTTGGAAGAACGCGAACGCTTATTTACGACGTTAGTTGATTTTGGAAGAGTTTTTTGGGTCCGTCGTCATAGTCTTAAAACTCTATCCTGCAATGCAAATTGTGTGACATGAGATTTTTTTTCGTTTCGCATCTGGATCGAAACATTCAATTTGCGTTTCGCGTGCAAAATTCTGGTTGCTACTATGGTAACAGCGATATATCCGATTTAGGAATACTTTCCAAATCCACATTTGGTTCCTCCCAGAGCTCGAGAGGCCGCCCGGGGGGCCCACTTTCATTGAAGAGTGGCTACCAGGCGTAACAACGCGTAAAAAAGGAAAGAGTGGGTAAGTACGTTACGTATAGGCCTATGTAACTTTATAAAGGTGTCAAAAACGATGATTAAAATACTGAAAAAAGGAATATATTTCCAATACTTGTAGGGTTTCACAAGCCAAATAATTGTTAAAAGATGCATTTTCACAATCTGGAAAAGACTTGCTTCCCTTGTTTAGGGTACTTTTCGAAACCCCATGGTCGTGCCTGGTATCCACTCATCAATGGAAGTGGTCCCCCCGGAATTTGAATCTAACCCCCCATTTCTGGGGAAAGTAAAACATAATACCCTTTACATCGTGTGCTAGAGGCGTATCGTTTGTGTAGAAGGAGTGAACAAAAAACAAAAGAAACCCGCGCGTTCAAACGTATTGCATACGCTGTGTACATATCAACGCATGCAAAATGGGTTCGGCTGGAGAGGTGATCTGACCCATGGAATCAATTGCCAGTCATCCACCAATAATCCACATTAAATGCAATATCGATTCGATGGATTGTAATGATGTATATCTAAGCCTTAATTTAGTAAGTTTTTCCTCACTCAATATGTACTCGATTTGTTTGAAAACCACTTTCTTATCCATGTCATATTCTATTTTAGGTCCTGCATTTCGAATATCTCTAGACATTAGTCGTAATACATGCATGTATGGCGCGCGGGTGTCGCGAGAAAGAATTTTGCACACGAAAAGCAGATCTGTAGGGCCTGTAACCCCCTTGTAACACACATCTTAGCATTGATTGTAGAGCAGTTTTCTACGTTTGATTCTATTGACTATAATGTACAATCAATCTTAAAAATCAAGTGTATGATGAAGCGTTAACTTTTGTGTTAGAGGACCCTAATATTAGCGTCCATGAGGATTGCGAAAGGTGGCAATTTATTCGTTTGTACACGGGGCATGTAATTTAAATTTGGAATAATGTAGAGATAACTTCGTAAATTCTTGAATATTTCCTTCAATTCAGATATTTGTATGTAGCCTAAGTAAAATTGTCATTTACCCTATATATTCCCAATCCTTTTTAATGGCAGATGATGAAGCTCCTGTTCTTAACTGCCCAAACATATCTGCTATTTCGGATGTTGGATTCAATTTTTCATCCTTCGTCATGCTGAATTCAAGTGCAACTGATAACGTTGATACTGATGTCTCTGCGTATTGCATTCCTTCATCTGAAGATGATTTCGTAGTAGGGGACACCATTGTAAATTGTACTTCGACAGATACTGCAGGAAACACAGGCAGCTGTAGTTTGATCGTGACAGTAATAGGTGAGAAACTTCATCAAAAACAAAATGTTTGAATGTTATAAGTTAAAAGTTCGTAAACTACAAAAGTAAACCTTTTTTATGTTGTGCGTTTATTGTTTTACTGTTCCGAGACTACTTGGTTAATCCTAGATTTCCTCCTTGGGCTCAACCTTTTAAAATCCAATAATATTTCTTTTTCTTATATACACTACTCAAAAAAAGTTAAGGACCACTTTTTAAAACGTACATAAAGATTTTATACAAGGTGTTTTATTTCTGGAAATACCTCAGTACAACTGTCCTAAATGTCCTTAAACACGCTGTAATCAATTTCACGCATGGGTGGTTTCAGTTGTTGCACAATGTCTCTCGCATCACTGCACATCCTGAAAAGTGGGCCCCGAGGGGTATCAGCTACCGACATGAAGTGGTAAAAACGAATGTCTGAGTGTCTTTCAGGCAGTTCAGTAACGAGTGTGACCACCTCCTGCAGCAATAACGGTTTCACAGCGCTGTCTCATGGAGCTGATGAGGCGATTGATGTCTCTGACGTCCAGTGCATCCCATGCAGCCTCCAGAGCCACACCCAGCTGCTGCAGTCCAAGTGGATGGGCTTCGAGCTGCTCGAGACTCCTCCCCATCATGTCCCAGACGTGCTCTATCGGGTTTAAGTCCGGGGACCTCGCTGGCCACTCCATACGCTCAATCCCCTGGCCCTCAAGGAACTCGGTCACCACCCTAGCTCGGTGGGCACGGGCATTGTCATCCATGAAAATGATGTTTTGTCCCACATTTTCTGCAAATGGCACCACTATATGTTCAAGGACCTCATCCCTGTACCTCACTCCTGTCATTGCTCCCCCTGGGACCACGTAGAGACGAGTACGGTTGGCGTAGGTGATGCCTCCCCACACCATGACGCTGCCTCCCCCATAACGGTCATGTTCTGCAATACAGGGGTCTGCAAATCTCTCTCCTGGTCGCCTCCAGACTCTCGAACGTCCATCATTGTGGTCAAGGGAAAATCTGCTCTCATCTGTGAACAGAACTCTACGCCATTGCTGTCTGGTCCATCTGACATGCTCCCGGGCCCAGTTGAGACGAATTCTTCTGTGAGCAGGGGTGAGTGGGACACACTGAGCTGGCCGTCTGGCATGCATATTGGCTCTGTGAAGTCGGTTACGGATTGTTTGAGTGGAAACAATCACTCCAGTTGCTGCAGCGAAGTCATTGTTGAGGCGGCGTGCACTGTGAAAGCGGTTGCGGAGGCTGAGATTCGTCAAGTAGCGATCATCTCTAGGGGTTGTCGAAACTGGTCGGCCACTGCGGGGTCTCTCGGAGTATAGCCCTGTCTCTCGGTGTCTTTGATTTGCTCTGCTAACGACACTGTGTGACACGCCCATCATTCTGGCTACTCTTCGCTGACTGAGGCCAGCTTCCAGCATCCCTAGTGCTCTGGCTACATCTGTTTCACTTAGGTGGTGTCTTGGCATTGCTGTTGTAGGCAAGTTGTTGATTGTACAGACTAAAGACGGAAAATGCTTTGGAAGACACTTGTCTTATGGCCCACTGCAATGATGCCAGAGACATCATGAAAGAACTGCATGTGTGAAATTGATGTCATTGTGTTTGATGGCATTCTGGACAGCTGTATCTTGGCATTGCTATTGTCAGCAAGTTGTTGATTGTAGAGACTAAAGACAGAAAATGCTTTGGAAGCCACTTTTGTACGGGCGCATTGCAATGATGCAAGAGACATGAAAGAACTGCATGTGTGAAATTGATTTCCTTGTGTTTGATGGCATCCTGGACAGCTGTATCTTGGCATTGCTGTTGTCAGCAATTTGTTGATTGTAGAGACTAAAGACAGAAAATGCATTTGAATCCACATTTGTACCACTTCACAATGGGCCCACTTTTCAGGATATGCAATAATGCGAGAGACATCATGCAACAACTGAAACCACCCATGTGTGAAATTGTTACAGGGTGTGTGAGGAGATTCAAGACAGCCATATTCGGGTATTTCTAGAAATACAACACCCGGTTTGAAAATTGTATACACACATTAAAAAGTGGTCCTTAACTTTTTTTGAGTAGTGTATAACAAATGAAATACAAAATCCATACAAACAAGCATCATGAGTAAATAAGATATTTAAAGTAGGACTACAATATATGCACCAAAACTACATTTTCATAACTATGATCATTTTTTTTAGGAGGATTATAATTGTAATAGAAAATCAAAGTATGCATATAGCTCTATATACCTGGCTGTGCCCGAAGATGTGGGGTGGAGAATTCCATTGAGAAGCGAAGCTTGTAGAATGTGGACCCCTCGGATAATAGCATCTTCCCTTTTCTTTGATATATCCCTTGGTTATAAAGGGTATTGGTCAATAAATCATGAATGAAATACAAATATTATGGGCCCATTCACACTATAATAACTAGTAGGAGTTGTGTATTGTAGTAGAAGTATTCGTATGATGAATTCCTGACAGGGAATGCGACGTGAACGCTCCTTCTTTGGCCCCTATGTTGTACCCTCCACCGGACAGGACTTGTGTAGTGACCCGAGAAGGAGAAGAAGACTATACTAAAAAAATAATGAGTGAAGATGGAAAGCGAGACAGGAGAAGAATAGGAGTGGAATGCAACATCATTTAATGTCCGCAGCATCTTAACATCTAATGATTAAAATATGCCCCCCCCCTGTTTCCCTCAGATCACCTATTCTGCCCGGAGAATATATCGACCATCGTAGATCCATTCTCCGAGACGGCCACCGTTGTCCTACTGTCGATCGGGGTTGGTGTGGTGACATCTCCGCAAAACGGCTCAGTTTTTATGCAAGGTTCCACACCAGTACTTGTCACTAGAGAAGAGGAGCAATGTATCTTCTACGTATATGTGGAACGTAAGTGTGTATTATGTAGGCGAGGTAGGATTGTGATTAATGCAGCTTTTCTGGGAGCTGTATTTTTGAAAGGTGTATAAATGCTTTGCGTGTTTGTTTGTTTTTACTCACTAAATTATACCAAAGTCGATACAGATTTGAGATCGTTGGGAGGTGAGAATGGTGTTAATGGCGAAGAAAATAAGTTTAACAGTACATGTATATACTGTTAGATAACAGGGGATTTTAGAGGGTTTAATGCTTGTGCCGTATTTGGAACCTTTAAGGTTTCCTAAAAAGCTTTAAATTACCTTAAACATTATTAGGTTCCTTATATCCATTTAATAATGTTCCGGAGCACGTAAATATTCTTATAGGAAACCTTTTCTCTACTAGGGTTACCAACGAATGAAAGAAGAAAGTGATTCTTTCACAGGTTTATATCTTCAAATCTAACTTGGAAATTAAACCTGAAGGGAAAACAATTATTATCGAGTGTTAAATGATTCAAAATTTTTAGTGTCACATTTTGTTTAGCCGTTATCATGCGGGGGTGTATTATTGAAATCTTACTGGTTGAATGCGATGGTTTCCTTATCGGTTGGTTCTTGGATTTCAAGAGAAAAAAAATCGAAACATTTTAATTCGAATTATAACAGCTGAATTTTAGCCAATTTGTTACATCAATGCAGTCAAACAATCATAAAAAGATTAACTATATCCATTAACCATTGGTGTAAATATATTGGATTATTGAGGTTAAGTTCGAACTGCATATATTAACATTTTATTTTCTATACGACCAATGATTTGAAAAGTTCAGTTTTATAATTAATTTCGGGCAGCGCTAGTAGTACTCTATAACTGTTAATAAGGATTCTACAAACATAGATGTTTCCTTACAATGCCATTTCTTCCGACTCGTCTACAGCTTTGTTAGAGCCAACCTGTGAAGATATTTTTCAGCTCTCGCCACTTTCGACAGTCGTCGTGATTTGGTTCGTTGAGGAGCCTACCCAATACTCACTGGAGACCGTTGTAGGAGGCGAGATGGCCTCGTACGTTCCCACGCTAAACATTGCCTTTATCGGAGTGAGCGTGCCTTCTGTGCTGGAAGGTGTGGTGTCAATAACTGATCATCCTGACTACAACTGCAGCTTTACTTTGTCAGTTTTTCGTAAGTGCCCTCATTATCACTTGGTTTTCTGATGATCCCTTCCATTGTATCGATCAAAATCCCACTAAGTCAGGGGCTCGCTCCTCGACCACGGCGCTTACGCGCAAGACATTTAATAAACAAATGATTGCTGTAATACACACTATCGCTATATGTATGCACTTGTTTAAGAGAAAATGAAAGCCATGTTTTATGTGCTTTATAAAATGCAATTTATATAAAATGTACATGGTGAATTCACGTTGAGCATCACCGAGTCCTCCAATTTAATTTTTGGCATTCTACAACATCAATTTTGTTAATATATTAGGTCTAGAATCATATAAATATCACACTTATGATAATTACGCTTTTTCATGCTCATAGTAAGCTTTAAGGGGATTTTTTTAGGAGACTTATATGCGCAAGGTTGAAATTGTACTTAATCTTACGCTTTTGATAAGTTTTCAGACAAGGCAACTGCTCATCTGGCGACATCTCGCCATAGATTCGATCCGACCTTATTTCATGGTTTATCCATTCGAAACTAACCTATTTAATCCAATACAAGTTTAATTCTCCCTTTCCGTTATTTTGCCTTAGCATATACTTGCAATGTGACGTCATATCCATCCGAGTATCTTACGGCTCTATCGGCAACAAACCAAGAATTTGATATTTCTCCTGAGGAACAGTGCTTCGGTGAGAGCATGATCACAGTCAACACAACGTGTATCTTCGGGTGCGACGTCGGGTATAATCTCATAGGCAATGAAAGCGTTTCGTGTCTTGAGGATGGGCTCTCAGACAGTCTACCAACCTGTGAATGTAAGTAAACGAAAGCTGTCACTTTGCCATATTACGTGATCCATTGATCAAGTTCGATTGATGTATAGAATAGAGAATTTGAATAAAAACAAATTAGTTTATTCTTATAAATTAATCGTAGAACTTTATGATCTGGGTTCGTTCGATTAGTCTGTATTTCTAGGTAAATTAATCCCATATTGTTTACTGTTTTCCAAATAATGTTTGCAAATAGAGTGAAATAATGTGATATTAGTGTCTAAAGTTTGGTAATATATATTGCTGTCATTGCACAAAGTAATCATACATTCATGCAATTTGAATCAAACCATAAAGAGAGCAATTTATATTGTAAATAGGCAACAGGCAACTGCATGAGCTTTGTCTGTAGATATATAAATTAGTTTGTAGTTCCTAACAATTAACACGAAACAACGCTGAAACCATTGGTTAAGACCCTTAATCTCCAAGACTCTTCAGTCCTGCGTTCGACGTTTTACATTCATCAGTATTCTTGTCGAGAATGTGCTAAAATGAACATTAAGTTTTTTATTACGCCGACCGTGATGCTGGTCCACGTTAGAATGGCTATAAGAATACAGGAATTTTCTTCTAGAGATATGCATCTTCTCCGTAACATGAAATGGCATTCCAAAATATTAATGAAGTTCGTGTATTAAAATGATTAAATAGACATGGGAGAGCTTTACATTTGTCATGCATGATTTGAGGAAGTCAGCTTTTCATAGTGGAAGACGTTATGCCAGAGAAGATTCCGTGTCATGGGAAAGGTAGGGGTTCTGAAGTTCCATTAATGACTTAAGACACGAATAATTGTCATGCTGGTAGGTCCATTGTTATTATAATATGAACACAATTATGTATTTCATTATCGCAGTGGTCACGTGCCAATTGCCTACAATGTTTTCAGCCTTCCTGCACACCACATCCACTATTAATAATTGTACGGAAGGAGAGCAGATCGTCTACAACTCATCATGTTCGTACGATTGTGAGGTCGGATATAACTTAACAGGGAACAGCACAGTCTCGTGTCTGGAGAACGGTGAATTCTCCAGTGAATTACCTAAATGTGGAAGTGAGTGAACTCCACGAGTATTGAAATATTTTCTAACAAATTTGAATTCGTTCATTTAGACATGTTAAAGTTGTAAAATCATTGATGCAGTTTGACTACTCTAAGACCTACATACAAAAATTGTTAAAGACTGTAAGACGTCATTAGAAATCTATTTTGATCAATGAATAGCACTTTGGCAAGATGAGCGTTAATTTAGAGCAACAAAAAAGTACAAATCCAAAACTAACCAATATTGATCGGAGCTCAGTTATTCAGTTACAAGAAAGTGTTGGAAAAAATCATACCGATGAAATAAAACTATAAATTAGCTTTATATTTATGAACTCGTTGTATGATTTAAATATTTAACTGGCTATAAATTTGCTGTGAATGCGAGATTGTTTATTTGTTATAATGAACCAACTCATCATACTTTGCTACAAATTTCTTAGTTGTGCAGTGCTTTGTGCCAAGTTTCTCAGAACGGCTGATCTCTCTTGAAAGCACTTGTTACGAGAGAATGTACATCAACTTTACTGATATCTGCTACTTCGGATGTGATGTTGGTTTTGATCTGATCGGTAATGGTACGGTGACTTGCGGGGAAGATGCCCTTCTGTCGTCGGAATTACCAACGTGCCAAGGTATAGAAGAAATAGTTTGTTTAACACATGATATAACATGTCACTGAAAGGTGAAGAGAGAATATTCCTAGAATGATTCATTAAATGCTTGACGTCGCAAGGATGCATCAGCAAGACCGTATGAGAATGAGCAAATCAATTCATAATAACGGTAACAATGATTAAACTGTACTTCAAGAATAATTCTAACTTTGACTTTTCATTTGTTTTGAGCGTGATATCACAATTGTTTTTTAAAATAGGGGGAGTAGTTGAAATTGAAGTTCACTGTCTTCCACACAAGTCTCTCCATTAAGCTCACAAATCAATTTCTTTTATTAACAGTTGTATCCTGTTCCATACCTGTGCTTCCACCACGTCTATCAACAATGACGACACAGTGCCACGGAGGGCTATCAATCAGTTACACAGATACCTGTTCATATTCATGCGATGAGGGATATAATCTTATTGGATCTGAATCAGTCACATGTCTAGCTAACACATCACTTTCTGATTTTCTGCCGACTTGTGAAGGTAATGCAATTTTGTAAAACACAATTTCAAATGTCCTGTGTTAAATAATTACCTTTAAGATGTGGTATAGTGTTGGGTCACACTTCAAAAATAAAATCCTTTCTATTTTTTCATTCTGTCCGAGAACATTGACACTCTACCCTGCTCTACTATAGGATATTTACTCTTGCAAATCCCATGTTCAAGAGGACTGTACAGCGCGTCCCAAAAAAAATGTCCCTCTGACATGGGGCTGAATTAATTCTAATATATGGTAGTATTCTCAAATAAATGCTCATGAGTAGAAAGCTCACTTCATGATTTAACTTCTATGATAATTTCATTGGTCGCGCTTCAGCGGTTTTGAATACACACTCTGGTACGTAACAGTGGTGCATTTTAGCCCATTCCAAGTTTGCAGCATTGATGCATTTATGCATTGTCTATGGCATATTACCCCCATTTTTACATCCAGGATCTGAGCAGGGACACTTTCTTAATCATATCCAGGCTCATCAAAACATAAACTTGGGCATGTTCAGAAGGGCAAGAAACATAAAAAATTAAGCTTGTTTGATGATTGATAAGGGGAATCAGTGCAATAACTTGGAAAGAAAATGCGAATGACGAATAAGTAAACTAAGCTGAAAAATAAAGGGGAATCCACAAATTAATCACCCTTTTAAAAAAGGAACTATACCAGAGAAAATCTTTACTTTTTTTTCTTTTAAAAAGTTACATTGAATCAACTTGACCACAGTAGCTTATTAAGTAAAAGTAAGTAATGAAAACAAAAAATGCAGTATTAGGCATGCATTAGGCATGAAACAGACATGACCCGTTGTCTTAATCATTGTGCATCTCCTGTTATCAAACATGAAATGAACTGTCAAATATTGTTTTTTGCCCTTCTGAACATGCTCAAGGTTGTAATTTGATGAGCCTGGTTAGATGATGGAGATTTCCCTGGTCAGATCAGGGAATTCCTTGGTCAGAACGGTCAAAGGGGGTTGATATGCTGGAAAGTGCAGAACACACAGCAGTGCTGCATGCACGCAAACTTGGAATGGGCTGAAAAGCACCACTGTTACATAATAGACTGTGTATTCACAACCACTGAAGCGAGACCAATGAAATTTGTATAGAAGTTAGAACATGATATGAGCTTCCTAGTTCTCTACATTTCCTTGAGAATAATTTTTAATTTTTGAAGTAATTTAGCCGCATATCAGAGGGACATTTTTTTTGGGACGCGCTGTATATTATAAAAAGCTAGTCCTAAATTTTAATATTAATATAAATTTTGATACTACACAGAATGTATTAGCCTAATACTGTATTTGTAAATTATAGGAAGCGAAATGTTTTTGAAAAAGAACTTGTTTTCCTACTTAGTGAAATAATCACTGCGGCACGAGTGATTAAAATGTGAATCAGTGGTTGCCATTTATTTAGGCCTATAACACAGGACGATGCTGCTCAGAATGTTGTTTTATCATGAATATGGGTTACGAACCTGCCGAATGTAGTTGAAGACTTAAGTTGGTACTGTAACAGGGCGTTGGTTCGAATATGCTTTAAATTTTTTTGGAAAATACAATATTTTTTTTAAAGGAAACTATCCGGAAATGAAGTAGTACAAAAGTTTAACTGAATTTCTTCCTCACAAGTCTCTCCATTACCATCACGTACTCTCTTCGTTTATTTCCAGTTGTTTCCTGTTCCATACCTGTGCTTCCACCACGTCTATCAACAATGACGTCACAATGCGATGGAGGACAATCCATTAATTACACAGATATCTGTTCATATTCATGTGATGTGGGATATAATCTAATTGGATCTGAATCAGTCACATGTCTTGCTAACACATCACTATCTGATTTCCTGCCAACTTGTGAAGGTAATGCAATTTTGTAAAACACAATTTCAAATGTCCTGTGTTAAATAATTACCTTTAAGATGTGGTATAGTGTTGGGTCACACTTCAAAAATAAAATCCTTTCTATTTTTTCATTCTGTCCGAGAACATTGACACTCTACCCTGCTCTACTATACGACTAATATCACTTTTTTATTTCGATATGCATTATCTTATATGAATTTTATCATAGGCCTACTCCTTACTAACTATGTATGATTTTCTTACACATTAACGTGCATTACCATTTTGCAAGGCCATGTGTTATGAATAAGAGAAAAGAAATATATGAATAGGCGTCTTATTCCAGTGTTTCAGGAACGTAAGGAGTCTACTTTTGTGTTTAGGTCTATATCATATTCTCATTTTAACCCGTCTCTCAAATGTCGAAAATATGAAATTAACTTTGAAGAATGAAAAAGGGCGTCAGTTACAGCTGAAGCATTGGATAATTATTACCAATGATACATCATGATTTTGACATCAACATTGTGATACAGTTGTGACTTGCAGCGTACCACAACTCCTACCACCTCTTTCAACATCATGTCCGATGGGACAAGAAGTGAACTACAACACGTCCTGTGAATTTTCATGCAGTCCTGGCTTCGATATTATTGGATCGACATTAGACTGCTTAGCGAATGGAACACTGTCCGGTGATATACCGATGTGTGAAAGTAAGCAGATGAATAGTATATCGAATGATAACCCATTTCACAATACAAATTATCATCTTTTCAAGTTACACAGACTAATTCAGAACATATTGGATTATTTATTAATGATTCATTTATTTCAATAAGGTGATAAGAAACATCAGCAAGACAAAATAAATTTAACTGAGCAGTAATTACGGTCACAATATGAATATTTAAGAGTACATTTCATAACAAAAAAATTGTATTTGGTTTAAGAAAATAGGACTTCCTATATGATGTGAAATAAATGCGAATTATTAATTCCTTTATGAGAGACTGATTAATTGCTAAAAAATCCTTTGCTCCCAAAAAGAGATGGGCAGCACTATGGAATCATTTGATATTATCTTCCCACCCTAAAGTTTCTGAAAATGTTGTTTTTATCACACCTTTAATGCATCGATCTTTCTTTATCAATTCTAGTTGTATTGTGTCAACTCCCTGAAGTATTCCACCCTGAACTGTCGGTGTTGGGAAACTGTAGCGAAGGAAGTTCTATCGACTTCAATACCACTTGTAACTTTGAATGTTCAGAAGGATATGATCTGATTGGTAGTGAAAGCGTCAGATGTCAGAGTAATGGCACTTTATCTGAATCACCGCCGACATGTAACGGTAATTTATCTACAACACTCTTCTGAATTTAATTTTTACACAATAGTACTTTTCAAGCTTGTTTTTTATTCGATTTTTTCAGCTATTTTTTCTTGGAAAATACCATGTTCAGGAAAGAAACTATGTAGTAATGCCAATGGAGTAGTAAACATATTTAACCAAATGTCTTCTAAACAAGTCTCTCCATTAACCTCACAAAACACCTTGTTACCATTTATATCCATGTAGAGTGATTTAGGGACTCCGGTTTAAAAGAAATCAACCCAAAGAATATCAACATTCTTTGCACCATTTAATTAATTTAGAAAAAAGTAATTATTTCAAACTTTTTTATGTATTGCATGTAATTTCAACCTCATCAGCTATTGAAATATACCCTGTTCTAAAATAAACCACTATCCGGAAATTAATTAATTCAAATGGTTAAAAAAAATCATCCACACAAGTTGCTCCATTAACACCACGAACTCCTTTTGTTTATTTTCAGTCGTATCCTGTTCCATACCTGTGATTCCATCACACCTATCGACATTGACGTCACAATGCGATGGAGGCCAGTCAATAAATTACACAGATTCATGTTTATATTCATGTGATGTGGGATATAATCTTATTGGATCTGAATCTGTCACATGTCTAGCTAACACATCACTTTCTGATTTTCTGCCGACTTGTGAAGGTAATGGAGTTAAAAAGAATGTGATTGTACGACTTTGAATTATCTTTCAAATAATAACCTTTGATAAAATTATGTAGAATATCAATGGATAAAAGATCAAAATAAGATCGTGGCTATCCTTCTGTCTACGAACCTTGACACTAATTTGTAGCGAGACTAAGCTTGGCCTACTCCCTATAGTACCTATGAATTGCTTTGCACAAGAACACGCGTTACCATTTTGCAAGACCATGTCTTATTTACCAAGCAAAATAGTCATATGAGGAAGGGTCTTCTTCTAGTGTTTCAGGAAAGTATTGCAAGGTAAGAAGTCTACTTTTTTGCAGTAGGGTCTTTGTAATCAGTCTCTCAAATGCGTAAAAACACTAAAAAATTACTTTGAAGAAATGAAAATGGCATCAGTTCAGGCTGAAGCATTGCATAATTATTACCAATGATACATCATGACTTTGACATTAACATTCTGATACAGTTGTGACTTGCAGCGTACCACAGCTCCTACCACCTCTTTCAACATCATGCCCGATGGGACAAGAAGTGAACTACAGCACATCCTGTGAATTTGCATGCAGTCCTGGCTTCGATATTATCGGATCGACCTCTTTAGACTGCTTAGCGAATAGAACACTGTCCGGTGATATACCAATGTGTGAAAGTAAGCAGATGAATATTATATCGAATCTTAACTCATATCACAATACAAATTATTATCTCTTCAAGTTACACAGACTATTTTAGAACATATTTTATTATCATGTATTAATAATTCATTTATTTGAATAAGATGTTAGAAAACATCCGTAAAGTTTAAAAGTTTAAATCAGCAACGCAAGATAAAATGAACAGAGCAGTAATTACGGTCACAACATTAATATTTAAGAGTACATTTCATAAGAAAAATATATGAATTTAATTAGTATTTGGTGTAAGAAAATAGGACCTCCTATATGATGTGACATGAATGCGAATTATTAATTCCTTTATGAAAGACTGATTACTTGCTTAAAAATCTATTGCTTCCAAAAAGAGATGGACAGCACTACGGAATTATTTGGTACTTTCTTCCCACCCTAAAGTTTTTGAAAATGTTGTTTTTATCACACTTTTAATACATCGATCTTTCTCTATCATTTCCAGTTGAAGTGTGTCCACTCCCTGAAGTATTCCACCCTGAATTGTCTTCAGTGTTTAATGGAAACTGCAGCGGAGGAAGCTCTATTGACTTCAATACCTCGTGTGTCTTTGAATGTTCAGAAGGATATGATTTGATTGGCAGTGAGAGTGTCAAGTGTCAGAGCAATGGAACCTTATCTGAATCACTGCCCACATGTAACGGTAATTTATCTACAACACTCTACTGAATTTAATTTTTACACAGTAATATTTTTCAAGCTTGTATTGTATTTTTGTATTTTCTATTTTCAGATTTTCTCTGAAAATAACATGTTCAGGAAAAAACTAAGTAGTAATGGAATAGTACGAATGGTTAACCAAATGCCTTCTGCACAAGTCTCTCCATTAACCTCACAAAACATCTTGTTACCATTTATATACATGTAAATTGATCGAGGGATTCTGTTTTAAAAGAAAGCTACCCAAACAATATCAACATTCTTTGCACCATTTCATTAATTTAGAACACAGTAATTATTTCAAACTTTTGATATGTATTGCAAGTTATTTCAAATTCATCAGCTCTTGGAATGTACCATGTTAAAAAAAAAACAATTGAGAAAATAATGAAGTAGTACAAATGGTTAAAAAATTCTTCCACACAAGTCTCTCCATTAACACCACGAACTCCCTTTATTTTCAGTCATATCATGTACTATACCTGTGCTTCCATCACACGTATCGACATTGATGTCACAATGCAATGGAGGACAATCAATTAATTACACTGATACCTGTTTGTATTCATGTGATGTGGGATATAATCTTCTTGGATCTGAATCAGTCACATGTCTAGCTAACACGTCACTTTCTGATTTCCTGCCGACTTGTGAAGGTAATGCAAATTTGTAAAAAAATAATTCTGCGAATTTCAAACATGCATTTGGTGTAAGGAAGTAGGACTTCCTATATTATTTGACATAAATGCGAAATTATTAATTCCTTTATGAGAGACTGATTAATCGCTTAAAAATCGATTGCTTCCAAAAAGAGATGGACAGCACAATACAAATAATCATCTGTTTAAGTTTACAGAGACTATTTCCGAACATATTGGATTATTATGTAGGTATGATTTTTCATAAATTTGAATACAGTGATAAAGGTACATACAACTGTAAAGTTTCAATCATCAGTACAATATAAACATTAACAGAGCAGTAACGACGGTCACAATATTGATATTTAATAGTACCTCTCCTAAGAAGAAAATATGGATTTAAGTTGTATTTGGTGTAAGAATACAAAACTCGCAACCTGATGGGAAATAAATTATCAATGGAGATGTACTACTTGATTCCAATGAGAGATGCACATCACTATGGTATCTTACCACGCTAAAGTTTATGAAAATGTTGTTTTCATCACACCTTTAATATATCGATCTTTCTCTATCATTTCCAGTTGTAGTGTGTCTGCTCCCTGAAGTATTCCACCCTGAACTGTCTTCGGTTTCTAATGGAAACTGCAGCAGAGGAAGCTCTATTGACTTCGATGCCACTTGTGCCTTTGAATGTTCAGAAGGATATGATTTGATTGGCAGTGAGAGCGTCGGTTGTCTGAGTAATGGAACATTGTCTGTGTCACTGCCCACATGTAACGGTAATTTTGATCAACATTCTATACCATATTTCGTTAATTTATAGCCAAGAAATATATATTTCAGACTTGTTTGTATTTAAAGTTTTTTTGAGGTTGTTTGTTTTCTGACGATACCATGTTAAGGAAAAAAAACATCCGGAAGTTAAGCAGAACAAATGGTATATAATTGTCTTCTACACAAGTCACTCCATTAAATCTCAAGAACCCCCTATTTGATTACCAGCTATATCCTTGTTAAGTGATCGAGGGGTTCCTGTCTAAAATCTACCCAAGCAATATCAACATTATTTTCACCAGTTCATTAGTTTAAAACACAGGAATATTTTAAAACTTTTCTTTTGTAATGCAAGAAATTTCAAATTTATTAGCTCTTGGAATATCTCATTCTTCAAAACAAATCTTGAAATAAAGTAGTGGAATTGATGAAATAAATATATTCTTCCACACAAGTCTCTCCATTAATCTCACGAATCCCTTTTATTACCAGTTGTATCCTGTTCCATACCTATGCTTCCACCACACCTTTCAACAATGACGTCACAATGCAATGTAGGACAATCCATTAATTACACAGATATCTGTGTATATTCATGCGACGAGGGATATAATCTTATTGGATCAGAATCGGTCACATGTCTAGCTAATACATCACTTTCTGATTTCCTGCCAACTTGTGATGGTAATGTAATTTTTGTTCATATTCTTGTGCGTATTTTAACGATCTTCTTTTGTATAATTACCTTTGATGTGCTGATTAATAATGAGTATGATATTGATAACAACATCAAGGAAATTAATACTGATGACTAATAGGCTAACATATTAATTTTATCCAGAAGAAGAAAAATAGGTAATAGACAAAAATAGGGATAAATCAGCTATAAAATAATTAGGTTGCTTCATCTTGGCTGATTTATAAAATAATATTGATTTTCATTATTGCAGTGGTCACGTGCCAATTGCCTACAATGTTTCCATCCTTCCTGCAAACCGCATCCACTACTAATAATTGTACGGAAGGAGAGCAGATCCTCTACAATACTTCTTGTTCGTATGATTGTGAGGTCGGATATAACTTGACAGGGAACAGCACAGTCACGTGTTTGGAGAACGGCGATCTCTCCAGTGAATTACCTAAATGTGGAAGTGAGTAGTAATACTGAGTAATATACCGGCATAATTTTTGTTGTTATTACTCTTGCAGTAAATAATAATAAATAAAATGCAACACTACTGTTTATCTAGTGCGATTTAGTTGAAATACTCTTCGTGATCAATAGAATACCACTCTTTTGATTGTTGATTAAGGTTCTGACAGGATAAGCTTTAAGCTTACAAAAGTAATTCACTCACAGGAATCTAGAAATACCTGTCACCAAATGAGTCTTACATTGGGGTTTTAATAATCTATAGAACATTTGGGGGGAAAACGAAAGCTTCATTTCCAAACACCTCTCCAATTGAGCAAAAAAGTGTCAAATGATGTTAATGAAACATTTCAAATGCGATTTCGCTTTTAAAAGTAAAATAATGCGCAATTATTCATTTGGCTGTCTTGGTCATGTTGATGCTACTCATGCTAGATAAATGAAATAAATAAATATTTTGTGACAATTTCTTAGTTTTGCAGTGCTATGTTCCAAGTTTCTCAGACGGGCTGATCTCCCTTGAAAACACATGCTACGAGAGAATGTACATCAACTATACTGATAGCTGCTACTTCGAATGTGAGGTTGGTTTTGATCGGATTGGTAATGATACGGTGACCTGCGGGGAAGACGCTCTCCTGTCATCGGACTTACCAACATGCCAAGGTATAGAGGCAAAATCAAATTTAGAACACCGTTACCCCATATAGCTATGCCAGTGACGTTTGTGTATAAACCTTCGATTGGGCGGGGAGGGGCCAAAACCACCAAGGATCCATGAAATGAAATAAAAAGGAAACAAAACATCATTAGAAATGATATCTGGATATAATTGCAAAGTTTAACACAAAAATAGATTTAATTTTGAAAAGGATTTTTCAAAGAGTGGCTGTGGGTATTTGCATGAGCGATATGTGTTGCAACGTACATCAGAGTGTTCAGTTTACATGTTTTAGGATTCCTCTTGGGGCAACTTCACAAAAACAAACCTGCCGAAATAACCCTGTTTCAGTTCAGAACACATTTCTGTGTTTTTAATTTGGTTCAAATATGACTCATTTGCACATTGCACGTCTTTCTCTTTATTTCATGCATGTACAAAAACCCATATATTTCGAAAGTGACAATTGTGTAACATTTATTAGTAAGAAACAAATGTAATTATATATTTCTTCAATCAATTGGCTTATGATCAATTTCAATTTGATACATACAAACTTGTTGGTGCATTAACTGTTTTATCTCGCCTTAAAAAAAGTTGTTACCTGTGGCGTGCCACGTTACCAGTATTTTCTCAATATCCAATATACTTTGTCTTATGAGTACGCTGTCCTGTAAATCAACTTGTTTATTTCAATATGATATTGAATTTATCCCGGTCTGTGATGCAATGGTATCACCACCTCTTACCAATTCACATACCCTGGTATTGGCTCCAAGATTGGGCACATGTTTTTTTCACAATATACTCCTTCTTTTCTAGTTGTGATGTGCCCACTCCCGGAAGTATTCCACCCTGAACTGTCTTCAGTGTTTGTTGGAAACTGTAGCGAAGGAAGTTCTATTGACTTTGATACCACGTGTACCTTCGAATGTTCAGAGGGATATGATTTGATTGGCAGTGAGAGTGTCAGATGTCAGAGTAATGGCACCTTATCTGAATCACCGCCGACATGTAACGGTAATGCAATTTTCAACACATCGATCATTATTATTTAAAAAGTTGTCATTTTATTTCGAGCACAATGGACTTTATACGTGTCTCGTTTATCACAAATATTCATCATAGTCTAATGTAATAACTAGTGTGATTTACTACATTAAAGAATGAAACCTGTTCAGATATGGATGACAACTGTTGGTAACTTTTTGTAAAAGTCTTTCATGTAAGTTTCTCATTTATATAACAAACTTTACTTTTTCATTCACAGTTGTATCATGTTCCATACCTGTGCTTCCACCGCGCCTATCAGCGTTTTTATCACAATGCAATGGAGGACTGTCTATTAATTACACACAAACCTGTTCATATTCATGTGATACGGGATATAATCTGGTTGGATCTACATCAGTTTCATGTCTGGCAAACACGTCACTCTCCGATTCCTTGCCTACTTGCGCAAGTAAGTATTTTCTACGATTTATCAAATAAAGGGGATTTTTCTTTTAAACGGAAAATACTCTCAGAGGAACCACCGTCCGATAATTGCAAAGCGAATTAAAACATTAATGATAATCGGGGGCGTTAATCTTTGAATAATTCGTAAGTTGCACAATGGCTTGATAATGACCAGCTACAATAGGGCAGATTTGGTAGGGAGACTATTTAATTCCCTAAAAATATAGAGATGTTAGCTCACGGTATCGTATATAACCCTTTTTCAGCTCCTACTCTGGCATGTCTGGGGCCGTTTTATAATGCTGCTCTTATAAATAAGTTAAGAGTGACTTTAAGAACGGCTGACGAACCTCTTGTTTAAATGATATTCACCATTTATTGTTCATTGATGATTATTTAGCACATAACAAAGGTTCACCAGTAGTTCTTAAAGTCGTTCTTAACTTACGAACAGCTTTATGAAACACCCACCTGGACTTTTAATATCCGTATGTATTTCTTTATAATTAACTATATTATTCAGGCTGAACAGAAAATAAGCAGAGATGATAAATGTTCACTTCATTTGATTTATTTACATATAGTTTTCATATATTATATTGATCACTACATGTTTTTACTCTCTTGTTCAGTTGCGACCTGTAACGTACCAGAGCAGCTCACTCCCAATCTTTCAACGCAATGTAATTTGGGAGAAAATGTTGAATACAATGCAACTTGTGAATTCTTCTGCGACATTGGCTACGACCTTTTGGGAGAGTCTTCTCTGGCCTGCTTAGCCGACGGAACATTCTCCAGTGATACTCCGACATGTCAAAGTAAGGATGATAATTCTTGCGTCACAGTCTTAACCATAGGGACTTACTTGCTCTCATGTATTATGAAATGCACAAATTGCCTGTTTTGAATATGGCAATATATGATCCTCTATGATGTGAAATTTCTAATATCTACTTGTATATGTTTTGGTAAAATGCTAAAACATAATCAGCAAGCTACCTATTCGACCTGAGACGAATGGAAGAAAAATATTATAATTCCTCTTTTTCAGTTGTAACCTGTCCTCTAGATGTCCCTTCTGCTGAACTGTCTCTCGGAAGCTGTAGTGAAGAGAGTTTCATTGACTTTGGTACCACTTGCACATTGGAGTGTTCCAAGGGGTATACATTGATGGGAATGGAAACAGTCACGTGTCAGAGTAATGGTACTTTGTCAGCACCGTTCCCATCATGCAACAGTAAGTAATATAAAATAAGCATCTCTGTGCTTAATGTAAACTTCAAAACACGTTTGAATAAAAAAGAAAACAAACAGAGTTATCCTGTAGGAAAGGATTCCTTAAAAACACGTTATTCTTTTTAAGATGTTTATGTGATTGGTGTGCACGAGAGTGATGACATTTCAAGCGTTGTTTCCCGGGGAACACTGAAATGCTATTATATTTATTTTCTAATGAAGCATTGTAATTTCTTGCAATACTTCTTTTTGCTCAATCTAGGATGAAAAATGAATCAAAAGTTGCGTATTTAATTGCACATTCGCACTCAATTCCTGGTTTATTTTTTAAACAAGAACAAATTGATTTGCTACATTTAGTATTAAGTTAAACTTGGTCTAGCACTATAAGATTTTCTATCAAATTTTGCAACTGATTGCGAATATTTTCTTTCAACACCCATTTAATTCACTTTTTCTTCAGTAACAAAGACTCCGTAATAGGCCTACTGGACTGTTTACTAATTATTTACTACAGACCCATCTATGTTTTGTACATAAATCTGGCATACTGTGACATGATGTGTACAAGAAATATATGATTCGGCCTGGCTTTGTTTCAATTAACCTAACAAAATACTGCTCTTTGTTTTAAATCACTGACAAGCAGTGTTAACTTTAATAATTTCTTATTATTCTACAAGATTGATTATTCTACAAATAATATTAACAAATGGTATTAATTTCAATAGATAAGATAAAATTATGATCACTTTTTTATTCTTGTTTATAGTTGTATCTTGTTCGATACCTGCACTACCGTTACGCCTGTCATCTATGACGTCACAATGCAATGGAGGACAATCTGTCAATTACACGCAAAACTGTACATATTCATGTGATACGGGATATAATCTGGTTGGATCTTCATTATTAACATGTCTGGCTAACTCGTCTCTTTCTGACAGCTTACCAACGTGTGAAAGTAAGTTTTAACCTTAGCTTTCTTCAAAATATTTTCGAGAAACCCGTACTGAGAAACAGGTGTGGAATTATACCATCCAATATAGATTTATAATGATTTATAATAAAAATGAAATTACATTGCCTACATTGCAAAGAATAACTTGATAATGAACTATTACTTTATTCAGTTAATTTCATGAATTTCGCCATCGAATTCTGTTTTAAAGTTGAGACGTGTGGCGTACCACAGCTGCTATCACCTCTTTCAACATCATGTCTAATGGGACAACAAGTTGCATACAATACATCCTGTGAATTTTCATGTGAAAATGGCTATACTCTACAAGGAATGCCATCTTTGACTTGTCTGGCCAGCGGAAACTTTTCTGATGAGATACCAACCTGCCAAAGTGAGTATATTATATGTTGCTTAGAAATTCCTATCTGGATGTGTATTACTCATGCACCTATTTAAAAAAAATAGTTATTTTATATTAATGAACAAATTCTTTGTGTGGATTCGAGGCAGCCATTCGGTAAATACTTTTGCCTGTATTCTGAAGTTGGGTTTGACTTTGAACATGGTCTAACTCTGTCCTAAAAATATGGGAAGCCAGACATGTCAAAATTCTGTCTATATTGTAAACTTGTCATGTTTACTGTGCTTTTTCGTAATTCTTCAATTGTGAAAACAGCTAATTTACCCTCCCCAGACAGTTAAGAATAATGTGAGAGTCATATGAGCTGATAGACTGAACCTCTAATGTTAGAGATTTATGTGACAATTCTGTCCATAGTTAAACCACAACTTTAGACCAGATGTTGAATTAAACCCGACTCCAGAATGAAGACATTTGGGCTGATCTTGCATTTATCTGTTAAGGTGATGTGTCATTTTCCCTTGCCTTTCCTGTTTTTTGTTCAGTTGTGACCTGTCTTCTTCCTGAGACATTCTCCCAAGAACTATCTTCTGTAGACTGTGACGTTGGAAGCTCCATTGACTTTAATTCAATGTGTACATTCGAGTGTTCAGAAGGATACGATTTAGTTGGAAGTAGCATTATTACTTGCCAGAGTAACGGGGAAGTATCCGCATCCATCCCTACCTGTTCAGGTAAGGTTCATCCAAAAATGAATAATAATAATAAAGTGGTGCACTTGGCCACAACGCTCTTTTAGAATTCATACGCTTTATGTCTTGCAGTTTGTTTGGAACTTAAGTTCTAACGGACATATTTTTATCACTTAATACAGAAATAAATCCATATTCATGTTAAACTTGCATATCAATTTCAATAAACGGGGTAAAATCATTCTGCTTTTTTCTGCTTATAGTTGTATCCTGTTCCATACCTGAGTTTCCATCACGCCTGTCATCTATGACGTCACAATGCAATGGCGGACAATCCATCAATTACACACAAACCTGCTCATTTTCATGTGATACGGGATATAATCTGGTTGGATCTTCATCAGTTACGTGTTTGGCTAACTCGTCTCTTTCTGACAGCTTGCCAACGTGTGAAAGTACGTTTGGACCTTGGCATTGCTAAGAATATTTTTAAGATCCCAATAATTAGCGATTCAAAGTTTGTTAACACAATAATCTGGTGGTATGACATAACCTGAGACATTTGCTTCTGTCTAAATATCTCAGAGGGTATAGGGTTAGAGTTATGATTTTCCATCGGAGCAGTTGTCGCCAGAGCAAATGTCTAGGAACCCTAAAATTTCTCTTAAATAATAACATTTTTGATGATGTACAGCATAGTTATAGAAATGACTTTACATTGCGTACATTGCCTATAATGATGCTCATTTGGTAACTAAGTATGCATTACTTTATAGGTGTTTTACCTGTACTGAATATTGTTATCGAATTGTATTTTAAAGTTGAGACGTGTGGCGTACCACAGCTGCTCTCACCCCTTTCAACATCATGTCCAATGGGACAACAAGTTTCATACAATACATCATGTGAATTTTCATGTGAAAATGGCTATATTCTACAAGGAATGCCATCTTTGACTTGCCTGGCCAGCGGAAACTTTTCTGATGAGATACCAAATTGCCAAAGTGAGTATTTATATATATATATATATATATGTTATGCTGTTTCAGTTTTTCTATTTGGTAACATGTATGTATTTAATGTAGGATATTTATTTGACGTAAGTCGATGAATCGTTGTGAGGAATCTAGGATATCATGATATAAATACTTAGGATCTATGGCCAGTATCCTGACCTCTGTTCTTAAAGTTTTGGTTTAACTATGGATTGCCAATTGATTGTGACAGGTATCTTAAATATTATTTCAACTCAATACTCGATTAACTCATAATTGACTGGGAATAAATATTGAAATAGATCCACTTATCTTGTTCATCATTTGAATATGAGGAAGAAACCAAGTAAAGACAGATGAAATGTAATTCAAGTTAAAAAGATTTGGCTTCCTATAACTTTAACACAGAGTTAGACCATGACCTAAGTTAAACCATACTTCCGAACACGGGCCTACGTTTTTATTGTATCTTTACACTTGCCTTTCTCCCATTTTTTTCTTTCAGTTGTGACCTGTCCACTTCCTGAGACATTCTCCCAAGAACTATCTTCTGTAGACTGTGACGTTGGAAGCTCCATTGACTTTAATTCAATGTGTACATTTGAGTGTTCAGAAGGGTACGATTTAGTTGGAAGTAGCATTATTACTTGCCAGAGTAACGGGGAAGTATCCGCATCCATCCCTACCTGTTCAGGTAAGGTTCATCCAAAAATGAATAATAATAATAAAGTGGTGCTTATATACATGTAGCTCATAATCAATCAAAACTGATCTATGCGCTTGGCATAATGCTGTCCAATATTACTTATACACTACAACACAAATAGATATGTTTTAAATGTCAATTCAGAGATCTTTAAATTCATCAACACCTTTAAAAATATATTCAAAGACTGTTATGTACAGTCACTGCTGGTAGGATCGCATTGTGTTCACATAATGGACTATGCAAAAATGTGATTCACATGATTAAAATGTTCATATTTAAAAGTGTGTGTCCACAGTGGACACCTTGGCGGTGTGAGTGCTGAATATGATATATAAATGGACTATTTGATATGTTTCACACTGTTAAAATACTCAAAATCAACAATGTGAGGATAAGTTCACCTTGTGGACACCACAATAATGTGGGTATTCATAGTGTGTTCACATAGTGGTCTTAGTGGACTTTCCAAAATGGTGATTCACACTGTTATAAGGCTGAAATTCAACAGAAAAAGGTGATTAATAGAACATGGTGATCCTTAGTGTAAACACACTGTGAACTCACTGTCGAACACTCTGTGGGAAACTGTGACATCATGGTGCTACCTAATGTAAAGTAAACTTGCATATCAATTCTAATGAATGGGGTGAAAATCATTCTGCTTTTTTCTGCTTATAGTTGTATCTTGTTCCATACCCGAGTTTCCATCACACTTGTCAACTATGACGTCACAGTGCAATGAGGGACGATCCATCAATTACACAGATACCTGTTCATTTTCATGTGATGCGGGATATAACCTGGTTGGATCTTCATCAGTAACATGTATGGCTAACTCGTCTCTTTCTCAAAGCTTACCAACGTGTGAAAGTGAGTTTGGACCTTAGCATTGACTTTAATTTAGCAATATAAAATAATAACTTTTTGGTGATGTACATAATAGTGTTAGGAATTACATTACATTGCGTACATTGCCTTTAATAATGCTCATTTGGTAATCAAACATGTATTACTTTTCAGGTATACCTGTACTGAGTATTGTTATCGAATTGTATTTCACAGTTGAGACATGTGGCGTACCACAGTTACTACTACCTCTTTCAACATCATGTCCGATGGGACAACAAGTTGGATACAATACATCCTGTGAATTTTCATGCGAAAATGGTTATACCCTACAAGGGATGTCACCGTTGAGCTGCCTGGCCAGTGGAAACTTTTCCAATGATATTCCAACCTGTAACAGTAAGACACACCCAAATACCGTTTCTAATGTGCTGTTCGAGCACGATGCTTTATATTGTATATTCTTTATTGTAGGTAAATTGTTTTGAAGTGGAAAAAATCCTAAATTTCTGTTCATTTATTTTAACTTCGTACGTATTTCTTCATGGTACAAATTTTCAGTCATGAATCATTGGAGGATGAGAATATCAGGAAATTGTGTGATTATATTGGCAAATCCTTGCATTTGATCTTACAATGAGCACTACCATTTCCAGCTTCATATAAACCAAATGTTGTAAGATTCCTGGTCGATATCATTTCGTCAAGTGCTTTCAATTTTGCATTTTCTAAAGTTATTTGCGATTGAAATGCTCAAAATGCATTTTGTTTTTGTAAAAAATCTGTTATGATATTTCAGTTTTTTCTAGGCATTGCTTGGTTTTGCAATACGTTGGGAGGGGGATCATAAAGTGTGATGCATGATTTATATTACTTTTTCTTTTGGTGTTTGTCTTTTAAGTTGTATCCTGTTCCCTTCCGGAGGTATTCTCAGAAGAATTGTCATCTTCTGTCAACTGTGATGCCGGAAGCACCATAGTGTTTAATACAACTTGCAGTTTTGAGTGTTCCATAGGATATTCTCTAATCGGTGTTGAGAATACCACTTGCCAGACTGATGGTCTTCTCTCAGCCGCAGTGCCTTATTGCAATGGTAAGCTTTTGTAAGACTTGCTTTGTATTTGGAGCACTCAATTGAAACGCTTGTAAACCGCAGATTGTGAAATTAAGAGCGTGAAATATTTGACCCTGAATAAACACCACTTATAGCAACATGATCAACTTTATAGCACGCATTCAAAAGCTTTTCCCATCACATTTCATTATATTATCGGCAAACTTGTAAAATGTGAATCAATGGTAAACTAAATCAACCACTAATGTACAAATGGGGGAGGGGGACTTGAATAGAGTAAGAGGAAAAGATAGAAAGTTAAAGGGAAAGGGTAAGCTATGACTCTTTTCCAAAAATAAATGACAAAATGTATCACTAAATTAGATTTTTATTTTGAAAAGTCAAAAAAATTTCCTTGCTTTAGACCTTTAAGAGATTTTGTCTCACACGTCATTTTATTTCCCATTTATATTTTTGGGTTTCGGTTCATTGTGCCACTGGAGTCGATAGTAATAGCAGTGACCCTAATTTTACTGTGTCCATACTAAATTATATTATTATCATCTTAAGTAAAGACCTATACATACCTTCGTCATGGGCATTACATTTGACTATCCATCTTGTGAGGATGTTTGCCTTTTATTATTTACCTGTATTGTGGTCGGATGCGCATGAAAAAGGACAATAGAACGGTGTGAATTGGATAGTGCACTGGACTTTATTTGTATTTTCCATTCAATATCAAACACAGGTTGTTTCGATACGATGTTGCACAGCCTAGAGAATGTTTAAAATTGGGTTAAATAAGAAAGTGTACATTGCTATATTGAATTATAGAGCATTAAGCGTTTGGAAACGTAATCATTCCTACCATTATCTATCCTAATAAGTTCTTCAGAGTCGTCCTACATTGCCCTTCTCATTGAAAATGTGGTTTGTGTAAAAATGATAAGTTCTGTTTTTTATGTCTTATCAACATCGGCAGTTGTGACGTGCAGCATCCCAATGTTCCCAGCCAATCTGACTACATCAAACACACAGTGTGGTGAAGAGATGACGATAGACTATAACACACTGTGCATGTATGAATGTCAGCCGGGCTATGACCTCATCGGAAACACCTCAATCGGTTGCCAGGCTAACGGTGAACTTTCCACTGATCTACCCACTTGCCAAGGTATAAAGACATGGGTTTAATTAAAAAAAAAAAAATCGTCAATCATAAATGCAACTGTGACAAATTTAATCAGCCACCCAAATGCCAAATTATAATGATCATCGAGGTTTTAGAATTGAAACGCGTTTTAATGAAACGGCATCCTTATCATACTGATTTTGTTGTGTTGGATAATTTCTATATTTCATTTCTGATTAGTTGCCTTAATGGTGTTTTGACATTCGTGTGCTTTGTTGCTTACTATATATTCCTAAGATTTATGGGACTGTTCATACTTTTATCTTTGCGCGTTGAAACATAATCATAAGGCTGGTTGTCATGAAGCCTGTTATAAATTGTACGTATTATTATTATCATTATTATTATCATTAATCTTATTATTATAATTTTTATTATTGTGAGTAGTAGTAGTAGTAGTATTGTCATGATCAATATCCCAAAATCTTGTTAAGTAATAATTATACATGGTTTCTTGAAGTCATATTTCCTATCTTAATACGAATGATGTAATTTGTAAATGAATAAATCAATATCAATCACGGTTTCAAAAAGACATTTTGCCCTGCAATATGCCGAGTCTTATTCATAAAAAATATACAATTTTTTGTTTGATATCCCCATAAGTCTATAAGATGTTAGCTTTTGACTGCTGTGTTGGACTGTCAGACGGAAAGGGGAATATTCAATCATAAAAGCGATGATGAGAGCTCGTATCTTATTTTCATTCCTCCATAACCATATCATTTGAACAGTGAGAACGGAGAAATCGTAAATGTCATATCCACAGAGTTGATTTGTATCATATAATCTCTCTTCTAATTGTATCTCATTCTAGTCATTGACATATGCCAAAGATTCTCCCCTTGCCCTACGGTATCGACATGCAACGGGGGCATCAACTCCTTCTCTTGTTCGTGCGACGCTGGATACACGACGGATGTCACCATAACGAGTGACACAACCACATATACATGCGTGAACATCAACGAATGTAACGCGTCACCTCCCGTGTGTGACAGCAACGCTCGATGTAACGATTTAAGTGGCAGCTACCTGTGTACGTGTATGGAGGGATTCTCCGGCAATGGCACATTCTGTGAAGGTACGGAGTATCATTCATGTTCAATGAATGTTTTCGAAATTGAAAGCAATAAATAATTCTGCTAAAACTTTCTTTCTTGTTTCCATGGAAACAAAGGTTGTAATTCTTGAGGAGTCTCGGTCGACTTAATGTCATAGTCAAAACGGCGAAACTATTTGTCATGGGATATGTAGTATGTAGGCCTTAAATCAATAGCCATTATGATCTTAACCTTGTTAATTTTTTAACTTGATGATATCCAAGTGTTTCTCAGTTTCTTATCATGTAACCATGGTTCTGACAACAGGAAACGGTTCAAGCTCTTTCGTGACCTTTTACGGTTGACCATTAGATTTTGTTTCATAAACCTGTGTGTAAAATTCTTTTTTCCCCAAACGAATTAATGAAGGAACTCTATGTTTGATTATGATCAACTTTCTAAACTCTATTTATATAACATGTAAAGTTCGCTCTCATAAGCAAACCATGGTAATGGTAAAATAAAGACACTTGTATTAAATAATGTTCGTTATCTTAGTGTCAATACATATTCTCTGGAATTTTTAAAATAAAGTTGGGTTAAATGTCAAAGGAGTCGACTTTTCTGTACGTTAAATTTTTGTGCAGGGAAAGAAATTATGAGAACTTAAATCATATAAATACTCTGCATACATTTTTAAGGCCTATGAATACCGCCAATGTGGTAAATACTACCCCATGCACATTAAAAGATTTAAGTAACCCAACTAAGTATCCCTGTCTTGATGGAGACACTTATACTACAGCACTCTTCGTGAATTTAAAATGATGACCAAAACTAATGTGTTTCCTTCAGTGAAATTATTGAAACTCAAAGTAGATACCTTTTACGCAATGCATCCTTGCCCAAATGGAGTGACTGGTACTAATATTATATGTTCCAAAATATTTCCAAGCTCCTTTGCAGTATTGATCTGACTGAAATTCACTTTACCTACAATTTCACCTACAGCTTTAGAACCTTGCACCCTATCACCTTGCCAAAATGGAGGAACATGTACTAATACTGATGACGGATCATCGTATGTATGCACCTGTCCACAATCGTTTACAGATGTTAATTGTAACACTGTGATTGTAGAACAAGGTGAGAAGAAGAATTCTGCCTAATTATCTTTTTTTTAAGGGGGGGGGAGAGCAGTAGTGGATGAAGATGCAATTGTGTAGTTGGAAGAGGAAAAATGTGTTATTTCAAACCCTAAAAAAAGAATCACAGTTTTACTTTTAATGATAAATGAACTGAATTCGTTTGTGCTAAGTCTATCCGTTTCGTTTACAAAGCCGTACACTTTACTCATATCTTTTTTCCCTCTAAAACGTTTGTCACGGGGGATCTGGCGCATATATATATATTTAATTTCTACTGCTTCGTAATAATAATAATAATGATAATAGTTACATTTACGTAGTACTTCATACTTTGTTTCTTATCGCTTTACATCGTAATTACAAATACCCAGGTCAATAGCTTTGATTGGGATGATGAAGAAGATGATGTTGTCGATGATTATTCACGCCATTTATATTACAATATAAACACTAGTTGAGCCTGCAGTATAAACTATATATATCATGTATTGAATAGTGACCTAGGATTGAATATGGTTTTTGTTTGCAATATCATATCTCATTTTTAGAGCCCCTTGCGGTTGTTACCAACCCCGTGTCTCAGATGGTTGACTTTGAGGATCGGGTCACCTTCTCGTGTTCTTTCCAGAACGCTCAGAGCTTCAGGTGGTTCAAGGATAGTGCCCCTATCCCCAACAGTGAGAACCAATCTCCATTAGTAATCAACCCAGCTCTTGCCGAAGATCAGGGATATTATTACTGCTCTGCTATCGGTGAAGATGGCACCACTGCTACAACGAATCAAGCCTTGCTCACGGTTAACGGTGAGTCATTGTTCTAACATGTCGGAGATTGAGTGATTTTGCTGTAACTCACGTTATCAAGAGTCCCTTGCCTGCATATGCGGACTCAGTCTCAAATAGGAGTTTCTGGATGAAAGATTGCACTTTAAAAGTGTGCTGCAAGGTTCCGTCTTCTTGTATAGTCTAATCGTGCTTCATGATTGTGTCTATTGAAATTCTCACGTACTCTGGCCTTCACGTCCTAAACTAAGGCAAACGTATTAAGATGATTGAGCATTGTTTCTGGGGCACCCGTCAGTTAAGTGAAAGTATGTGCTGTCTAAATTGTATCTGATTATTTAACCCCAGTTTCTATTACTGAGAAGCCGTTGTTGGAGGCTGTTTTTTTTCGCAAATCCACTCGAATGTCCAAGTCATGTAGAATCAATAGCTCGTACCCAAAATGGAGAAGCTGCAGAAAAAGTAGATTATCTTATATCTGCACCAGGCTTTAACTAGATTTGCGTCCGTGAAGAACTGTAACACGCAGACTTGTTCCATGTAAGCATCCACTCATCCATGCGCTCCGAAGTCTTACAAGATAACTCGTGCAACTGCTTTGAAGTTGCCAAAATGTTGAAATCTGTAGCAGTGTAGTGAGGTTTTTTTAAGAGCCGCAGCTCTTTACCCTTTCTGCGCCACTGAAAGTTCTGTACATTACTTACCGAAAGCATGCTACAATGTTAACTTTTCAGTACTTATCAGCTTGTGAATTGTATCCAAGGTTTACTATCCAATTACTTAGAAATAGTTTTAGTTTTCCTTTCTGTGCAGCTCTGCAATAGTTTTTTATAAGTTGTATGTCATCATTCAACTTTTCACCCACACCTTAAAAATGATAAACAAAAACTATATATTTTTCAATCATACATGGTAGGAGCAATTGATAGTGTATGTATTATTATTTTTTTTTTTTAGGTGTTGATAACTATGTAGTAATAGCTACATTTTTAACCAGGACTTTCAACAATAGTCTATTGGATAGAACATCTTCATACTTTATTCAGCTGTCCAATGAATTGATCAATTTCGTAAGTATGATTATGTAATATTTCATTAACTCATATGATGCGTTACTGCACCACCCGACTGCATTTTACTGTTTTGTTACTCTGAAATACCTTTAACTTTCATATAGTGCTGATCTATATCCTTATTCTGCTGGGGAAGGTGGGTGTTACTTGGAGGAAGGATCATAAATTTATGGTAGTAAGTTAAAGGGACGAATATGAAAGCTGTCCTTATCTCTTGTCAATATCTATTCACACAATTGCCAGTTCAAGCAACCGTACCATTTTGCTTTGTTTACCCTTCAAATATACAGTTCAACAAGCACTCAAACAATTGACCTTTTACTTGTTGATACAGATCACGACTCCTCTGCAGAATAACTTCGATTCCAGTGTTGCAGCAAGCGTGAATACCTTTTCTTCTGGAAGCGTTGTGGCGGAGTTTGGCGTCTACGTATACAATGGTTCAGTACCAGACAGTGAGCAGTTATCCATCATCCTTTCAACGATGACAAATCTTGCTGAAGATAATCCTGCCTTTCTAGATCCATCATCCATTCAGACATTCAGTGCAGGTAAAGATTATCAATATATATTCATGTGAAAAAATGACAACTTCCGGTTATATCTATACAAGGCTCCTACCAGCTGCTGACCAGAGCCGTGCACTGCCAAAGATCTGGTGTCTTTTAAACCCAAAGCTAGATCTTGTTCCCTCCACTGATCAGGACTTGTGAAGAGAACCAAGAAGAAAACGAATAAGGGCTTAAATCAATACAATGACATCCACGTCCATGGTCTTAGATGCCCTAGTGATTGGCTTCAATGTCCCTGTTACTTGCCTTGGATAATCTCTGTGCTCCTTTTGATTTTTCGTATTTGTTCTATGCTATAAAGCATGTCATTACAAAAAAGGCCTTGCCCTAAGATGAAGAATATCAAGGCCTGACGATATGCATGGGTGTATTGTTTGAAGATGTTACCCTATTCAGTGAGCATGTAATTAAGGAGTATTGGCACTGTATGGACATGGGTTATTTTTTGAGCCTATGGTGGGCGTGTTATATAGCTGCTCGCAAGTAACGAGCTACTTCACGAGCGACGTCACTGGTGATCCTTTCTTTGTAGTAAATTATGTGCGCCTAATTTCCATTGTTGATTTAGCTTGTAAGAAAGGACCCTCAATCGTTCGTAAAGTCGCTCGTAACTTACGAACATCTTTCTGAAACACCCACCAGGACAACTTCATTCAAAGAGAATAATTACATTCCTTAATATATATATATATTTTTTTTGCCTCCAATTAGAGGATTTATTTACACCATCGCAACATAACACATCATAAAAATGAACATACATGAGATGACATGACATTTTTAGAAATTATATCGATACAAAACAATTACATAATTATGCAATCATCCAAAAGTCTTACATGAGTTATAACATATTGAATACATCAGTGAAAACAAAAGATTTACTGAGTTTCATACGTATTCGGTAATTTCTCTGGGTAAATAAACATATCTTTTCCTGTGCCGATCTTTCATTTCTACTCTACTGTCTATTTCTCTTAAGAATATAAATTTCAGATTATCTCTCTTTTTTTTTCCGGATATGTTTCTTGAAACAATGACTTTGTGAATGCACCAAAGTGCAATGGTCAGAAGTAAAACCAAATTTTCGTCTACTTCATGTTTAAACAGAATTTTGTAATTGATTTCTAAATCTTTATGAAATGATTTTTTAGTCAGTTCTTTCAAATATTCAAAAAAATGATTTATTCAAATCACAAGAAATGAAAGCGTATTGGATATCTTCCTCCATTCCACAATGCGAACATAGGTTATCATTCACTAAACCCCATTTGTGTAGGTTTCTTCTTACGGGTAATAGGTTATAAAGAAGTTTAAAATTAAATTCGCGTAACTTGCACTCATGAACTTGATTTAGATTACGTTTAAAAATAACTTCCCAATCGAAATGAGTTCCTATCTTATTTTCCCAGTAAATACAACACGTATTGGTGTGCATGTAATCGGGACAAAGCAGTTTATATAAGAATTTGCTGCTACATTCACTGATATGTTTTTCTTTATCTCCAATGATCAAAAGTGGTATTTGTAAATGTGGAGCTAATTGCTTTGGCTGAGTATAGGGAGGCGAAGTGTTCCAGATTTTGGGTATCGATTTTCTTAATTTAGAGTAATCATACATTACATTACATTTTTCTTTTCTAGTTTTAAGCCTTAAAGCAATGTTTTCTGTAGAGAGAAAATTTCCATCACAAATTACATCCTTTACAAAGATTAGACCACTTTCATACCATCCTCTAAAAAATAGAGTGTTTTTGTTGAATGTAATATTTTCGTTATACCAAAGAATTTGTTTCAGCTTGTTACTTTCCGTTGCATATATTACCTCCAGGGGAGTGCTTGACCTGATTCTCAGCCAGGCTTGTAAAATTTGTCCGTAAAATAGCGGTACACGATTCTTTCTAACATGTGATACGATATTGTCATTATAATTGCAATTCAGTAAAAGAGTGATACCTCCCAGTTGATCAAACCAGTAATGAGTCATCTCTTTCCACATTCCCGGGTTTTCATTGAACAATCGGCCTAACCATTTCAATCTAAAACTAAATTCTTGTCTTTGAATATTTACCATTCTTATTCCCCCATCTGTGTAATCATTTGCTAGAGTATCTCTTTTCACTTTTTCTACAACAGAATTCCAAATGAAGTTATACACAATTTTATTTAGTCTTTTTAAAAACATCTTTGGGATGCAGTCTACAATGGTGGAATTAATTATTTGGCTGAGAGCCAGTGACTTCAATACTGTAACTTTACCGAATATAGTTAAACTTCTTTTCTTCCAACTAGAAAGTGTTTTCTCCAATTTATTTAGTTTGTTATCCCATTCGGTGTTAAGTGCTAGGTTATTGTCTGAATGAATAAAGTGCCCTAAATATTTTGCAGGTTTTTCGCTCCAATTCAGATTGTAAGGTTTAATATTCCAGCGTTTACTAGTGTCGCCTATCCACATCATTACAGTTTTCTCTGTATTGAGTTTAGGGCCTGCAAGTTTCCCAAAAGTATTCAGTTCCTTTAGAATTTCTTTTAAGGACGACTTATCTTGCACGAAAAATAATGTGTCGTCCGCATATTGTAATAAATTTAATTTAACATTATAATTATCGATTTTTATAGGTTTGATTGCATGGTTATTCATATTCTTATTTGCCATAAATTCGACTGATAAAATAAATAACAGTGCAGACAAGGGGCATCCATGTTTTATTCCCCTCTCTACTGGAAACCCTTCGGATATCCATCCGTTTACCAGAACTGAACTTGATATATCATTGTATAGTACTTTGATCCAAATTCGGAATGAATTTCCGAAATTATATCTATTCAAGCACAAATTAAGAAAATCAGTATTTAGAACATCGAATGCTTTACTAAAGTCTACAAGCATAATTGAACCTGTGGCATTGCAATTCATTAAATACTGAATAACATCTTTAGTGAGCCGAACATTGCATGCGGCTAAACGGCCTTTAATGTACCCAGTTTGATTTTCATTGATTATGTTACTAATAACTTTCTGCAGACGTGTTGCCAAAACTGCTGCAATTATCTTGTAGTCATTGTTTAGAAGAGTAATTGGCCTCCAATTACTTAGATCTTTCATATCTCCTTTTTTGAAAATGAGAGTGATTATACCATTTCTTTGTGTATTTGACATTGAACCATTTTTGTAACAGTCGTTCAATGCTTTTACAAGTATATCTTTTATTTGTTCCCAAAACATCTGGTAGAATTCTATCATAATCCCGTCCGTACCTGGGGCTTTTCTTTTTCATTCTCATTCCTTAATATAGTAGGATTGGTGTTGCTATTGTACGGATGATTATTGCCTTTCTTTATTTCCCCCCAAGTCTAGTGTTAGAAAAAAATTAATGATGTGTTTGGCGTAACTTGATATTTTTCATTTTAAATTTTGAAGCAGCCTAGATATGCGATTCTTTTTTCGATTTTAGAAATCATACGTCCAAGAACAGATTCTCAAATTTAAATGATTTCATTCGATTTCTTTACAGTGACCTGCCCAGCGGGATCTTACATTACAAGCTATGGTTATGAAGCCATGTTTGACACCGGAGACATCGGCAGCAGCGCTAACTCCACTGATGCCAATTGTCCTGATTATACCATTAATAGTATGTTTTCTCTCTTTTATGAGGAGGACTTTACAAAATACTAACTATAACGATATTGTTGCTTAATTATTTTGTGAAATGGTGACTTAACGAAATATCTTGACATATTTCAGCTGTTTGTGGTTTATTAATAAATGTAATTATACATGAAGATGCATACGGTCTTTTTGATATTTGAAAGAAAATGCCTTTGACATGTTTCAATTAGATGCATACCACATTGTTTTGGACATGTAATTTAAAATACGATGATCCCAAAATATTACAAATAAAAAATAAATTCATTCGAGAAATTTTAATTGCTTGGAGTTGTTTAACATTCTCTCCCAACTTATCTGATTTGAATATAAAGAATCAAGTGTTATGGAATAACTCATTGATCAAAGTAGATGAGAAAGTTATATATAAACAACTTTGGCTTAAAAATGGGATCATCAGTATTAAACATTTAATGGATGAACAAAACAAATTTCTCTCACATACAACTTTTTTACAAAAATACAAGATTAATTGTAATTTTCTTGAATATTATTCAGAAGATTTGTTGTATAATTTAAATACTGTTTTTAAGGTATGCAAGTTTATCCATAGAATTTCTGTTGATAAAATCTTAAAGTCCCTTACTTCGCAAACAAAATAGGCATCCATTTTAAATGAACCGGTTAATAATTGGAAAAGATTGTATATGATTCCTTTTAAATGCTGTCTTTCAACAAAACTCCGCTACCTTCAATATAAACTTTTCAATCGGATAATGGGGGTGAACAAACATCTTTACGATATTGGCTTGTCTAAATCTAATTTATGTACATTTTGTTCTTCCTCTGTTGAAAGTATTTCACATCTGTTTTGGGACTGCCCTATAACTCAACAATTTATTCAAAACTTCCAAACCTCTTTTTTGAACAATGACGTGTATTTGAATAAGAATTTATTGTTGTTTGGTTGCCCTGACGCTCAATACTCTACTGCAAACCGTTATATTCTTTACGCTAAATATTTTATTTTTTCGACACGTTGTAAGGGTGATCGGTTGTGTTTAAGCTCTTTTAAGAACGTATTGGAACGCTATTGTGAAATTGAAAGGGTTCTCAGTCCAAAACATTATAATTTTGTTTTATCATTAGATAATAGTACGCATGTACAGTTGTTGTAAACATGTTCGCTTCATGATTTTTCTGTAAATTGAATTGATTTCGTGTTTGATTTTGAATAAAATCTTTCTATGAAAGAAAAAAAGATACATATCACATTCAGACGTTGGCATTATAGAATGAAGAGTATTCTTCGGCGATCTGGCCAATTTCAAAGAAATAGTGACTTTTTTAGAAATTAAATAAGTTTTTGTTCTAATTGAATTTAATCTTGCTTTGCGTTGCAAATATGACACAAAATATAGCATTCGATTTGGTATTCTTCGTACTCTGTGTCTGTTTATACAGGGGACTATCGTATAGAAGCCATTTGTGTTGGTGATACAATTCGTCCCTGTGTTTGGGTACCCCTGATGAACTGTGGAAGGAATCTGACTGCCGATGAACTACTCAAGATTCTACTACAGGTTCGTTATGCACCGTCTCTTCAGGACAATAAAGCCAGGAATCTACGTTTAAATGACTTGATAAAGATATTCTTTCAGTAAAGAGTAGGACATATTTTGCATGGAGTAGGGAATGAGTAAAGTAAATGCAAAAATGAGAATAACTGTTTTATCTAGTCTATCATCCATGGTAAAACAGTCTTGCCTTGTGTAGTAGCAGCTGGTGTGTTATCGAAAATGCAATTGTTAATCATTAAAATGTCGAGGCAGTGATATATCCAATGTAGGAGATAGTCAAAATTGACTTCCATTGGGTTTATTAATATGATCCCTCGAGCCAGATTCCGCTAATAAGAAGCAAGTCTACTCATTTTTATCAAAAACCTTACACAATTAGCGATAATTCGTTAGCTTTGACATTGTACATCAATCCATCAAATTCAGAAGAGCACATTGCAATATTATGAATTAATATCAATAATGACAATCTTAACTTAACTGAAACTTTTTGCCTATTGTGACTATTCAGTGTTTCGGCCAATATTTACCCGAGTTCAAAAGTAATTTTGATTTACCATTCACCTTTGATTTGACAGGAGGAAGTTACCGAAGACAACGCAGAAATGGTGGTGGAGGAAGTGGCAGAAATTACGACCATGACAGAGACCATCTCAACAGAAGGCTTGGAGATCGTGGCTGATTTCCTAGAAGATATCGTAGAATTAGATACTAGTGACGTAGAGGTAGGTAGCCGAATAAGCTGACCAATGACTCTGGATACTATTAATTAATTAATGTTTAAGTAGACATATTTTCATCATCAGATAAACTGAGTTATCTCTTCTTGCATGATCTTTATAATAATAATAATAATAATCATTATAATAATAATAACAATGATAATAATAAAATAGTAATAATATTAGTATCATTAATATTATTGTTATCATTATTAGTATTCAATTCGGCATAATCAAACATCAACCTTAAAGAACATACAAGCATTAGAGTGTATTGAGTACATTTACATGGATGCCTGGAAGGGGGGGGGGGGGGCTAAAAACCTATAACCCGAAGATCTTTCCAATCTGCGTGACTTTCCCAAAACAAAATAGTAGATTGTAAAATACAATTATTAAAGTTCAATAAAATCATACGTTGTAGATTAATCAATTAAAAAAGGGAAAATAAAAAAGTATTTGGTACTATATACACAACAGAAAAGGAGCTTTAAATGTGAGTGTATGTACCCAAACTGACATGTGCAATCAACCAGTAAGATTCATCCTAGGACCACTCGCTAACCTATGAATTCAGAGGCTTCTCATGTTCTCATTGATTTGTACGATTATTGAAAACAGGTGACTGAATCGTTTGTGGCCATTGCCAACAACTACGCGGATGTAGCAGAGGAAACACGTGATATGGCTGAAGATGAGAGCGGTGCTTCAAGCCGTGTCGTAGTATCCTTAGAAACACAGCTCGCTGTAGTAGAAGTGCAGAATGACTCTCTCCGGATTATTGAGCCAAATATTGCCGCTGAGGTGAGAAAACTTGATACGCAGTTCGTCTTTGTTATTCTTACAGTGCTACTTGCTTAAAATTGTATTGCTGAAATTACAGTCATTTATTGTCATTACTATTATCATTATCATCTACCTAAGGGCTACCCTAACAGAGGGTATCGCTTTAGACAGAACGATGGGCTTATTCCTTAAAACAACATTCAGATGACGCCAATGAGAACCAATGCGGTCGGGGAGATTTTGAACAATGTTTGAAGAGAGAACTCCCCCTCCCTTGATGGATTTTTTTAATGATTATCACTATTTTATTAGTAATCACTGTTTATTTTGGTTATTATTACCACTTTTCTTGTTATTGTTGTTATTTTTATGACTATTACTATTATCATTATCATTTCATTATTATAAATATTATTATCCTTTTCATCCTCATTGCTTTTTTTTATTTATCTAAGGTACTTGATGTGACTGCGGACGAAATCAGTCAAGGCTTTACCGTTTACATGTCTGCTACACCTGACGGAGATAGCATTTCCGGTGATGACTTTCAGGTAGAGGAAGGCGATCAAACCACGCAGCTAGAGGTGCTTCAAGCCGAAGCCACCCTGTTGTTGCCGCCGACCTTAGGAAACAAGTTGACAGGGTCTACCGGCCGTTTGGTCATCACCATTCACCTGGACACAGCTCTCTTCAGGGACAGAGAACTGACAGAGTTGAACGAGAACCAAACGGAGTTTGGACGAGAGTTGAACTCGAGGATCATAGGTGCGGCGGTGGATAATGAAGAAATTGAAGACCTAGAGCAGCCAGTGGTTCTATCATTCACTCCGATCAATCCAGTGAGTTGGCTCTTTGACCCGTATTCTGGAATCTTAAGCCCTGTTTTACTTAGGGCATGGCCTTACTCTGTTCTAAAATTATGGGAAGCCAAATATTTTAATATTTAATTATGTTTCCTATCTTTACTGCCCTTCCCTCATGTTTTGATGATAACGAGAACCATGTTGGTAATTATTCCCGGTCAGTAATGACTTGAGTCTCAAATTGAGCTTGTCCTGTTAGGGATACCTGTAACAATGTGCTTTCCATAGTTTAACAACTTAAGCCCTGGATTTAAATTTAACCCTTGTTATAGTAAAAAAACGTAAACGTTTGTTGACCAAGGAACACAAGATATTAAAAGTAATAGATAAATCATAAAAAAATATACAAAAGGTAATCAAAATGAATGAATATATTGAGAGAGAGAGAGAGAGAGAGAGATAGAGAGAGGGGGAGAGGGGGAGGGTTAATGCGTGTGCGTGCCAGTTGTGCGCGTGTGTGTGTATATATGTTTGGGAGAGAATGGGGATGAAACTGGGGGAAAGCAGGGACTCCTATTCATATAAATATATATATAGTTAGATAGGCCTGTATTTGATGGAATGAAAAGAGACAAAGTAAATTTAGAGCATGATGTTCGTGTAGTTGATGGTTATGGCTTTTTTTGCCCGATGATATACCCCTGATAAGTAACATGAATTGCGCATGCTGCAGACTCCCCTGTTGACTTAAATGGCGTACTTAGGTGATAAAAAACAAATAACAATATTATATACTGTTGATCTTTGTTGCTAAAAAGGTAAATAAATTTATGAAGGAAGTGTAATATATATTGATATTGGGATAGTGAGAATAATGGTAATATTTCATTCGTCTTGTTTTTATTGCTTTCTATTCTAGAATGGGACGAATGCTACCTGTGTGTCCTACAACTTTACCGAAAAGCGATGGTCCACGAGGGGGTGTAGAAAGACGAGCAATGAAAGCACAGACAGGATTACTTGCGAGTGCGATCACTTAACCAATTTCGGGATCCTGATGGTTTGTATTATGTTAACTAAAGGAGCGGAGTGGGGGGGGGGGGGGGCGGGGGATGGTTACTGATGAAGGCCTATAGGAGAATAGCTGAACTCGTTTCGAACGGTAAATTTTTTTATATGTAGCACTTTTCCACACTCCCGAAATGGGGCCATATTTTTTATCTACTATCCGTTGCATTGCGATACCCATCATCCTCTGCTATATGCTGACACTATTAGCTCATTGTTAGGATACATAGTTCTATATTCTCACCATTTCTTGTGCGCCTCAGAATAGTATATTTCTTAGATAGATCGTGCTATATAAATGCATATCACTATCAATATTATTATTATGATTGGTATTAGTAATAATAGTTGTAATCATAATCTCAAACAAAATTAAATAGACATTATGTAAACAAAAACCGCTAAACTGATCATTAAAAATTGTAATCATGGAGGAAAAAATATATACGAATTAAACAAAATAGCAGTTACAACCGACTACATTGCGGCTGAGGTATCTCTTGTTATGGTTTATTGTTAATTAATTACAATAAAACAAAAGTGTGTGTGATGCCTTTATGATGGAAGTAAGTTTTTTGTGCAGGATAGGTCTACGAGACCAAATAAAAATCTACCTACGTCTTGTTTAATGCATTTTTTTATTCATTCAAAATACCCTTTTCTCGTTAAAATATTCAAATAATATAGACTTTTTTTTCAAAAATCGTTTTTTTTACTTGTCCAACATGATTAGATGTAAAGTGATCCATTATATTCGGCAAAAAAGTAGAATATTATGAATATGGTGTCAAGATACAACTTATCTGCGAAAGGATTCATCAACATTTTTCTTCTGACAAGTTATATGTGACAACTTTCCTTGGTTTTGATTGGCTGAGAAACACAGATCTCATTGTTGATTGTCGGGTAAAACGGGACTTGTCAGATAAGATAATACACTCTGAAAAATATTGGGTAAAAATGCTCCATGAGGGTAATTATGTGTCCAACCAACATTGGGCATTTCTTTTTAGGCATTTTATTCATCCAGTGTAATGAAAATTTTGCCCATTCTAAAGTAATTGTTGCTTACCTTTTAACTTTTACAGGACAATGCTTCCCGCATTGGGTAAAATGCTGCCCCAAATTGGTTAGACACATAATTACCCTCATGCTAGTTTTAATTTTACCCAATATTATTTACACTGTACGTCCGACAAATTCTTTCAAGAAACGCTCCCAGTATGTGCTGAGTAGGGAAGGCCTGGAATTTTTTTACATAAATCCATATGATTGGAAATATAATTCATATATTCTTTATCTTACAGGATATATATGGAGGAGAAGGATTGTCGGCTCAAGCTGATTTTATCCTCGAGATCATAAGCTATGTAGGCTGCTGCATGTCAATATGGGGCCTGGCTATTACAATTCTAACATATGCATCAAATAAGTGAGTATTACATTATGTAAAGTGATGGGCATGAGTAGTATGTTAGGTGGATGTGGAAAATTTTATAATCTGAGCGAGTCAATGTGAATTGTATAGATATAAAAGCAAAACATGCTGGATATTATTTCCAACTTGAAATTCTGTTAACGAAGTTAAGTTTGAGTCGTATCTGATGGATGTCAATCGTAATATTTTTCATATAATGATGAAAGATAAATTTCAGGCCAATATCTGAATCTCTAGGATTGTCGTATTGGCTTGCCTGACAGGTATATAATGATGCTCTCAAACCAAACGCTAATTACCTTATTCAGTGAACTTCCTTTTACAATAATATGATTGTAAAAGTATTTTCAATGCACGGGAACAATGGTCCTGATTTATGTCGGTGAGTCTTGTAAGTCTTTGAAGGGTACCTCGGGCTAAAAATATTTATATCTAAACAAAAGAGTGGATTTCACAGAACAAAGTGCTGAAAACCTCAGCAAAATTTGATTACAAATAACGAATTTATTGAATTTTTTATTTTAGTAATATTTTGTGAAAACAATTATACATGCACATTTTTTTTTCTTTCATAGAAAGATTTTATTCAAAATCAAACACGAAATCAATTCAATTTACAGAAAAATCATGAATCGAAAATGTTTACAACAACTGTACATGCGTACTATTATCTATTGATAAAACAAAATTAGGATGTGTTTGACTAAGAACCCTTTCAATTTCACAATAGCGTTTCAATACGTTCTTAAAAGAACTAAAACACAACCGATCTCCCTTACAACGTGTCGAAAAAATAAAATATTTAGTGTAAAGAATATAACGGTTTACAGTAGAGTATTGAGCGTCAGGGCAACCAAACAAAAATAAATTCTTATTCAAATACACGTCATTGTTCAAATAAGAGGTTTGGAAGTTAAGAATGAATTGTTGAGTTACAGGGCAGTCCGGCCAAAACAGATGTGAAATGCTTTCAACAGAGGAAGAACAAAATGTACATAAATTAGATTCAGACAAGCCAATATCGTAAAGATGTTTGTTCACCCCCATTATCCGATTGAAAAGTTTATATTGAAAGTAGCGGAGTTTTGTTGAAAGACAGCATTTAAAGGGAATCATATACAATCTATTCCAATTATTAACCGGTTCATTTAAAATGGATGCCCATTTTGTTTGCGAAGTAGGGGACTTTAAGATTTTATCAACAGAAATTCTATGGATAAACTTGCATACCTTAAAAACATTATTTAAATTATACAACAAATCTTCTAGAGTTGTTCTACTCTCAACAAGATGTTGACGAAAATGTTTCCATTCATTGGGTATTGCAGAAATCAATGAATAATATTCAAGAAAATTACAATTAATTTTGTATTTTTGTAAAAAAGTTGTATGTGAGAGAAAATTGTTTTGTTCATCCATTAAATGTTTAATACTGATGATCCCATTTTTAAGCCAAAGTTGTTTATAATAATAATAATAATAATAATATAGGGTATTTATATTGCGCACATATCCACCTTGTTAGGTGCTCAAGGCGCTCCTATATTACCCGGCTAAGCTAGGCGTTCAGTTATATATAACTTTCCCATCTACTTTGATCAATGAGTTATTCCATAACACTTGATTCTTTATATTCAATTCAGATAAATTAGGAGAGAAAGTTAAATAACTCCAAGCAATTAAGATTTCTCGAATGAATTTATTTTTTATTTTTAATATTTGCACATGGTCATGAATCATTAGGTTGGCTGATGTCATAGTCCACTTTCTTTTTTGTTATGTTATTACTTGAAAACATAATTCAGGATTTAACAGGTTGATTAAGACTGTTTTGTGCTTTGTTCTAGGAAACTTCGCGATCGTAAGCCCAACCAGATCCTGCTGTCCCTGTCCGCATCCCTGCTGTGTCTTTACATCGTCTTCCTCGTCATGATATCGGTCGATACGGAACGAGGGGTGGAAGAAATACCCCCTCTACCCTGCTGCATTCTTGCCGGCTTCCTCCATTATTTCACCCTGACATCCCTTTTCTGGATGGCCGTGGAGGGCTACAACATGTACATCCTCTTTGTGCGTGTTCTCAATACGTATCTCCCTCGTTTCTTAAGGAAGGCATCGTTGTTTGCTTGGGGTAAGATTTTAGCCATTTTCTAATAACTGAAAGACTGCTATAAAATGAGTAGGGAGAAAGCTATGTACCCTGTTAAGATACATAATATTAAAATGAGATGAAAAGTTAAAATCTCCCTCGCATCTTAAAGAAGGTATCGTTGTTTACTTTCAGCCATTTTTTTTTGGTCTCACCTGCATAGCAGAGTGAGACTATAGGCGCCGCTTTTCCGACGGCGGCGGCGTCAACACCAAATCTTAACCGAAGGTTAACCCTAAATAGACTGGGCTATTTTGATGCCTATGAAGACTGATCTCGGCCGTCGACCGCGCGATCGCGACGAAAATTGGCACGTGCGTTACCCATGGCACAATCTCCAAGACTGTAGGATCAAATCTTCCGAAAAATCTCATAATTCATTAATTATGCTAATTTATGCGTAAAATCAAAGATTTGTTCTAATTAGGTAAATAAGGCATCTTAACTGCTAATTTTTTATTCAGAGACTCTTTGTAGGATTCTGATCAAATGTATATTAAAAAAAATCAATATCACAATTCTTTTCTTATGTATTTTATTGTTTTTAAAATTTCTTATGTATTTCTCTGTTTTTCGACTTTTTGATTTATATTGTTTTTTCAATGGAAATTGTCCGGGATTTTATTCTGTCCATAAACAAGATGAAATTAATTGAGTTTGATTAGTAAAATTGAAAATAATGATACATTTATGAATTTTGGCTAAAAACACAATTCGCATTGGATTTGTACACAAATTCACGTTTTTGAGCAATTTTGGGTCGACATGCACTTACGAAATGTTGCGTAATTTCGGAACCACACGGTACCCGGGCGTCGCAAATTTGGTCTCAAAAGTTGCGCAAGATTTAAAAGGAAAAAGTCCTGGTACAGCGCGGCGCCAGCTTTTCACGTTACAGATTATCGCGAAAAATGTCGAGGGGGGGGGGGGCTGAATCAGCCCCCCAGTCTTTTTAGGGTTAAGTTTTTGAAATGACAACATAACTTAGACAGTATATGGACCTAGCTCATGAAACTTGGCCATAAGGTTAATCAAGTATTACTAAACATCCTGCCTGAGTTTCATGTCACATGACCAAGGTCAAATGTCATTTAGGGTCAATGAACTTAGACCATGTTGGGGGAATCAACATCAAAATCTTAACCTAAGGTTAAGTTTTTGAAATGTCATCATAACTTAGAAAATATATAAACCTAGTTCATGAAACTTGGACATAAAGTTAATCAAGTATCATGGAACATCCTACACGAGTTTCACGTCACATGACCAAGGTCAAAGGTCATTTAGGGTCAATGAACTTTGGCCGAATTCGGGGTATCTGTTGAATTACCATCATAACTTTGAAAGTTTATGAATCTGATTCATGAAACTTTGACATAATAGTAATCAAGTATCACTGAACATCCTGTGCGCATTTCAGGTCACATGACAAAGGTCAATGAACTTTGGCCATGTTGGGGGTATTTGTTTAATTACCATCATATCTCTGTAAGTGTATTGGTCTAGTTCATAAAACGTGTACATAAGAGTAACCAAGTATCACGGAACATCTTGTGCGAGTTAAAGTATTTTTCAAAGTCAGCACTGCTGCTATATTGAATTGTGTGATGCAGGTGAGACCGCCAGAGGCATTCCACTTGTTTAATTTCTGAATGACTTGAACAATTTGTGAGGAGAAAACTATATGTACAAGTACTTAATAAATTGGAGCATCAACTTTTTTGAGGTACTTTCTCCCAAAATGATATAGCGAAACAGCAAAACAATTCCATATAATGTCAATCAGTCAGTCAGTCAGTCCGTTATGTAATTTATTTTAGCCTCGGACTACGGGGGATTAACCGTGCACCACTAGCATACCTAAGGGGGGGGGGGGCAGGGGGGCAGACTGCCCCCTGACGAGTCACTACTGACCCCTGCCCCCCTGACGAGTCACAACTGATCCAGGGGACGCCCCCCCTTTTGAGACGCAAAATTAATAATTTGTAATGTAAAAATGCAATGAAAACAGACGTCTGCCCCCTCTTTTAAACTTGAAGACCTGTTTTTTTTTTCTCGTAAATTTTTTTTCTGGTACGAAATCCCCTTTTATTTGCGGTTGAAGACCTTTTTTTTTTTTTTTGCTTCTAAAATATTTTCGCGGACGAAATATCCTCCAAAAAATTTGCCCCCCTTTTGGAAAATCCTGCGTACGCCGCTGCCGTGCACTCGCAGACATCACTCTCGCCCCTCCAACACTTTGCTCTATTCAGTGTATCCTCCTCCCTCTATACCCAACCATCCTACTCTCATCCACCACTTGTTTCTTCCATGTCTTCTTCGGTCGCCCCCTTCCTTTCTGTCTAGTTACCTTAAAGGACAAGTCCACCCCAACAAAAAGTTGATTCGAATAAAAAGAGAAATATCCAACAAGCATAACACTGAAAATTTCATCAAAATTGGATGTAAAATAAGAAAGTTATGACATTTTAAAGTATTGCTTAATTTCACAAAACAGTTATATGCACATCCTGGTGGGTATGCAAATGAGGAGACGTCATCCACTCACTATTTCTTTTGTATTTTATTATATGAAATAGGGATTATTCTATTTTTCTCCTCATTGTCGAGTGAAACAATGATTAATTCCTCCTTGAACATATCTAATGAGCATTGTTTATACTATATCCTTTGGTCCATATTGTCAAATAAAAAAAAATGAAATATTGTATAATTCAAACAATAAAAAAAACAAAAGAAATAGTGAGTGAGGGACATCATCGACTTTATTATTTGAGTTGTGCATGTCACTGTTTTGTGAAAAATAAGTGTCATAACTTTCTTATTTTACATCCGATTTTGATGAAATTTTCAGCATTTTGCTGGTTTGATTTTTCTATTTTTATTCACATTTTTATGGGGTGGACTTGACCTTTAAGCTCTTCAAGCGTCCTTATCAAAACATGACCGGTATCCCTCCTCAACACATGCCCATACGAACGTAATCAGTACACCTTCGCCATCTGATCCACCGTCTCTTTTATTACCCCAACATCAGCATCAACACCTCTTCTCTCTGTCAGCTTCACACCACACCACACATCGCTCTCTCTCAGTCTTCAAAATGCCCATCTTACAAAACGACCATGGCTTAAGAAGTAAAAGTGCCCGAGGTCTTCTCAACATCCCTTCAGGTTACTTCAACAGGTTACCAAAATGAGTGGTAAAAGGAAGATTAATTATCTGTAGTTATATACAACTTATTTAAAAAAATCAAATAGATTAATTTCACTTTTGCTTTTTTTGCTTGGATACAGGGACCCCTATGTTGATAGTTGGAATCACAGGAGGGGCATCGAGGCAGTATTACGCACAGACGGACTTGTAAGTAATAATTATATATTTTCGAAGTTTGCTTAAAAAATAGAACAGGTGAAGAAATATTCTAAAAAGGATACATTTTTCATCTCTTTTTGTTTGCCACTCTCCGTTTTTCTGTTTCTTTCTCTCGTAACTTTGCTTTAACACTTGATAACTAAAAACCTGTAATGGGTCGAAGAATATTTTTAGGATATTTGTTTCCAAATTAATTTTTTGTTCCACAATCATTTTTGTATACTCTTTATCTCTAACGGACCTAATCAACCAACAGCGGCGTTATGATCCAAAAAATTGAAGAGACAAGATATGGCGTATGCGGCGAAATTCCTAAAAAGCTGCGGGCGATGGGATCAAGCAAATTATTATGATTTTATTTTTTAATTCATAAATCTAATTTTAGTTTTGAAATAACAATCCAGAAAAATATATTATGATATTCCATCATATTCCCTTTCCTTTTCTTTCTTTATATTCCTTCTTGGTCATGAAACTTTTTTTTTTTAGGGGGGGGGGGCATGACCCTCCAAGCCCCCTCCTATCTGTACGCTAGTGTAAACCATTGCAAAGTTAACGTTGAAGCCTTACTCCCGAATGGTGTAGGTCTACCGCGCCAATGCACCATCGTGTCAATCCACTGGTGGTCAACCTATTGAACATGTATGCGTATTTCTTCAAATAAAAAAAATAATCTCGCATGTACATCTATCATCATCACATCACTATATTCGTGATAAATCTATAGCAAAATACTTATGACAATGTTTTTTGTAAATATAATATTTTTATTCAGTTGCTTTCTCCGATTCTGGCCTCTAATTGGCGGACTTCTGATTCCTATTGGCTTGATCATGATCTTCAACTTCGTTATCTTCGTCCGCGTCATCCTGAGACTAAACAAAACCATTAAAGGGAAGCAACTTGATAAGACGGAGAAGCGCCAACGCCTGCGAAGATTCCAGAATGCAGTGTGCATCCTTATCCTCATGGGGCTGACGTGGGCTGTGGGTTACTTGAGCATCATCCAGCCTGCCGCTGAGGTTGTTCAGGGAGTCTTCACCATCCTCAACTCTTTGCAGGGCTACTTTATTTTCATGCTCTATTGCGTCCGCCAGCCTCAGGTTCGCCGCGCATGGCGCTCGCAGTTGAGCTGTTGCTTGCCCAAGTCCTTCGGGGCGTCGAGCGCCTTCACATCAACTTCCGGGCAGACAAACTCCACGTTCAAGAACAGCTCTGCGAGGCTCATGGCTCAGAGAAACCAGCAGAATAGGTTGTTGGCAAACTCTGAATCCAATGGTTTCCGACCAGAGACAATAATGCGTACACCACCTGAGAGACTGCCTCGAGCAGCTGCCTATGATAACGAAGGCGGCGACTGGTGATTGAAAAGTGTTTTTAATCTTGCTTATTTTTTTTGTTATACATGTAGAATAGTGATTTACATCTTACTCAGAGAATTTACATAGCTATCCTATATTCCGGCACATGGTCAATGGGAGACATAAAGTGAGCCAGATAGACACCATTCTTCCGTTTTGAAGCTGTTCCATGTAATAAAGCCTATGGGAAAAAACTAAATGAACAAAATTCGCTGTTTTTCGAAGGATTCCAGAACGGCTCCTAATCAGCTTTACAAAGGGAGAGAAAAAGGGGCCACAAAAAGACTCCAAAACATTTGTACAAAGCGAGAGAAAGGGGCTAAAAAGTGGCCACAAAATGGCTACAAAATGGCAAGTTTTTACCGCTTTTTCAGTAGTCATGCTCATTTCTCTTACGTCGGGGCATGCTTCACCTCGTTGACAGGAGGTCGTAGGTTCAGTAACCGACTGAGTCATACCAAAGACTTATGAAAATTGGACCTTCTGAATTTTAGCTAGTTACTCTGCATGTAGATTCGAGAAGTGTCGTAGTGATGCCAATCGGCTGTAAGGGCAGTTTCATGAGTTATACATATAGATACCATGGATGAATAAAAGGTCATTGAAATTATTCATATTTCAAAGTAGTTATGTCATGCGCAACAATAATATACAAATAGCGAATAGGCACCATTGCACGAATGAGAATATTCGCTATTTGTGTTGTACAACGCCTCGGAAGTTAGCGAAAATATGTAAAAACAAGAGTTTTTCCCTGCAGTAATCTATGAAAAGGGAGCAAAAAAAAATGAAAGCGAAAAGCAAAATCCCACAAGCGCACATGACCTTGGGCAGCAATGCGCATTGAGCCAGCAGGCATATACGCGTATCGCACCGTTATTTTACTGAGCGCAATGAATTAAATCGTATTATGACGTCACCTCCTAAAGCCGTGCAACGGTACATTTTGGACGGTACATTTTGGATGGTACGTCTTGTGTGCAACGGTACGAATGTTTGACATTCAGCCTCTCATTTCCTTGCGTACAACAAGCTGAGCAGGCGTTGTACAAATATCACAAGCAATATACAAATAGCGAATAGGCATGAGTGCGATGGTGCGAGATTTCGCATGAGGTGAAAGAAAGATGCTCTATTAAACGAGGCGTGAGCCGAGTTGAATAGAGCGTTTCTTTCTTTCACCAAATGCGAAATCTCGCACCATTGCACGAATAAGAATATTCGCTATTTGTGTTGTACAACGCCTCGGAATTTAGCGAAAATATGAAAAAACAAAGAGTTTATCCCTATAGTAATCTATGAAAAGGGAGCAAAAATGCCAAAAGCAGAAAGCAGAATCCCACAAGCGCACATGACCTTGGGCAGCCTTGCGCATCTAGCCAGCTGGCTTATACGCGTATTGTTCATTTTTACCGAGCGCAATGAATTAAATCGTATTGTGACGTCACCTCCTAAAGCCGAGCAACGGTATACAAATAGCGAATAGGCATGAGTGCGATGGTGCGAGATTTCGCATGAGGTGAAAGAAAGATGCTCTATTCAACGAGGCGTTAGCCGAGTTGAATAGAGTGTTTCTTTCTTTCACCGAATGCGAAATTTCGCACCATTGCACGAATAAGAATATTCGCTATTTGTGTTGTACAACGCCTCGGAGTTTAGCGAATTTATGAAAAAACAAAGAGTTTTTCCTGCAGTAATTTATGAAAAGGGAGCAAAAATATGGAAAGCGAAAAGCAAAATCCCACAAGCGAACACCTCGGGCAGCATTGCGCATTTAGCCAGCAGGCTATACGCGTATTGCACCTGCATTTTTACTGAGCGCAATGAATTGAATCGTATTGTGACGTCACCTCCTAAAGCCGTGCAACGGTACATTTTGGACGGTACATTTTGGATGGTACGTCTTTTGTGCAACGGTACGAATGTTTGACATTCAGCCTCCCATTTGCTCGCGTACAACAAGCTAAGTAGGCGTTGTACAATATTGCTTATAAAATATATTAAGCTTGTGAAATGCGTCTAAACTAGCTCTTTGTGAAAATTTTTTGGTACAATGTTGTAGTTCATGTTACCTTTGCTGAAAATAAAATTATATTGTGCTTATATCATTGTAACAAAGTACCAGCTTAACATGCTCTTATATCGTATTTTGCAGCTGTAACATGTATTCGATCTTATTGCTTATTATTTATTTCCTTTCAAGCATTCATGCCTTTGAAATATTCCAGTCTCATGTATTTTCATGTTTTGCATTGAATTGATTTTAGATTGTGATTTTACCTGGGAATTGGATCTTCGTTTGAGTTAACTGATAGTGCAGATGCTTTTTTCTGTGAGCTTCGTAAAATCAAATCGTCATTATTATTGGTCATCTTCTTTAATGTATTGTATTCCGCAATTCTTTATGTATATCCTTATATCTTCCTTTTGATTTTCTTTTGTTTGGTCAATGATGTTCATTGTAGACCAGTAAACAAAGAAACATTAATCAAATATTAAAGTTTCCATCGGCTTAAATTGAGTAAAATGAATAGAACAAAATCAATATTGTCTTGAAAAATTCATGAATATCAGATGAAAATTGAATAATGACGTTTTCATTTCGCTTATTTTCATACAAGAGTGATTTGCAATTGATAATCATCATGACAGATTTCGTAGTTTTGTGAAATATACTCTAAAGTTACACAACGAAGTCATGCTCACCAAATACGCATTTTAATGCACCGCTTGAACATCCTTTAGATAATAATCAGAACATTTGATCTGAGGAATCATTTATTTGTCACAAATGAAACTCTTATGTTAATACTACCCACTGTAAAAAAAGAACAATGTAAAGCAGTTCATATATAGGTAGATCAGTAGATTGTACCTAAGTGGTAAACGGGACTTGCTATTGAAATTTATGGTTATCTTACAATTAGGATAAACGGGAGAAAAAATCAATTGAAAACATCTTAGCAAAGGAAAGATGATTTATTGGGACTCTTAGGCCCGTATTCTGAATTCGGGTTTAACTTAAACTGAGGTTTAAAGTTGTGGTTTAAGTATGGACAGCCAATTGATACATAATTACTAACAGTAGAGATATCATACTTCAGCTCATTCGGCTCTCAAATCATTCATAATTGTGTAGGAAGTATAAATAGATGATTGTCTTCACCATCGATGAATCAGAAAAGAGCACAGTTAACATAGGAAACATACAACTTAATAATTTCTTTTATACTTTTGGCTTCCCATACTTAAACCACGACCTTAAACCTGAGTTTAAGTTAAACCCGACTTCAGAATACGGGCCTTAGTGTACAAAGGAGCGGGGTAATATATAATTGATGATTACGCTCAAACCACCGCGTTTTGAATGCCATAGCTTAGCTGCTGTCGCCAATATGCGATTTCTAGATCGCGCATTTTAGGATCAAGTATTTATTTGCCCCTTTAGGGCTTACCTTTCTCCGGACTAGGTACCTTTTCAATTCTTTTGCCCTTGATAGCTGGTGCTAGGGCTTTTTTTTTCATTTCAATATATTTGTGTGCAATATTAATAAACAAAGACTGAGCATAATTTTATGGTGAAGAAAGGGATGGAATGTTTCATATGTATTTAAATTATCCTTTCATTTTATTGAAATGTTGCTAACCGTAATTATAATCTATTCTTCAAAAGACTGGAATTCGTGATGAGTCTTTCAAATTTATAATACTGTATAAGTCTTTCATGTTCTTCTATTTTAGTACATTGTGGCAATTTTAGTTCTATGATATATTATGGAGTTGAACATTTTTTCAAGTGTATACTTGACACTTTTTATCATCATGAAATGAATACAAATATGCAATATCATTGATAGGCACTTACGTATAGCAAGTCTACATTTCTGGTGACATGTAAACCTCCTACATAGTTGTTTAACTGTTTAAACAACCTTGCTTAATTTATGGAAGATTATATATTGAAATCTAAACTTTGTTGCTTGAGGATAGACTTTTAAAAACTACTTTAAGACCAATGTACACGAAGTTTATAGCCCGATATACAGTAAGACGTTTAACCAGTGTTATTACTGTCTATTCATACTTTGAATTATTGGAAGTTTTCCATTGTTTTCATGTAAAGATTTTCTCATAATATAATGATTTCTCAACACAAATGACTAGTTTTGTTCCCTGATCATGTGGTTTGGGTGCAAATAGACCTATAAGCAATGTCTTGTTTATCTATTCATCATAATATTTAATGTAACCAACATAACAGAGAGACAATATATCTATTTAATCACATTTTATGATAACCATAAAAATAATATCATAATTTAAATCATGTTATGTTTTTTTTCTGAAATCTATTTATACGATACGCTTAATCAGGTTGAAGTGTTATTACTCCTTATTTAAGGACGTTCCACAGTTAAAGTGAAATCCATGTCATTTTCACCAAACTTTGCACATAGATACTTTAGAACCTTAATATTCGAAATATGCAAAACTTAACATAGGTCCATGTGCTTGATTTTTTGTTATAGAGCTTCAAAGTTCACCCAAATTGATGTTCTTAAGAATTGCGCATTCAAAAGAATTTGGCATTTTTAGACCGCCCAAGATTACTACAATGAGTTTAAACCTGTATTACTCAGTCAAAATACATGCAAAAGTCATCAAATTTCGCAAGAGAGTTAATGATTGTATCGTTAGAATGGAGAATCTATTAATAGTGCTATTTGTTTGCAATTTTAAGTTTAACAGCACTGTCAGTTCTTAAAAATGGCGTAAAAGATAACAAAATCCCAATCTGAAAAATGTAAAATTTCAGTAACAAACTACAAACGTACAATAAATGCTGCACTTTATTCAAAATCCATGTCATTTTCACCAAAATTTGCAGAGTTGTAGAGGAAGGTATACCTAAGAGGTACAAACATTAAAAAATAGGGGTTCATGTGCTTGTTTTTAAACTATCAGCATTTTTATTAGAGCAAATGTGCTTTTTAAAACACCAAAAATGGGCCGAATGCTTAGTATCTATGTGAAGAAAAAATCAAAACCACTCTACCATTTATTCAAACTCGGGCTAATATTCGTGATTCTTGGCAGCACTGCAGAGTAAAGTATTTTGAAATTGTATAGAGTATTTTTTTGAATGGTCCATGGAATAATTTAATTTTTTAGCTTCATGAAATAACGCATCGGATCTGCAGTTAAAGTGCAGAAGATGAGAAAAATCAGCTCATACCCGCAGCTAATTAATACCTGTTCATCCATTGTGACGTCAGCGCGCAGAGTGTAAACTATGCGCAGATCATAATGCGCACAAATATAACTGTGGAACGTCCTTAAGTTATGTTCTGTAGATTGTCTTGGGGATAATAAAGTTACATCCCTTATTTTAAGTTTATCTGTATTATTACCTAATGTTTAATATTATATTTTTACATGAATAAAATCAACGATGAAAATGGGAGCAATGAGTTTCATTCTCTAATTCTTAATTTATCCAAGAAAATGGGCCTGGAAAGCTGGGTTTTTCTAGGGGTACTGCGTATGTTATAGACCATAGGCAGCATTGAACCCCCCCCCCCCCTGGAAATTAGGTTGGTATGCTAAAATGTAAATATTTGACCCAAATGCCCATATCTATTGACGTACCTGCCAACTATTCCGATTTAGGCGTAATTATTCCTATCTTTTCATTATAATTCTGAATTCCAAGTTGTAATCATTACTAATATAATTATTTTATTATCATTTTTGGGGAGGGGGGGGGGGGCTTTGTTATACTAAACTTTGACACTACACCCTTCTAAAATGGCTATGCCAGTTATCGTTTAGTTTATTGCCATACGAATAAAAATAGGCTTTAAATTTTGCTTTTCGAACATTATACAGCTTATGACCCCCCAAAAAAGTGAGCTCAATCTTAAACGAGATCTTCATCCCTCGTTTAAAGCAAATGCTAACCAGCGGACTTACTAACACCTGGCCAGAGTCTGTACCCATAATGCTACATTCTGATGTAAGCAGTGTAGGTCAATAAAGGTCAATTCAAATAATATGAATTCAATATTCAAGACTTTCATACTGCAATAAGTATGCTTCCGAGTTAGAAACAACTACTTTTCCTCTCTAACACATTCTAGTTTCTTTATACAACTAAAAATCAATGGCTTATTTATTCTCTGTATTATTAATAGTTATCTAAAAATGCATAGATTAATACTAGCTAAATAGACTAAATGAGAGACTACACACAGTGGTGGTAATTTCGCCCTTTTAAAGGGATGCTCCGGGATGAAGACATTTATATCTTTATAAATAAAGTAAAATTCACAAAGCAATATGCCGACAATTTGATCAAAATCGGATAACAAATAAAGTTATTGAATTTTAAAGATTTGCATTATTCGGACGAATCAGTTCTATAGGCATGTCTTCATAAATATTCATTAGGTGGGCTGATGATGCCATATCCCTACATGTTCTTTGGTCATGTTAATATTTTATTATATGAAATTAGATTTATTCAAAAATGTTCTACCAAGAACTAAAACAATTGGATTGACAACTGATTAAAGTGCATTGTTATTTCTTGCTGCAACTTATTTCATAAAACTGGTGACACATCATTTACACATGAAGAGATGAAACAATTATGATTTAATGTGATAACATAAGAAAAAGGAACGTGGGGACGTGACATCATCAGCCCACCTAATGAATATTCATGAAAACATGCCTAGACTTGTTTCACCGAAATGATGCAAATCTTTAAAATTCAATAACTTCTTCATTTTTTATCCGATTTTAATGAAATTTTCAGCATTTTGCTTTGTGAATTTTACTCTATTTATTTAGATATAAATATCTTCAACATCCCTTTTAGTACCTCTCAACGTGAAACTTTCTTATTCTTACCAGTAAGGTTCATCATCGAGTTATAATGTATATAATATATCTATCGCCACGCATGGAAAGCATGAAACAAGATTAATATAGTTGAGCAATTATTTTTGTCATTTCTGTTGAGGGTTATTTAGCAAGTTCCAATACTATTCAAAATGACTGGTCAAAGTAACCATTAATAAATCATTTCTGACCGATAGCAATGATCAAATCAACCAGAATCAGTTTATTGGTTGAACTTTGGGGTTTTCTTTTAGTCAGTAAAACAATTTAACAACAGTTTACCTGTTTTACAATCATTTTAAGAGTGCAGTATGATTTATATTATATCATTTATGAATGCAATGGAAGCAAGGGAAAATTTCACAAAATTCACCCAAATTGTGCACAAAATCCTTAAATTTCATTTTGGAAAATGCAAAAGCGCCATCATGACAAGCTCGGTCGCTTCATCCCTTCAATATTTTTTGTAAATTTTACACTTTTTTTCCCCACCCCAGGAAAATATTTTTTCGCATGGCCGTATTTATATCAATTTTGGCCATCATCACAAGCCCATTTAACTTTCCTTTTTACTCCGTGTATATTACGTTCTTGCATTCGTTATTACACATTGCATTCTGGATAAACATATTTGTTTAAAAAAAAATTAAACCGGTTTTACTGCTTCTGCCTAATAAATCGTTGTATGTTCTAGATTTTTTTTTTTTATAACATCATTCACCTTTACGCTATCCGTCCTTCGTTTATGTAAACTAATGACGGCATACTAAAATTAAAGTCTCAACAAGCGTCATAAACATACGCCATAAATTCTTAAACGTGCGAAGTATTATCTAATCAAAGCCATACGTGCGGAAGAGGAAATTTTCTGGAAAAGTTTTCAAAAAAAAAGCTACCCAATGTTATTTTAAGGAATTAACGTCATTATTATAACATTTTTTGACGGATATTCTTGAAGTGAAAGACAATGTTCAATGTAACTTCTAAGGGTCGCGGCAGTTATTAGTTCATCCCTTCATTCAACAGTGACCAATTTTGCAGTGATAAACAGGTAAGAGTTTTCTATTCAACGCCAAGTAGAGCTTTTTTTTTTTGGGGGGGGGGGTTGCACTTAATATGTAAGTCGTGGAGGCTACCTCCATTTTATGATGTGATTTTCCTTATAAAAAAAAAAGAAACTGATCTTGATTTCATTCATAAGGGTTGAAATATATCAATATTAATTTAATCAGATTATATTTGCCATTTTAGATGCTTATAGTGTGCAATGATTGAAAAAAAATAATACTTCCATTACATTTTGTAAACGAAACAGAGAGGAACTAAACGTTATAAAGAAACGAACAAATAGAAAACTAAGACGATAAAAAGAGCGAGAAGTCGGATTTATGTATTGACGTGCATTGAGCCATATAGCTTAGGAAATTATGTGTAAAGTTCTGTACATTTTTTTTATCAAGACTTGCGTTGCTCAATGTAAAGGTTTAGAATACATTTTGAGTGACTGCGTATATCTCAAGTTCGATTTTTTTTGTCCTGAAAAAACCCCCATGCATTTCACGTCTTTTCTCTTTTAAAACTATCTGCCCTTTCACACGGTAAAAAGAAAATCGTAATTTGAATGATGATTCCCTTGAAAAATAAGGCTAATGACGAATATTTAGCACGTGTGAAATCAAACTAGAACATGATTAGAATCACGAACGCTAATCACAGGACATTGTGCACATTTTTCGTAGAAAAAAAATATGACACTGATGGATTTCAATAGAGTTACGATTGATCGGATCAATCGTAACTCTTTGTAAGACGGGGCCCAGATCTGCAGGTAGGGTGTGTTACAACCGATAAGCCACCTTTCGCAATCCTCACGGACGCTAATATTAGGGTCCCCCAACACAAAAATTAACGCTTAATCATACACTTGATATTTAAGATTGATTGTACATTATAGTCAATAGAATCAAACGTAGAAAACTGCTCTACAATCAATGCTAAGCTTTGTGTTACAGGGGGATTACAGGCCCTACAGATCTGCTTTTCGTGTGCAAAATTCTTTCCCGCGACACCCGCACCATAAATGCATGTACATTACGACTGATGGTCATCATCGTATATGCCCCCTGAGCCGGCGGCGAGCCTCTACTATGACAGCTGGCTGGAGATATTCGAAATTCAGGGCCTACAATAGATTATGACATGGATAAGAAAGTGGTTTTTCAAACAAATCGAGTACATATTGAGTGAGGAAAAAGTTACTGAATTAAGGCTTAGAGGAGGCGCGATAGCTCAGTCGGTAGAGCGGGGGATTCGTATTCCGGTGACCCGGGTTCGATTCCCACTTGGTGCGCTAGTGCCCTTTGGTAAGGCATTAATCCTCATTACCAGGTCCTTCGGAGAGGACCTTAAGCCGTCGGTCCTCTGGTTGCTTGCTTACAAGCATTCATGCTTTCTAAGCAATCAGGTAAAAAAATCCCCACCAATCAATATAGATCATTACAGTCCACCGAATCGATATTGCATTTAATGTGGATTATTGGTGGATCACTGACAATTGATTCCATGGGTCAGATCACCTCTCCCATGTCCCCAGCCGAAACCATTTCGCATGCGTTGATATGTACACGGCATATGCAATAGGCCTAAACATGCTAATCGCGTCTGAACAACAGTAAAATTTGCGGGTTTTTTTTTTCTTTTGTTTACTCCTTCTACACAAACGATATGTTTATAGCACACAATGTAATGGGCATTATGTTTTACTTTCCCAAGAAATGGGGGATTAGATTATAATTACCGGGGGGACCACTTTCATTGATAAGTGGATACATGGTGCGACCATGGGGTTTCGAAAAGCACCCTAAACAAGGGAAGCAAGTCTTTTCTAGATTATGAAAATGCATCTCTTAACAAGTTTTAAGCTAGTAAAACCCTACAAGTATTGAAAACATATCCTCCTTTTCAGTATTTTACACATCGTTTTTGACACCGTTATAACGTTACATAGGCCTACACGTAACGTACTTGCCCACTCTTTCCCTTTTTACGCGTGGTCGCGCCTGGTATCCACTCTTCAATGGAAGTTGGCCCCCCGGGCGGCCTCTCGAGCTCTGGGAGGATGTAGCTCTGGAAAGTCGTCCTAAATCGGATATATCGATGTTACCATAGTAGCAATCAGTTGTTGTTCGTGACATTTTAGAAAGAAATTATATTTCGTATTGTAACACCTATGAACAATACTGTACTGTATTACTGTATGAACAATAAGTTTATAAGCGATAGGTCCTATACCAATTTCCCCCGGGGGAGAGGGGAGCACGTGATGAGTTAAGAACACGTTGGTACGTATCGGGAGGGGTCAGAATTAATGCCCATCCCCGGAAAAAAAAGTGAAAAAAAATCTTTCTTACTGAAGAGTTTCACATAATTTAATAAAATGTGCACGAAATCATTAAATATCACTTAAGATTCGTTTTTCACATCCCCTCTTCACAGAAAAAAATATGCGTATGTATTTCTTAAAAAAAATACGAACATTACAATGTTTTACATGCATTAAAAGCCTATATTTGTTTCTCTTCTAAATAATGAGAGCCCCCGAGCAGTGGCGGCACCATGAATTTTAAACTGATGAGTGGCAAAGGAAAAGGGATAGAGGGGGAATAAAATTTATATTGCATGATTCACAAAATGGAGTGTGAAGCGAGCTTAGTGACTAGGGCGCTGGATCCAACTTGTGGGTCCCTGCTGGAGTCCAGGGGCAGAGCACGCATTGTTCTTGATACAGTATATAAAGCGGGATTTCGGCAAAATGGGTGGGGCACAGCATGTTTTCATTTACGTTTCCCCGATCGGCCGCTAAAAGCCATTTTTCTGGGTTTTTTTTTATAGAGGGAGCAGTCCCAACTAAAGACTGAAGTTTTAAGTACACTTAATTAGCTTTATTCTTACAAACAAGATAGGCTATCTCACATTGCCTAAATAGATAATAAGAGCGCGAAGCGCGAGCTCAACTTTTTGAATATTCGATGCATTGAGACCAAAGCAATGAACATTCTGAGCAGTTTTAGGCAGTATAAGATATGCGAGCGACCCCCCCCCCCTGCATCGGCTTATTATAATCACTCGGGTCGCGTTCGCGTTCGAAATCACTCGGGTCGCGTTCGAAATCACTCGGGTTTTGGTTTTTTTGCGATTTTTTTTTTTATTTCGATGCGATTTTTTTTCTAACGGTGTCTTCAATGGGACAAACACGCTGGGCAAATAAAATGAAATTGAAATTCTAGTTTCGTTTTAAGCCAGCAAATGCCTTAAATAAAATGCATCATCTTAAAGGCGCAAGTGCAATTAAAATGTAATAGAAGTCGCAAGCACGCGCGATGATTCGGAACATGTTATTAAAATGCTGTGGGGAGGTAACGTTTTCAAATCAATTTATTACTATCTTCAGAAATTAACTTTTGATAACCAAGAACAAATATAAAAGAAGCGGGGTCCGCTATCACCACGAGGTTGAAGAGAAGTGTATATCATCATAAAGGAGGTAAGAGAGTAGTGCAGTGATGTCCGTCGGTAATACGACCTTTAAAAGTTCACGGCGGCGTCCGCTATCACCACGAGGTTGAAGAGAAGATATCTATCCTCGTAAACATCGTCAGAGATAATACTGCGTCTTTCTCCCTGATTAATGCGACCTCTAAATAGCTAGCACCTCAAAAAAATCTTGAAATATGTTCTGAACGATCACGCACTGTAACTAGATCTACGCCGATATTTTATATCCGATTTTTCCTTCAAGGGGCATGATCGAAGATTGGCAGGTGATCGCGCCGATTGTGGTAAAATCGGGAGCCGATTTTAAAATCGGTTAATTAGAACAGGTACAATTACGATTTTAAAATTAATTTAAAATCGATTTCCAAAATCAATTTTAAAATCGATCTAAGATCAATTTTAGATCAGTTTTAGTATTAGTTTTTAAAAGCCCATTCACATTTTTACTGATGCTGACGAAAAGTTAGTTTGGTTGTCAGAGCATTATTTGTCCTGCGTCTAAATAACTACGTCCGATCGAAGGACCGTTTTAATTTCGGAAAGGTAGGAGAGACAGAGAGAGAGACTGATCCCCGTTCAGCTCAACGTATACGTTTGGCACGCGAGCACAAAGAAGATCAATTAAGCACATCACCTAATGCAATGTTTCGAGAATTTAGGTAGGGAATTTTTAGGTCTCCAGTTACTTAAAACATGATATGGCCATTTTATCTATAAAATAAGACAAATTTTATGAGAAATGGACAATAGTTAAGAGCAGAATTTTAAAACGCCTATCGGAAAGATCGTCCTCAAAGCTCATTGCGTATTAGACAGCTGGCAGCCGTCTGTTTCGAGTTTTTTAACATTTTTATTTCTCCTCGTACACAGACGGCTCGCTATGGTGCAACCATCATTACGGGGTTAACAATGCAAAATCCCCCAGACGGCGCTCATCGATTTTTGTCTTTATTTCATAAAAATATATGGAAAGAACTGTATCAAATAAATATTATTATTCCGTTTTGTCCTAAAATGCACAAAAAAAAGAGAAAATAAACTTAAAAGGGGAAAAACAGTAACTAATTGCTTCGGCTGTCAACTTCACTTCCCCGTTTTATTGGAACTTAATGCATAAACATATGGCCATTGAGTCCCTGTACAGATCGAGCTAGAACTTCGGTCTCTGTATTGGTGAGTGGAGCTAATGGAGTTCAGCGGAACAACGAACATTACAGACTGGAGACCGAAGCTTTTGGTCTAATTACGTATATATGCATTAAACCACGGATGGCTGGCTATGCATACCGCTGAATAAAATACTTTCGGACGAGCTGCAGACTGACTGGCACTGTAACGTGGGATCTAACTCGGCTGGACTCACGTTACCTTGCTCCATGCTAACGATGCACGCCGTGTCCGACCGTGGCCGGGTCCCGCCTTGGGGCCATTGCATGCAGGCATACATGTCCGTACATGGGAATGACGATGTAATATCGATGTGGCAGATATGGCAAGTTCCGACTCGGAGTCCTCGTATAAAAACAGTAGAAGTCTGGATGTATTCTAGGATAGTTGAGCCACATGGTTGATTTGCTTGTTTGTTATGTTAAGCAGTAGGCGAGTGCCTTTTATTTAAGGCACTTGCCGGCTTAAAACGAAACTAGAATTTGAATTTCATTTTATTTTCCCAGCGTGTTTGTCCCATTGAAGACACCGTTAGAAAAAAAAATCGCATCGAAATAAAAAAAATCGCCAAAAATCCAAAACCCGAGTGATTTCGAACGCGACCCGAGTGATTTCGAACGCGAACGCGACCCGAGTGATTACAACAAGCCCCTGCATCCGCACCTGCCCCACCAAACACGCTCTTAAAAAGACGTTCAGATGACAGAGCTTGCACAAATTAATAAGTGAAAACATATTTTATGTCTTATATTTAACCCGAGTCCTGAAGCGAATACCGCTGCGACATTATGCGTTAAGACTTGCGACGTTATGCGTTAGTAGAAAAGCTACGACATAATGCGTTGACTGCGACATTATGCGTTGGATGCTCTTGGCATAATGTCGCAATCTGCGACATTATGCATGGCGTGACATTATGCGTTGCTGCGACATTATCGGTTGTAACAGGGTGCTGTAAACTTTTGACCTCAGGTACCCCCAGACGAAGACAGGCAGACACTTCGCAGGGCCATGGCAGCAATGCTCCATCGAGCTCAGAAGTGCATCGAGAGAAATGGACAACATGTGGAAGACCGAGGGCGGGAAGCTTCGTCCAAGTTGTTGCCAAAATGACAATGAAACAGAACTTTTCTGTGAAGATATTGTATTGATTTACTGGTTCTCTTGTTTATTTTTCTTGATTAATAAACATATGCATAAACTTTACGCTCATTGTTTGTGTGAATGCTTTTGTCTCTGTTTCAGCAGGTAATCACCTGACTTGGCGCAAATTAGTTTTGACACTTTTTCAAACAACGGGTGTCGTGCACTCAACCATGGCAACAACACTGAAACAAATTTTACCAAGTGACAAATGAATATTTACTCTTTCCATACATGCCAGAAATTCTTTCTGAATCCCACATTTTTTTTAAAAAAATACTAAATTTAAAAAGTGTAACATTTTTTCTGACTCGCACTGTAGTTTGGTTTCACACGTGTTCAATATTCGTCATTAGCCTTATTTTTCACTGGAATCATCATTCAAATTACGATTTTCCTTACCGTGTGAAAGGGCAGAACTGAGTCACGTTATACGTAAAGCTGCCATTTATGTCATTGAATAAATGATAGCTTGCCAACTTTGCAATCATTTTTTGATCCAACAAGATAAAGAAACCTATTGATCAACAGAACAAACGAATGCTTACGTTCAACTGCTCACCCACCCACACACACCCACCCTCGTCCTTACAAACCAGATGGAATCGTAACGCATACAATCATCTGCATTACGTGATTAGGATAACATTTATTTTATAGCTAACTTGATTCCTTTCAGTGTAGGATAAGATCCAGCAGGATTAATAATGGGGATAACGCCCTACTTCATTCTACTGTTCATCCCGTTGACGGTTTGTGGTAAGTCTTTTGATTTCATTCAAATATAACATAATTTACACCCTCCATGAAGTATGTTCTAAATATTCAGAGCAAAATAACATTTTGCTTTTTATTTGCATAAATTTTGTTTGTTTAATCAATTTATTGATTTTTTTTTTATTGATTAATTGACTTATTTATGTATATATATATATATTTATTCATTTATTTACTTATTTATTTATTACAAGTAACCAAACAAGGTTGTTCTTCGCTTCAGATATATAAAAACCGCTTTACAGCACTCCACCTGTACAAAATAGGATATAAAGTATTACATAAAATTACCAAATATACACAAAACGATGTAAACATTAAATATTTGACTTCAAATATAACGCAAAATTATTATCTAAAGAGTTAACATAAAATCATAAAACAGGAGAAAGAATACCATAAAATAAGTTATGTTGTAATAAATGCTTGGCCAGCTAGTTGGCATCCTCGTTTAAGAGGATTTATAGGATTTATAGTTTGAACTGGAAAACGGGGTGTATATACATGTACATCGATCAATACTGCACAAATATCTGTCTAAGGTAGACAATTAGGTTTATTCTATCTGTATTCTTTTTCCTGCATTATTATAATGAACTGGTATTTTCTGAATTGGTTGGGAAAGATACGATGTAGCGGAGAAGCTTTATTTTCGGACTTATTGATATTTGAGGGTTTATATTTATTCTTATTCATTTATTTCAACCTAAAACAAATTGAAATATATGTTATAACAATTTATAATATTTCACGATGTGGGGTAATCACTAAAAGCTAAACTGCTTGTCAAGAGAGACTCCTGTTTTATATATATTTAAAAAAAATGCTCCTTGCAATATAAATGGTACATATGAAAATCGTAAAAAATTATAATTTTGAAGCACCGTACAAGTATACAGAAGAAGGATGGATACCTTTTAGTTTGATTAAAATGGAAGTTCATTCTGACCAAATGTTTATATTAAAAAAGCAGAAAAAAAAAATTAATAGAAAAATGTTGTTGTAGGTTTGAGGAAAATCCATCAAATATCAAGAAAGTTATCAAAATCTTAATTATTTGATTTGTGACGTCATATGCGAGCAGCTGTCTTCATCCCTACAATTCTTTTAAAAGATTGTGCCTCTACTTTCGCTCCAACAATTTCTGATATTGTAAACAGGAGCATAAATGAGGCCACTGTCCCATTAGCTTTGAAACGGCCCTTATTCGTCCTTTATTGAAAAAAAAAACATCTTCAGATTGTGAAACACTTACCGACCAGTAAGAAATCTTCCGTTTTTGTTCAAGATTCTTGAGAGGGTTGTCTTTTCAAGACTCACATATTATTTATTAGAACATGATATATTTGACCCGTTTTAGTCTGCCTACCGACCTCATCAGTTTCGAGACACTCCTCACTAATGTTTCTAGTTTCATCTTACAGAAAATGGACAGTGGATCTGTCGGCCGCGTTTGACACCGTAGAGCACACCCTACTTAATATTAACACTCTGACTAGTTTAGGTGTTCAGGGCAAGGCCCAACAATGGCTGAAATCTTATCTCTCATTCCATTCACAGTCAGTCCTCATAAATGGTTTACCTCTTTATCTAGGCCACTTGTCTGCGGCGTCACCCAGGGCTCTGTTGGAGGGCCCACTTTGTTTTCCATTTATTTGACAGGGCTTCAAGATATTGTTATACGCAGTGGCGTAGACAGGTTCGTACACCTGGGGGGATGACTGGGCTGCCAACGCTAGTGAGGGCGCGAAGCGCCCGAGCGAGGGAGCGAAGCGACCGAGCGGGGGGAGGGTGTGGGAGGGGGGTGTCCCCCCTCCGACGGTAGGGAGCTTTTGCAATTTTGAACTTGAAATCGTGCAATCTGATGCATACTTAATGAGGTAAAATAACACACACAAACGCGCACGCACACACACTCACACACATACACACACACACACACGGGTGCGCGCACCACACACATACTACGCCTTGAATGGACAGACATACATCGACAAGATCTACACACCGTGGCATACGAATACAGAATGGACTGACACATAGTATTGCATATTGAACCACACTACGTATTTATTTATCTCTGTGAATTTTGCTGTAGCACCTCTTCAGAAAAAAAAAACCAATATCAACTGTGTACACGCAGGTATAGTCTTTGTTGTCTTGATATGGGTATGTGGTTATGAATGAAAACAGCCTCTGTGGCCATTTGTGAATAGAACACATAAACAACAAACAAATAACAATATGTCTGTTCATTATAAAGCATAATGAATACGTACATACTATGCTTTTTTTTTACCTCAAAGAAACAGGCATAGTATCCATAGATGGATATTGGCTGGCGGCTCATTAACATACAGATACAAAAACATAAACAGTATCACTATGATCCATGGAGTAACAATACTGCTTTGTAAGTTTGTGAAGAAATCGGAACCATAACGGCATTGCATCGTTTCAAATTAGGGCATTATTTACTTCTGTTTGATCTCAGTCTTATAAAAGTAATAATAATAATAATAATAGTAATAATAATAATAATAATAATAATAATAATAATAATAATAATAATAATAATAATAATAATAATAATAATAATACAAATAAAAAATAATACTAATACAAATAATAATGCTAATACTAATAGGTTCCTTTTATCTCGCATTTCAAGACAGGGTAAATTCACACTGCGCTTTATTATTATTATTATTATTATTATCATCATCATAATTATTATTATTATTAATATTATAATTGTTATCATTATAATTATTACTATTATTATCATCATTATGACTTATTAAGTAACCAAATATCATTCCCCAAAACCTGGGGGGGGGGGGGATGATTGTACATGCCATCCCCCCACCTTGTGAGGTGGGGGGGGGGATGCATCCCCCTCATCCCCCCGTTGTCTACGCCCCTGGTTATACGTCACTCTGTTCACTATCATTTATATGCAGATGATATTCAGATTGTTGTATCGTTTTTACACAATCAAACTAGTGCCACACAAGCCCTGTGTAATCCTGAAAGATGCATAATGGACATTGACACTTGGTTGAAGACAAACTCGTTACTTTTGAACCATAGCAAATGTGACTTTTTTGTTTTTGGCTCAAAGTTTCAACTTAACAAATTCAACATTGATTCCATTTTTATCTCAGGCAATGACATCCCCTTGTCAAAATCATGTCGCAATCTTGGAGTTATTTTGTATTCTCACATGTCCATTTCCAACCAGATTACAATCATTTGCAGATCAGTTCGTTATCAATTGCGCCTATTTTAACTGTATTTAGTAAGCGCAGCCACATCACCCCTATATTGAAAACTCTTCACTGGTTGCCCCTGAAGGAACGCATAGTCTTTAAAATCCTTCTTTTTATTGTTCATATAGTCAATGGAAATTCCCCTAGTTACAATTGTTCTTTCATGCATAATTACAAACCCTCAATAAATTTACGATCCTCATCATCTACTCTCTTACAAATTCCAGTTGCTAAGAAATCATGCGGAGAACGGGCCTTTGCTCATGCAGGTTTCGCAATCATCACGGACGCTAATATTAGGGTCCCCTAACACAAAAGTTGACGCTTAATCATACACGTGATTTTTAAGATTGATTGTACATTATAGTCAATAGAATCAAACGTATAAAACTGCTCTACAATCAATGCTAAGATTTGTGTCACAGGGGGGTTACAGGCCCTACAGATCTGCTTTTCGTGTGCAAAATTCTTTCCCGCGACACCCGCGCGCCATACATGCATGTATTACGACTGATGGCTGGAGATATTCGAAATGCACGACCTAAAATAAAATATGACATGGATAAGAAAGTGGTTTTTCAAACAAATCAAGTACATATTGAGTGAGGAAAAACTTTCTAAATTAAGGCTTAGATATAGATTATTACAGTCCATCGAATCGATATTGCATTTAATGTGGATTATTGGTACATGACTGGCAATTGATTCCATGGGTCAGATCACCCCTCTAGCCAAACCCATTTCGCATATGTACACAGCGTATGCAATACGTTTGCATGCGGGTTTCTTTTGTTTCTTTTGTTCACTCCTTCTACACAAACGATACGCCTCTAGCACACGATGTAAAGGGTATTATGTTTTACTTCCCCCAGAAATGAAGGGGGGGGGGGGGGTTAGATTCAAATTCCGGGGGGACCACTTCCATTGATGAGTGGATACCAGGCACGACCATGGGGCTTCGAAAATTACCCTAAACAAGGGAAGCAAGTCTTTTCCAGATTATGAAAATGCATCTTTTAACAATTATTTGGCTTGTGAAACCCTACAAGTATTGGAAATATATCCCTTTTTTCAGTATTTTAATCATCGTTTTTGACACCTTTATAACGTTACATAGGCCTATACGTAACGTACTTACCCACTCTTTCCCTTTTTACACGTTCTTGCGCCTGGTATCCACTCTTCAATAAAAGTGGGCCCCCCGGGCGGCCTCTCGAGATCTGGGAGGAACCAAATGTGGATTTGGAAAGTCGTCCTAAATCGAATATATCGCTGTTACCATATTAGCAACCATAATTTTGCACACGAAACGCAAATTGAATGTTTCCGTTCCAGATGCGAAACGAATAAAAAATCTCATGTCACACAATTTGCATTGCAGGACAGAGTTTTAAGACCATGACGACGGGCCCAAAAATCTCTTCTAAAATCAACTAACGTCGTAAATAAGCGTTCGCGTTCTTCCAACGAAAGGTCGGGAATGTCGCACCAACGCATAATGTCGCAGATTGCGACATTCCCGACCTTTCGTTGGAAGAACGCGAACGCCTATTTACGACGTTAGTTGATTTTAGAAGAGACTTTTGGGCCCGTCGTCATGGTCTTAAAACTCTGTCCTGCAATGCAAATTGTGTGACATGAGATTTTTTTTTTCGTTTCGCATCTGGAACGGAAAAATTCAATTTGCGTTTCGTGTGCAAAATTATGGTTGCTACTATGGTAACAGCGATATATCCGATTTAGGACGACTTTCCAAATCCACATTTGGTTCCTCCCAGATCTCGAGAGGCCGCCCGGGGGGCCCACTTTCATTGAAGAGTGGATACCAGGCGCAACAACGCGTAAAAAGGGAAAGAGTGGGTAAGTACGTTACGTATAGGCCTATGTAACGTTATAAAGGTGTCAAAAACGATGATTAAAATACTGGAAAAAGGGATATATTTCCAATACTTGTAGGGTTTCACAAGCCAAATAATTGTTAAAAGATGCATTTTCATAATCTGGAAAAGACTTGCTTCCCTTTTTAGGGTACTTTTCGAAACCCCATGGTCGTGCCTGGTATCCACTCATCAATGGAAGTGGTCCCCCCGGAATTAGAATCTTACCCCCCCATTTCTGGGGAAAGTAAAACATAATACCCTTTACATCGTGTGCTAGAGGCGTATCGTTTGTGTAGAAGGAGTGAACAAAAGAAACAAAAGAAACCCGCATGCAAACGTATTGCATACGCTCTGTACATATGCGGAATGGGTTCGGCTAGTGAGTTGATCTGACCCATGGAATCAATTGCCAGTCATGCACCAATAATCCACATTAAATGCAATATCGATTCGATGGACTGTAATGATCTATATCTAAGCCTTAATTTAGTAAGTTTTTCCTCACTCAATATGTACTCGATTTGTTTGAATAACCACTTTCTTATCCATGTCATATTCTATTTTAGGTCTTGCATTTCGAACATCTCCAGCCGTCAGTCGTAATACATGCATGTATGGCGCGCGGGTGTCGCGGGAAAGAATTTTGCACACGAAAAGCAGATCTGTAGGGCATGTAACCCCCCTGTAACACAAATCTTAGCATTGGTTGTAGAGCAGTTTTCTACGTTTGATTCTATTGACTCTAATGTACAATCAATCTTAAAAATCATGTGTATGATTAAGCGTCAACTTTTGTGTTAGGGGACCCTAATATTGGCGTCCGTGATGATTGCGAAAGGTGGCAATTATGCCAAGAGCGTCCGACGCATAATGTCGCAGTCAACGCATAATGTCGTAGTTTTTCTAACGCATAACGTCACATGTTGCAACGCATAATGTCGTAGCAAACTTCTAACGCATAACGTCACATGTCGCAACGCATAATGTCACAGCGGTATTTTATTCAGGACTCGAGCTACAGATAAAGTATAAAATATGCTTTCACTAAGTATTTTGAAACACGAGAAAGAGAATTAAGTGATTTGGAAATCAAGATTACTCTTTGTATGGATATTTATCGGTTTATTGCCATTTCGTCTACTGCCTTTTTCCCCACTATCGCATGGTCTGATATCATTTCGTATACCATTAGTTAGTCAACTATCAACAAAGTCCAATAACCATTTCGTCTAATTACCATCTCGTCTAATAGCCAGTTGGTCTAATAGCCGTTTTTTTTATTATCATTTAGTCTTTTTTTCCAATTGGTCCAATATCCACTTTGTCCAATATCATTACTTCTTTTACTTTTTGTTCTATTAGCCAATTGGTCTAATAATCACTTGGTCTACTCTCATTTCGTCCATGTTCCATTTGGTCTAACTTCAGTTGGTTCACTATCACTTTGTCTAAACCCATTTCGGCTAACAATCATTATTTTGGTATCGTTGGCATGGGTCCAATCACCATCTCGTCCAATCATCATTTCGTCCAATAGGCATATTAGTTTCATCTTATAAGCACAATGGTCTACTGCCACTAGACCTCTACGGTGACTCTATGTATCATTGCCGACTTGTTGGAGTACTACTCCTGATTTGTGGTTCAGCTCGCGAGCGCAACAAAAAACCTTTACCATCCGCCGACAGGGCATTGGCGGATCCAGGGAAAGGCCTGGCTCCCCCCCCCCCCCGCATAAAAAAGGAAGGGGAACGAAAGAAAAGGGAAAAGAAGGGGAAAGAGAGGAGGGAAAATGAGGAAAAATAAGAGGAGACAGAAGAGTGAATAAGATAGGGTGAGGTGTAGACTTGGAAAATAAAATAATAATTTGTCATGTCTCAAAAGAGGCGCGATAGCTCAGTCGGTAAAGCGGGGGTTTCTGATTCCGGTGACCCGGATTTGATTCATAATTGGTGCGTTAGTGCCCCTTGGTAAGGCATAATAGTCATTATGCCTACCAGGTCCATTGGAGAGGACCTTAAGCCATCGGTCCTCTGGTTGCTTGCTTACAAGCATTCATGCTTTCTTAGAAACCAGGTAAAAAAAAATTACCATGTACTATATAGGCTAAAATTTCCGCTCGCGCTCGCATCCACATCCACTTCAGAATTTTCATGCATAGTGCTTGAAAAAGTGCTTAAATTTACACCTTTTCGGACTGGAATATGAAGTATTTTTAGCTCGCGCTTCGCTCTCGCTTTATATTTTTATGCTTTTTCGGTTCTGATTTGCTTTGCAAAGTGTACATCGATAATTATTACTATTATTGTTTTTACTATTACGAAGTTATATTTATGCATGTGTGTAAAATTAGGTAATGAAACTAAGTTTTGGGGCTGGCCTCACATACAAGCATTGCTTATTTTCTGCAGCCCCTCCGTTTTACTCTAAAATACTTAAAAAATCATTTAAATCAGCTTAATGTTATTAATTGTGTTTATCAAATCTATAGGCCTTATTATGTTTAATAAGATGTTATGGTTTGTTATATTCTTGATTTTTATGATATGTTCATTATATACAACATTGTGAAACGGAAAACAGTAAATAAAATGATTAAAACATGTATTCAAAATGCCTAAATTCTAGGTCTAAATCTAAAAAAAACGAGCACTCGAAATTATTGAGATACGCAGCTTGTTCTATGATTATTTATAACGTGCTTGAATTATCCAGTTTCAGATCAGAATATCAAAAAATTTATGTTCGCATTATTAACATTAATGTAGGAAGATACCTAGTTTACCCATCCATTTTACGATTTACAAAGCATTAAAAGAGTGTCCTGTTCTTAGATCCGAAATCTATTTTTTTCGGCTCGCGGCTCAATTTATTAGTTATGTACCTCGAGTCCTGAAGAAAATACCGGTGATTGGACCTATTGTTGATTGGACCCATGGCAACGATATCAAATGATTGTTAGCCGAAATGGGTTTAGACAAAGTGATAGTGAACCAACTGAAGTTAGACCAAATGGAACATGGACGAAATGAGATTAGACCAAGTGGTTATTAGACCAATTGGCTATTAGGCCAAAAGGTTACAGACGTAATGATATTGGACAAAGTGGATATTGGACCAATTGAAAAAAAATACAATTAGACTAAATGATAATAAACAAAAGGGCTATTAGACCAACTGGCTATTAGACGAGATGATAATTAGACGAAATGGTTATTGGACTATGTTGATAGTTGACTAACTAATGGTATACGAAATGATATCAGACCATGCGATAGTGGGGAAAAAGGCAGTAGACGAAATGGCAATAAACCGATAAATATCCATAAAAAGAATAATCCTGATTTCCAAATCACTTAATTCTCTTTCTCGTGTCTCAAAAAACTTTTAGAGAAAGCATATTTTATATCTTATCTGTAGCTTGAGTCCTGAAGAAAATACCGCTGCGACATTATGCGTTGCGATATGTGACGTTATGCGTTAGAAATTTGCTGCGACATTATGCGTTGCGACATGTGACGTTATGCGTTAGAAAAACTACGACATTATGCGTTGGTGCGACATTATCGGTTGTAACAGGGCCTAGCCTGTGGAATTTTCTCCCACAGAGTTTGAAAACCCAGACTTCAGTAGTCTAGGAGATAGGGGGCTTCATTCAGATATTTTGGTGGTGAAGGTTTTACAGGCTTTTCCGGGGTGAAATTGTATGCTGTTTCCAAAAATGCCACTCTTATTGATCGTACTCAGGCCATTTTGGCAAATTTTTGACCAAAAATGACAATTTTGACCACCCTTTGGAAAATGGTCCCTTAACAGAATGCTTTTGTAACAACATCCAATTAAAAGGGTCTATCCTATGAAGTAAAAATGCACCCAGATTCCAGATAAAGCGGTTTCATTTGCCAAATAATAATAGAAGTGGTAATTTTGGCCATGTTTTTACCAAAAATGACCTTTTATATGATTTTTTTTTCCAAAATGTGTTACAAATATTGATCAAAACTACGATTGGATGTCTTTAGAAATCCAGATTAATTTTCAAAATGTGCGCTGAATCATAACAATCAACCTCCAGGCTCATGTAATTTGTTACTTCAGTTTTGGCCTATGAGGGTCATTTTGGGTACTAGACAAAACTGACCATTCGCGCAGTTTTGCATTATAAACTGTTCAAATAGGCTGGAAATTGAGGTCTTCAGCATGTTTCATCTTCTTGTCTTGTCTTGTCTTGTCTTGAGTGCATTCAAAGGCCTTTCTTGTGTATAATTTTATGCTGATTCCAAGTATATCAATCTTAATGACCCTATTCAACAGCTTATGGTCATTTTGGCCACTTATGGCCCTCAAAATGACCAATAACATCAGTTCAATTTATCAAAAAATACTTCGAATGTTACCAGAATCGTTACAAGGGTGTGCTGTGACCCCTAACATTGGTGTTTTAATCCTTTAAATTGAACATCTGAAAAGTATTTTGACATTATGTAATTTATTTTATCAGTTTTGACCTATGAGGGTCATTTTGGGTACTTTAGACATAACTGACCATTCGCGCAGTTTTGCATAATAAACTGTGTAAATAGGCAGGAATTTGAGGTTTTCAGCGTGTTTTTATCTTCTTTCCTTATAAAATGGGAATGCATTCAAAGGTCTATTTAGACTATTTTAGACCCTATAAAAAAAGCTTATGGTAATTTTTGCCACTTTTTGGCTCCGAAAATGACCAATAACATCAGTCCAATTTATCCCAAAAAACTTCGAATGTTACAAGGGTGTACTGTGACACCTAACACAGGTGTATGAATCCTTAAAATTGAGCATCCCCAAAGTATTTTGAGCACCTTGGTCATTTTGGCCAATTTGACCCCTGCCCAATGTGTATTTTAATTCAGCCTAAAGCGAACTTGGTGAGGAGACATTCTGGATTGAGTTAATATTAGCATCAATTATTGTTAAATGGGGAAAGTTGGAAAGCCTTTGGATAAAAATCAATGCAATGATTCCATACAGACCAGTGTTATTGGCCTAATTATTGGACCCTGTAGTAATTTTGACCACTTCTTTTCATTAATGACCAGTGACCACACATGCTTTGTGGGTTCAAAAAGGGCTCAAACGTTAGTCAGTATCATCAGCATGAGCTACCAATAATCGGTGAAGAGTGTTGATAAATGTGGTAAAATCCTTTAAGGCCAAGAGCATTATGTTTAACATGGACATTTTTGGTAACAAGCAGATTTTTTCAGGATAGGTCCAGAAATATGTCTAAAATAACATACTAAAAGTCCTCATATATCCTCCTTGGGTTTTCCGTAATCCAAGATGGCGTCCAAAATGGCCGCCATTCACAGAAAATGGACATAACTCACTCATTATCCACCCTAGACATCCAATTTTGGTGCATATTGCATGGTTTATAAAGAAAGGGGTAAAATAGCAATTTATACACGTTAGATTAAACATAAGCAGACCAGTATATCTATAAATCCAAGATGGCGTCTAAAATGACCGCCAAAGCCTAAAAATCCACAATTCATCTATTACTTAATGTTAGAATCTTTAATTTCATTTCTATTCAGTGGTGTTCAGGGTCAAGTAGTACATTGAGACAAGTTCCAAGGGCAGTCAGTGGTCAAGTATGTCCAAAAATCTAAGATTGCTTCCAAAAATGGGGTCTAAAATGGCTGCTATTACTTACAAAAGGACAGAGTACATTTAATATCTTCCTGGGATATACGATTGTGGTATCTAAACCATGGTTCGAAGAGTCAAATAATACATTAGGACAGCTTAAAAGACAGTCAGTGGTCCATTATGTCCAAAAGTTCAAGATGGCTTCCAAAAATGGTGTCTAAAATTGACTGCCGTTACTGAAAAATTGACATAAAAATAGAAGACGGCTTGTAAAAATGGAGTCTTAAATTTACGTAGTTCATCTATTATCTGCCTGGGAGATAATATTTTGGTGACTAAAACATGGTTTAAAGGGTAATATAATGCATCATTACAGGTCAAAAGGACATTCAGTGGTCCAGTTTGTCATAAAATCCAAGATGGTTTCCAAAAAAGTGAGTCTACAGTGGCTGCTTTTACTTACAAAGGGACATTAGTCAAATTTATATCCGCGTTAGAGATATTATTTTGGTGTCTAAACCATGGTTAAAAGGGTCAAATAATATATCATGACCGGTTAAAAGGACAGTCAGTGGTCCAGTATGTCAAAAAATCCAACATGGCTTCCACAAATGGACTCTAAATTGACTGCTGTTACTGAAAAATTGACATAAAAATCGAAGACGGCTTGTAAAAATGAAGTTTTAAATTGACGTGGTTCATCTATTATCTGCCTGGGAGATAATATTTTGGTGTCTAAAACATGGTTTAAAGGGTAAAATCATGCATTAGGACAGGTTTAAATGACATTAAGTGGTCCAGTATGTCATAAAATCTAACTTGGCTTCCAAAAATTGAGTCTAAATTTGATGCTTTTACTTATAAATGGACATAGTTCATTATTTTGATATCTGCCTGGGATATATGATTTTGGTGTCTAAACCATTCTCTAAAGGGTCAAATAATACATTAAGAGAGTTCAAATGACAGTCAGTGGTCCTGTATGTCCAAAAATCCAAGATGGTTTCCAGAAATGGAGTCTAAATTGACTGCTGTCTAAATAGACATACTTCATTAAAAAACCACCTGAGAGATAATATTGTGGTGTCTATACTGTAGTTTAAATAGTCAAATAATATATTAGGAAAGGTTAAAAGGACAGTCAGTGGTCCAAGAATCGAAGACGGCTTCTAGAAATGGAGTCTAACATGGCTAATGCTACATACAAATAGACATAGTTCATTTAATTTCTGCCTGGCAGATAAGATTTTTGTACGTAAACCATGGTTTCTAGAGTCAAATAATATATAGGCAAAAGTTACAAGGACAGCCAGTGGTCCAGTATGTCTAAAAATCCAAGGTGGCTTCCAAAAATGAAATATAAATTGACTTCTGTGACTGAAAAATTGGCATAATTATCAAAAAATCCACCCGAGAGATATGATTGGTGTGTCTATACTATGTTTTCAAGAGTCAAATAATATTTTTGGACTTAACAATTATGCTGTTGTCCATTTTGCCTAAAATAAATCTCAGATGGCTTCCAAAATGGTGTCTAAAAGACTCCCAGCATTTAAAAATAGTGTTAATTCATGCAATATCCATGTGTGAGGAATAATTGCAGTGTCAACGCTTAAATGCATTGGGGAAAACTGATCCTATGGCTATGGTTTCAGGAGTAGGTATCAACAGGCATTTTGCAATCATTTTACCCCCTTGGATTTTTGCACATAATGAAAAGCTGAACATCCTTGTTACTTGTCCTATATTTGCCCATTCATTTCTCACAGTTGGATATGAAGTATGACAGTTTGTAAGTAATGGGAGTTTCACACCATTTTGGAAGCCCTGTTGGATTCTCATGCAAAATGGACAATTGCATATCATTGTGAGGAGTCCCAAAGTATAACATGTATTTGGCCCCTGAAACTATAGACACCAAAATAGTATCTCTCACGCAGATGTAAATTTAACTAATATCCCTCTGTAAGTAATAGCAGCCACCTTAGACTCCATTTTGGCAACCATCTTGCATTTTTGGACATACTGGACCACTGAGTGTCCTTTCATCTTCTCCTAGTGTATTATTTGACCCTTTAAGCAATTATTTAGACACCAAACTATTATCTCCCAGGCAGATATTAAATGAACTATGTCAATTTGTTTGTTACATTAGCCATTTTAGACCCCATTTTTAAAAGCCGTCTTCAATTTTTGGACATACTGGACCACTGGCTGTCCTTTTTACTTGTCTTAATGTATTATTTGACCTTTAAACCATAATTTAGCCACCATAATCATATCTCTCGGGTGGATTTTTAATGAAGTATGCCAATCTTTCAGTAACAGTAGTCAATTTAGACTACATTTTTGGAAGTCATCTTGGATTTCTGGACATACTGGACTACTAGATGTCCTTGTAACCTGTCCTAATATATTATTTGACCCTTTAAACCATGTTTTAGACACCAAAATATTATCTCCCAGGTAGATAATAGAAGAACTATGTCAATTTAAGACTCCATTTTTACAAGCCGTCTTCGATTTTTATGTCAATTTTCAGTAACAGCAGTCAATTTTGACTCCATTTTTTGAGGTCATCTTGATTTTTTTTGACATACTTGACCACTGGCTGTCCTTTAAACCTATCCTAACGTATTATTTGACCCTTCAAATCATGGTTTAGACACCACAGTCATATATCCAGGCAGATATTAAATGTACTACAGTATGTCCATTTGTAAGTAATAACAGCCATTTTAGACCCCATTGTGGGAAGCAATCTTGGGTTTTTTGACATACTTGACCACTGAGTGTCCTTTTAAGTTGTCCAAATGTACTACTTGACCATTAAAACCATTGAATAGAAACAAAATTAAAGATACTAACATAAGTAATAGATGAATTGTGGATTTTTAGGCTTTGGCGGCCATTTTAGACGCCATCTTGGATTTTTAGGTATACTGGTCTGCTTATGTTCACTCTAACCTGTATTAATAGCTCTTTTCATCCCTTTAAACCATGAAATATGCGCCAAATTGGATGTCTAGGGTGGATAATGAGTGAGTTTATGGTCATTTTCTGTGAATGGCGGCCATTTTGGACGCCATCTTGGTTTATGGAAAACCCTCAATGAGGATATATGATGACTTTAAGTATGTTATTCTAGACATATTCCTGGACCTATCCTGAAAAAATCAGCTTGTTACCTGAAATTTCCTTTCTTAAGCCTATTTTGGCCTAATGCTCTTGGCAAAATTTGCATCGAGCATTTATATGGTTATTTGACCATGCACTGGGTCATTTTCATGGTTTTAGCCACCTTGACCACATTGTAACTGTTTATGGAAACTTCAATGGGGCAGCAAATTCAGGAATGAGACATTTTATCTTCATTTTATGCTAGGACATATTTCTAAACTCTCTGAAGTAGATTAATGCAATGATTCCAAATATATCAGCCTTGATGACCATTTATGTGCTGGCGGTCATTTGAGTCACTTTTGGTCCCGACAATGACCAATGACATCTGCATGTATTAAAAAAGTATTCAAATGTTGATGTCGCTCTGTATTGTTGATAAGATGTACTATATCGATCATTATCAGTGACAAAAATTACTTATTGATTTCAATATAATATTAATAGTAGTATACATAATCAAAATGTTGTGACCATTTCGGCCACTTTGGCGATTTATCCAATGTATGACTTTTGTATATAAACATGAATGAGGAACAATTGTGGAAATGCGTTCAATCCCTTTCGATTGGAAATATGAAAAGCTCCATAGACGTACAATTGCTGCTCAGTCATGTTTACTTCAAAATTCACACATTGGATAAATGGTCAAAATAGCCAAAATGAACAAAATGGTCACATTTTTATTATGTGCTATCAATAATATCATGTTGAATCAAATATTTTGTAACTGATTATGATTGATATAATACATCTTACAAAAATACAGAGCAACAACATTGGAATCCTTTTGATACATGCGATTGTTATTGGTAATTGGAGGGACCAAAAGTAGTCAAACAACCTTATGTATACTCGATGTGAAGGTTTTTATCACCTCTATCAACATTCTTGATTATTGGTGTCGTAGCTAACAAATGATAGTAAGCATCATTTGAGCCCTTTTTAAATCAAATAATGTGTGGTCACTAGTCATTATTGAGGAAAAGGTGATCAAAATGACCACATGGTCCAATAGTTAGGCCAATAATCCTGGTTTATATGGAATCTTTGCATTGATTTTCACACAAAAGATATTAAATTATCCCATTTAACAATAACTGATGCTAATATTAACGCAATCCTGATTTGTCTCCTCACCATGTTCACTATAGGCTAAATTAGCATACACATTGGGCAGGGGTCAAGCCCGGTGTCAAGGTGGCCAAAATGACCAAGGTAGTCAAAATACTTTCGGGATAATCAATTTCGAGGATTCATACACCAGTGATAGGTGTCACAGCACATCCTTGTCGCATACATTCGTAATTCCGAAGCTTCGTAATTCCGAAGGTTCGGTTATTCCGAAGGTTCGTATTTCCGAAGGTTCGTAATTCCGAAGGTTCGTTAATCCGAAAACGAAATAAGGTTCGTAATTCCGAAGGTTCGTCAATCCGAAAACGAAATAAGGTTCGTAATTCCGAAGGTTCGTCAATCCGAAAACGAAATAAGGTTCGTAATTCCGAAGGTTCGTAAATCCGAAAACGAAATAAGGTTCGTAATTCCGAAGGTTCGTTAATCCGAAAACGAAATAAGGTTCGTTAATCCGAAAATTAAATAAGGTTCATATTTCCGAAAATAAAAATTATTTATTTTGGTAACAAACACGGTGTTGTCATTACAAGATAACACGATATTATGCAATGATAGTAATAACGATCGATGATACATGTTTGTGTTGTGGCCAAAAACATGTATTTCATTAAGAATAGGCGCCCGGATCAAGCATATGCTAATTTCGATTTTATCTGAGCAATTGCTGCCTTTAGCAAATGGTTTAAGGATGCAGGGGATTATCTTTGTTGGTCGCGTGCGAGTAACCTTTAGATAATAGGGTTTGTATTGGAGGGGATGTCATTTTTAATAACAGCTTCTGCTGGTAATAAAAATAATACTAATAATGATCCTTGTGAGATTTTAAAGCGCGAATCGCAAGCTCAAACTAGTAGACATTTCATGTAACAAAACTTGAACTTAAACATTCTGAGCATTTTTTGTAATCGTGAGAAAGATGTGTATCTTACTAAAGAATTAACGCGAGCGCGAAGCGCGAGCTGTAATTTGTTTATATACTGACCTGGGGCCCGTTGCATAAAACTTTTTACCTGAGAAAACTCAGATTGTTTTTACCGGAGTTTTTGCCCTGTATTAAAGTCAATGGCGGAAATCAGACTAACCTTAGTTTTCAGTTTTTACCAGAGTTTTCTCAGGTAAAAAGTTTTATGCAACAGGCTTTAGAAAGTAACCTTTTAAGGACTGCTTTTAGTGACTCATGGATAGTATATCTCACGAACTAAATAATGAGAGCGCGAACCGCAAGCTTAAAATTTGTGATATTCCAACCTGAAAACTGGACATTTTATACATTTTTTTGTAACCAGGAATAGAATGAGTTCCTTAATAAACAATACTCGATGCGAGCGAGAAACGTGAGCCAATTTTTTCCGATTTTCCAACCTGAAAACTGGACATTCTAAGCATTCTTGTAAAAAAAAAAAATAGATGCAAGTGCTAATAAGCGCGAGCCCAAAAGGGTATTCCATTTTGAAAAAGGTCACTTTTTTCCGACGAGATTTTTTTGGGGCAAGTATCCACCCCCCCCCCCTGTCCCCGGTTCCGCCACCCCTGAGTGAAGCGAGCAAGATTTTGGAGCATGGGCGATTTAGCTCTAGCAACTTAAACTCCTTTTGTAATCATGAATAGGGTGAGCATCTAAACAATTAATGCGAATGCAAAGCGTTTAAAATATTTGAATATATATAATATGTGTGAAGTTATACATGTACTACAGCTTTGGCAACTCTTTTATTTAAATATTGTGTGAAAGAAATGGATGAAGAGAACAATGGTAGGCGTAGCTTAAATCAAGGTTCCCCAGAGCTATCTACCCTTTGGAAAAATTGGTGATGCCGAAAAAATGTCTCTGCCGGGAATCGAACCCGGGCCCCCAGCTTTGAACGCCGGTGCCTTAACCACTAGACCACAGAGACGGGTTAGTGGCTAGGGCGACCCCGATACGATTGACCGTCAGATAGACAGATTTTCGACACCATACCAATTATAATTTCCTTTGTCGGGTGAAGGTGGGTTTTGAACAATGACAAATATGAATATATATATAATATATATATATATATATATATATATACATATATATATATATATATATATATATATATATATATATATATATATATATATATATACATATATATATATATATATATATATATATATATATATATATATATATATATATATATATATATATATATAGGCATAGGCAGATAGGCAGAGTGGCCGACTGACAAGAAAAGTGGATATTTCAAAGATTATTACTTGGAGTTCAGGAATGGGATATAAATCTCTCTAATCAAATGATGGGAGCTCGTAGCGCAAGCTAAACATTTTTTCCATATTCAGTACTTTTGTAATCATGAAAAGAATGCGTAATCGCGTATCTCACTGAAAGCTACAAAATCGAATCGTGAGCACAATAATCTGTTTAAATTGACTAGAAAATGGCCATCATGAAATTTCAAAAAAAAAAAGAAAAAAGAAGCTCGCTCCTCATCAGTTTTTTATTTGGTATAAGGTATTCGTCCAGTTCTTGGTAACAAAACATGCATAGAATGTTCACTTTTAAGGTTGGAATATCACACATTTTTGGTTCGCGTTTTGCGCTCGCACTAATTATTGCTCATCAAGGTAGTCATTCTGATCCTGGTGAAATAAAATTCCTAGAATGTCCAGTTTCATGGATATAATTTTCAGCTCGAGCTTCGCGCTTGCATTAATCGATTGGTGAGATATGTAGGCCTAGCACATATCCCATTCATGAGTCACCAAATGTAAAAGGTTCTTCTCCTGGTCAGTATATGAAAAATTTCAGCTCGCGCTTCGCGCTCGCGTTTGATTCTTTAGTTAAATTCACATCCTTTTTTTATGATTACGAAATAAAATCGGAACGTTTACTTTTTATGTGGGGCGTTTTGGCCCAGTGGATAAGTCTTCTGACTTTAAGGCAGAGGGTCGTAGGTTCGAATCCAAGTCATGGCATTATTTCCTTCAGCAAGAAATTTATTCACACTGTGCTGCACTCAACCCAGGTGTGGTGAATGGGTACCCGGTAGAAATTCGTTAATGCCTTCCTTTGGGCGCCTAGGCAGCCCAGCTAAAGCCGGGATAATAATAATAGCTGGGAGAACAGTTTTCAGAACTGAAGTGGCTTCCCTGGATATCCATATCATTATTATCATTATTATCATTTTAGGCCTACATGAAATTTCCAAAAGTTTGAGCACGTGATCCGCTCGCAACATCTCACAAGGATGCCCTTTTAACAGTAATTGACCAAAAAGGTGAATTTTACATCTTCAGATTAGATTTTTTCCCCCCAAACCGCTTGCTCGCTACGCTCGCAGAAATGAAACGTAAATAAATAACTTATCAATCAGAGATCACTTAAAAATTTTTGCTCAACTTAATTACTACAAAACACACAACCTCTTTACACAGATGATAATCTTATGGCGAAAATATCCGTTTGCACCAAAATGCCCCTATTGGCCCCTTTTTGGGCTATGCCCCCCCCCCCCAAAAAAAAAAAAAAATACGTTCCGCCGCCACTGGTTTAAAAACACGCATCGTCTTCATGGCTAACTGCAAAAAGTTCTTAAAATGTCCCCTTTAGATCAGGTCAGGGTTTTTCATGTTACATATTTACTTTATTTTATAAGTATAAAGCTAATTATTGACTGTTAGGACTCCCCTTTCAAAGAAACAAAAAATCAACTTTAAGCTGCCGATCGAGGAAAATATGGCTGAAAAAAAAATTTGCCCCCCCCCTATTTGACAAAAGTTGGATCCGCTGGGAGGGAGGCAGGGGGCACTTGCACCCCAAAAATGAAATAAAAAAACAGGGAATTGCATATTTTTCCAAAATGGGAGAGTTCCTTTTTCAAAAATAGATATGCTGTTTTTCATGTTTTTCGAAATAAAATACTTTTTTAAAGAATACAAGTTAAGTTTTCAGGCTGGAATATTGCAAATTTTCAGCTTGCGCTTCGCACTCTCAATTATTCGATTGGAGAAATATGTATCCTAAAGAGATCACTAAATGCTTTCTTTAACAGGTTCCTTTTCTGGTCAGTATCTTTAAGCTCGCGTTTTGCGCTCGTGTTAATTCTTTAGTTAGATGCACATCTTTTTAATGACAGCAGAAGTCTGCTCGGATTTTAAAAAACTTATTTTCATTTTTTATTGAAATACCCTTAAGTTTTAGCTTGTGATTTACGCTCGCAATAATGCCATTTTAAGAATAATTGACCCCTAAACGAGTTTTACAACTTCACCTTTATTTTTTTTTTACCAAGCCGCTCGCTCATTATACTGTCTCCCGAAAAATAAAGCCTAAATATACATTTTGCCATAATAAGAATTCACTTCAAAAAAGTTTGTCTCTACTTAATCACTTTCAAACACACAATGACTTCAAGCAGATGATAATCTTAAGGTGAAAATATCACCAAAGTGCCCATTTTGACGTATGAGTTTCATTTTGTGGCTTTACCCCCCGAACGAAAAATCGTTCGGCCGCCCTTGCCTTCCCATCCTCATAACAATTGAACGGCAACAGTGTCCCCCGCCCCCCCCCCCCTTGCCTCTGCCTCTGCTTTCCCGGTTTTCATTTTTCGGATTAACGAACCTTATTTTGTTTTCGGATTAACGAACCTTATTTCGTTTTCGGGATTAACGAACCTTCGGAACAACGAACCTTATTTCGTTTTCGGATTAACGAACCTTCGGAAAAACGAACCTTAATTTGTTTTCGGATTAACGAACCTTCGGAACAACTAACCTTAATTCGTTTTCGGATTAACGAACCTTCGGAACAACGAACCTTATTTCGTTTTCGGATTATCGAACCTTCGGAACAACGAACCTTATTTCGTTTTCGGATTATCGAACCTTCGGAATAACGAACCGTCGGAATAACGCCACAAATGTTCGGATTAACTAACCCAAAACGTTTTCGGATTAACGAACATCGAGGTATAGGCAATTTACGTGTTTCGGAATTACGAACCTTCGGAATTACGAAGCTTCGGAATTACGAAGTGTAACCCATCCTTGTAACCATTGTAGTAACATTCGAAGTGTTTTTTGATAAATTGAAGTATTGAACAGATGGGATTGGTCATTTTGAGGGCCATAAGTGGCCAAAATGACCATAAGCTGTTGAATATGGTAATTAGGACTGACATTTGGAATCAGCATAACATTTCAAAAATTTGAACATGCTTTCAATAAGTCATAAGTAGTGTGATATTTTACTATGATACCTAAATTTTATGATAATTATGAGTTTTAACCAAAAGTGAAGTCAGATATAGTTTTTATTGCGGAAAACAATGGAATTTTCAATTTTCAATAATTTTGCTGATTAAATAGTCAAGTACAAACACTGCCTGAAGCCATTATTGGCAAAGCACGAGAAGATTGAAAATATTGCAGGTCAATGGAATAATGTATCATTGATGTTTTCAAATGATATCTACAACATTTTCATGATCCATAAAAGGGGCAACCCTGATTTTTCCGAACCTATTTTTGGCAATGTCCCGTACGACACATGAAAATGCAAAAGTTTTTCATACACTTTTATTTTTCATGATGCAATCTTACAAGATCAGTTTATCTATCTTTGACCCATGGGTGATCGATTTATCCTATAAGGATCTAATTACTGCCCTAAATTTTTCAATAAATGTCCTATTAAAAGTTGTCCCTTACGACACACAATATATACTGCATTTCATTCCAGGATTTGGATTTAGAAACTATAAGCAGTAGGCCTATTTTAATCCAAGTAAATGATTTGACATTAGATGAACTGAATAGCTTTTTATTTTTCATCTCCATAGAACATAAAAAAGGTGATTCTAACAAATTTAATTGACTTCATGTAGGCCTATTCTTTTGTGAATCCCTTCAGCTAAACTGGTGATTTTCACTGGTCAGAGCTGGTTAATTTCTTTGTCATTGAGCATGAAAAGAAAACCTTTATGATTAATTAACCCTAGCATGGAAGATGATTTCCTCTTGCATGCTATTGTGAAATTATTATAAGATGTATAAAAATATATATATATTTACATATCAATCATATATTTGACCTCCCTTCATGATCACTAACTTTTTTTATAAACAGTATTAAAACACCTTACTTTTCTCAAGTTGTTAAAACAATCTGGAAAATAAGACAAACTACGTTGTTAAAAAAATCTGGAAAATAAGACAAACCATATGATTTCATGAAATGCAGACAAATAAAAAAAAAGTAAAATCGCATTTCTTTAGAAAAAAAATATTTTGTGGAATTACAAGTGACAGTTGTGACATATATATATTTTATATGAAAAATCATAACATTCATACCTTGGTCCCATTTGCTCTACGGCGGCCGTACGGCGAGTCGAAAACAGCCGTTTTATTAATTTTAATTCAAACTACCTATATGTAGTTGGGCAAAAAAATGTTTAAACGGCTGTTTTCGACTCGCCGTACGGCCACCGTAGAGCAAATGTGACCAAGGTATTAAGCCCCATTTACACAAACACAATTTCATTCATTCATGGTTTAAATAGTGTATCGGAAATCATCACTTAATTCACTATAATTTAACTTCACACAAGACCTCAGGTATTTTTAGCTCCTAAAAATGCTGTAAACCATTGTACATTTCCCATCATAACAAAATGAAAATATATTGCTCCCAATTGTATATATAACGGATAGAAGAGGTAATCATATTGTCCCGAATGACTACTTAATGCTTTTCATTAAAAAGGAAGAATTTAGGGGCAATGCTCCCTTTCTGATTGATAAAAAGTTCATTGTTTATACAGGCTGTCCAGTTCAACACGCAAATGTCCGTACAATACACAGGTGTCCCATACGACATACAAGTGTCCCGTACGATACACGAGTGTCCCGTACGACACAGAATTTTGTTTAAGATATATTGACAGAAATATTCAGCCAATAGCGGTTTCTAACATATTAAATGTCTTTAGTTTGATAGGATTATCATTATCATCAGCCAAATAAAGTGATTGAAGAAGTCAAAGAGACATAAAGTAAGGAAGTTTGGCTTCAATTTAGAGATGTCCGTACGACACATGTTGAGTGTCCCGTACGCCAGAATGTTCTCGAAAATTAAAATTTGCTTTATTTATTCATGAATGTTTATTTTGCTTTCTTTCATATATGTGTTTGTTCTTGGGTAATTGAATATCAATTTCAGTTAATTTTTTTGGAAATTATCTGTCCAACTCACAGACTTTAGAGTACAAACTTGAGGTTTCCAAAAAAAGCCACTTTTTCTGCGTCCCGAACGACACATTACTATTTTAAATCTGTATTATACAGGATGTGAATTCAAGTCATGTTTAGTCTTGGTTTTACTAACACTCTGGTAGTACTTGATGATCACCTTTAGTTACTTGAATATTCTGTGTTTATCTTGTCGAAAAACTGTCAAATGTTCTCTAAATGTCCCGTACGACACGTATGGAATCACCCTTTACTCTACTTTGTTCCGCCGCCCTTCTTTTTGCCCCCCCCCCCCATCCTCATACCAATTGAACAGCAACGGTGTTTCTCTCCCCTTCCACCACGCTTACTCTTCCGGTTTTCCCCGGCTTTGCCACCGATTATTTCATTTTTCGGTTTAACGAAACTTCAGAATAAAAAACCTTATTTTGTTTTCGGATTAACGAACCTTCGGAACAACGAACCTTATTTCGTTTTTAGATTAACGAACCTTCGGAACAACGAACCTTGTTTCGTGTTCGGATTAACGAACATTATTTCGTTTTCGGACTGACGAACCTTCGGAATTACGCCACAAATGTTCGGATTAACGAACCATTCTTAGTTTTCGGATTAATGAATATCGAGGTATAGATAATTTATGTGTTTCGGAATTACGAACCTTCGGAATAACGAATCTACGGAATTCAAAGTGTAACCTCAAGTCTGCGCAGTCCCCCGGGAGTCCCCCTTGTCTGCGCACCCGCGTATTTGCGCGATTCTAGTAAAAGAAGATACGCAACGACCACAAACTTTACACATGCAATAAATAAAACGATATTTATTGAAAAATCCGACTCAAAATGGTGGAAAAATATTGAATTTCTGGCATTTCATGTGACCGCCTCAAAATGCAGCCTTTAACATCAAATTCCCGAATCGTGTGTAAAGTGAATGGGTGCGTAGACATGGGGCACCATCTTTTTGTTAAATCTGAAAATTACTGGCCGAGGTTCCTTTCCAACAAAGTCATATATTTTTCCCAGATTTTTATAAGATTTTTTGCAAACTTACTCATAAGAATAAAATAAACATTAATAAGTGAAATTTTCTGTGGAACAAAAAGATATTTAGGTTTAATCTTAAGTTGAATTATTAGGTGCGCAGACATAGGGCCAACCATCATACCATTATGTCATCAAAAGAGCGCGTTGTAGCTCCATCACCTACGATTCTGACACTTATTTCATCCCATGTATGTGTGGTATCTTTCATCAGCGGATCATGCAGAAGATAAGCTATTCCTCACGGACCTCGCAGACAGCGCCATTTATGTGGGCGACAACAGCGGACCGAACTTCTTCTCATCTTCCTTCCGAAGGCTGAATGTTTCTGGGGTTGAGGACCCAGTTGGTGTGGATTACGATTACAGGAATGAAATGGTCTACTGGACGGATGAGAGTAGGGGGACAATCAGTAGGGCTAAACTTGATGGCTCAATGCAGGAAGTCTTGGTTGATGTGTTTGACGGAGTTGGATGTAAGTCATCATTTCACTTTATATTCAAAGATATAAATCACTTCAGATCGATTCAAATCAAGGCCGAAAAACCCACCATTTCTTTATTTTACTGGCTTTTTCCAGTCCACAATGTACTAGCCATACATAACGTCTATCATTCATTTTGTTTATCATTAATTGTTTTCAATGTCACAAATAATCCAAACCTATTTTTGTGGTTTTTCATTAGCTGTGACGATTTTGCATTTCAACGTTAACAAATTCGCTAAAATATGAAATATCATACCTCAAATAAATTGAAATATTTATGAAATTCCAGTCTAAAACAAATAACAAAGTTCGTCGATCGAGAGGCCATAGGCTAATAGTAATTCATATTCTTGCAAAAATTGACAAATTTAGATAATGCTCCGTTTGAACATTAACAAACATTATAAAGAAATTATTTTTTATGTACACACACGTGCATGCTAAATTTAGATAAACGACAATGTCCTTTTAGGTAAACAATAAATACATACTACAGGAAACCATCGTGACTGACTTGTGTTTAATCAGGTTTCGCAAATCCTGGGGCTGTTTGATAAAAGATTAGAATATAACACTTTACCATGAGGTATCATGGAAACCTCCATTTTTATTAGCGATTGAGCCCTTCTATCTTGGTCGGTAGTCCTCGTAGTAGGCAATAACATGTTGGAAGAGTTTCCCGCTGAATACTCGTGCAAAGACCATCGCTAAATTCAAGCGCATTCTACCAAAAATAATATTTTAAAGTAATAAAGCTTACTTATCATGAGATTTTAAAGTTTATAAATGACAGATTTTATATAGGCCTATACTTGGAATTGAGTTTTTATTGATTTGTCTTGTTGTTGTTGTTGTTGAGCCTTACCAGCGTCCGAAAAAAAATGTGGGTGTCGTGAACAATTAAAAGTACACATAACAAGCATGCCAATAAACAGTTTCATTACGAAATATTATAGATCCTGAAGGAATAGTATTAGATTTGGAGGATGAACGGATGATTTGGACAGACACCTTACTTGAGAAGATCGAAAGTGCAAACCTCGATGGATCATCGAGGAATACTATCATTTTTACCGGCCTTTACCTGCCATGGAGTATCACACTCTCCTACAAGAGAAAGTAAGAAGTTGGCTGAAACAAATTATCTAAACTCTGCAGGGCCGCAGAACCGGGAAGGGGGAGGAGGCTGGAACCCCTGTAGTCTCTCCCATTTTTCCCAGTAAACTTGTAAAAAAAACAAATGGCCAGCAACTTGCGATTTTACGCATGTTCAGCCCCCTCATCCGATTTCGGCTCAGTCTCCTCCCCTACTCTGAAAATCGTTATGCCTCAAGGATTGGACACAAAGCAGATGTGTCTGACAAAAATTAATGGTCAAAATAGGCCAAAATACACTTTCTACCAATTATCTGCTTCACGTGATCATTTCCTTTGTGTGTTATATACTGAAATCCAAACTTAATGAAAAAATCATTCCAAGACAACTGTCTGTCAAGGGATTCCAAGATATCTGAATATGACCCAGATTGGAATATTTCGATATGACTACCATGAAAAGCTGTACTTCGACAATGCTACATAATTTTATGTTGTTTTCCAGGGGCTGATCCAGCTTTCGCAAATGGGGGGGGGGGGGGGGGGGGGCGAAAAACCCTATGTTTTCCGGATCGGCCGCTCAAAGTTGATTTTTGTTTCTTTGAATGGGTAGTCAAAACAGTCACGTCTTAGCTTTATTCTTAAAACACATAATAAGCCCTAATTGAATAGTGCGAGCGCGCAGCGCGAGCTATTTTTTTTTTAAATAGAAATTTCATGTATTCTGTCCTGAAAATTTAATATTCTGAGCAATGTTTGTGATCGTGAACAGGATGCATTTGAATAATAATATGAATAATCAAATAATGCGAGATGAAAATATTTGACATTCTGATCTAAAAATTTGGCATTCTAAGCACAAGATAGGTATGAAGTAAACAATTAATGCGAAGCGCGAGCGGAAAAAGAGATTTAGACCTTAAAAACGGGACACTCTATTAATGTTTTGTAAATCATGGAAAGGATGAGTAGTTGGGTATTTTTCTATATTATTAATAATATATATATTCTGATATTCTAGATAATCTAAGCACGTTTTGAATAAAGAAGAAGCTGCGTATCTCAATAAACATGTTTGAGTGTGTTTTTGATATTTAGACCTAGAAAATGAATAATGTGCAAGCGCGAGCTAAAAATTTGATGTAATGATTTGAAACGGGCTAATTTGAGCACTATTTCAAGCAAAAAGCACTCTGTCGAAAAATTGTGAAGTTGATATGGATCGCACTTAACAAATAATGTGAGCGCTAAGCGCAAGCTGATTTTTAAATTATTATTTAGACCTAGCACCGGGGCATTGTAAGGACATTTTGTCATCATTCCCCCTTCTAAGCGGGAAATGAAACTAGTCGGTCCATTCTGAAAAATGGGACAATCTCATTATTAGGAATTCATGAAACTGTTATCTTATTCATCAATATTATATCAAAGAGGGCTCGAAATTCGTTTATATCATGGCATGACAACTGGAAATGTTAAGCATTTTTGTTTAATATGGGTTTACGGCCTACTTGAGCGCATATATGCGCTCAAGCCCTCCTATGAAGAGCTACTTTGTGAACCAACAGAATACGGTGCCACTGCCACTGCGAGTAGGCCTATGGGGATTTAATTAGGCCGGCCGTTACGAAGCCGTAAATTAAACATGGGTATAATACCTCATTCGTATTTTTCTTTCTGTTTTTCAGCGTTTCTCTCAAGTTAAAAAGGACACCTTATTTTGGTTGCCTAAAAATAGGGGACCGGGCCGGCTCCCCCACCCCCCCCCCCCCCCCCCACCTCTCTCGCTCTTGGATCCGCGCCTGATTTTCTGTTCAAATAATTTACTTCTTTATTTGATTCTAGGACACTGTATTGGACTGAGCACGGGGATGGGGTGTTCATCGGGGCAAAAATTGAAATGGCCACCAAGTATGGTTTTAATCGTCGCGTGCTTGTATCAACGAACATCGCGCAACCAAACGGCCTAGCACTAGATAGTCAAGGTAATTATATCCTTAAAATGGTTGCCAAAGTTTTATTCATATTCACGATTCAAATCCAGGACGCTATTTTGCCGTATTTTTCAAAATGTATAATATTACACTGTCAGATACTGTCTTTCTCGCTCTCTCTTCAACTCGTATATATTTTTTTTATTTAGTGAGTGTGTATTTATTGCAAATCTGGATTAAGAATTATCTCTATATGAAAGGAAATTATGATTCATAATTAATTACCAATATATTTTTTTATTTCCCTATTATATTTTCCTGCTGTAATTATTGCGGCCTACTATTGTGAAAAGGCCATGATTACTATCTTTAATGATTTTTGAAAGTAAATGGTTCTATCTCATGAAACGTGAACACAATTGTCTCATCACACATCACTGATGAGTTTACACGAGTGTTAGGTCACATGGTCAAGGTCAAAATTCGTTTAGGGTCAATGATCTTGTATAGTTGTTTGGATTGATTGAATCGTGTAATGTAGGTGGGACTATCAGATCTTAACTTGTTTTTCATTGTCAAGTATAAAAAATAATGATATCTCTAGTATGCCTACCACGTATCCAGTTATAAATTGGAAAGGGATCCATGATTTTACAATTTTACTGTTGGAGATAGCTTTGTTCTTGTTCGGTCACTGCTGATATGAAGTAAATAAAGAATAAACTAATGGTGTTGTGTTATAGAGCGCACCCAATGTCCAAAGAACGTACATGATGCTAGCCCCACAAAAGTTATCTTGCATATTCATAATACAAACATTTTTTTATAAATAAACCTTTGCTTACACAATACTAGAGACTAAGCATTGTCGTTACCTTGTTATAGATTCCATGTATTAAGCTTCACTCGTGATTTTTCTAGTTCAATTTTTCCAGCTTGTCCGTGATGCTGAGCCTTATAGTTGCATACTATGAAATGCAAATGTTATTCGTAAGAAGCAGGACAAAATTCTTTTAAAAACATCACTTTCCCCATAAGTATTTCTGTCCTCGTCATCTACCCCGCGTCCTCTTCATCATCATCAACATCACCATTATGTTTTAAAAAGTCACAAAGAGGAATTCTTTTTCACCTATTACAGAACAGCGCCTATATTGGACGGAAGGATTTTATGACGTCATAGAATCAATAGATCTCGACACCTTAGAACGTCAGGTGCATGTTTATGCAGAATCCGGGGATATATTTGTTTGGGGGATATCCCTCTACTTCGATTCAATCTACTTTACTGAATTTGGGTCCGCGATGCTATATGAAGCTGAACTTGGGGAAGAAGAAATACGGAACGTGAGCGTCCATGCATTTCCTGTTCATGTAAAAATCTATGCAAGTGAGTAGGCTAATTTGTGTGCAACAGGGTGGATGTGAGGGTGTGTGTGTGTCTAAGGGTGAGTGTGGGTGTTAGGGTGTGCGGGCTCCATGTGTGCGTTTGTGTGTCCGTTTGTGTGCTGGTGGTGTGCACCGGGTGCAAATAATGTGAATTTCTGACATTCAGCGTATCCTGCTTTGTTTAAGAATATTATATCTTTTTTATATTTCAATTGACAATTGAATTTGAAAAGTATACATTAATCTTTGATCACAAATAGCACAAAACACTAACATACGTGTTTTTAATTCATTTTGTTCATTAGTACTTTGATTCATCCAAGGCATTACTCATCAGTCAACTAAATGATAGCTCTATGGCGGAAATATAATGATTAAATATATAAGCATGTAAAATGTATACAGACATATGTTAAATCGATGTGAGAAAATCTTACTCGTTGAAAAGAACAATTATAAAAGTTTTGTAACTTCTGAAGGTTTCCATGGCGAAGAAGAAGAGTAGTGGGTTTCACGGTACACCATTTATTTTTCGTGGTCAATTGTTGGTCCTTAAAAGGGTCATCCAAACTCGACGTTTCGACTAGTGTGTTCTTTTCTTCAGGAGAATGAAGACGACAGGAACACCCCTGTGAAAACGTCGAGTATGAGCGGTCCCTTTCAGGTCCTTTTCAGGACCAACAATCGCCCAGGAAAGTTACATGGTGTACCGTGAAAGTGAAATTCACAATACATGGAATTTCCTCCATTTTTGGGGGGATTGATTCTAACTTATCTAATTTGACTCAGTGATCTATTTTTTTTTTCTTGGGGGGGGGGGGGGTTGAGTGCGCCTGGTGGATGCCTTCCCACAGAGCTCTTAGTTTCTATCTTAATTTGTATAGTTCAAGCATATGTTTTCTCTTTATTGCTATATGATGTCTTTGTGCATGACTCCAGGAACCTACTAGACAATTTTTGTCTCATTTTTTGCTATATTTTTCGTATATTTGCTATCCTATGTTTTTTTATTTTACCACTGCATTACTGTGTTGTAAGTAAGTAGCCATCATCACATGCATGTTGAACTTTTGTTGTACAACATAGGGCACAGTGTACGGCTGTGCGCACTTTCACAATGAAATTGGCTAGCCTGACAGCCTTAGCATCTATTGTATCCATTTGTATTGTGTCTTTCACTACTGAACTTGTTCTTTATACTGCTGTTACATGTACATGTAATGCTGTTAAACCTGATCCAAATGGAAAGTACAAGTATGTTGGTACACCCATTCAACGGTATGCTAATTCTCTTTCTAGATTTCGCATTTTGCTACTGATCTCAGGAGACATCAACCCTAACCCTGGGCCTTCTTCTAGTGGATCCAACCTTTCAGCTGACTCTATTACATCACATTTTACATATGATAGTCAGACACTTCATGCACTTAATATAAGGGATAGTTGTTCCACGATAAGATGGCGGGAAGATAATCCCATTGTATGGGACCGGTTGGTGTCTCTCGGGATCAGTAGACTTTGTCGAAGGCGGAGGACACATCGGGGTAAGAGAGGAGGGCGAGGTATCTTTAAGGGGCATCTTAAATTTGCCAGCATTAATTCCCGGTCGCTACGTAATAAAGCAACTATTTTTCAAGATTTTGTTATAGATCACAAATTAGATTTTGTCTGTGTAAGTGAGACATGGCTGACATCAGATGACGATGCAGTCGTAGGTGACCTGTGTCCTGACTCCTACACTTTCAAGCATTGTTCAAGGGTCTCTGGGCGTGGCGGTGGAGTGGCTTTTCTTCACAAGGACAGTCTTCACGTTGTCACCAAGCCGCATGAAAAATTCAACAGTTTTGAATGTCTATCTGCAACCATCTCCAACGATGTTAATTGCATGGAAATCTCTGTAATCTACAGGCCTCCTGGTAGACATAGCTTTTCCAGATTCCTAGATGAATTATCTGATTTCCTGGATAGAAGCATATATCGAACTCCACCTTTTATCATACTGGCGACCTGAACATTCACCTAGACAATAACTCTTCACCTAACACACATAAGTTTAATGATCTAATTAGCGGTCACGCCATCTCTCAGCTAGTTGAGCTAGTTGATACTCCAACACACGACAGAGATCACATCCTTGATGTTGTCATGGTTAGGGACTCTGATGATCGAGCTCTCTTATCGAAGCCTCGGGTCATACCTGGCATCTCAGACCACTCTGCCATCTTATGGAAGGTCAACTTTCCCAAGCCGAGTCGGTCCCAATCCACTGTAATCAGTCGCAACATCAACAACATCGACAGGGTGGCTTTCGCGAACGACATCACTGAATGTGACATCATTGCTCCTAGGACAGAGAGTACAAACTTTTGTGTCGACACCGCCGTACATCGTTATAACTCTGAACTGGGAAGGATTCTCGATATTCATGCACCCCCGAAAGAAAGGAAAGTCCGGATTCATGTTGACTCTCCATTGTATAATGACAACATCCGCTCTCAGAAGAAAAAAACGAAGAAGGCTGGAGAGGCAATGGCGGCAGTCTTCACTTCATATCCTCCGGGAACTCTTCTCTGCCCAGGGTGACCTTGTCAATTCCTTTGTGAAGAGGGCAAAGCGTTCCTATTATGTGGCTATCATTGAAGACTATCACGACGACTCTAAAAAACTCTTCTCTGTAGCTAATCGGCTACTGAACCGTCGACAGTCATCACCTCTTCCTTCCCACTCAGACAGATCGCAAATGGCGTCTACTTTCCTTCACTTCTTCCAGACCAAAGTCAAGATGATCTGCGATAGTTTAGCACCAGATGAGTCTCCACACAGCCAGCTCACTTCCTCTTCCTTTGAAACTATCCAACCTACCACTCCTGACGAGATCATGTCACTTTTACGTAAACTCCCTCCCAAGTCATGTCAGTCAGATCCCATTCCCACTAAATTACTTAAGGATTGTTCCCCTTCTGTTGCTCCAATTCTCTCACATCTAATTAATATGAGTAAAGAACAGGCATACGTTCCTCCCTCTCTGAAAGTTGCTTTCATTACCCCACTGTTAAAAAAACCCTCTCTGGACCAAAACTCCCTCCAAAACTACCGCCCAGTTTCAAACTTACCATTTTTATTCAAGATTCTTGAAAGGATTGTGTTCTCTCAATTGTCTGAATACCTTTCGGATAATGATTTGCTCGATCCTTTCCAGTCAGGTTATAGGTCTTATCATAGTGTAGAAACACTACATCTTGACGCGTCTAATTATATCCTACAAGGCATGGATAAAGGGAACACCACAGCTCTTTTGCTGTTAGACTTGTCCTCCGCCTTCGACACGGTAAATCACACTATCCTTTTGAACATACTTAGTTCACTCGGTGTTAAGAGTGAGGCTTACAAGTGGTTTGAGTCTTATCTCTCATTCCACTCTCAGATCGTTTGTATTAACGGTTATAAATCTGATGCTTTGCCTCTCTCTTGTGGAGTACCTCAGGGTTCTGTGGGCGGGCCAACTCTCTTTTCGATTTATTTATCTGGATTGCGACAAGTTCTGTTGAAACACGACATAAAATACCATATTTATGCAGACGACATCCAACTCATGATTTCCTTTAATTCGGATCAACTAGCTGCAGAAGGTTCCATCCATCGTCTTGAATGTTGCATGGTTGATGTTCACAATTGGCTGACTTCTCACTCTCTTAAGTGCAATCCAGCCAAATGTGAATTTCTTCTTTTTGGCTCCAAAGTACAACTAAGTAAAATCCACATCGACTCCATGTCATTTTCTGGCCTCACTGTAAATTTGTCAAGTTCTTGTCGCAATCTCGGTATAGTTTTTGATTCTCACATGACAATGTCGAATCACATTTCTTTTATTTGTAGATCAGTTCGCTACCAATTGCGAAATATTGGTTTTATTAGGAAATACTTGTCTCGACCGGCCACAGAAAAATTGGTTCACACTTTAATTTCGTCCCGTCTCGATTTTGGAAACTCTTTTTTTTTAAATCTACCCCAGAATCAGTTAGTCAAAGTTCAGAAACTTCAAAATACTGCCGCTCGCATCGTTTCTCTATCCACCAGGCGCACTCACATTACTCCTATTTTAAGATCCTTACATTGGCTCCCTGTAAAACAGCGTATTATGTTCAAGATTTTGTTGTTAACTTTTCATTGTGTTCATGGCTCATCTCCCCAGTACCTTATTTCACTTATCAAAAGTTATACCCCTTCAAGATCCTTACGTTCCTCCTTTTCCAATTCTCTTGTTACCCCTAACATTTCCAAAACCTGGGGTAAAAGATCATTTATTTACTCATCCTCTAAGCTATGGAATAGCCTCCCTCAAAACATCAAACAGTGCTTGACTTCTGAAACTTTCAAACATTACCTCAAAACATTTCTGTTCAATTCTTCTTAATTTATTTTATAATTTCCTAAAAAGCGCCTTGAGCACTCTACAGAGTGGATTTGGCGCGATATAAGTCTAATTATTATTATTATTATTATTAATGCCCTATATTCATTAAACCTCTGTGTATGTATTTTATCATAGATCTCACATGCCCTGATCCGATCAATTGCGAAGGCAACAGTGCGTGTGAGCTGATCGGATATGACACACCATCCTGTACCTGCCTGCCAGGGTATACTGGACCAACATGTTTGGATGGTAAGTTTCATCACATGTGAAAACGAGTTTAACGTGTAATGGGAACGGTCATAGCTGTCTTAAGCATTCTTCCAAACCACTTTTGAAAACAACTTTACGATGTGGTGTTCAAGACCGCTGTGCTACGTACCGGTTTTTAAAGCGCAGGTACAGACTCCTCTGAGAGCGTTCCAGTAGCAACCAGACGGTTTTACGTGAACATGGTGAATTGCATGGTTCTGGTAACAGTTTAGGAGATGGTGATGAGAACGCCAGTAAGCGATGTTTCAAGCTGGTTTCCTAAAATTGTTTAAGGGAAACCAGTTTGAGAAAACATACTGTGAACGGGATCCAGGAGGCGATCTTAACGATATTTCAATCCAGTTTTGAAAACCATCTCGCGAGGTGGTTCTGAAGACCACTTTTGCTTAATGGTTTAAGTGCAGGTGAGGACTCCACTGAGAGAGTTCCCAGAACATCAAGACCGCCTTATGTGAAGTGGTTCTGAAACCAGTTCAGGAGATGGGGGATGAGGACGTAATCGAACCGATCTTCAAATCTGGTTCCCTAAACTGGGTTAAGCCACAACAGTTTTTTTTTATTGAGCATTGCTGAATCAAATTAGCCTATTCCATTTTAACCGTAATGCCGTCAAAGTAAAACCACACTAACAATTGATGATACCATGTATTAACTTATGTAGTCCTAGATCAAATAAATTTATCATTGGAATGCTAATCACTCTACATTTAGCATGTGCAATGTACGTATAAAGGTTATTTAGTTTAATAAAAAAATAGATTTCTTTTTCCTGCACTCTATAAAAGCAAAAAAAAATGTTTACCCAATTATTTTGCAGAATATGTTTGTTGGGGAACAGAAATTTCAAAATACGGCGTAAATTTTAGAAAAATAAAAATGTAAGATCAGTTTTCCCCAATAAAACGTGCTTTTAACCATTATTGTACCAGAATGGCATGCGTTTTATCTTTTAATCAACGTTGATTGGTTCCTTACTCAACATTCTAACATTCAACATTTTAAAATCAAGTACATGTAAGTTTTCATTCTCTTGTTCGTTCTCATCGAAATATGCCCATTGTAATTTGGTATTTTTATTGCAGAAATCACATGCCCTCTTCCTTCTAATGAGAATTCTAGTACCCATTTTGTGGACCCCAGTCCGATATACTTTAACGGCCAAACTCTGGTTGAAGTGTGTGATAACGGTAACGAAGAAAGAACGCATGTGTGCAATGGTTTCACAGGCGAGTGGTACACAACTACATTAATCTACTGCACTGGTAAGTATCTCGTAACAATCTGATAAGTATTACCGCTGAAAAACTTTTTACTGGGAAGTCTGCCCTGAATTGTTTGTATCAATGATTATGCCACTTTAAGTATTGTTATAGGGAGGCTTCCCTTCTTCGTTATCATCTATGGGAGCGAGCTCATCCATGTTCGTTATGCATAGAACGCAAAGGTTAACATTCAATGGACATTGTATATACGTAAATGTTTATCCGTTGAATCTTTGTTTGTTTGTAGTTTTTTTCTCGTTTGGTATGTGCATAACCAGTTTTTCTTCATCGAATTCTTCTTCTCTCCAGCTCTTTGCGTCGCTCACACTCACGTGCAAGCGGTATCCATGGTCTCCGCAGGAAGCGCTGTTTTGCATTTCATGTTATTCTCATAAAATTTCCGGTCATTGAAAATCAACCTTTTGCAATGTTGAATGATGATGAGTTATACAATTTGTTTAGGCCGAAACCCAACAGAATAATTGCAATCTGCCTTATTTTGAAAATCTTGTATCCAAGGAAATGAATTTAGCTGCAGATTTAAACGATAATAATGACAATAATTATCACAGTTCAAAATACTTTACCATAAATCAATTTAAATCTCCTGATAAGTCAGCAAATACATTTTCAATAATGCACATGAATATAAGGAGCCTGAGCTGCAACTTTGATAATTTACAACTTTTTACTGATTCATCTCCACAAACGAATTTGTCTGTAATCGCGTTAACTGAGAGGCTGTTCACACCGCAAGGGGGGACCGTGGGCGGACCGTGGATCGCGCTATCGTAGCGCGATCCACGGTCCGCCCATTGGCATTCGCCGGATTCACACCGCAGTGAGATAGCGCGGTCTATCGTAGCACCCCCTTTTTTGAGAGGTCCTGTTGCCATGACGCGTGACGTCATGAGGTCAGAGCGGTCAAAGATTTCGCGCGCTATTACGAACCCGTACTAGTTAGTTGAGAGCTCGATATCGCTGTGCCTATTATGCTAGCCGGCCTACGTTTATTTCATGGCGTTGTAGAACGATGACTTCCGGCGTGCTATCGTAGCTCGGGTTCACACCGGCAGAGATAGCGCGATCTAGCGCGCGCTAGACCGCGCTATCTCTCGTGGACCACCCCCAAGAGGTGCTCCAGTGGCACGCCGTTTTGGCTCGCCGTAGCTCGCTGTTGGGCGGACCGAAACGACGTTGTACCTTCCACACCGCAGAGATAGCGCGATCTAGCGCGCGCTAGATCGCGCTATCTCTGCCGGTCTGAACAGGCTCCAGGACATGGTTATCTCAGGAATCTAATAGTTCATACTCACTTCCTGGTTACACCTTCGTAGGAAATAATAGAGGTAATAGAAGACTAGGAGGGGTAGGTCTCTATATCAATGGAAAGTTAGAATATTTCGTACATAGTGGTCTTAATTGTATGAATGAATTTGCTGAATCTATCGTTATTGAAATTCAAATCCAAAAATCTAAAAACATTATTATCGCGGTATTTTATAGACCTCCCAACTCCCACACACATAATTTTTTAGAATACTTACAAGATTTTCTACAAAATCCAGTTTTTATCAATAAAGATTGTTACGTAGCAGGAGATTTCAATATAGACATATCTAATTCTAACCATAATGCGTCACAATAATTTTTTTACATAATGATATCCTCATCTTTTTTACCATTGATTACAAAACCAACCCGGGTCCAATCTGCAACCCTTATTGATAATATTTTTTTGTAATTTTACTCCTTTACCCGAGTCGGGAATTATTTTATCTGATATCTCAGACCATTTTCCGATATTTTCAAGAGTCCCGTTTAGGTTAACAAAAAATTATTCCCCGCAGCAGAAATTCCGAAAAGTAACGCCAAATAATATAGCGAGATTAAAAGAAGGTCTAGAAGACGCCGACTGGTCTGAGGTGTTAAGTTTGCAAGATACCAATACTGCATATAATGTATTCATTAAAAATTTTACCACACACTTAGATAGACACGTACCATTAGTCAATAAATGTTATAGTTATAAAAAGAGACCAAGACTTCCTTGGATATCGAAATCAATATTACGGTCAATAAATCGCAAAAACAATGTATACTATGCCGACAAAATAAATCGTTCAGAGAAGTCGCATCGCAATTACATTATGTATAAAAATACCCTTACAAAAATTTTGCGCAGCGAAAAACGAAAATACTTCATAAACCAATTAATTCGTTTCAAGCATGATATAAGAAAAACATGGAAACTATTAACAATGCATTATATAAGTATAGCGTAAAATCGAACATAAAAACAATAAAACACAATGATATCGAAATTCATGATTCTTTTCGGATAGCTGACATATTCAATCAATATTTTTCACAGATCGGAAAAAATCTTGCCGACAATATACCATTGACACAAAATAAATTTTTCGATTTTGTTCACCGACCAAAGCCAATTTTTGTTTTCTATTACCAGTACATAGGAATGAAATAATAGATACAGTGAATAACTTAAAAAACAAAAAGAGTTGTGGTCACGATGGTATTGATAATATTTTATTAAAGAATGTCATAGAATATATTGTTGACCCATTAGTACACATATTTAATCTTTCCTTAATTAATGGCGTCGTGCCAAACAATATGAAACTATCTAAGGTAATACAAGTGAACAAAAAATGAGATAAGAAAAATGCATGTAACTATAGACCGATATCTCTATTGCCTACTCTATCAAAGGTTTCTAAAAAGGGTGATATATACAAGACTATTAGATTTTTGAATAAATATAATACAATTTCTGACTTTCAATTTGGATTCTGCCAAAAGCATAGTACATCTCATGCTACTCTTTCATTTGTTGAAAAAAAATCACAAAAGCTATTGATAACTTTGAACATACAGAAGGTGATTTTCTGGTCCTCTCTAAAGCCTTTGACACTATAAATCATGAAATACTTCTATACAAACTTGAAAATTACGGAGTCCGTGGAAAGGCCTTGGAGTGGTTCAGAAATTACCTAATAAACCGTAAACAGTTTGTTAACATAAAAGAACGAAATCTATCTCTACTAAAGGTCAATTAGGGCGTTCCTCAAGGCAGCATACTGGGCCCACTTTTATTTTCGATCTATATAAATGACATTCACAATTCTTCGACAATTTTATCTTACATTCTTTTTGCAGATGATTCAAATGTACTTTATTCTCATCCTAATCCCGATATTTTAAGTCAATATATTGAACATTAAACTGGAGAAGCTAGTACAATGGATAAGATCTAATAATTATTGTCAGTCAATGTACAGAAAACGAAATGTATGCTTTTCAGCAATTATTTAGATAAATTACCATACGATATAAAATTTGACAATACTGACATTGAAGTGGTCGCTTCAACAATTTTTTTAGGTCTGATAGTAGACAACAATTTATCTTGGAAAACACATATTGCTTCTATATGCCTTACAATTTCACGTAATATTGGTGTTATAAATAAGGTCATGTTTTTTCTTCCAACTTCCTCCCTAAAAATGCTTTATTCAACATTAATTTTACCCTATCTAAACTACGGGATAATTTTCTGGGGAAATACAGATACATCATATATAGAAAGAATATTACTTTTACAGAAAAAGGCATTGCGCGTTATTTTTAATATATCTTGGAGATCCCATACAGACCAATTGTTTATTGACAATAAAATTTTAAAAGTAAAAACATTATATCAATATAACTTGGGTCATTCATATATCAATTAAACAATAATATGCTACCATCAATCTTTGATTCTTCATTTAACAAAAACAAAGCTATCCATAAATACCCTACACGTCAATCCGATGAATTTCATTTACCTCTACCCCGGACAATTCTTGCAAAATCAATCTTTACTTTCGAAGGCCCTCGACTTTGGGGCACTCATGATAATACTATCAAAGATTCCCCAAGCCTTAATTCTTTTAAATTTAAGTTAATAAGTTTCTCCAAGATACTCGTTAGTTTATTTAACTCTTCATCACTCATACATTATATTTTTCATATATACTCAGCATTACGAACCGTGACATATGATATTTTTCGTTTTCCTGTTGATCCGTAATATTCGCTGTGAGTGCCGGGGCAAGAATCTGGAGACTATTGATCTCGCTTTTTTATTTTCTAATTCTTTCTTACTATTTTTTAAACTATACATTCAGATGGATTTATGCTTAAATTTCTACCATGCTGTATTTGTGTTTTGTTTATATTGTTCATACAAATATGTAATAGGAGGCTGCATTCTACAAGCTTCGCTTTTTAGCAGCTTCCTCCGTTTCCGACCTGGTACATGGTTATCTTGATTATTATACATAATACGTTTCTTAATTTATTGATTATAATTACATCAAGATATATGTAACAAAACTTATTGTAAAAGATTGTTGGAAATGGAAAAAATAAATGAAATGAAATGAAAAACTAACCTTAAACTCCTTTTTAAAATAATATGTACGGAGACCTGAGCATTCAAAAGTAAGCATCTGCTTTGGTATGATGTCATGATTGGTTCTAAGACATTTTTTCCTTTATAAAAATACCTAGCATATAAACCACTCTTCACCTTCTTACGATGACAATCGTCTACCCCTGAGGAAAACAAGGAGCTTTTGTTTTGCACGGTGGATGCTTCTGAGAATGTCAAATTTGTAATTTAACCATTATTTCTTTGCCGTTCCTCCACTCTGTACGACTGTTATCGGATTAAACTCATTAGAGGCGGAGTTGAACTCGGTAGGTGGATACACCTCCGAAAAAAAGTTTAAAAAAAAGGTAATCAACACGATACATGGTATGAACTACACGAGTACTCACATTATCAAGTCGAACTGAAATAAGCCTTTAATTCCTTTAACATTTAGCTCTTAAGAAAGGCATCACTTAAGCTACTTTCCATTTTGTTGGAAATATACCAATTCCAAGCGATTTAAGTGAGAGATCTTGACTTGGTGCAATGCCCTTTATCATGTTTATACATGGGAATCCATTCCTGTTCATGAAATGATGTGTGAGAGAAGAGGTAAAAATAGAATGGTGAAAGTTTGAAAGAAATCGGACAAGCAATAATCAAGTTAAGGCTTCTTTTTTGTTGTTAAGATTCCGAAGACTGTATAAATGTAAATTTCATATTGGCAACTGGGTAGGTAAATTTTAACAAGTGGTAGTACAACTTTTTTTCATAGGCCATGTACTAAATTATCAGGGACTAGGGATTTTCCCCTGAGTACCTATTTCCTGGGGCAGTTATCAAAGCATAACCAAGATGGCATATTGTTTAACATTGATTAACAATCATTTGAACAAAAGAAGAAATGGAAGAGTACTCAATGCCTATTATCATGATTATGCCGTCACTCAAGCGGTATATTTGAAGTATCTTGGAGTAGGCCTATATGTTAGCCTTGGTTGGGGAAGGTTATGTTTTCACCTTTTCCTGTGTGAGAGATGTTGTTGAGGTGTCTCGAATGTTAAAAATAATGGTGTGATAAGGGGTTAGAGATTCAACGCTAGCATACTTTTCAGGCTGGCTAATCCTAGACTCCTTCACATCACTGCCAACATACCATGATCAGCAACAAGGACCGGAATTACCAAGATATCCTCGCAGTTTTGGTCTACCGCTTAGCTGGGCTAAGAGAGTAATATCCTTGTCAAGAGATATTATTCAAATTAGTTACAAGTAAATGGGCTTAAAATTTTAAACAGGCAACAAGCAAGTGACGTTTTTACAACGAAGGCCAATTCCTACAACCGTTGAAAATTCCTTTATTTTCCGACATTTTTTCAAACTTTAACCTATACTTAATCAAACAATGTTTGATTTTCCCTTTTCCTCTAAAAACAACCTTTTATCTGGGTTGGATTCCATGAGCGTGACATTGACGGTTTTTAAGAGGTACAGAAAGGTTTCCATTATTAGCAGAACTTTGGCGATTCGCTTGTGACTTTATTGCAGAGCAAGGACGTTTTCGCCCAATAACATACATGTAGGACTATATTGTTCTCGTTAACGTAAATAAACTTAAATAGTAAAAAACATTATTGATATTCTCACAAGTGTTATTCCTTTGCAATCTTCATAAACTTCCAGAACTGGTTTTAATTTCTTTCATTTTCAGTATCTATCAGTATAATCTAACATTATCAGAATTTAATATACATGTATCTGTACCTTACTGGAATAATCCGTGGGTAATGACCGTGTTTTCACAGTGTACTGTCAACGACAGTGTATTCTCTAAATAAATTGATAGTCTTACATGAAATATTACTATGTTCAGATGATAGTAAAACAAAATATACAGTGTTATGACACATATCTTTTCATTTCTTTTCATAAAAGTCCTATTGCTCGTGTAAAACTTTGCAACACATTATAAATATTACTATAAATACTTCAGGAAATAATGTACCGTATATTCTTTCAGGGGATAAGATATTCCTCACGGACCCTGCAGACAGCGCCATTTATGTGGGCGACAGCAGCGGACCGAACTTCTTCTCATCTTCCTTCCAAAAGCTGCCTGTTTCTGGGGTTGAGGACCCAATCGGTGTGGATTATGATTACAGGAATGAAATGGTCTACTGGACGGATGAGAGTAGGGGGATAATCAGTAGGGCTAAACTTGATGGCTCAATGCAGGAAGTCTTGGTTGATGAGTTTGAAGGAGTTGGATGTAAGTCATCATTTCACTTTATGTTCGAAGATAAATCACTTCAGATCGAATCGAATCAATGAATCAGGGTACTAATGGATAATTCGTTTTTCATTCCCGATTTTCGTAGAGCAAAAACGGAAGTCAACCTCATGGATTGGTCTGTGAAAACACAAAAACGAAATCACAACGAGAAAAACCCCGTTGTGATTTCATTTTTGGAGATCAAAAACAGAAGAATGAAATCAGAAATACTTTTGGTCCTCTCTGATACCTCATTCTATACCTGTGTTTGTTATATATCAAAAACAAAATCAGAACACGCTTTCTACCCCCTGATTCTGTTTGGAAAAACGCAGACAGCGAAAACGAAATCGGGTACTCGCTTTCCACTTCTTGCTCTCTGATTTTGTCTTTCGCACAGCCAACAGCCATATCGAAATCCGTTATACAGACGTGCACGCAGTACAGTGCATGCATGATACGACCATGAAGCTATTACGTAATAGCTTCGTGTTACGACCACGTGCAACAAAAATTCACGTTAACGTGGCTTTTAATTTCCAGCATTTTCGGACCTTCACAGACAGTGGCGTAGCTAGGATTTTTTCCCCGGGGGGGGGGGGGGCACTGGGGGGTCCTTGCTTTTTCAGGGGGGGCACCGGCCATTTTTGGCGGTGTGTGTGTAATAAAGTAATTTTTCAAGGGGCCCCCAGGGATATCCCGACGGCCTAGCCAGGGCAACCACGTACCCAACTTGTAGAACTCGACTCGAGCAACCAGATAAACACTGATTTGACCCGGCGCATGCACATTTAGGGGGCTCAAATTAACAAAATTAAAGGGAATAAAGGGATATTTATCGCATTTTTAAAATTAAACTAAAGTATTTTTTCAAGGGGCCCGCAGGGATATTCCGACGGCCTAGCCAGGGTAACCACGTATCCTAACTTGTAGAACTTGACTCGGGCAATCAGATAAACACTGATTTGACCCAGCACATGCACATTTAGGGGGCTAAAATTAACAAAATTAAAGGGAATAATGGGCTATTTATCGCATTTTAAAAATTAAAATAAAGTAAATTTTCAAGGGGCCCCCAGGGATATCCCGACGGCCTAGCCAGGGCAACCACGTACCCTAACTTGTAGAACTCGACTCGGGCAACCAGATAAACATTAGCTTGACCCGGCGCATGTACATTTAGGGGGCAACTGGTTAAAGCATCTCACGAGCAGATCTTATTCATATATTATACTCAGTCCTAATTCCTTCGCCAATAAAATAGTTCCGAAAGCTGAGTGACACCTGTATTTTTCTTTTATTTGCACAAAATATGTTCAATGGTTGCCCATTCTCTGTTTCTAGAATCAGTCTAATCATTATACATACTCTTTTTTGTAATCAACTTACAAATTAAAAAAATGAGAAATGAGAAAATGAGGGTTGGGTCGAATGAATATCTTCAGCCTTCTGTTGTAGATCGTCATCTCTTGGAGAAAAGATGGGGGCGTATATCGATAGAAAACGTATTGTCAAAATATAAAATATGAGTATAAAGCTCCTCTAATCTTCGAATAATTCTCATGAGACATTTTCTTTTGCACGTGTAGCCTTCAATTCAATTAATTAGCAAGGAGTTGTACCCCTCCTATGAACTTTCATGAACTAAATATTTCTTTTAGACGATATCGCGTGACTAATTTCAAATCTATTGATTGATTGATTGATCGACTAAATTTCCAAAGCGACTATCACATAATTATAATTTAATTTCAAAATCATTTTAAAAGGCCAAAATTTTCTTGCTCGCTTCGCTCGCTGGCGATTTTTTTTCAAATTATTCCACATTTGCTATGGTGTGCTGCCTCAAAATATTTCGTTTATTATCCGCAACTGCGTTGAACTTAATATAATATGTGATGTATGTACCCGCGATTTGATATAAAAAAAAAATGGCCATCTGCAATGTTTAAAAATATCACGAGGTTCTGGGGGCTCCGCTTAAGACCAGTGGCGCCACCGAATGGGGAGGCCCCAGTGAGTCCCCCCCCCCCCCGAAATTTGAAGAAACAAGATGTATAGTAAACGTTGTCATAATACTCCAAAAATGTTTTTTGTTCTTTAAATTTTAAAAATATTCTCATCCATTCACCGTTAGCATTTAGATCCCAACAATTTTGGTCACAAAAACATAAATCTTCCAGGCCATTATATAAAATTCAAAATGTAGCTCGCGCTACGCGCTCGCAGTTATTAATGGTTATTTGTTCACATGGGGCTTAAAAATAAAATGTTATTAGAGTTTTCATTATTTGTTTTAGTGAGATACATATCCTGCGTATTCATAATTTCCATATAGAGGATATATTTTCAGCGAATTAGATAGCCATTCATTTTATAATTTAAAAAAAAAAGCTTAGAACGGCCAGGTATCATCCCGGATATCAAATATTTTCAGCTCACGCTTCGTGCTCGCATTATTTATTTGGTGAGATATCATATTCATGACCAGTAGCGTACCGTGACTCGGAGGAGACAAAGCATTGTTCACAGACAATGCAGTGCCCCCCCCCCCCAATGCTTTGTCTCCTGCGGTTCACGGTACGCTACTGTTCATGATCCAATTAATGCAAACAGCTGATTCTTAACAGTTCCCTTTTTAAATCAGTAGGGACTGCATTTGAAATAAAATTAGCTCGCGCTTGTCGCTCGATTTTTTTTAAAATGTGTGTCATCCCCCCGGCCCCAAAATGTTTGTTTGCCTCCTAGGTTAAAAACCCTAGTACCGTCATTGCCCCGGCCGCGCGTTTCCGTTTTACACCCTGGCGAAGGCATTTTCCGGAAAAATAGCCACAAGGCGACTAGTGAAGAGTCTACGTCTACGTTTGTTTACATAATCAGCTGGGCGCGCGATCCAAAAGTCCGCACCGAAGATATCCGCAGAACATACGTGCAAATGCAGCTGAGCAGCCCAAAAGATTCAGTCTCTGTATTTTGGTTGTTCCGCTGAACTATATACGTTGGCTTCATGATTTTTTTTACTTTATCGCACATGATCGTTTATATGAATGAAAACGAATAATAGCTAAAATATTGAAAAATAAAAAACATAATTACTTTTTTTCATATTATATCTATCCTTATATATATCATATCTGTCTATCCACTATCTATGTTATAAATCAATATATGGTACTACATGATATATCTATCTGTTAATTTGTCTATCTACTCTGTCTCTCTCATTCTCTATCTACCTATCTATCTGTCTATCTATCTATCCATCTAACATCTATCTCTCAAATTCTCTATCTATCCATCTGTCTCTCTTTTATTTCTCTCTATCCATCTGTTAATCTACTCATGTGCAATATCAACACTGCTTCGACTTCCTTCGGGAGTCTATTTCCTCAGCTCTACTTTTCCTTTTTTTGTGCTCGATTTGATTCAATTACTACTTTATTTACTTGTTACCATTGTTAAATGTCTTGTATTACATAATGAGTTTTTTTTTTCTGAAGGTTGCCTCCTATTCTCTTTCAAATTCCACCTCTTGCTTTCCCTTCTCTTTGTCTTATCCCAATTTTCTTTCCCTTTTCTCACCTCTTTCTTCTTAATCTTTCATTCCGCTTTTTTCTTCTTTGGTGACACTTTACTTTTGGCCTTTTGTATTTATTTATGATACATTTCTTTTTTATCTGTATGAATTTGTATTGTATTTGATAGTTTTTATTGCAATAAAATCAAATACATATATATATATATATATATATATATATATATATATATATATATATATATATATATATATATATATATATATATACAGTGCGTCCCAGAAAAAACGAAACCGAGATTAAGAGATGATTTATCATAACGTAATCACAAATACAATAACAAATGACCTACCAATGTAAAGCTTAGAATCTCCTCTTTCATCTGATATTACTTAGATTATTCTCCATTCACGCATGAGTGAGCAAAAACAATTTGAAGAAAGGATACCAAAAACTCATTTGGCGGGGGGTATCTGAATTTCAAAAAGAAAATCACATGCCTAAAAAGTTCAATATCTGCTCTTTTATTTGATACCTTAATCACAAAAAATGGTCAAGAAGTAAAAAAGTTATGTTCCCTCGAAACAATGCTTGTATTTCCATAATTTCATTAAATAAACGTGTTTTCACCGGTTTCCCACAGAAGCTATCGCATGGTTAACAAAAGACTTCATGCATGGCTGATCGTCAACAAAACGGAGTGTCGAGTGAGTTTGAACGCTAGCCTGTAAAACCTCTTAATTTTATGAAATTATTGAAATTCAAGCCTTATTTCAAATAACCAGAACTTTGTTATTTCTTGACCATTTTCTGTAATTGAGGTATCATATTAAAGAGCAGATATTGAACTTTTAAAACTGTGGTTTTCTTTTAGAAACCCAGATACAGCCCGCCAAATGACTTTTTGGTATCCCCTCTTCAAATTGTTTTTGCTCACTCATCCGTGAATGAGAAATAATCTAAGTAATTTCAGATGAAAGAGGAGATTCTAAGCTTTACAATGGTAGGTCATTTGTCTATTGTATTTGTGATTAAGTTATGATAAATCATCGATACATCTCGGTTTTGTTTTTTGTGGGACGCACTGTATATATATATATATATATATATATATATATAGTGTCGAAAATCTGTCTATCTGACGGTCAATCGGATCGGGGTCGCCCGAGCCACTAACCCGTCTCTGTGGTCTAGTGGTTAAGGCACCGGCGTTCAAAGCTGGGGGCTCGGGTTCGATTCCCGGCAGAGACATTTTTTCGGCATCACCAATTTTTCCAAAGGGTAGATAGCTCTGGGGAACCTTGATTTAAGCTACGCCTACCATTGTTCTCTTCATTCATTTCTTTACAATATTTAAAATAAAAGAGTTGCCAAAACTGTTGTACATGTATAACTTCACATATTTGTATACTTTCCCATACGTGTACTGTATCAAAGCAATAGCTTTGATCCAGCTGAGGCATGGCGGCTTGTCATTGTTTAAAACCCACCTTCACCCGACAAAGGAAATTATAATTGGTATAGTGTCGAAAATCTGTCTATCTGACGGTCAATCGGATCGGGGTCGCCCGAGCCACTAACCCGTCTCTGTGGTCTAGTGGTTAAGGCACCGGCGTTCAAAGCTGGGGGCCCGGGTTCGATTCCCGGCAGAGACATTTTTTCGGCATCACCAATTTTTCCAAAGGGTAGATAGCTCTGGGGAACCTTGATTTAAGCTACGCCTACCATTGTTCTCTTCATTCATTTCTTTACAATATTTAAAATAAAAGAGTTGCCAAAGCTGTTGTACATGTATAACTTCACATATTTGTATACTTTCCCATACGTGTACTGTATCAAAGCAATAGCTTTGATCCAGCTGAGGCATGGCGGCTTGTCATTGTTTAAAACCCACCTTCACCCGACAAAGGAAATTATAATTGGTATAGTGTCGAAAATCTGTCTATCTGACGGTCAATCGGATCGGGGTCGCCCGAGCCACTAACCCGTCTCTGTGGTCTAGTGGTTAAGGCACCGGCGTTCAAAGCTGGGGGCCCGGGTTCGATTCCCGGCAGAGACATTTTTTCGGCATCACCAATTTTTCCAAAGGGTAGATAGCTCTGGGGAACCTTGATTTAAGCTACGCCTACCATTGTTCTCTTCATTCATTTCTTTACAATATTTAAAATAAAAGAGTTGCCAAAGCTGTTGTACATGTATAACTTCACATATTTGTATACTTTCCCATACGTGTACTGTATCAAAGCAATAGCTTTGATCCAGCTGAGGCATGGCGGCTTGTCATTGTTTAAAACCCACCTTCACCCGACAAAGGAAATTATAATTGGTATAGTGTCGAAAATCTGTCTATCTGACGGTCAATCGGATCGGGGTCGCCCGAGCCACTAACCCGTCTCTGTGGTCTAGTGGTTAAGGCACCGGCGTTCAAAGCTGGGGGCCCGGGTTCGATTCCCGGCAGATACATTTTTTCGGCATCACCAATTTTTCCAAAGGGTAGATAGCTCTGGGGAACCTTGATTTAAGCTACGCCTACCATTGTTCTCTTCATTCATTTCTTTACAATATTTAAAATAAAAGAGTTGCCAAAGCTGTTGTACATGTATAACTTCACATATTTGTATACTTTCCCATACGTGTACTGTATCAAAGCAATAGCTTTGATCCAGCTGAGGCATGGCGGCTTGTCATTGTTTAAAACCCACCTTCACCCGACAAAGGAAATTATAATTGGTATAGTGTCGAAAATCTGTCTATCTGACGGTCAATCGGATCGGGGTCGCCCGAGCCACTAACCCGTCTCTGTGGTCTAGTGGTTAAGGCACCGGCGTTCAAAGCTGGGGGCCCGGGTTCGATTCCCGGCAGAGACATTTTTTCGGCATCACCAATTTTTCCAAAGGGTAGATAGCTCTGGGGAACCTTGATTTAAGCTACGCCTACCATTGTTCTCTTCATTCATTTCTTTACAATATTTAAAATAAAAGAGTTGCCAAAGCTGTTGTACATGTATAACTTCACATATTTATATATATATATATATATATATATCTCAAATTCTCTATATCTATCCATCTGTCTGTCTTTTTCTCTCTCTCTATCCGTCTATCTATCTCTCGAATTCTCTCTATCCATCTGTCCGTCTGTCTCTCAAATTCTCTCTCTCTATCTATCTATCCATCTGTCTGTCTTTTTCTCTCTATCCGTCTATGTATCTATCTCTCGAATTCTCTCTATCCATCTGTCTGTCTGTCTCTCAAATTCTATCTATCTATGAAACTACAGTATATATATATTAATCTTCTCTTTCTCTCTCTCTCTCCCTCTCTATCTATCCATCTGTCTTTCTCTAGTTCTCTCTCTCTCTCTATCAATCTATCTATCTATCTTCTATATATATATTTATCTATCTATCTATGTAACTACAGTATCTATCTATCTGTTAATTTGTCTATCTTCTCTGTCTCTCTCATTCTTTATCTATCTATCTATCTATCTATCTATCTAACATGTACCTATCTCTCAAATTCTCTATCTCTCTCTCCCCCCTCTATCTATCTATCCATCTGTCTGTCTTTCTCTATTTCTCTCTATCTATCTTCTATCTATCAGTTTATCTAGCTTTCTATGTAACTACAATTTATATGTTAATTTGTCTATCTTCTCTGTCTCTCTCATTCTTTATCTATCTATCTAACATCTATCTATCTCTCAGATTCTCTATCTCTCTCTCTTTCTCTCTCTATCTATCTATCCATCTGTCTGTCTTTTTTTCTCTCTCTATTTTTTTCTTTATCCGTCCATATATCTATCTATCTATCTATCTATCTATCTATCTATCTATCTATCTATCTATAACATCTCTCCATCTCTCAAGTTCTCTCCCCCATCTATCTATCTATCTATCTATCTATCTATCCATCTCTCTGTCTTTCTCTCTCTCTCTCTCTCTCTCTACTTCTATCTATCTATTTATCTATCTATCTATCTATCTATCTATCTATCTATCTATGTCTCTATCTATTTATCAGTCTTCTATATCTATCTTTCGGCATCTAAGTGTATCAATCCATCAAACTTCAATTTTCTTTCTATTATATGTATCTGTTTATTTTTATTTTGTCTGTCATTCTATTCATTTAGTTAATAATTTATATTTAGAAAAAAAAATTTTTCATAACTATTCATAAAAAAACGTAACTGCAAAAGCATGTTCGGATTTCACTCATATGACTGCTCTCTGTACATGAAGTGCCGAGGAACTCTATGCTCTGATCAGTAACTGTGCAGATTGCATGCGGTGGTGTGGGACTCGCCTGTGTCGCATGCTGCAACCAGCGACGTGTGTAGACTCTTCACTAGTCGCTTTGTGGCTATTTTTGCGGAAAATGCCTTCGCCAGGGTGTAAAACGGAAACGCGCGCCCCGGACCCGAACCGCATAGCACTGCCCCCCCCCCCAAAAAAAAAAAAAAAAAAAAAAAGTTCTACAACCGAGAAAAAAAAATGATAAAAGGAAAGAAAGAAAAGGAAGATGAAAGATATGTCATTTTTTGCATACCATGTCAAAATCAATCTCAAAATTGAAGGTTTTTTTTTTTCTCGCTCGCTGGAGACTTATTATTAAGCAAATTTTTGCTGCGTGCGCCATGGTGTGCCCCCTCTATTTTGTTCTTATCTCGCATTGAGCTTCGCACTAATGCTCGGGGCATAATCATAAAATATCCTGTTCATACAATGATATGACTCCTCCGTATTCCCTTCTCTTTCTCTCCCTTTCCCCCTCCTTTTCTTTCCTATCTCTCCCTTTCGCTTCTCTCGCTTCTATTTTACCTTCTCTCTTTCCTTGTTGTTTTTTACTGTACCCATCGGCAGCACTAAGGAATGGGGGGAAAAGTCAGGACCGTGGTTCCCCATGCATGAAAAAGCCCGTATTCCTTTACTTTTGTTAATTTTAGCCCCCAAAATGTGCATGCAACCAGTGGCGTAACAGGCAGGGGTTCACCGTGAAAATGTTAAGAAAAAACGGGAAAAGGAAAAAAATAAGGGGAGAAAAAAAGAAAGGGAAAGGAAAAGGAAAGGAAAAAAAGATGAAAGGGGGGGGGAGGAAGGGGAATAGAAAAGGGTAAGGGAAAAGAAAACTAAGACAAAAATAATAAAAAGGGAAAACGGAAAGAATTTGGAAAAAGGAAGGAAAGAAGAACGTGTGAGAAAGAACAATTTTCCCAGATATACAAATACATTAGCATGATTAGTAAGACAGTGAAATAAATTAAAGATGACAAAAAGGCAAACAAAAGCGGGAAATTAAGGTAGAATGGAATGAGGCAAAATCTAAATTGGAAAATAAAAAAAAGGGACAAGATGGGCTGCTGAGGATTGAAGATAACGAGCGGGGAAAAAAAGATGGATGGTATATAGCATAATTTCGTATGAAAGTCTATTATAAACTTGTTAAATCTCCAAAGCTACCGGGGGCTCTGTCCCAGAGTCAAGACCCCGTGCAGTGGAGGCTCTTAACCTGTAACCTTTATAGGGCTCTATAACGGCCCCCTATATGGATCCTTCTGCACTGGCGTACGGGGGGGGGGTGGTTCCACAGCCAAGGGGAAATAAAAGAATATGAAGGAGGCAGCGAAATGAGATGAATAAAATATTTAAAAAAATATATGAGACATGATATTTGCTATGATGTAAAATCTATCACATGATTATAATTTTATTTCAAAATGCCATTTTTCTTCTGGCTCGCTTCGCTCGCTGGCGACTTTTTTAAAACAAATTTTCCCACATTTGGTATGGTGTGCCCCCTCAAAATATTTGGATGATTACGGTACACAACTGCATTGATTGATTGATTGATTGATTGATTGACTAAATTTCCAAAGCGACTATCACATAATTAGAATTTAATTTCAAAATCATTTTAAAAGACAGGGAAATAAATTAAAGATGACAAAAGGCAAACAAAAGCGAGTGAAGGTAGAATGAAATGAGGCAAAATCTAAATTGGAAAATAAAAAAAAGGACAAGATATTACTACCGAGCTGCTGAGGATTGAAGATAACGAGCGGGAACAAAAGATGGATGGTATATAGCATAATTTCGTATTAAAGTCTATTATAAACTTGCTATATATCCAAAGCTACCGGGGGCTCTGTCCAAGAGTCAAGACCCCGTGCAGTGGAGGCTCTTAACCTGTAACTTTTAAAGGGCTGTATAACGGCCCCCTATATGGACCCTTCCTGCATTAACCTTTGTGTTGAAGCACTGGCGTACGGGGGGGGGGGGATTGGTTCCACAGCCAAGGGGAATTAAAAGAATATGAAGGAGGCAGCGAAATGAGATGAATGAAATTAAAAAAAATATAAGACATGATATTTGCTATGATGTAAAAATCTATCACACAATTGAATTTTATTTCAAAAGGCCATTTTTCTTCTGGCTCGCTTCGCTCGCTGGCGACTTTTTACAAATTTTCCCACAATTGCTATGGTAGGCCCCCTCAAAATATTTGGATGATTACGGTACACAACTGCAGCACTGAATTTATGTGTAGTGTGAAAGCTATATAAATATACACGCAATTTGATTAAAATTAGTGGCCATCTGTACCGGGGCTCCACCCCGGACCCCACTCATAAAGCATTGTTGTATGAGTTTGGACCATGGCCCCCAGAAGTTCTACAACCAAGAGGAAAGAAAGAAAAGCAAAGGAAAAGTGTTTAATATTTTTCTGAATATCACGTCAAAATCTATCTTCATGTTAGATTCTCATGAAAAGGTATTTTTTCTATCTCGCTCGCTTCGCTCGCTCCGGACTTATATTAAGCTACTTCTTGCCATTAGCGCCATACTGGGCACCCTCGAGCATATAGGGCTTCGCCCTGATGGGCACAATCATAACAAAAATCCTTTTCACCATGGCGTACAAAAGATATTATATTATCTTTTTAACACTATGTCAAAATATATCACAAAATTGGATTTTTGCCATTAAAATGTCAAAATTTTTGCTCGATCGCTCCGCTCGCTCGCATATATATATTTTTGTCCGATACTCCATAATATCGCCCCCTCAAAAATTTTGCCTTATGACTCCATTGCCTGCTTTATGATGTAACCGGGAAATTCTTGGTTCTTGCCCCCCCCCCCCCAGCCACCGATCCCTGTTACGCCACTGCATGCAACGGGTCAAGCTAGTGTGTATATGGTTGCCCGAGTCGAGTTCTACAAGTTAGGATACGTGGTTACCCTGGCTAGGCCGTCGGGATATCCCTGGGAGCCCCTTGAAAAAATACTTTATTTAATTTTTAAAATGCGATAAATAGCCCTTTATTCCCTTTAATTTTGTTAATTTTAGCCCCCTAATAAATGTGCATGCGCCGGGTCAAATCAGTTTTTATCTGATCGCCCGAGTCGAGTTTTACAAGTTAGGGTACGTGGTTGCCCTGGCTAGGCCGTCGGGATATCCCTGGGGGCCCCTTGAAAATTTACTTTATTTTAATTTAAAAAATGCGATAAATAGCCCTTTATTCCCTTTAATTTTGTTAATTTTAGCCCCCTAAATGTGCATTCGCCGGGTCAAGTCAGTTTTTATCTGATCGCCCGAGTCAAGTTCTACAAGTTAGGATACGTGGTTACCCTGGCTAGGCCGTCGGGATATCCCTGGGGGCCCTTGAAAAAATACTTTATTTTAATTTTTAAAATGCGATAAATAGCCCTTTATTCCCTTTAATTTTGTTAATTTTAGCCCCCTAAATGTGCATGTGCCGGGTCAAATCAGTGTTTATCTGATTGCCCGAGTCAAGTTCTACAAGTTCGGATACGTGGTTACCCTGGCTAGGCCGTCGGGATATCCCTGGGGGCCCCTTGAAAAAATACTTTAGTTTAATTTTAAAAATGCGATAAATATCCCTTTATTCCCTTTAATTCTGTTAATTTGAGCCCCCTAAATGTGCATGCGCCGGATCAAATCAGTGTTTATCTGGTTGCCCGAGTCGAGTTCTGCAAGTTAGGGTACGTGGTTGCCCTGGCTAGGCCGTCGGGATATCCCTGGGACCCTTGAAAAAATACTTTATTTTAATTTTTAAAATGCGATAAATAGCCCTTTATTCCCTTTAATTTTGTTAATTTTAGCCCCTTTAAATATGCATGTGCCGGGTCAAATCAGTGTTTATCTGATTGCCCGAGTCGAGTTCTACAAGTTAGGATACGTGGTTACCCTGGCTAGGCCGTCGGGATATCCCTGGGGGCCCCTTGAAAAAATACTTTATTCTAATTTTAAAAATGCGATAAATATCCCTTTATTCCCTTTAATTTTGTTAATTTTAGCCCCCTAAATGTGCATGCGCCGGGTCAAATCAGTGTTTATCTGGTTGCTCGAGTCGAGATCTACAAGTTAGGGTACGTGGTTGCCCTGGCTAGGCCGTCGGGATATCCCTGGGGGCCCCTTGAAAATTTACTTTATTTTAATTTAAAAAATGCGATAAATAGCCCTTTATTCCCTTTAATTTTGTTAATTTTAGCCCCCTAAATGTGCATGCGCCGGGTCAAATCAGTGTTTATCTGGTTGCCCGAGTCGAGTTCTCCAAGTTAGGATACGTGGTTACCCTGGCTAGGCTGTCGGGATATCCCTGGGGGCCCCTTGAAAATTTACTTTATTTTAATTAAAAAAAAACGATAAATAGCCCTTTATTCCCTTTAATTTTGTTAATTTGAGCCCCCTTAATGTGCATGCGCCGGGTCAAGTCAGTGTTTATCTGGTTGCCCGTGTCGAGCTCCACAAGTTAGGGTACGTGGTTACCCTGGCTAGGCCGTCGGGATATCCCTGGGGGCCCCTTGAAAAATTACTTTATGACACACACACCGCCAAAAATGGCCGGTGCCCCCCCTGAAAAAGCAAGGACCCCCCAGTGCCCCCCCCCCCCCCGGGGGGAAAAATCCTAGCTACGCCACTGTCTGTGAAGGTCCGAAAACGCTGGAAATTAAAAGCCACGTTAACGTGAATTTTTGTTGCACGTGGTCGTAACACGAAGCTATTACGTAATAGCTTCATGGTCGTATCATGCATGCACTGTACTGCGTGCACGTCTGTATAACGTATTTCGATATGGCTGTTGGCTGTGCGAAAGACAAAATCAGAGAGCAAGAAGTGGAAAGCGCGTACCCGATTTCGTTTTCGCTGTCTGCGTTTTTCCAAACAGAATCAGGGGGTAGAAAGCGTGTTCTGATTTTGTTTTTGATATATAACAAACACAGGTATAGAATGAGGTATCAGAGAGGACCAAAAGTATTTCTGATTTCATTCTTCTGTTTTTGATCTTCAAAAATGAAATCACAACGGGGTTTTTCTCGTTGTGATTTCGTTTTTGTGTTTTCACAGACCAATCCATGAGGTTGACTTCCGTTTTTGCTCTACGAAAATCGGGAATGAAAAACGAATTATCCATTAGTACCCTGATTTCAATGCCTAAGAAAACGACATTCCTTCATTTTACTGGCCTTAGATAAAACGCACATTCCAGTCCATAATGTACTAGCCATACAAAACGTATATTGTATTGTATAGTGACTATAGTCTATGATTGATTTTGTTTATCATTAATTCTTTATCACAAAATCCCAACCTATTTATGTGGCTTTCGTAAGTTGTAATGATTTTACGTTTCAACATTATTCGTTGAGGGATTTACCGGTCATAATTATCAGACCTGAAATAAATTGAATTGTCAACTATATAGAGCGTTTTAGCCATACATTAAAAACGCCTATTTTGGTCTGCATCAATTGCCTGTGCTGTATCAGAGCATATCTCTAAAATGACCGATATCCGACGAATATCAGATAGGATCCTGTACAAAATTTACCGTTGAGTATGAGACCATATTCATCAATCTAGAGCGCACGCGCAAATGCGTGAAATATACTACGCGTAAAAGCAATGTGATGAGCAGCATAGATCACAATTACGCTCATTGACGTCATAATGAACTACATGTAAGTCGCATGTCAATGACCAAAATTGATCCTAACGTGATGATAAGTGATATGGCTTGTTAAATCAAATTTTTCCCTTTTTTTTGGGGGGGGGGGTTGTATAGATGACAATTATTTATAATTATATTGGATGGCTTTATTTCATGAAATACTAGCAATATTCCATTCGTTAGGTCCAATATTCCGCTCATCTGCATGCGATTCGTCGAATATTTTCCCAAACTCTTGGAATATTTCTTGTATACCGTTATGAGCCATCCAATATGATATAAATAATTATAAAATTCCAGTCTAAAACAAATAACAATTTGCAAAATTGACTTTTCCAATAGTATGCAAATATATCAGGCCTTGAGAAAGTATAGTGGGAATTATTTATCCGAGGTTGGACTGGCAATCACTATTTTTCCCCCGAGGGGCGAAGCCTCGAGGGAAAATGGTTACATTGCCAGTCAAAGCAAGGATTAATAATTCCCACTATGCTTTCGAAAGAAACGCCTGTATTTGTTTTATATCCCTCTTTAACTTGTATACCTAGTCCTTGCTGATTTGCAACGAATCTAGACTAATTCTTCTATCAGACCAAGTCCTTACTAGTCTTAGCCCTGTCGAGCTAATGATAGCCAGTCCGTGGGTAGGCTTCGCGCGCGACTGCACTTAATGGGAGGTGCGCTGCGCTGCGCCGCTGCAGTTGCACTCAGTCTCAAGACGATTTGGTAAGCGAGCAGGCTTACTTATTTTTAAAGGGATGGTCCGGGCTGAAAATATTTACATCTCAATAAAAAAGTAAAATTAACAGAGCAAAACGTTTGATAAAATTTTAGAATATGACACTTACCATGTGGTATCATATAAACCTCTATTTTATTAGCGATTGAGCCCTTAGTCTATCCAGGTCGGTTGTCCTCGTAGTAGGCAATTTAATAGCACGTTGGTCGGTTTTCCCGCTGAGACTCGTGCAAAGACCATCGCTAAGTACCTTATTCATATGTCTTCATTCATTATCGAACGGTCCCCACTAGTTATTCAATTGCATTCTACCAAAAATAATATTTTAAATTGATAAAGCTGTTTGTTCAATTTATAATAATTTTCATGATGTATTAAAGAGAGGTTACATTAACAGGTTTATCAATGACATATTTTATGTAGGCCTATACTTGGAATAGTTTTTATTCTTTGTCTTGTTGTTGTTGTTGAGCCTTACAAGCGTCCGATAAAAAAAAATAAAAGTACACATGACAAGCATGCCAATAAACAGTTCTATTACGAAATATTATAGATCCTGAAGGACTAGTATTAGATTTGGAGGATGAACGGATGATTTGGACAGACACCTTACTTGAGAAGATTGAAAGTGCAAACCTCGATGGATCATCAAGGAATACTATCATTTTTACCGGCCTTTACCTGCCATGGAGTATCACACTCTCCTACAAGAGAAAGTAAGAAGTTGGCTGAAACTATTTATTCAAACTCTGCAGGGCCGCGAAACCGGGAAGGGGGGGGGGGTGGTCTGCGGAGGCTGGAACCCCTGTAATTTTGTTTTCACTTTTTCCAGTAAACTATAAAAAAATCAAATGACCAGCAAAATGTGATTTTAGTCATGTTCAGCCCCCTCGGCTCAGTCTTCTTCCCTTCACTTGAGCGCATATGGTAATCCTCCTATGAACCAACAGCATGCGGTGCCACTGAGAGTAGGCCTATGGGGATTTAATTGGACCGGCCGTTAAGAAGCCGTAAATTAAACATGGGTATAATACCTCATCCGTACTTTTCTTTCTGTTTTTCAGCGTTTCTCTCAAGTTAAAAATTACACCTTATTTTGGTTGCCGAAAAATAGGGGACCGGGCCGGCTCTCCTTCCCTTGGATTCCCGCCTGATTTTCTGTTCAAATAATGTACTTCTTTATTTGATTCTAGGATGCTGTATTGGACTGAGCACGGGGATGGGGTGTACATTGGGGCAAAAATTGAAATGGCCACCAAGTATGGTTTTAATCGTCGCGTGCTCGTATCAACTAACATCTCGCAACCAAACGGCCTGGCACTAGACAGTCAAGGTAATAATATCCTTTAAATGGTTGTCAAATTTCATTTATATCAACGATTCAAATCCAGGAAGATATTTTGCCGTATTTTTAAAAATGTATGATATTACACTGTCAGAAACTGTCTTTCTCGCTTTCACCACTCCCACCCCCCCCCCTCTCTGTTTAACTCGTATATTCTTTTCATAAAGTGAGTGTGTATATATTGAACATCTAGATTAACAATTATTTCTATATGAAAGGAAGAAATGATTCCTTTTTGGTTACCAATATAATTGTTTATTTCCATATGATATTTTCATGCTGTCATTATTTCGGCCTGCACAATTGTGAAAAGGCCATGATCACTATCATACATGAATTTTGAAAGTAAATGGTTATATTACATAGGTTATGTAGATTCGAATCAGTGATAGGTCAATACGCCATCACCAGACAATAGCTGCGAGGATCGCATTTGTTATATTCTAGGTTTTGACGTCACCTCAGGGAATACACTGCGTTGTATTGTCAATTGCGGCGTTATATTCACTAAGGTGACGTCACTCGCTGCATACAAGTTGCGTAACAAGGTAGTTTATTTGATGTACACGCTAATGTTAACACATCGATTACATGAAGAAAGCGCTTGATGTATTAAAAAAAAACTATTATGACGAAGATAGATCAGAGCTGTAGCAAGAATTTCGGGTTTGAGCCAGATGACGAATGCAACTTCTGATGGCGAATCCACATAGACTATAATATAACAGATATTGCCTGGTCTATCGTTTTAATAAATAACATTTCAACTCCCCTCCGAAGCTATATTTTTCCCTCGGGATAATATTTTCCCTCAGCGCTGCGCGCTTCGGGCAAATATAATCCCTTGGGAAAAATATAACTCCGTCGGGGAGAGGAAATGTTATATTCAACATGTTCAAACTCTAGGTAGGCAATATCTGTATAATATCGCATGAAACGTGAACATAATAATCTCATCACACATCACTGATCAGTTTACACGACTGTTAGATCACATGGTCAAGGTCAAAGTTCTTTTAGGGTCAATGAACTTGTATAAATGGTGTCTTTTGCGAAAAGTTGTTTTAAAAGTCAGCACTGCTGCTATATGTTAAATCGTGTAATGCAGGTGGGACAGTCAGAGGCATTCAACTTAGTATAGAAATAGTGATATTTTTAATATGCCTAGCACGTATCCCGTTAAGAATCTTTACCGTCAGAGATAGCGCTTCTTGTTCGGTCACCACGGAAGTAAATAAAGAATAAACTAATGGTAAAAATTTATAGAGCGCACCCATTGTCCAAAGAACGTACATGGTGCAACCCCCCCCCCCCCAAGTTATCTTGCATATTCATAATACAAACAATTTTTTTTTTTAATAAACCTTTGCTTACACGATACTAAAGAGCAAGCATTGTCGTCACCTTGTTATCATGGTTATATAATCCATAATATATTAAGCTTCTTTCGTGATTTTTCTAGTGCAATTTTTTCCAGCTTGTCTGTGATTCTGAGCATTATACATGTAGTTGCATATCATTAAATTCAAATATAATTCGTAAGTAGCCAAAAGAAAACTCCTTTAAAAAAATAATTTTCCGCCTAAGTATTATTTAGAATCCATATTCTGAGCATTATACATGTAGTTGCATATCATGAAATTCAAATGTTATTCGTAGGTAGCCGAAAGAAAACTCCTTTAAAAACATCCCTTTCCGCCTAATTATTACTGTCCTCGTCATCTACCCCGGCTCATCTTCATCACCATCAACATCACCATTAAATTTTAAAGTCACAAGGAAGACTTCCCTTTCACCTATTACAGAACAGCGCCTATACTGGACGGAAGGATTTTATGACGTCATAGAATCAATAGATCTCGACACCCTAGAACGTCAGGTGCACGTTAACACAGAATCCGGGGGTGCATTTGTTTGGGGGATATCCCTCTACTTCGATTCAATCTACTTTACTGAACTTGGGTCCGCGATGCTATATGAAGCTGATCTTGGAGAAGAAGAAATACGGATCGTGAGCGTCCATGCATTTCCTGTTCATGTAAAAATCTATGCAAGTGAGTAGGCTAATGTGTGTGCAAGAGGGTGGATGTGAGGGTGTGTGCGTGTGTGTGTGTGGGTGTAGGCATAAGTGTGGGTGCTAGCATATTCTGTAATAGGTCTATGGTGCTAGGCTGCGCGGGCTGCACGTATACATGTACGTTTGTGTGTCCGTGTGTGTGCTGGTGGTGTGCATGGGGGGCATGGGGGCAAACAATGTGAATGTATTACTCACCATTTCTGACATACAGTGTAGCCTGCTTTGTTTAAGAATATTATATCTTTTTTTGTATTTCAATAGTTTGAATTTGAAAAGTATACATTAAACTTTGATCACAAATACCACAAAAACACTAACATACGTGTGTTAGATTCATTGTTTTAACGAGTACTTTAATTCATCCAAGGGAGTACTCATCAGTCAATTAAATGATAGCTCTATGGCTGAAATATAGTGAATAAAAATATAAGCATGTAAAATGTATACAGACATATGTTAAATCGATGCGAGAAAATCTTACTCACTGAAAAGAGCAATTATAAAAGTTGTGTAACTTCTAAAGGTTTTCATGGCGAAGAAGAAGAGTAGTGGGGTTCAGGGTATACCATGTATCTTTTGTGGGCAATTTTTGGTCCTTAAAAGGACCATCCAAACTCGACGTTTCGACTATTGTTTGCTTGTCTTCAGGAGAATGAAGACGACAAGAACACACCTGTCAAAACCTCGAGTATGGGTGATCCCTTTCTGGTCCTTTTCAGGACCAACAATTGCCCACCAAAGTTACATGGTGTACAGTGAAAGTGAAATCCACAATACATGGACTTTCTTTTCTTTATCTTTGTTTTGATTGATTTTAAAGTTAAAGCCCACCTCATAAAAATTTTGATTTGAGTAAATAAACAAAAATCAAACTAGCATAATGCTGAAAATTTCATCAAAATTAGATGTAAAATAAGAAACTTATGAAATTTTAAAGTTTATCTTATTTTTCACGTAACAGTGATATGTACATCTCAGTCACATGCAAATGAGACAGTCGAAGATGTCTCGCACTCACTGTTTATTTTGTTTGTTATTGTTTGAATTATACAATAATTAATTTCTTTACATATTTGACAATAAGGATCAACTTGACTGACCTATATACATGTAGTATTAAACAATGCTTATTCTACATACTCATATAAGAATTAATGGTCGTTTCACTTGACAATGAGGAGAAAAGTATAATATTTTATATTTCATATTATAAAATACAGAAGAAATAGTGAGTTGATGACGTCATTAATCTCCTCATTTGCATACCGTCCAGGATGTGTATATAACCGCTTTGTAAAAGTTTTGTAAAATTAAGAAGAACTTTTAAAATGTCACAGCTTTATCAATTTCATCCGATTTTGATGAAATTTTCCGTGTTATGCTTGTGGAATTTCTCTCTTTTTATTCAAATCAACTTTTTTCAAATCAACTTTTTGTTGGGGTGGACTTGGCCTTAAACTTATCTTATTTGATTCAGTGATTTATGTCAATGCCCTCTATTCATTTACCTGACATGATGCAGCTTATTTGGCGGGAGCAAGTTCTGTCTAGTTGTATAAGGATTGCACTCGGTCATAATGAAAGGAATAAACCTCTGTGTATTTATTTTTATCATAGATCTCACATGCCCTGATCCGATCAATTGCGAAGGCAACAGTGCGTGTGAGCTGATCGGATATGACACACCATCCTGTACTTGCCTGCCAGGGTATACTGGACCAACATGTTTGGATGGTAAGTTTCGTCACATGTGAAAACCAGTTTAACGTGTAATGGGAACGGTCATAGCTGTCTTAAGCAATCTTCCAAACGGACCAAACCACTTTTGAAAACAACCTTACGATGTGATGTTCAAGACCGCTGTGCTACGTATTGGTTTTTAAAGCGCAGGTAAAGACTCCTCTGAGAGCGTTCCAGTAGCAACCAGACGGTCTTACGTGAACCTGGTGAATTGGTTCTGGTACCAGTTTAGGAGAATGGTGATGAGAACGCCAGTAATCGATGTTTCAATCTGGTTTCCTAAAATTGTTTAAGGGAAACCAGTTTGAGAAAACATACTGAGAACGGGATCCAGGAGGCGATCTTAACGATCTTTCAATCCAGTTTTGAAAACCATCTCGCGAGGTGGTTCTGAAGACCACTTTTACTTAATGGTTTAAGTGCAGGTAAGGACTCCACTGAGAGAGTTCCCAGAACATCAAGCCCGCCTTATGTGAAGTGGTTCTGAAACCAGTTCAGGAGATGGGGGATGAGAACGCATAATCGAACCGATCTTCTAATCTGGTTCCCTAAACTGGGTTAAGCGATACCTGTTTTTTTTTATTGAGCATTGCTGAATTAAATTAGCCTATTCCATTTTTACAGTAATGCCGTCAAAGTATAAACCTCATTAACGATTTGATGATAACATGTATTAACTTGATATTTAGTCCTGAATCAAATTAATTTATCATTGGAGTACTGATCACTCTACCTTAAGCGTGTTTGTTGCAATGTACGAATAAAGGTTATTTAGTGGCAATATAAATAATATATTTCCCTTTCCTGCACTTAATAAAAGGATAAAAGATGTTTACCCAATTACGGTATTTAGTAGTTTGTTGGAGAACAGAAATTTCAAAATACGGCGTAAATTTCAGCAAATGTAAGAGCACGTTTCACCAATGAAGTGTGCTTTTAACCATTATTGTACCAGAATGGCATGCGTTTTCTCTATTAATCAACGTTGGTTAGTTCCTTACTCAACATTCTCAAATTAAGTACATGTATTTTTTCATTCTCCTGTTCGTTCTCATATGCCCATTGTAATTTGATATATTTATTGCAGAAATCACATGCCCTCTACCGTCTAATGAGAATCCCAGTACCCATTTTGTGGACCCCAGTCCGATATACTACAACGGCCAAGCCCTGGTTGAAGTCTGTGATAACGGTAACGATGAAAGAACGCATGTGTGCAATGGCTTCACAGGCGAGTGGTACACAACTACATTAATCTACTGCACTGAATATGGTAAGTATTACCTCTGAAAAACTGACCTTAAACTCTACGGAGACTTGAGAATTCAAAAGTAAGTATCTGCTTTGGTATGATGTAATGATTGGTTCTAAGACATTTTTCCCCTATTAACGCATACGTGAGTCAATGAATTTAGGATGGATTTGAGAATAGGCAGGGTTATGGGACACCGGGTATCACGGCGAGCATTTTTCCGCCTGCACCCGTCTACCAGCCGCCGGATTACAAACGCGTCAGTCACATCAGGCCAACCCAATGTTTGCATCGTAAAAGCCAGGCCTGATATATATGTACTTATTGTTGCCCCCGCATACCCATTCCAGGAGAGATAAGCAATAAATTGAGCGACCTGCTCAACGTCAGGACGTATACTTATATCATAATGATATTGCAGCCGAAACTGCTTAAACACAGACCAAGCGTTCCTATAAGTATGATGAGTGCCGGGCGCCCGCGAAGAAAACAACAGATGCTCTCTCTCTATATGAAGCTGCTCCAAAGATGGGCGGGAAGCTTGCTGCCAGCCAGATCTGCGCCTGGTGCTAACCTGCGAAACCTGTCCATCTGAAAACGAGAGAGGGCATCAGCCTTTTCATTGCGAGAGCCTGGCATGTAACGTGCTTTGAACATAATATTATGTTCCAAACAAAGAACTACAAGCAAACGAACCAGCTTCATTACACTAGGACATTTCGAAGTTAAGGAATTAACAACATGAACAACTGTTTGATTATCTGACCAAAATAAGACCTTAGAATTAGCTAGAAGAGCCCCCCACATACGTATACCGACTACTATTGGGAAAAGCTCTAGAAATGCGATGGAATAATTCTTCTCCAGTATTTCAGCTGGCCATTTCCCTTGAGCCCACTTATCCTGGAAGGATATACCAAAGCCAATGCTACCCGCAGCGTCAGTAAAGAACTGAAAATGAGCATTAGTTACCCATGTTGAGTGTGAAAACATAACTGTGCCATTGAAATCGGACAGAAACGTAAGCCAGGCCTGCATGTCCTCTTTTGCGCCGCGTGAAAGCCTTATCCGGTGGTTTGGGGTGCGGACCCCTTTAGTAAGATCGATAAGTCTCCTTAGGAAGGCTCTTCCGGGAGCCACGGCTTTACACACGAAATTAAGGCTGCCAATTAGCGACTGCAACTGCCGCAACGAGAGCTTATCTTTCTTAACAAAATCAATGAGCATTGCCTGTAACACGTTTACTTTCTCCTTGGGTACCCGAACTCTCTGCTCAGCCGCGTCGATTTCAAACTCGCTTCGCGCGTTAAGAGGTATTATGCCACCACTCAAGCGATCAATTTGAAGTCTCTTGCAGTAGGTCTATAGTGATTACCAATTCTTACAACTTATGAAAATTCTGAAATTTTTTCGAAATTTTTCAAACTTTCACATATCTACTTATTCAAACAATATTTGATTTTTCCTTTCCTCTAAAAACAACTTTTAAGTTGGGTTGGATTCCATGAGCGTGACAATGGCGGTTTTTAATAGGTACAGAAAGGTCTCCATTGTTAGCAGAACTTTGGTGATTCGCTTGTGACTTTATTGCAGAGAAAGGACGATTTTACCCAAGAACAAAGATATAGGACTATATTGTTCTCGTAAATGTAAATACAATTAAATAATGATAACATTATTGATATTCCCGAAACTGTTCTTCCTTTGCAATCTTCATAAACTTCCAGAACTATTTTTGATTTCTTTCATTTTCAGTATCTATCGATCGACTATAGCTTTTCCTCTGTAAGATCTGGCACCTATTGCTGTATACTGGTAGTAACTGATAATCTAAAAATATCAGAATTTAAAATATATGTATCTGTACCTTACAAGAATAATCCATGTGTCATGACCATTTTTAACAGTGTACTGTGTCAGACCTAACCTAGGAGGATAGTGTATTTTCAAAAAAAAAATGACAGTCTTGCGTGAAATATTAATATGTTCAGAGGATAGTAAAAATAAAATGTAATGTGTTATGACACTTATCTTTTCATTTTTGTTTATAAAAGTCCTGTTCCTCGTGTAAAACTTTGCACTTCATTATAAATATTATAATAAATACTTCAGGAAATAATATACCGTATATTCCTTCAGGGGCTAAGATATTCCTCACGGACCCTGCAGACAGCGCCATTTATGTGGGCGACAGCAGCGGACCGAACTTCTTCTCATCTTCCTTCCAAAAGCTGAATGTTTCTGGGGCTGAGGGCCCAGTTGGTGTGGATTACGATTACAGGAATGAAATGGTCTACTGGACGGATGAGGGTAGGGGGATAATCAGTAGGGCTAAACTTGATGGCTCAATGCAGGAAGTCTTGGTTGATGTGTTTGAAGGAGTTGGATGTAAGTCATCGTTTCACTTTATTGGAAAATAAAACACTTCAGTTCGATTAGATTTTATAAGGAGAACACTTTTTCTAGCAATATATTCATCTGTTGTATTGGCTTCCAATGAAACGAACTATGTCATAATTATAAGACCTGAAACGAATAGAAATAGCTACAAGATATCCATTGCTATTTGCAACACTGACTTTTAGTTGTTTCGAAATTTCCCGATCTAATAATATATATCTTAGGCCAAAACCGATTTTAATATAATTATTATTGAAGGACTGGCTATATTTAGATGTTCCATTTGAATATTAATATAGATTAATTTAAAAGGGTTATTTTTGTAGGGCTTATTTCCTTATAATGATTTGGAATTATTTTCATCCACATAATATCTATAACAAGTTGGTAAAACAAAATACATAGTATAGTTTTATCATCGTGACCGATATGTAGTTATTCTGATTACGACCTTGGGGCTGTTAGTAATAGAGTAATTCATATTTTGGGGGTGATACCAATATATTGGGCAGTAGAACATTTTTCCAAGTCAATTTATTCAATTTTTTTAATCAACGGGGTAAGACATGTGGGGGACGTATATTGCCACATCAACTGAAAACTTTTGAGGGGATAATTGCCTCACCCTGTTGACATGCAAACTTTTGAGGCTGACTTGGCAAGATAACATATTTCGCCATAATTACGCATAACTTGTTTAAAACTCAGCTTTGCAAGATAAGGTTATTAAACCATGCTTAAACCTGAAACAATGAGCACTACTAAGTTGACTTGGACAAGATTAAAATATTTCGGTATCGTGTCAAGTCGCACTGCAAAAAACGCCGGTGTCAATTTAACACCTGCCTGGTATCTACATGTATATTCGAAAACATCAGGAAAGTGCTAAAACATTGAAAGATTAGTGTTGTTTAAATGCTTATCTGGTGTTATAGTAGCCTTAAGCCGAAGTGGTGCTGTTCATCACCTCTCTCTAATTTGAAAACTCGGGATGGTGCAGACGGCCCTAGAAGGGCCGTCTGCACCATCCCGAGTTTTCTGTCTCTCCTTTTTGCGGTATAGAGACCGAGCCGGGGTTAAATCAACACCGGTATTTTTGCAGTATGATGGCACTTTAAAGTTTCCGTACATTGTATATACGCTAGTAAACAGATCTATTACGGATATTTTATGTAGATCCTGAAGGATTAGTATTGGATTTGGAAGATGAACGGATGATTTGGACAGACACCTTGCTTGAGAAGATCGAAAGTGCAAACCTCGATGGATCATCAAGGAATACTATCATCAACACCGGTCTTTACCTGCCATGGAGTATCACGCTGTCCTACAAGAGAAAGTAAGGAGTAGGCTAATACTTTGCATGGCCCAAGAAACCTGGAGGTGGAGGGGGGGGGGGGGGCTGCGGGGACTGCAACCCCTGTTAACTTCGTCAGTAAATACTTATGTAAAAAAAAAAAAACAATAAAACGTGAAAATGACCATCAAATGGTGACTTCGATTTTTTGCTCAGTCCCCTCACCAAGTCTGAAAATCTTTTTGCCTGAAGATATTTGAAATCATCAGAGAAGATTTTTGATTTCGTATAAATTATAGGCCTGCTTGTACAACGCGAAAAAGAAGTAGGATTGATGCACTTGTATCCACAGGGGTCGATCCAGCTTTTGCTAGTGGGTGAGGGGCGGGGATTTATATCTATATTTACCTTGATTAGCCGCTCGAAGAGCTGAAAGGTTTTTCTATTTGTCGTTGTTTTGTTTTTGTTTCGTTTTAGGGAGGGGTAGTAAGACGAAGGTTTCAGTAAATTTCAACGTTTGTTTTACAAACCAGATAGGTTACCCCATACAGTTTTTGTCTCACCTGCATAGCAGAGTGAGACTATAGGCGCCGCTTTTCCGACGGCGGCGGCGGTGGCGGCGGCGTCAACACCAAATCTTAACCGAAGGTTAAGTTTTTGAAATGACAGCATAATTTAATGAAACTTAGTCATAAGGTTAATCAAGTATTACTAAATATCCTGCCTGAGTTTCAGGTCCATGATCAAGGTCAAAGGTCATTTAGGGTCAATCAACTTAGACCATATTGGGGGAATCAACATCAAAATCTTAACCTAAGGTCAAGTTTTTGAAATGTCATCATAACTCAGAAAATATATGGACCTAGTTCATGAAACTTGGACATAGAATTAATCAAGTATTACTAAACATCCTGCTTGAGTTTCACATCACATGACGAAGATCAAAGGTCATTTAGGGTCAATGAACTTTGGCCAAATTGGGGGTATTTGTTGAATTACCATCATAACTTTAAAAGTTTATTGATCTAGTTCATAAAACTTGGACATATGAGTAATCAAGTACCATTGAACATCCTGTGTGAATTTCAGGTTACATGACCAACGTCAAAGGTCAATGAACTTTGGCCATGTGGGGGGGTATCTGTTGAATTACCATTATAACTTTGAAAGTTTATGGATCGGATTCATGAAACTTGGACATAAGAGTAATCAGGTATATTTGAAGATCCCGTCCGAGTTTCAGGTCACATGACCAAGGTCAAATGTCATTTAAGGTCAATGAACTTTGGCCATGTTGAAGGTATTTGTTGAATTACCATCATATCTCTGTAGGTGTATCGGTCTAGTTCATAAAACGTGGACATAAGAGTAACCAAGTAACACTGAACACCTCGTGCGAGTTTCAGGTCACATGACCAAGGTCTAAGGTCAATGGACTTTGGTCATGTTGGGGGTATTTGTTGAATTACCAGTACAACTCTGTAAGTTTATTGGTCTAGTTCATAAAACTTGCACATACGAGTCATCAAGTATCACTAAACATCTCATGCGAGTTTTAGGTCACATGACCAAAGTCAAAGGTCGTTTAAGGTCAATTGAACTTTGGCCATTTTAGTGGAAATTATTAGATTGCTGTCATAACTTTCAAAGTTTATAGACATAGTGTATACAATGTGGATTTAGGGGTAATCTAGTATCACTGACATGTTTTAGGTCACATGATCAAGGTCAAATGTCAATGAACGTAGTATTGTCTCAATATATGAATGATGTTTTTTGTGAATAATTTTTTTATAGTAGTTTTCAAAGTCAGCACTGCTGCTTTATTGAATCGCGTGATGCAGGTGAGACCGCCAGAGGCATTCCACTTGTTTTTTATTTCATGTTTTGTTTCATATTTCATGTAAAAATCACAAGTTTATAGCAGTGTTAGTATTTATGAATGCAAGCATTATGTGTAAGCTAGCTTACGAATCGATGCCAGCGCGTAGCGCGATATACTGACCAGAAAAGGAGGATTGTTTGCAGTGACTCCTAAAGAAGGCTTTTAAACAATGCGAGCGCGAAACGCGAGCTGAGAAAAAGGTGATACTCAAACCTGAAATCGGGACGTTTTGGACACGTTTTATAATATAGAAAAAGATGCGCACAGTATGTCATGAAGCACGAAGCAAATAAGTGTGCCTAATACGCCAAATCAAAAATGCATGTTGCAAATTTGTTTTGCTTCTATAGAAAAGCGAGACGATAGGCGCCACTTTTCCCATTGCGGCGGTGACGGTGGCAGCGTTGTCAACAGTGAAATCTTAACCAAGGATAGGTTTTTAAATTGTCATCATAACTTGAAAGTATGGACCTAAGAGTAATGAAATATCACTGATCATCTTGCATAAGTTTCAGGTCTCATGACCAAGGTCAAAGGTCACGGATTTTTACCGGTTATGTTTGTGCGCATCCCTATCTGCGCATATTTTTTAAACATAATTCTGAACCATAGATACTTATTTGTTATGTGTTATGCCCTATACAAAAACTGACCATTACTATTATTATTATGTACAATTTGGTGAAATCTAGATGGATTTCAATTGAGTAATAGGAATATGAACTCAACGTTGTGATCCCACGGGTTCTAAAAATCATTTTCGTTGCGTATTTCCGGAGACCTTTCAGATGGGTGAAATTCAAAGCTCGATAGCAAAAAAATAGCACATAAACCCATGTTAATCGTTGCATATTTGGAAAATCTAAATTCTAAAGAATAAACTCTGTGCAAACTTTGGAAAAAATGACATTGATTTCATTTAACTGAGGAACGTCCTAATAGCGCTCAATTAGCGGACTTTCTAAGCTCAGTAGCAAAAAAATAGCACATGAACCCATGTTAATCGTTGCATATTAGGAAAATATAGATGCTAAAGTATAAACTCTGTGCAAAGTTTGGTGAAAATGATATTGATTTCATTTAACTGAGGAACGTCCTAATAGCGCTCAATTAGCGGAATTTCCAATGGAGAAATATAATGGTGATGAAAGATCCATTACGTTTCACCATATCTTGCTAATTGTGGTTTTTATTTCTTATTAATATTTTTAATTGATTTATACTGGGACTAAAAGAAGGATGAATGAAGAGAATTGAAGAGAAAGGTATGAAAAGGGAATAAAGGGGAATAATGTAGTATATAGAAACAAGTAAAATAAGGAATAGGGAATATATTTGATAATTAAAAAAAGGAAAAAAGAAGGAAAAGGGAAACAGACATTGTGTGCATAGAGGAATTATTGCTACTTTTTCTATTGTTTCTTTTATTATTAGCATCATACAGTATTTGATTTATGTGGACATATAACAATAAGGACTCTTCCAAATCACGATAGGTGCAATAGTGTTCAAGGAGGAATCAAACTTTGTTTCCGACAATAAAAAATAAGAATAGTATTTCAAAGATTATTCTCTCGTAGGATAAAATACAAAAATATAGTGAGTAATGTCCTAACCTTTTAATAACTGCATGATCTTGAAAAAAAAAAATCAGCTTTACACATGTATATGCTTCTCTGTTTTTTGTTTTTTTTATACTTTTTATTCAAATCAGCATTTTGTTGAAGAAGATTTCTCCTATAATAAAACAGAGGCCAATAACACTGTAAAAATGGAAGCTACAAATATAGATTCAAACAGATGGATGTGAAAATCAGAATACGATCCAAGTTGAAAAAAAAAGAGCAAGAAAGGTACAAGAAAACGAGAGAGAAAGGAACAAGACAACATAACTTTAACAACATAATCGAACCTCTAAGCGTCTCTGATGCAAAAACTTTTGGCACTATTTTTCAGCAAAGTTTTAGGTATCATGCGCGGCGCATTGCACCTGCAGCTAGACGCTGCGCTGCAAGCCAGCAGTAATGACAGTAATATTTATTCTCAGATCACCCCAACGGGTATTGGAGAACACAACAATATTTGAAACATATTTACACTTGAATTTAAACATATTTACAAAAAATATATATGAATAAAAAATACAAACAAGAAACCCACATATTTCACTGAAATATTATGATAACATATTATAATAAGATATAAATAAATTATTTCTTGAATTACTAAATTCTAGAATTAACAGAAAAAAGTAGAACATGATGCGTACAAAGGCACCAGCAGCAAACTAAGTACAAAAACTAAACGGTTTATCAAATAATACATATGTGGTATCTATATCTATATAGTAATCAAGATAAATTATTAAAAGACAAATAAAACGAAATAAATGAATACTTCTATTCTTTTATTACTCTCTCAGAAGCGGAGCATAATTATTTTACAAAATTTAGCCAGATTTAGAAGTGTGTTTAATTTAGCTGTGTTGAATAATTTTTCCATTTTGTAAGTGTTAGGCCTCTTTGTGAAGTGTAGGAACACTATACGCGCTAGCAGAAAATTCTAACTTGTAAGAGCACATATTTTGATTGGCCAATTCGGTTTAGTAAGGGAGCGGCCTAAAAGGAGTTAAAATGAGCGCTAATAGCCAGAGTGTTTATTTTTATTATAATATTGAAAGACAACGGATCTATTGCATGCAACTTAGACATATGGTAATGTACCACTGATCATTTCAAGTTCAGATCATCATCACAATATTGATCAAGGTCTGAGGTAAATGAACTTTGTATTTTATTGTGATATGAATGGTGTCTTTTGTGGATACTCGTTCCTCATACAGTCATCATGGTCATAGTTGTGTTCAAAATCAACACTGCTGCTATATTGAATGGAGTAATGCCGGCGGGACTGCCAGAGGATTTCCACTTGATACAAAATATTATGTTTGTTACCCATTAGTCACCAATCCTTCCTAGTACTAGATTTAGAAGGAACGAGAAACCGTTATTAAATCTTGTAATTTTACAATGTATTTTCAGATCCGTTTTACATGGTTTGAGACTCATTTGCTTTCTGATCAATCAATTTACTTTTTTGTTTCTTATTAGGATGCTATATTGGACTGAGCATGGGGATAACTTGTTTATTAGCTCAAAAATCGAGATGGCAGAAAAGGATGGTTTGAATCGTCGTGCGCTTGTCTCAACTAGAATCAAGCAACCCAACGGCCTGGCATTAGACATTCAAGGTAATCTGGTAATAGTATCCTTGAAATGGTCAACACATTTCATTCATATTGACGAGTCAAAATAAATTTTCATCATGGTTTACATGTATATAATGTTAATGATAATGATGATAATTATAATAATGTAAAATATTACAACGTCAACCCCCCCTCTCTCTCTATCTCTCTTGCTCTCTATTTCGCTCTCTTCACCTCCTATTAATTTATGATCATGAAAATAGTGAGTGCATAAATTATAACCAATGAAACTCTTAAGAAATCATCATAAAATTATTACTTTGTCAATTAAGAATTATGTTTGTATGAATGATATGATTCCCTATTACAGAACAGCGCCTATATTGGACGGAAGGATTTTATGACGTCATAGAATCGATAGATCTCGACACCTTAGATCGCCAGGTGCACGTTTACACAGAATCCGGGGATGCATTTGTTTGGGGAATATCCCTCTACTTCGATTCAATCTACTTTTCTGAATTGGGGTCCTCGCTGCTATATGAAGCTGAAATTGGGGAAGAAGAAATACGGATCGTGAGCGTCCATGCATTTCCTCTTCATGTAAAAATCTATGCAAGTGAGTGGGCTACTTTGTGTGCAAGAGGGTGTCTTTACAAAGCAAAGGTCTGTGGACAGTTCAAAGAATCACTGCCAGTAATGATGGTCTTGTGTAAAATATGTATAAGCGCTGAATCGTTGCAATGCGACCGTAAAACAAAATCATGAGAACTACTGTAGTTGTACGTAGATTTATTTGGAAAAAAAAATAAAAAGAGACCTAAGAGATAGTTTAGAATTGTAGTGATCGTTTGTGATCTGATGAAGGAATTTTTGGTGAAGGACTGCGTAATCTCGTCCCAGAATAAATGTCCAGAATGCCAGCCACAAAATGGTGCAATTGGCGGAGCAAAGTACTGTCAAGTTTTATACTGATTGCTTTCGTTCATGATGAGAGGAATACGTCTGTGTATATACACATTTTTATCCTCATAATTATATAGATCTCACTTGTCCTGATTCGAGCCACTGTCAAGGCCACAGTAGATGTGAGCTGATCGGATATGAAACACCTTCTTGTACCTGCCTGCCAGGGTATACTGGGTCAACATGTATGGATGGTAGGTATAGTAATAATAGCAATAGTAATACTAATTATATTTTATTTGGTAGCCACTTCGGTTTGAAAACTGCTCGACAATACGGAGTGGGCCCTGGATAACATAATACAATATGTTAATATTATACCCTTCTCCAATCTTAATGCTGAGCTCCTAGCAAGAAGGCAGAAGGTCAATTTTTCTAAATATTCGGTACGACACGGCCAAGGATCGAACCCACGACCTTTCACTCATGAGGCGGATGCTCTACCACTGATCCACCATGCCCGGTATAGTCGTAAATATAAGTATCAGAAACGTTAAAGAGTTGTTTTTCCTACCAGTGCATGAATCCCGCTTTTTGACCAAAAGTTATTATGCTGTTTCCTTACTAACCATGCTAACGTTTTTAATTCAAGTACGTATGTTGTTTCGTTGTGTTGTTTTCATCGGAATATATTCATTTTCATTTGATATTGCTGTACAGAAATCACATGCCCTCTACCTTATAATGTGAATCCTGATACCCACTTTGTGAACCCCAGTCCAATATACTATAACGAACAAACTCTGGTTGAAGTCTGTGATAACGGTAACGATGAAAGAACACATGTGTGCAATGGGTTCACAGGCGATTGGTATACAGCTACATCGATCGACTGCACGGATTCTGGTAAATATGATCTATTGTAATCAAATAATCAACTCCTCTCATCAACTGAGATGCGATGAGACCTGAGAGTGCAAAAATAAGCTTTGCTTTAATAGAGTACGATATCAAGATGGGTTTTAAGATTTGTACACTTTGTGAAATACCATGCATTTGATCATGGACCTTCAAAGAGATGGACGTTTAACGCGAGCCTTCCTTTGATGCAATGATGGCCACCCACCTAAATATGTGCGCCTTAGAACATACATATGTTTTGACAAAAGCGACTATCAAGGCGTATCAGGTCGTTTACACGGGAATACTTTTCCAGGTCTTGAATTCTGTTGGCGGATACTGGCGCTGGCTGATGTCATATATTTCATAATATACCTTCCTATTGACATGTTTCAGATTTGGAGCAGGAAAATAATTGAGAAACAGACGATATTTGTGACATTTTCGATCGCAAACCTCCTTTCCCTTAACACACTTAATGACCTCAATAGCTTTGAGATCACACAATATCTACATGCTGTGTGCATTGACGCTATATTATACATGGGGGAAACATGGGGAAATGGGGCTATAAAATCATAATATAGCCTCGACATTGAAACAAACATTCATTTACACAAATAAAACACATTGTTTACCAGGACTGCACAATGTTTTAAATAAATTATTATTTTCTGTGCACACAATCTCTGCTAATATCGATGTCTAATCACGAACTGCTCCTTAAAAAAAATCATGGCATGGCCCTGGGAAGCGGGGGTGCCTATTTTGTTCTTGGGGGTGCTGCGTAAAGTGTGTTATTTTCCATAGGCAGTGTCTTCTGTAAATCTGGTAGTTATGATAAATAGTAGAAATGTAACTAATACCCTTTTTACACACGCTAAAATTTCCTTAACCCCGTACTATAGGTGGGGCTAAATTGCTATTTAGCCCCACCTATAGTACGGGGTTAAGCTTAGCCCACTTTCTTTTTACACAGCATTTTTGCAAAGTGGGCTAACCCCACCTTTAGTACGGGATTATTTGGCCCTGCAAAAAAGCAGGGTTATCCCAGCAATTGCGGTGCTAAGAGCGATAGTACGGGGTTAAGATCGCTAGTGTAAAACGAAAGTGGGCTAAGCTTAACCCCGTACTATAGGTGGGTCTAAATGGCAATTTGGCCCCACCTATAGTACGGGGTTAAGGAAATTTTAGCGTGTGTAAAAAAGGTACGAGTGAAGTACTTGTACTACGAATGATCGACAAAAACCACTAGTCCAGGGTTAGCGAGTTTCGTGTGTGAAAAGCAAGCATTCCTTATCCGGGGTTAGAAAAAACAATTTGGCATGTGTGAAAAGGAAAAAAAATAGTACGGGGTTAAGGATAGTACGGGGTTAGCGATAGTCCGGGGCTAAGAAAATCCTGTGTAAAAAGGGTATAACATGACTTAAATTTTGTAGTAAAAACCCTTTTTGGTCAAATTTATCGGGACCAAAACGACCTTCATGTTGTAGTGAGACCCTTTTTCGTTTTGCTTGTTAAATTTACTTCACCACCCCTGCAAAAAAAAATCCCAGGTCCTTTACTCATGGCCTTAGTAACTGCGACCATAATATAATAAAAAAAATATAAAGATACTGCTATTTAGATAATAATGACAGTTGTATTCATTAAATAACCAATAAAATGTCCATCTCTTTGTATGTCCATGATATAAACCATTCTGTACGATAACTATCGTCTACCCCTGAGGATAAATAAGGAGCTCTCTACGATGGTGGTGGGCCAACCGGGTTTAAAGAACAAGACCGGTTACTAAAGAAAAAATTACATATCATAAACCAATTGAAACTTACAAACTACCTAACCCGGCAATGCAATGTTTACGCATTTTCACCGCTTACCAGTTGAGTATTTTGCTCAAGAATAGCTTCAATAGGGCTTCGAAAATAGACTTCCCTGTGCTTTTCCTCGGCCTCAAGACCGTGGCGTTATGTTGTGTTAAGACGTTGTGATTCCATGGGTGTTTTTTCTGGGTTTTTTTCAGATTACGCATTTATTTTGTTCATTTCGGTCACATAGAGATATCATAAATGCGTTTTCGTGCAAACTTAAATTGAGGAAATCTACAGCTTTGGAACAGTTTTTGTCATGTTCTATTTTCTGCTTATTTGGCGCATTTATTCAATTCTATTTGCATTCAGATATGTACCAAATTCTTCTGACCTACCAATCTAGGACCAGTAAGAGCAACGCAAAGAAATCACACAAAAAAAATAGTGAAGAGTTTTAGGTTTCCATCCATTTTGAGTACTGAATAATCGTCGGTACCATTTTCCTCTGCAAGTCGAAAACAAAATCGAATACATAACATGGAAACTAAAATAATAAACAATTTTTCCACGTACTACTCAATGGAATCACAACCCTCCTAGCACAATGTGACGTCACGTAATTGAGTTTTTTTTCTACGTACTCAGCTGTCAAGCGCGGGTGTTTTTACTCTGTACGTTATAGTTCCTACCTGTAAATATCAGTGCCGGTGTCATAGGCGAATTGGCCCGGGTACCGGCGGTCCAAAACGGCTAGCTGATTAGTACTGCCAGTACAATACGGCTAGTCGATCGGGCCCGCCAGATCCAAATGACTGGTTCAAATTTTTGCCGAAACGATAGGAGAGCCGCCGTTTGGTTCCTTAATTAAACAACATTTTATTTTTTTATTGTAAACATGGACCGTGATTTTTCTATCTAATGCGATGACATCTTGCACTACCTTAGGCATGGGGGTTATCTGTTTGCACACAATCCCCCTTTTGACATATATTATTCTCTGAAAATTGTGTCAAAATCTATATATCACAAATAAGATTTTTTATTAAAATTTGTCAACATTTTGCTTGCCCGCAGCTAAAAAAAAATCGTTCACCAAGTCTGCCCCCCCCCCCTCAAAACTTTTGCCTCATGCCACTGGGGTAGATAGTAGACTATTTTCTATTAAAATTGTTACTTTTCATAAGATGAAGTGCCCCCATTTTCCCCGTGCCCCTCCCACTTTCAAATTTGCTCCGCCACCCCTGATTATATTATTCGCCTTTTTCTTCATATGTATACATTTAGTGAAATATATAGCGTGATAATTGACCCGCGGACAGAACGTCGCACAGTGGGCCAGAATGAGTTGAAAGTGCGCCAAAATTATATTCCGTGTTAAATTTTTACTTTAACATGTTGACTATGGGTAATTTTGGGGGTAGAATCGACTGAACATAATCTAAAGCCGATTTGACGTCACCTTGATACCAAATTTTGATTGGCTACTTAAAACCTATCTGTGAAGACAAATTACGCTAGACAATGTGTAGTATATAAATTTTGTGTTATGTGCTACTTTAAGATTGACCAGAGTGAATGTTGGTTTAGGCTTCTCACATGCCTAAAAAGTGTGTATGAGATCCTGAAAATAATTTTATAGCATCAAAATGATCATTAATTAGATTTATAAAAAGAAAAAAGAAAATCTGAAAAATATTAACCGTGCTTTATGAAGTTGTGTTTACTTGTGTAAAATGCAGTGTATTTAGCACCAAGAATGTATTACTATGAGGAGGGTTTTTGGCTGAAATTATTCTACAAGTAAGTTTTAACTCTGGAAGAGTTGTGAGTATAGCCCTTATTTGCGTTAGCAACCTTTATTTTGTTTACATTTTGCCCGGAATTCATGTCATTTTCATGGAATGGAAGGGGAATCGTCCTCGCCGTGCAAAAGCGAACGGCAATGTACACCCATACGGTGCGCTACGATGACTGCGCGGTATAAAATTACCGTTTTTGAACAGGTTTCGGGGGTGTTGTGTCAAGTAAAATCGGCTCTCACATGGCAACGGGCAAAAACGGGCAGCTAAATTTGGTATCGTCTTAAAGCTTAGACATCAGAAAAAATGATGATGATAGAAATTAGACGGAAATCCACGGAAATCCAAACGTTTCTAATGTAAATGCAAAAAACATGGATTTCAGCCTATTTCGAGGAATAATCATACTATAAACCTCCTGAAAGGTGTCTTTTATCTACTTTGAACCCTTTCACACACAAAAAAGAATATATCAGGATTATGTTGGAGCCATTTCAGATTCCTACATGAAAAACCTCCTGGGAAATTGCCTGTTTTTCAACTAGGTTGTCATATACGCGACATTTCGCAAAATGTCACATTTTACGATTTGAGGTTGGAAATTAACAACCTTTATGCAAATTTCGGAATGAAATATTTTGCTGAAGTATTCTTCAAAGTGTTGTCTTTCAGCTGGGCATAACAAAAAATAAAAATCTGAAATTGCCCAAAATGACTTTTGGCGCACTTTTGTTTCGCCCCGGCCCACTGTGCGTCGGTGCCACATATACTTCAATGATCAGTGAAAAAATGACAATACAAAACTTGTAGCTGCCTAGTATCTCTTATTGCGCCAAGCTGTGATGATCGTAAAAAGCTACGACCAGTTTTGAGTCGTCATAAAATATGCACCTGTGTGTGTGTTTGCTTATGTCAGCACCAAAGCCCCCCCCCCCCCCCCCGAGTTCAAGGTCAATTTGGTGGCCCCTCATTTATACAGGTCAATTTGATGCCCCCTAAGTAATTGAATGTCAATTTGTACCCCCCCCCCCCCCCATGTGAAACATGAATGCGCCCCAGGCCAAACATCAAATTGCCGCCCAAAGGTCGAACATAATTATGATCAATTTTGCACCTCCTTACAGGTCAAACATCAAATGGCCGCCAACGCTCTTTTATAACCTTATTTAACCCCCTCCCCCCTTGTCCCCCTTCTTTTTCCCTTTCTCCTCCCTCCTTAATTCCCTCATCCTTTTTCCCCTTTTCTCTTTAATACTTTCCCCCATTTTTTGCGATCTCTTCTCCGAATCTCCCTTTTATTTTCATCTACATGTGTTCCCTTATCCTTTTGTGCATGTGTGTGTGTGTGTGTATTTGTCTCAATGAGGTGTCACTGAGAGTTCCTTGTGTTTTTGGCAGCCTTGTTGGACTATTAAGCTTTTAGTTCTTTTCTTGATATATTACATGCATTATTTTTATATTTTCTACTTACTTTCGGGGTTTTGGTGAGAACGCAGCAGTGTTTACCCCCACCCACCCTCAGCACACCAGTCGCCATCCCATCCTATTTCTTGCCCCGGTTTCTAACTTGAGTAATGAAGACATATAGATCTATACAAAATCGAAGTTCGCACCCCGAATAGCACAGGCGTACAAAGGGAGCACTCAGTGTGAATCTGGCGTCGTGGCCCCACACAGCTGTAATCAATAATTGGAAGTGTGCTAAAATAATGCATAAATTGTATTCCCAAAACATATATACATCTCTATGTCCCAAAATAAGATTCTCATATCGGCAACTGTGGGTGTGGTTGATTTGGAGGAGCCAATTGGTTGAAAAGGACCACTGGAATTTCACATTTTTGCTGTAGGGGTGTCAAAGTTGCATGAATGGCGTATAGGAACAAATCGCCTGGTCGGAACAAATCGGCTATGACGATCGCATCACACAACAAAATTCGGAACTAATCGGCGGATAAAGAGCCGCCGATTAGTTCCTCCAGCCCCGATCGGCTGCCCGGTCCAATTCGTCTATGGCACCGGCCGCACAGAAACGTTGTTAGCCTAACAGAGCACTAACAGTAAGCCCAGTCACATCTTTCGGATTGTAAAGTCAAAACATTTATTTTAGTGTGTAAGTAATGCATTATTGCAACATTAGGCATCGCTGCCACATTACCGGTTGTAACAGTGTCTCTGTTAGCGCATTGTTAGCGCTAACAGCGTTTCTGTGCGGTCAGTACAGGCCTACTCTTGGTTTTTAACTCAATACTATTCAATATGGTTTGTGCCCCTGTGGGCTCGCTCCGCCAAAGCATTGTGTCAAATCCGACTGGATCCGTCATCCGAAAAAGAAATGTTCTGACAGGCTCAGTTTTGACACTCTGCAATGTGTAAACTAGTTCCATAATCATGAATATTTTATCTTTGTGTTTAATTTTAAAAGCATAACCATCATGACCATAGATATTTCATTTCTTTTTCAGGATCGAAGGGAGCTGCGATTGGAATCTCCTATGGTTTGGTCACCCTCTCCGTTTTATCCGTGAAGCTGTGTGGGAAAGCCTGAGTGATCATCAAAATTAAGAATTTTTTGTCAAGTTGAGAACAAGTAAATCATTTCAGATTTTAAAAACAAGGTGATATTTTTAAAACCATCTGTGTTACATGTAGCCAATCATCTGTTTGTGGCTTTTCATTTAATTAGTACAAAATTATTGCAACTAGGTTTTTATTGTACTCGAGATAGGCATAAAAACCTCACTTTATATGTCATCCTTTTCACCTATTCCTTTATAATACTGAGAGGTGTTTTATGCATTGTTCTTATTTCGCCGTTTTATTTTAATATTGGTCGATGATATAACGAATTTTTATGCAAATCAGGTAGTCTTGGATATTCGTATGTTTGTAAGTAGTTTTATAATTATGTTTAAATCAACTATAGCATACTTTATATGGTGTTTTATATTAATCTAGAGTAAGTACCATCTATATATGTAGTTTATTCTACATGTGTAAATTACAATTATGGTATATGTACATATTGAGTAGAAAGTACATGGTGTGTACCACTTAATTTCAAAGATACTAAATAGGTAAAGCCTACTGCCCCTCCTGGAAAAACACATCATGAACACAGTGTATCGATACAGTCAATACATAGGTTAGTGTACTTTTATGAACACATGACCACAGTCATGACAGTGTGAACACAAAGTGTGATGTTTGTATCGCATAAAAATGGCACATAGTTGACACACACTGAAAAGGATCACATTGTGTGACCTATTTTCGTTACTGCGTGATAACGTCAACCTCACATTGTTTACATAGTCGGTAAGAAAACACAATGAAACATACGGTTGTTTTTTCACAGTGTGTTCACACTGTGTTTATATATTCATTCTACTGAAATAAATTGAAACAAATTTTACACTGGTCAACAGTGTGTGATCCCTCTGAACAAATTTACGAAAAATAGTGAAAAAATCCATTATTTTCGCAGTGTACACGTGAAGAAAAATCAATAAATTTTCCACACTGTCTTTACGTAGTTTCCACTGTGATAAAATAGGGACACTTATTCATTCATTAGTTGAAATAATAATGTGCGAGCGATAATTCAGCGTTGACACACTTTGTACCACAGTGTGAAAAATGTGTACTTATTTACCGCAGTGGAATCACTATGTAAACACACTGTGAAACTCAGTGTTATCACTGTATTTTACAGTGTCAGTGTGGTGACCATGGTTACTATGTATACTTTCAGGTCAGGCTAGCTTTTACATTATTTTGCTTGCTAAATTTAATCGACTCGATTGTTCAAATGTTTGGTTAAATACAACTCAGCTTTAGATAGTGTACTGTAGATATTTTCAGTTGGCCTTACTAAATAAGATTAAGGGTAATTTAGTTGATGATTTTGATTCTTTTGTAAGTGCCGCAATTGATTTAGATATTGTGATTTACTGTGTTACATGCAATACGCATGTAACAATTTAATCAATACACGTGTAAAAATTTAATCAATTTTCGCAAGTTAGTGCTACGAGGACAAAGGAACTTACATTTCCTCGCTAGGTAAACTTACCAAAGTATATGTAGTAGAATTGATTATTGTTTTATAATCGACGAGGAATGGATACATTGTCACCTTTGTTTACAAATTTAGCAATAAAATATGAAACAATTGATATTGCTCTTTGATTTAGATACTTTCAATTGTGAATTAATGTGTGTTTATGTGTGTGGGAGCGTACAATGTAAAAAATGAAGTGCTAATTTAGCACTTGTAGTGATTGTATAGTGACTGCACTACGCGTGCTGATTTTCTAGTTTAAATTTGAACTAGAAAATCAGCACTCGTAGTGCAGTCACTATACAAGCACTGTAAGTGCTAAATTAGCACTTATTTTTTTTACAGTATACGTTGGTGAATAGGGGCGCGGTGAAAAAGTATCAGATAGAGAACAAGACAGCCTATACTGACGTCATTTGAGTGTTACACGACTCAGACAATCCTCTTTTAATCAATAAAGTTTCTCTTTTTCTCCCCATGTTTTCACTAGTTAAACAAAACCATGGGGGTAGGCGCCCCGTGTCCCCTGTTGCACCACCCATTGCTTTATGGAATGGGGCATCATTCTTTGACCCCCCACCCCCCTCTCTAGCGAAAACAATCCCTTCTTCGGCTTATTGTGCTTCTCAGCAAACGTCGTAAACGTCATGGTATAACTTATTATTCGGTTCCTTGTGTTTTTGTTTGGTAAATATACTGTAGAGTAATTTGAATGAAAAAACGTTCTTCATGAAACATTTTCATCATCATGACTTTGGGTAGTTAGTTGTGACGATGTATGTTCAGTAAATTAATGTCACTGGCCTGATTATTATCAACGCAAGATCCCATTCGTGTTGTTTTATATACAGAAAGTTTTATTGCTATTGCCAAATACAACTTTGTTACATTAAAAAACAGTTTATGGCTTTACTCCGCGTAATATCATCATGTTTATTGAAAGCAATATACAGCCGTCTTCTTTTATTAAAGGTAAATTCCAGTTCTGGTAACGATCTCAAAATGACTTTTTACAGAATCTAATATAATGACCACCCAAGTGTCTGTTTGTATGAATAAAAAATATGTGCCAAAGGATTCTGGAAGAAATTGTGTAATTGCTGAGAAATAAGCAAAATAAGCGCGGATTCGGTCACTTCCGTCGGGTCTTTATTCCAGCAATAAAAATACACTGTCCCACGTGTGCCTATCTGTGTTGGCGATCTTCAGTGTGATCGTTTTTCAGCTTAGATTTTATGATTTCACAAAGTTCAGTTTATGTAACTGTCATACTTAACCTTCGTTTTACAGACTTTCTCACGAAATCAGTGTTTGCTGCAACTACTGGCATTTCTCGTTAAGGTCTGTGTACTGCAATTTAAGTCATAACATGCACCATAAATTTACGTCATAAATTTAAACTGGGCAAAGTATTATTTATTCGAAGCCAGTTATATGGAAAAGGAAGTTGACTGGAAAAATTTCCACAACAAAACTACCCAATATCATTTAAAGAAATCAACGTCATTCTGTTGATATTCTTCAAGTGATAGACAACAATGTAATTGGTAAGGGTTGCGGCAGTAATAACTAGTTCACCCCTTCATTCAACAGTGTAAATTATTTTTGCAGTGATAAACAGGTAAGAGTTTTGTATTTAACAAGTAGAGTCTATTATATCACGGTTACTGTAATTAATATGAGTGAAGTAATAGGATATATTCCTATTTTATGGTGTCGGGTAGAGGCTTATGTTGTGCATTTTCCCTTTTTATATTGGTTTGGTTAATTTTCACTATTTTTTCAACTGATCATTCTAGATTTCATTCGATTAAATTGAATCATGGGTTGAAATCTATGAATATTAAATTCGGTTCAATGAAATTTGATCCGTCGACAATTGCTCCGTTGAAAAATCTGCACGTTAAGCGAAACATAAAATTTAACCTCCAAAAGTACACTGTAAAACTATTCGGTAAGATCTTAACCAGCACGAGGGTAATGTGTCCAACAAATTTGGGGCAGTATTTTACCCAATGCTGGAAGCATATTGTTCAGTAAGGTTAAAAAATAGGCAACAGTTACTTTAGAATGGGCAAAATCTTCATCACATTGGATAAATAAAATTGCCCAATAGAAATACCCAATGTTGGTTGGACACATAATTACCCTCATGGAGCATTTTTACCCAATATTTTAGAGTTTAAATAAGTCCTTATCTTTATCTTCACATTATTTTGAACCATAAACTCTACCACAATCCTCACTCTAACCCGATGCCCTCTGAGATATTAATATCGGAGCAAATGTCGCAGGGTCAAATGCCCTGTCATCTAATTGAATAAGCTTGTATCTGTCGTTTTAGATGTTTAGTGTGTAACATCGAAAAAAAAACACTTTTGAACTTATAATAGTTCTATTACACATTGAAAAGTAGGTAAACGAAAAAGGGATGAACGTTTTATGCACTCATGGAGAACTACTATGCGGCAAAAGATGGCCATAAATTATAAATTCTTTTATACGAGCATGAAGCCCTATAGGTTTTTTTTTATTATCTATACAGTTTCATGATTTTACACACATTTAATGTGCAATAATATGGAATATATACAATTTCCTCTATATAGTCAGGGACGATTCTGATTTATAGCACATTGTCTCTAGATAGATCAACTTTGTCCTTCAAAATAAACTTTAAAAAAAACTATATCTTCTATACAGATACGCACAATGCAGATATTGAGATACGTAAATCAAGTTTTCTGGTCCCGTATATTGGAATTCCTTGCCCAACGCCTTTAAGGAATACCCAAGCATCACAATTTTTAAACATAACCTTAAAAAGATGCTTATTTGGCAATACTTTACACAAACAAGTCAATCTAGCATATAACCAAAACTATATACAACACAAACTTTTTTTTAACCTCCCAGGATACAACTTGCCCGCCGACCTGTTCCCGCACCTGCCATGCTCCTCTTTGCACCTCCAATTGTACCTGCACCCCCCTCTCTCCCTACACTCTAAAAACTGGAGTGCTAATTCAGCTCTTAAGGAGCGTGTTTAGTGACTGCACTTCGGAGTGCTGATTTTCTCGTTCAAATTTGAACTAAAAAATCAGCACTCCGAAGTGCAGTCACTATACACGCTCTTTAAGAGCTGAATTAGCACTTCGTTTTTTAGAGTGTACATTTGCCTCTCTGTTCCTCCCTCATTATCACAATTATTGTAACCATCTTGTTATTATTTTTTATTATTATCATTTTTATCACTTATTCTAATTTGTGTCACTCGTTCGTTGTTACCTTTGATATTTTGTAAAGCCTCCTTTTAATCTGTCTTCCGCCTCTCCTTTATACTATAGTTTTGTAATATACGTACTGAAACTAAGTTACGGGGGCTTGCCTCTCATACAAGCTTTGCTTTTCTTGGCAAGCCCCTCCGTTCTGTTTTATATAGTTATTATAGTCAAAGTTACTTTAGTTCGCATTAGTTCTCATTGTTTATACCTTATTCCGATTGATGTTGTACTTTAAATTTGATTATGTATTGTTTGATTTTGTTGTGCTTTGTGAACGGAAAATGAATAAATCTAAATCTAAAAAAAAAATTGTACTAAGAAAGAAGAAATGCATGCACTCAGAGAGTGCATGTTGAGAGAGTATATTCTAAGCTTTAGTTCTGTCAGTGAATTATGAATATCTATTGACAATGATTGAGTGACCACTTTCCAACTTTGGCATCGATATGGAGTTTAACAAGATAAATAACCAAGATCACATAAAAAGATAATGCATGCACACATCACACACACCCACCCTCACACTCAACTGCTCACCAGTTAGTCCAGATGCTGGACCTTCGAGATTTTGTTTTCCTCCACACACTGCGCTCTTACCACTGTTCGCTTTTCCTACACACTGCACTAACCCATTGATCGCGCGATCTCCAAATTTACCCTCCTAAGCCCCTTTCACAATTGACGTACGACCACTTGCGACCTTTTGGTCGTGCGACAGGCTGCAACAGGCATCAATCGCCAGTCATCTCATAATATCGCACAGAGGCTTTCACAGTTGCAACAGCTATCGTACAACAAAAACAACCAGTAAAACCCGTTGCACGAGTAAGTCGCTTATGATCCTATTGTGCTCGTGCGATCACATGCGAGTGTTGCACGAGGGATTGCGAGGGGAACGGTCGCACACAACGGTAGTGCAATGTTGTAAGCCGTTGCGATCGGTCTTGCAACAGTCTTATGGCCCATCATATTATCGCACCCAGTCGCAAGACAGGTCTCTGTACATGTAGGTCGCTAGCACATGTGCAAGTGTTGTACGACCTCCAGTCGAGTAAATGCGACTACTTAGTTGTGCCACCTGTCGCACCAAGTCGTGCAACGTTGAACAACACTCCCACGATGATCGCCCGACCGATGGTACGACCCCGGATACGAGCTGATGCGAGTGAATCGGTCGTATTTGATCGCGTTCGGATTTTGAACATGTTCAAAGTTCAGATGTGACCAGTCACGACCACCTTGAGTTCGTGCGACCGTCTACAACGACTGCGAGTGCTCGCAAGTCACCAAGAGATCGATCGTGCAACAGCAGGAAAAAACTGTTGCAGGCGGTCGTAAACTGGTCGGATGTCAATTGTGAAAGGGGCTGTACGGTCGCATACATGCGAATGCAACGGTAGTGGAATGTTGTAAGCCGTAATTTCGATCGGTCTTGCAACAGTCTTATATTATCGCAACCAGTCGCAAGACTGGTCTCTTTAGGTATCTAGCGCATGTGCAAGTGTTGTACGACCTCCAGTCGACTAAATGCGACTATACGTAGTTGTGTCACCTCTCGCACCAAGTCGTACAACGTTGAACAACACTCACACGATGATCGCCCGACCGATGGTACGACCTGTTGCGAGTAAATCAATCGTATTTGATCGCGTTTGGATTTTGAACATGTTCAAATTCAGATGCGACCAGTCACGACCACCTCCGACCACCTCAAATTCGTGCGTTCGTCTACAACCACTGCGAGTGCTCGCAAGACACCAAGAGATCGATCGTGCAACAACAAGAAAAAACTGTTGCAGGCGGTCGTAAACAGGTCGTACGTCAATTGTGAAAGGGGCTTTACTTCGGTAGGAGGGTAAATTTGGGGATCGCGCGATCAATGGGAAAAGCGAACAGTGGTTAGAGCGCAGTGTGTGGAGGAAAACAAAATCTCGAAGGTCCAGCATCTGGAATCAGGGTACTAATGGATAATTCGTTTTTCCTTTCCGATTATCGCAGAGCAAAAACGGAAATAAGCCTCGTGGTTCGGTCTTTGAAAACACAAAAACGAAATCACAACGAGAAAAACGTGTTGTGATTCCGTTTTTGTAGATCAAAAACAGGATATTGAAATCAAAAATACTTTTGGGCTCTTTCTGATTTTCTCATTCTATTTATTTATTTATTTATTTATTTTGTTTTATTTATTTTATACTGCAGGGTAGGCCTGTTCAGTTTTTAAAACTGCTTTACAAAGGCGCCCTGCAGTTTAAAATACATGTCAAGATAACTATGAACAACAACAACAACAACAAACAACATCAAAAATACAAAATATCTAACATCAGAAACAATCAGCACCAAAATATAGAGTGGGAAGTGACAATTTAAACCTACATAGCATTGTAAATCAATGGAATATCATTTCGCTCTTTATCAATTCGTATGAAAGGCTTTGCATAATTTTTTAAAAACTAACAAGGAGGTACAAACTTGTAAATTTGAAGAAAGTGCATTAAATAATTTGGGTCCGACATATGCGAAATATTTTCTTTTATGTTCAATTCTAGCTTTGGGAAGCTGAAGGGGGCATCGTAAAGAATACCGTGTCCTGTATTTCACGGGCTGTTTACATACTAAAGGTTTTAAATAATTTGGAACTAAATCATTCATTATTTTATATACAAGAACACAATACTGATATTTTATACGCTGATCTACTGATTGCCACTTCAGTGACTGCAACAAAGAATTGTGTGATGTATTATAATCTTTTTTCAAAAGCATTCTGGCATATTTATTTTGAAGTTTTTGTATCTTATCTAAATGTATTTTTGCACTGCTTCCCCAAGATATAATACAGTAATCAATGTAAGGTAAAATCATAGAAAAGTACAGCTTCTTCATAATATCAAAGGACAGTAAGTGCTTAATCCGCCTTACACAACCTCTTGCCCGAGATATTTTACAAACGATATTAGTAATATGTTCGCACCAAGTCAAGCCCGGATCGAGCATGACACCTAAGTATTTAATCTTTTTTACATTTTCTAATTGTATGTTCCTGAATTTCACTGACAAATGAGCACCCCTCAACTTTTTCTTTTGACCAAATACCAAGGCTTTTGTTTTTTGCGGGTGTAAATGCATATTATTTAAGTCTAGCCATTTACTTATTGAATCAAAATCATCTTGCAAATACTTTTGTACCTCCTTAATTGATTCACCGTGATTAAAAATGGCGGTATCATCAGCATAAAGAGACATTTTAGAATGTACATGCAATTTCAAATTACACATGTCATTAATAAAAATACAAAATATCAATGGACCCAGTATAGATCCTTGTGGGACACCTGATTTTATCTTCAAAAATTCACTGCGACAACTGTTAATCATTACAAATTGCCTTCTGTCTGTTAAATACGATTCCATCCAGTTGTATTCATTGCCAGTAATACCATAGTACTTAAGTTTTGCAAGTATAAAATTGTGAGGAATAACATCAAAAGCTTTGCGTAAGTCCAAGAAAATACCACCAGTAACATGTTTTCGGTCCATTTTATCATACAAAAAGTCTGTAATCTCAGTTAGACAAGTGGCAGTAGAATAAGACGGTCTGAAGCCAGACTGACAATTTGCAAGTAGATCATTTACATTTAAGTAAATGTACTTATACAATTGATCATGTATTGCTCTCTCTAGTATTTGGACAAGACTGGAAGCACAGAAATTGGTCTATAATTGTCAATATCAAATGATCCTCCCTTATGTACAGGAGTAATTCTTGCTGTTTTAAAATCTTCTGGAATAACACTAGTTTGTAAAGTTGCACTAAATAAATGGGTTAAAGGGCCAGCTATACTCTCTGCTGCCAGCTTAAGAAACTTAGGGTGAATGCCATCTACTCCAACCGCTTTCGAACAATCAATATGTAATAGTTCTTTCAAAACATACTCCTTTTTGATTGCATAAAATTTAAATTCACAATCTGGAATAAACAGAGTTTGTAAATTGTTTAATAAATCTTTCGAGAAATTACCCAAAGCGGCTTGCAACCTTGAGCCGACTTCATTAAAGGCTTTGTTTAGAACGTGAGCTATTTCATTGTTAGGTATTTGATCATTATCAATTGTTAATTTAACATCATGACTCGTGGTTTTATTTTTCTTAGGTATAAGCTTCGATAAAATGTTCCAGTTCTTTTTTATGTCATTTTTTGCAGTCCCTAAATTTGTCCTGATAATACTTCTTTTTCAAATTTTTAATCAAGTTATTAGCTCTGTTACGGGAAAACTGAAATTTATTCCACCAATAAATTAATCTTGTTTTTCTAAATTGCTTTCGATAATAATCCCTTTCGCGTGCTAACACCAAAAAATCATCATTTATCCAAGGTACCCCTCTTTGTTTTTGCCGCACTGATATCACGGGGGCATGCCTGTCACAAATGTCCAGGAGTGTGTTTTTAAAGTAGTGCCACAATTTTTCAACGTCAGTCCCACAGGAATAAAACTCATGCCAATCAACTTTCCTTACATCATATTTAAATTTCTCACTGTCAAAGTACTTGAATGAACGACATTTAGTTATTTTCGGAGAAAGGGATTGATGTTTCCCTTTAATTGCAGTAAAAATCACAGAGTGATCACTAAGTCCAGCTGACTGCACTCCTGACTTAATAATATTGTCAACAAGTGCATCAGAAATACGTACCAAATCGATTACTGACTGGCTATGTGGTGAAATTCTAGTGGGTTCAGATATAACCTGTGTCATTTGCATTGTAGTAAGGAGACTGGTAACTTTTCTAGAAAGATTATTTATGGTTTGTATATTACAGTTAAAATCACCAAGAAGGATGACGCTGTTTGTAACTGTATACAATTTCTCAAGATTACTTTCAAGACTGTCAAAAAAATCTAAATGATTATCCGGTTTTCTATACAATATACCAATAAATAATGAGCTACTATTACTACGTTGCAACTCCAACCAAATTATTTCTAAGGCAACAGATTCAAGATCCAATCTCCTTATATACGATAAATTTTCTGATATAAAACATCCCACTCCACCTTCATGAGTACATCTATCCTTCCTCTCAAACTTATAACCTTTAACAGAAATCAAGCTATCAGAATGTTCTTTTGTTAACCATGTTTCTGACACTCCTAGTAGATCATAAGGGTTATTATTCAGCCAACATTGTAAATCAGCAACTTTATTAACAATGCTTCTGACATTAAGATGAGCTAATTTTATACCTTTAACATCTTTTAGAGCAAAATCATTAGTTTCGGTTGACCTATCGTCATGTGCGTCGACAGAAATATTATTACAGTTATACACGACTTCAGTAGATAGATCAGGATCATTCCAAAAAGGTAATACACTTTGGAGAATACATTTCGGGCACTGCTAATTTTCAAACAGTTCATCTGAATCATAGGTCACTCTTGAGACCCCGCCACAAACTATATGCACCCACTTCTATACTTGTGTTTGTTATCAAAAACAAAATCAGAACACGCTCTCCGCTCCGTGATTCTGTTTGGAAAAACGCAGACAGCGAAAACGAAATCGGAAACTTGCTTTCCACTTCCTGCTCTGTGATTTTGTTTTTCGCACAGCCAACAGCCATATACGAAATACTGTTTCCGCTCCCTCCACCTTTTCGATCGTTATACACGTGCATGCGTGAATATAAAATCTACTCTCATATAAAATCTTCTCTCACGTGAATATTAAATGTTTGATTTTAGGTTGTACTGTTTTGGACTGTTTTTCAATTAGACATATATATTATGTGCGTACATAAATGTAAGAAAAAGGAATATATATTCCTTATAATAATCATGGAATCAATCTTGTTAGAAAAAAAAATGTATATCCGATATTTTGAGAACAAATTAAATTGATTTAGAATTTATTCATAACATTGTTTTACTTAATTTTCGTTAAGAATTGTGAAATGTATGGATGTGTTGATCACAATATGTGTACATTCTTAACCAAACTTTGTAATTATGGTGTGATTTGATTTAATATTGCTTTTTAATTTATGATCATAAATGTAATATTCTACTATGTTCAATTTTGTTTGATGAGAGAAGAGAATAAAAGATTATTAAAAAAAATGCAGCGCAGTGCATGCATGTTGACCGGCAGGAAGTTGGTTGGATATTCAAAATTCAAACTGTAAAGATGGACAGTTTGATATTCAGGTTCGATATAAAAATGCGTGTGAAGTTGGACCAATATTCGATATTCGATATAAGGGTTTTGAAGACTAACTAGGGGATTTAACAGGTGAAGCGCGTCTCGGGCAACCATAAAAACACTGGCATGCCCAAGTGCAAGAACATTTAGGGGACCAACTTGAGTGAATAAAAGGGCATAAAATTTTAAATTTTTGATTTTTTTTTTCAAGGGGCGCCAAGGGATATCCCAACGGCCTAGCCGGGGTAACCAGGTATCCTAAGTTGTAAAACTCAACTCGGGCAATCAGATAAACATTACCTTAATCCGGCGCATGGAAATGTAGGGGGCTCAAATTTGCAAAATAAAGGAATAAAGGGCTATTTTAAGCATTTTTTTATTAAAAAAAAGTAATTATTTCAAGGGGTCCTCAGGGATATCCCAACGGCTTAGCCGGGGTAACCAGGTATCATAACTTGTAGAACTAGACACGGGCAACAAGATAAAAACTAATTTGACCTGGTGCATGCACATTTAGAGGGCTCAAATTAACAAAATTAAAGGAATAACGGGCTATTTAAAGCATTTTTTTAATTTAAATATCCAACCAACTTCCTGCCGGTCAACATGCATGCACTGTGCTGCATTTTTTTTATAATCTTTTATTCTCCTCTCTCATCAAACAAAAATTGAACATAGTAGAATATTACATTTATGATCATAAATTAAAAAGCGATATTAAATCAAATCACACCATAATTACAAAGTTTGGTTAAGAATGTACACATATTGTGATCAACACATCCATACATTTCACAATTCTTAACGAAAATTAAGTAAAACAATGTCATGAATAAATTCTAAATCAATTCAATTTGTTCTCAAAATATCTGATATACATTTTTTTTTTCTAACAAGATTAATTCCATATATATTTTTTTTTCTTACATTTATGTACATACATAATATATATGTCTAATTGAAAAACAGTCCAAAACAGTACAACCTAAAATCAAACATTTAATATTCACGTGAGAGAAGATTTTATATGAGAGTAGATTTTATATTCACGCATGCACGTGTATAACGATCGAAAAGGTGGAGGGAGCGGAAACCGTATTTCGTATATGGCTGTTGGCTGTGCGAAAAACAAACTCGCAGAGCAGGAAGTGGAAAGCAAGTTTCCGATTTCGTTTTCGCTGTCTGCGTTTTTCCAAACAGAATCACGGAGCGGAGAGCGTGTTCTGATTTTGTTTTTGATAACAAACACAAGTATAGAATGAGAAATCAGAAAGAGCCCAAAAGTATTTCTGATTTCAATATTCTGTTTTTGATCTACAAAAACGGAATCACAACACGTTTCTCTCGTTGTGATTTCGTTTTTGTAGATCAAAAACAGAATATTGAAATCAGAAATACTTTTGGGCTCTGCGATGATTGGAAAGGAAAAACGAATTATCCATTAGTACCCTGATTATCTGGACTACTCACCAGTATGTATAGACACCCTTTAACCAGCAAAGCGCCACCCCACATACGCCGTTCAATACACAATTACCATCACATGCAGACACGCACTCACCCTGGTCTCTACTAATACACACACAGACACCTTCGCCTTGAAAAACCATGATAGAATCATAACGCATTCATTCCAAAGTTTATGTGATAATGGTAATAAATTTGTTTAATAACTACATTGATTCATTTCTGTTTAGAATAAGATCCAGGATGATTACTTTGAGAACAAGATCCTTCTTCTTTGCATTGTTCATCTCGGTGAATGTGTGTGGTAAGTCCTTCGCTGTTATTAATTATAAATCATGTGCTAATGATCCAGCGCAAAATAACATATTTTTTTATTACAATTACAATCACAATTTAATTACAATTTACATACAATATGTACATCGGTCAATTATTATCAGATAGTCTTATGTCAGTGGCCCGGTCAGTGGTCGAATAAGCCCACTCTTTACATTTCGAACCAGACATAATCCGTAACGATATATTGCTAATTCCGTTTTGCACATTTCCCATGAAGTCAACTTGAAATGTCCCTTTATCGCAAAAATGACATAATCTTAAAACATACAGTTTTTTCGATGAGTTGCGCGAGTGAATGAAAGCGATAATGCAAAAATATACGTGCTAAACTTTCGGGGCAATGGAAGACCCCTGTCGGACCTCCCATACTTGCTTAATAGTGTTATATTGTGAGTTTCATCCCCTATACTTCCTAAGGCATAGTCTAACATTACGTCGTATTAAAAATTGATACTGGACGTGCCATCTTGCCATATCTGTACTACTGTAATATAGCATAGGGAGGCTGTGCAAAGACTTATTTAAATCAATTTTTTTATTCTTCAAAAACAAGCAATACGAATTATGTTTGATTTACATCCTTTCCCACACACTTCTCCTGTCTTCAGAAATTCAGTATATTAACAATTTTTTATATACAAAAGCAACAGTTTGCATCTTTATGTTTTCTTTACTCCAAAAATATGCTTCCGAAGTCTTTAGAAAATTGTTTTGTATATAATAAAAATGTAAGTAAGCATGCAACCCGTCAATCAAATATTTTCCATCTACCAACTCTAAATTATAATCTCTCGAGAACTACCATTTCTTATTCAGGACCCAAGTTATGGGAACAAATTACCACAAGAAATCAAAATATGCCCTATTTTGAATATGTTTGAAAGGAAAAAAAACCTACTTGAAAATGAAGCCTAGAATAAAGTAATCGAAATATGCCTATTACGGGTGTTTGGACGTCTTTTTGTTATTCTATTCATTTTCGTATTTCGGAATGCCATGTGTAAGTGTGTATTTTTTGTGTGTGTTTTGTGTGTATAACATTTTATGTAAATTTTATTTAATTCCCACCACATTATGATTTCGAACTGAGTATGTTTCATTTTAATGTTTTATTGTATCTGCATATGAATTTGTACTTGTCTTTTTTATCAGATGTGGAAATAAATTAAAATTTGATTTGAATTTGACTTTGATTCATGTTATGTAACATATAAATAATGCCTGTGTCGTGAAACCTATTTCTTCAGCGGATAAGATTTTCCTCACGGACCTCACAGACAGCGCCATTTATGTAGGCGACAACAACGGACCGAACTTCTTCTCATCTTCCTTCCGAAAGCTGCCTGTTTCTGGGGTTGAGGACCCAGTTGGTGTGGATTATGATTACAGGAATGAAATGGTCTACTGGACGGATGAGGGTAGGGGGATAATTAGTAGGGCTAAACTCGATGGCTCAATGCAGGAAGTATTGGTTGATGATTTCGAAGGAGTTGGATGTAAGTTGGATGTAATTCGGGTAAAGGGGGGGGGGTGAGTGGAGGGGATTCACCATCCACATATACATTCCCAAAACTTATTGGAGGGGGTGATCTGTACAAACGTCCACTTAAACTCGCACTAATTACCATAACAATCTTTTAAAAAATACTTCAATAGATAAATACTTCATTTCTTCTGTGTAAGATAATCACTGCTGCAACACATGTAGGGAAAAGTGAACCAAATACGATGCATGTATGTAATTTCATAAAACAATGGGAAATTGGGGCGTTGCTTGATCAGCCCGCCTATTGAATATTTGTTAAGCTGTATAAATATATTTCCCCAAAAATATATTGCTAAATTCTTAAAGTCGATTGCTTTGCTATTATCAGACGTTGATACATTTTCCGCTGATTGTTCGATGATTTTTTATCTATTTTTATATATTATTATTTTCAGTCCAGAGATAGATAGATAGATAAATAGATAAATGGTTTATTAATAAAAATCAAGACATCATCGCGGCTAAGGCCGAATTGCGATGTATTTACATGGTAATAATGACACAAAAAATGTTCAAACAATAACACATATAATTACAAAATAAATAATGCGGATAAAGTATGGTATTGGAACTATACTCGTGTTGTGGAATTCTAGAAAGAAATATTAATTGAAAGTGAATTGTGTGTCTGGGAAATGACTAGTGTGAATGCCATTGTAGTATTCAACTATATAATAATAGAATAGAAAATAATTAACAAATTAACGGAAACGCTAAACAAATTGGCAAAAGGTATTCCAAATGACGAAAACAAAAATGATAAAGGAATAAAAAACTATATGATTCATGCATGTGCTATTATGAGTATATGAAAACGTGGGTAGCGTATATGTGTTAATAATTCATCTAGTATACTGCCAGTTTGTTTAAATTTTGCGTATATCAATTTCGAATAATTACCTAAATCTATTAAAACAAACATAATAACATAATAAACAAATCCTCAAAGAAATATGAAGATTACCTCTTTAAGTCTTACAAGTGTCTGATATGTTGTTAGACTGTGTGTGTTGAGACCAGGCTTTATGTAAAAACACACTGTCAATACGTACCGTGTACATTCTAGTAAACATATCTATTACGAAATATTATATGTAGATCCTGAAGGACTAGTATTGGATTTGGAGGATGAACGGATGATTTGGACGGACACCTTGCTTGAGAAGATCGAAAGTGCAAACCTTGATGGCTCATCGAGGAAAACTATCATCAACACCGGTCTTAACCTCCCATGGAGTATCACGCTTTCATACAAGAGAAGGTAAGAGTCAAGGACCATACACTGCAAAAACTCCGGTGTTGATTTAACACCAGCCCGGAATCTATATATGTCCACACCAGATAAGTATTGAAACAACACCAGTTTGGAATCAAACCGATGCTGTTTTAATACTAATTGGTGATGTATTAACACCTTTCTGGTGTTAAACCAAAACGAAACTGGTGTTGTTTAACACTTCTCTGGTGTGGACATATATAGATTCCGGGCTGGTGTTAAATCAACACCTGAGTTTTTGCAGTGTATAAAATGGTTCTAACCTTACAGCAATCTGCCCCAGCAATGCCCCATACGGCAACAAGAAAGACATTGTAAAATATATTACTAAAGGCATAATTCAATAACCAAACTGGTATTTGTATTTCTATTTGATTTCGTTTATTTTCTCACGACATGTTTGTTGTCATTTTGTGAATGTCCTTCGTTCACTAGCATGATCGTTCTTCATAAACTAGCGGACCCCTTGATATGGAGGTTTCCAAGAACACAAGTTAATCCAAGTAATAATTCAAAACCATTAAATTTGAATAATATCCAGACAAGCTTATATCTATTCACAATCTTAAGAATGGTAAGATCAAGTAATCAATTTTGGGGTAAATTGTGTCCGGCTAAAGAAGTTGTTAATTATCAACATATCGGTATATTCCAACAAGGATTAAGTCAACTTCGGGGGAATTAGGGCAGACACATATTCATTAACAACGGAAAAGATATAAATCCAAAGTCAAGCTTAATCTAAGAATATTCCACGACGTTTCGACGGAAAACATCCAGATTCATCAAGCGGTTTGGCCCATCCTGCGCGAGAAAAGTTCAATACTTCCGATTTCACGTGATCCCCTCTCTTCACCAGATGCTGGGGTACACAATCTGTGTTCGTAACTTGATCGGTTCAACAAGGTATTTTCGCGTGAGAAAGCTTGAAACAAAGTTTATATGAATAGCTCACTTGCAAAAGGGATTAGGTCCATTTTTCATAAATGTTATTGTTTTCTGTCTCTTAACCTCTAAATTTTTAGTCACTGATGATACCAAAGACAATTTGAAATTCAAATGAAAACGTGAATGAAAGTGGCAAAGACAAATCACTATTTTAATCAAAAGAGATTGGATCCATTTCAGTAAATTCAGTTTACTTGCAAAAGGGGTTAGGTCCACAATGATATATTTTTTTTATATTTAGAAAAAAATTGAAGACAGGTAGATTTCTTTTATACTCCATTTTATGTTCACATTATAGGGTAGTACATCATGACAATTTAGTGTCTCTTAAGAATATTGCAATAAGTGGAAATAAAAAACGTTTTCTCGGAATGGTCAAAAGTGGACCTAACCCCTTTTGCAACTAAACTCTTCATATGAACTGATCGAATGAACAAAACGAGTTAATGTTAAAAATGTTCATCTGTCTTCTGTTTGCGACCATCAGAAAATCAGATTTATTTTTTATAAAAAGTATATTTGCTTCGTTACATACTTCTTTATGTTAATATTTGTTGAATTTAATAGTTTACCTTTTTACTTGTTACTAGGATGCTGTATTGGACTGAGCATGGAGATGACGAGTACATCAATTCAAAAATTGAAATGGCCACCAAGTATGGTTTGAACCGTCGTACGCTTGTCTCAACTAGAATCAAGCAACCCAACGGCGTGGCTTTAGACGGCCAAGGTATGAATAAATGAATAAATATATAGATAACTTTTATTTTCTCAGGGTAGCCACTCCAGCTCTAACATGTCTATGAACTGTTATCCCAGCGGGCCCTGTAGAGCTTAGTATATTTTGAAAGCAAAGCAACACAGAAATAATAGTGCAAATAAAAATGGAGGATGCATTTCTTTTTTCCTCTTAGAAATTGTATACTGTGGAGCATTTGAAATAATGAAAGGATTTTAAAAGTGTTTTTTTTTAAACCAATAATGATTGTTTTAAAGGAACGAAAGCATTTATTGTCTAAAATGAAATTGCTAATTTTATTGGTTTCTATTTGTCAGTGTTTAGTACTAGACAAGATCCATATGGGGAAATTTTAAGCATTTTGGGGTAAAAGTTGGGAACCGGTCTATTTCACACAATTATAAACGTGCTTAATCTGATTAGACCGGTACCCATGCTTATTTTTTAAGGCTTGACCACCTAATTTGCATTAACAAAATGGCTGCCAAATCGGCCAGAATCGTATTTCTACAATATTCCTGATATTGGCTTTTTATACTTATTGGATGGGTCAAATGGAATACACAAAATATTTAAAGAGTTTCGGCACTTACGAGTGGAATATTTCATGAAATAAATCCATCCAATAAAATTATTATCATTTATACAACACATATATAGATCCTTGACAGCTGATTGGACGAAAGCGTGTCACATGACATTCAGAGGAATCGGCTATAGCACGCTAAGATATGATAGCCGTGCTATAGTCGACTATTGCACGCTCGTGCTATAGTCGACTATAGCACGCTGAAGTAAATGAGCCAGCACTGCAAGATCCCTGGGCACACTGAACTCATGGACATGCCCCTTACACGTTAAGTGAATTAGCGGTATACGCGCGTAATCACGTTTTCGTATCTCTGACCGTTGTACGTACCACTGCGCATACACGTTGCTAAGCTTAACACAATGCGCGTACGTACGTTGCTAAGCAAATTATTCACAGGGTACGGCTGTGTACCTTCTGGATTTCCTTCTGGGTTTTATGGAATTCGTTCAAAAATTGGACTTCATGGATCTATGACTTTATGGATCTTGTTGAAAGTACTTGACTCTTCTGGGATTACTGGAGTAAATCTACTGACGCTCAAAAGACAACATTGTAAGCAAAATAAACCTAACGCGCGTTAGTCATAGGCTAGACCTATAGATCTAGATCTAGTCTAAAATGTAAGCTATCGGTGTTGTATAAAACAAATATTCAATGTTGTATTCGTGCGACGTTCCGAATATTACACTCGTTGCAAGTTGAAACAGTCTATTCAACTCCGCTTCGCGTCGTTGAATATACTGTTTCAACTTGCACACTCATGCAATATTCGGAACGATCGCACTCATCAACATTGAATATTTGTATACTATCCCACCCCTCCCTCGAAAAAAGAGGGAGAAATTTGATTTAACAAGTCATATCACTGATCACATTATTATGGCATCATCACTTGATAGGATCGGTTTCAGTCGTTGAAATGCTACATTCAGGTAGTTCAACGTCATGGAGCGTAATTGTTATCTACGCTGCGCATCGCATTACTTTCATTGTTGTACGCGTTGTATATTTCACGCATTTGCGCATGCGCACTAGACTGTTGAATATTATACAAATAATGAATGTTCATGAGTGCAATGGACAGAATACTTCATGGGGTGAATGGATAATTAATTTCATCTTTCACAAATTTGTTGTTAGAAGTAAATGGATTAAGTTGTTTGTTGGGGAAATTAAGACCATCACAGTCTTGATTTTAAAAGTTCAAATATATGAAAAATTCGATGGTTCATACGTGGTTTTAGTTATGAGAAGTTTTTACAAATTTGGACAATTTGACCAGCATAATAGAGAAACGCACAGGACATCTCATTTTCAGAAGAATGTGTTTCAAACGAAAAACACGCTAAATATATGTAATCAGATTGTGTTTGGCGGGGAAAATACTACACTAAAGGATGTAAAATGCAATTGATTGGGCAAAACAAAGGAACTGAGAATTACACAGTATCATCTTGATTTGAATTTAGTATTAATCATATAAAATTATAAATATGGATGAATTGATCAATCTTTTAATTCAAGAAACCATTTTATGATTTAAATTGAAGCAATCAATAAACACATTCGTTTTAAATACAGACAGGTTCATAAAATTCATTGGATCACCACGAGTGTAATATTAAATAGAAAGGCAAACCTTGCAAGTATTTTACTTTGTATGCAGATGCCAGTGTGGGTACATGACTGTGTGTGTGTGTCCATGGATATATACGAATTAAGAGTTAAACAAAAGCGTGATTAAATAATTAAATTAGTGAAGCTAATTATTTTTTCTGTATTTGATAATCAATACTTTGACATATCTCATAAAAACATGTACAAAACAAATATAAAATACAAATAAATATATAAGAAATTCATAAACAATAAAATTATAATAATAATATAGGATTTGTATAGCGCACGTATCCACTTTGCTAGGTACTCAAGGCGCTCCTATATTACCCAGGCTAAGCTAGTCTACCGATTCTGGTGCACACAGCTTTTTGAGAAATTACTTCTTGTCAGTACCCATGTACCTCACCTGGGTTGAGTGCAGCACATTGTGGGTAAATTTCTTGCTGAAGGAAAGCACGTCATGGCTAGGATTCGAACCCACGACACTCTGTTTGAAAGGCGAGAGTCAGAACCACTAGACCACGACGCACCCACAAATACATAAACATTGACTGTAATATTATATTTTAAGGGCCGTAAAATTATTCACAATGATGAATATGCTATTTATACCCAAAATTATAAACGTTTGACCTGGAATTAACAAACTACAGCATACTATTCCAAAATATGCATAAATTTGCATAATTAATTAACCGCAAAAAAATATATAGTTTACCCGAATGGTACTCGTTATGTATGCAGGATTTTGCAGTATCCATATCAGTGAAAGCGAATATCATAAAAGAATACGGTAGAATTGAGATTCTGAATTGCCAGATAGCCATTTTGTTTATGCTATTGAATTGTGTAAAATAGTCCGGTCCCCAACCTTTACCCCAAAATACCTCTAGAAGTTTATCTAGGCCTCTATTTCCAGAACGCCTCTAGTCTATATTGGCGCATTCTTAAAGGTAAAACCCTGTCGTAAAGCACGTAGTAGATTGATACATGTATAAAGACTGAGTTTCATTGGTGCCAAAAACACACAAAAATATTTTTATATTTTTATAGCTTGTTTGCGGGGTTTTTTTTCACCGATTCAGAACAGCGCCTCTATTGGACAGAAGGATTTTATGACGTCATAGAATCGATAGATCTCGACAACTTAGATCGTCAGGTGCATGTTTACGCAGAATCCGGTGATATATTTGTTTGGGGGATATCCCTCTACTTCGATTCAATCTACTTTACTGAATGGGGGTCCTCGATGCTTTATGAAGTTGAACCTGGGGAAGAAGAAATACGGACCGTGAGCGTTCATGCATTACCTGTTCATGTAAAAGTCTATGCAGGTGAGTGGCAGGGCCCAGGGATGTTGGTATAAATTTGACAAGCAAAAAAAAAAAAAAAAAAGGTTTTGCTAGAAAAAGAAGGCGATTTTGTTCAAGGAAAATGTTAACAATAAAAAATAAAAGGTTTCCACTAACACAATGTAAGTCATTGTGGTTGCATTTCTGCCATTTAGCATACCTAGCAAATTTCCAAGGGTGCTTCCTAGGAATACACGCAGCACCCCTATTTGATAGTCTGTTTAAGGGCATGTGGCATACAAAAAATAGCAAGGACTCTTTACATTTCAGCTTCTTATGTTTCAGTAGTGGACATCTGAAAAGCATTCATCAACCTTTGGTCACAGTTACAATTGACATCAACTTACATAATTGCAATAAGATTTACATGGTGACCGTGGGCTAAAAGAAACATTAGCATCACTCAAGGTGTGCGTAAAAGGGGGGAAAAGAAATATATAAATAAACAAGGAAAAAATATCAAGAGACAATTTCGGAATCCACAAAATGTCATACACTTTCCGGTTAGAGCTGTTCATCCATGATCTGATAAAGGTGTATTTCGGTGAGGCGCCAGCACGTGTCTTCCTTTGCAAATAACGTTCAGATTGCGACGCAAAATCGTAAATTTATTTCATATTTATATAAGACTGGTTTAAAAATCCCGATATAAGGTCTTTTGCATGCATGAAACGGTTGCTATAAAAACGCTCCGGCAAGTAAACAACAATTCTGGCAAGCCATATTATGCCATTGGCACATAACGTATTGAAAAACCATTTTTAAGATCCTTTAAAATTATTATTAAGAAATCCAGGTTTTCTTGTACACAACAGGCCCCAGATGTATGTTATAATTAATTGCAGCTTAATTTAGTTAACGTGGCACCCGTCAGTAGACTAAATGCTAGCAATAATGTAATTGATATCATGGCGGAAATATTACCAAAATATATCAAATCTAAAGTCGAAGAAATGTTATAGATTACAAGAGCATTATTAAAGAGATTTCTATTTTCTTTAATTAATCAAATCTGACTGAGCGATCTATTAAAATGGGCAAATATTTCCCTTAGTGACATGATGCAACGCTACTATGGTACTATTTGGACCATTCGGAGGGGCAAAGTTCACTTCATTTTTATAGGGTGATGTAAATGTAAATATGTCGTTCTTACACGAGTGTGCTAGTGTGCCCACTAGCACACTGGTATAAAATTTGACAAGCAAAAAAAAGTTCTCACATGTGTATGAACGAAATATATTGTAACTTTCAAGGGGTGCTGTAACTTTCAAGGGGGAGGCCACCCATTGAAAGTTACATCATATATTTTTACTGAGAATATATCTTTCATGCACATGTGACGACTTTTTTTGTTTGCTTGTCAAATTTCACGTGGACGAAATTACCTTAAATTTTTGGTGAAAAACTTTTTATTTGTATTTGTTTCTTTGCTTGTAAGATTTTCCGGTTGGGAAAATGTCCCCCCCCCCCCCTTGGATTATCCTAGATCCGCCCCTGTCATGCCTGTGGCAATCACAGTGTTGAATGATTGAAATATGTATACATTTATATCATCATAGATCTTACCTGTCCTCATCCGACCGAGTGCCAAGGTCACAGTACGTGTGAGTTGATCGGATATGAGACGCCATCCTGTACCTGCTTGCCTGGGTATACTGGGCCAACGTGTAATGATGGTATGTTAATATGTGATAATCACAAAGTCTGAAGAATCTAATCTTGATAATGAAAGTGACAGCAATAAAATATTGATGATGATATCCATGGTAATGGTCATGGTTATATGGAGTAAAATACAACTCATATATATGCCCACTAAAACACGCAATCTGCAGCCTCAGTAGACCTTGTCTGCTATATGCAGACTCCTTGAATCAGCTGTGATATTCAACTGCAGATGTGGGTCTACATTTGTAGACAAAGTTTAAACTGGGGGTATGTTTTAGACTATTCTATTATCAAAATATTAATGATATTTGATATCGTTGGTACAGAAATCACATGTCCTCTACCTTCTAATGTGAATCCCGATACCACTTTTGAGGACCCCAGTCCAATATACTATAACGGCCAAACTCTGATTGAAGTCTGTGATAACGACAACGATAGAAGAACGCACGTCTGCAATGGGTTCACGGGTGATTGGTATACAACTACATCGATCGACTGTACCAAGTCTAGTTCTGGTAATTATTTCCTTTAAACATCTTCTTTTAATGTAAGGATACCAGAAAATGTTTTTTTTAACAATATCACAATATCTGAGACATTTAACATTAAGCAAATTTCCCTAGGATAACAACTGCAGAAAATGTACCCATAAAACCTTATGGAGCCTGTTTTAAGCACGACGGATACTTCTTTACACAGAGGATGACAATGATGATTGAACAATCTGCGCATGCGTCATCTCTGAGATTTAGTTGGTCCTCTGGATCCATGCTACTGTTTTCTGGGAGAATCGGGGTTGTGCTGAAAACGACAGTATGAGAATGAATGTGATGATGTGATTATTGTTGAATAAATCACAGCGAGTGCGTCATGTCTAAAGTTTCAAAGTGGTTTATCCGCAGGACGGAAATAATAAGTTTTCGCCACCACTACGCAGGCGCATTCTTGAACGTTGAAAATATATTTTCAAATTCCCGCCTTCAGGACAAAGCAGCCTCTGTCGAAAATATGTGAATCCAAGAGCAATGTCGTCCTGGACTCTGGACAAACGACATACTTGCAATTTTTCGTCGGCTCCGAATCTTGGGGTAATCTAGTGACCCGGTTCACCGATTCTCGACAAAGGCCTCGTAGCTATTACATGTGATCTGACTGACAATTTTCATTAGATTTTCAACGTTCCAAAAGGCGTCTGCGTGGGGTTTGTGAAAACTCACTATTGTAAGACGTGACTGTACCAAAAAGTTGTCAACCATTGAAGAAACACCCGTCTTCCACAAAAAATTTCTTACGTTTAGCTAAATATCTTAAAATTTGGACAATATAAAGAAGAAGAATATTACTAGGAGTGGGCTATAAATCGGTGATTTTTGGTTTTACTGTGGGAACAGTTTTTTTGTGTTCCTTTTACCTTATCTCAACATGAAATGACAATATTTTTTGTCTCGGGTCCGAGAAAAAAGTGTGCCGGGCCAAAATCCAAAATGGCCGCCAAAACCCCCCAAAATCACAGTTTTGGCCACAACTTTTTTATTTGGTGGTCATTTTCTCTGGTTTTGGTGTCTATTCATATGTTTTGGGGGGCAGGCAATTTGTTTTTCCTATAATTAGTACTTTTAAACCATTATTTGTAGAGTTAAAAGGTAATTATACCTAAATTTTCCAATTTTTGTAGCCTTTTTTCAACCAAAAAGTGGGTTTTATCATCCCGGGGTTCTGGGATATTAGATGGTACGAGGTCAACAATAGCAAGCAGCTTCATGTAGCTATATTGCTTTTATTCCTCCACTTTGGGTTTTACGGATATTTGTGAAATATATCTTATCAAATAAAAGAAAATGTCATTTATCCATAGGGGCTATACGGTGTTCAATGCACTGTACAATGCACTGTACATACTACACTGCATACAGTCAGTCCGCAAGCCCCTGTGTTAATGAGCAAATGAGCAAGATTTATCCAAGTCCTCTCGTGGCTGAATTCATGTCCCTGCAAAATCTCGTGAATTGTGAGACTTTCTTTCTCAAAGAATTTAACCACTTTCTCCTTGAGTAATATTGATTTTTTTTTGTACCATGGGCAAGAATAAATGTTACTCTTTTATATTGGTCATTTCTTTTGAATGAAATATTTTGATAAATAAGTGATTTTTTTACCTGAAAAGATGCATCAAACAGAATTTTCTTCCTCTGTTTTCACTTGCAAATTGTGCAACATTTTGTGTTTTAGGCACCAACATTATTTATATCATCAGAAAGCTCAAACTCTATACCTTCTTACAATGTCACTCTTGATATGTGGCATCTTTTAGATGGGTCAGCAGCCAGCTTTTTCCATCAAGATGCAAGACGAGATTTCTGAAATTTCTGAGTAACATAAAATCCAGAGTTCTGATTGGCTGAATACTGTTTTCAAAACAAACAGGCGCGGGTAATTTGAAGAGATTACCACATGGTGAGTGTGACCTTGCAGAGGCCCAGTGTGGGGTACATTGGAATTTGCGTGGGTGTGTGGTCTCTATGACCAATCAGAGCGCAGTATTCTTGTTTTTGAGCTGCAAAATGTACTTGGCCTATGAAAAGCTGGCTGCTGACCCATCTAAAATACATCTTCTTATATAAATTATATCATATTAAAGCTTAGATCTTCAGTTTTATCATGATCTAAAAATCATTTGTGCCCAAACAGAAATTAAGTGTGAAAACAACAACTTTTGTTGCATGAAAAAAAAAATATTGTTTCATGTTTTAGATCAAAAGTTTTTCCCATATTAAAACATTCTTTTAAAAATCCAAACACATGACCTGAAGGAATGATTCTTCTTCTTTACAAAGAAACCAAAAACATGAAATTTGGTCAATATTTAGAGCAGCAATGGCCGAATAAAAAGAGGTGTTTTGGTTCGCACCAAGCTCATTAACTATGCAAAAACCCTCTAGTCATGAATATCACTTGGATAAAAGAAGCTACTTTTTCAGGGCTTGCGGACTGACTGCATATATCCATGCATTGACCACTATGGCATATGACAAGGCCTGTATATAAACTATAGTGTCATAGAAATGAGCTTCAAAGGTTTAGAATTAGATTGTGAATTTGATTCTTTGTCAGCTGATGTACATGGTGAAACCAGCAACGTAAATTACACTTACTGTAAATATCACATACATGTACAGTGCGTCCCAAAAAAAACTATACACTTTTGAAATGGCTGCCAAATAAAAAATATAGCACTTTGGGGGAAATAACTCATAGATATAGAAAGCTAATAAAGTCAACTTTCAAGTGACACCAACAAGTTGGAAAACTATTCATGCTTGAGCGAGCACTGCCCACTGAAACAAAGGGTATGAAAATTAGGGTGGGCCGGAATTAGCCTTTCAATTTCTTTCAGGTTTTTTGCTTGGTACTTGCAAAGTTGAGGGTTATTTGGTGAATTAAAGATCAGTTGTGATCAGTTTGTTGTTTTTGAAAATTTAATGCGTTATTAAATTTAATTTATTACATTGAAATTTAATGCATAAGTAATCGTGAATTGCAATTTGTAGTGCAGCATTTTGTCTTTATCATGTGGATCTCAACAATGTGTTTATGAAAGTCAGGAGAAGAGGGGGTAATATGACCTAGGTGGGTGAAGTACGTTGATGGGATAAAGGTCAACAGAACATTTAGCAACCCCTCCCTCCATCTCAACCCCCCCCCCCCCGCTTCTCTCCTCCTCGGACACTAAGCTCGGCTAGGCTGGGCAGGAATTAGCCTTACAGTTTTTTTGAGTGGTTAGTCCTTGCGAACTTGCTAAGCTAAATTAATGAGTGAGATAAGTTTTGGTTTCTTAGGCAAATTTCATGAGTTACTAAATTGAAATTTAATGCATAAGTGAACAGGAATTGAAATTTTAGTGTAGCATATTCATCTTGTGGACCTCTCTGTCTCACTTCCTGGATTGTAGCCTATTCAAAACTAAGCTGCCAAGTGACCGATGGCTGATGGTCACTTTTTTATTGAATTATTACCAAGAAATTTAATGATTATGATTATTAATGAAATAATTTATTGAAGAAAAAAAACTGAATGTTTGATTGATCACATTGCACATTGAATGAGTTGATTTACTGATAAATTGTTGATGAAATGATTGAAGGGAAAAAGTTGATGCCCCAATTGAGAATTAATCATTAAATCAACATTCCGCTCTGGACTTCACGCGTACATGACAATAGCCATCAGTCTCTCAACAGGAGGGGAGGGTGGGAAGGAGAGAGGGGGTGGGGGCTGAATGTTCTGTTGACCCTTATTCCATCAACCTACTTCTCCCACTTAAGTCCTATCTCATCCCCTATTATCCCGACTCCCATCATGAACACACTGCTGAGATCCACATGATAAAGTTGAAATGCTGCCCAAAAAGAGATCCAAATGATAAAGTTGAAATGCTGCCCAAAAAGTGTAATTTGTGTTCACTCATGCATTAAAGTTCAATTCAATAATTTATAAAATTTGCATAAGCAACCAAAACAGGTCACGGTTGATCATTAATTTATCACAACGCCCTTAACTGTGCAAGTTCGAAAGGATTTGCCTCTTAAAAACTGACATAAATTGGAAGGCTAATTCCAGCCCACCATAATTTTCATACCCTTTGTTTCAGTGGGCAGTGCTCGCTCAAGCATGAACAGTTTTCCAATTTGTTGGTGTCATTTGAAAGTTGACTTTATTGGCTTTCCATATATGTAAGTCTTTTTTCCCCAAAATGTTATGTTTTTTTATTTGGCAGCCATTTCAAAAGTGTATAGTTTTTTTTTGGGACGCACTGTATATATACGTACATCACATTTTTAGCCATATCTTCTTCATTTGGAGGCTTTTTTTTTAAACCTGGTTCTGGTGTCTAACTGGCCTATGTTTATGGGGTCAGGTAAATATTAGTATCATGGTAACGCTGATCAACAGCCAATCAGAATAAAGGATTGCATGCAAGTTACCATTAAGTTAAGTTAACATGATGGTAAATTTTTATACAACGGGGCCCAGAATAGCTACAGTGTAAATTACCTCTCTCCGCCCCCTGAATTAGCATATTTGACAAAACATGTCCTCAATTTCTGAGACAAAACATATCTTCAATTTCTGAGGCATCTAATTCTAAACCTGAGAGCTCATTTCTATGACACTATAGTTTATACAAGCCTTGTTATCTGTCATGGTGGCCAATGCATTTATGCAGTGCAGTATGTATGTACAGTACATTGTACATATACTGTATAGCCCCAATGGATAATTGACATTTTTTAATTTAATAAGATATATTTCACAAATATCCGTAAAACCCAAAGTGGAGGAATAAAAGCAATATAGCTATATGAGGCTGCTTGCTATTGTTGACCTCGTACCATCTAATATCCCAGAACCCCAGGATGATAAAACCTACTTTTTGGCTGAAAAAAGGCTACAAAAATGGGAAAATTTAGGTATAATTACCTTTTAACTCTACATATAATGGTTTAAAAGTACTAATTATAGGAAAAAAACAAAGTGCCTGCCCCCCAAAACATATGAATAGACACCAAAAACAGAGAAGTGGACCACCAAATAAAAAAGTTGTGGCCAAAACTGTGATTTTGGCGGCCATTTTGGATTTTGGCCCGGCACACTTTTTTTCTCGGACCCGAGACAAAAAATATTGTCATTTCATGTTGAGATACATTACAAGGAATAAAAAAAAAATGTTGTCATATTGAAATTACAAAAAAAGTATTTTTGACCCATGTATAGCCCACTCCTAATATTACTCTTTCAGATCATTTAATTGTCGATTTTTTTTTTACTCTTTAAAACCAACTTACCCTTTCGGCTATTCACAGAACGTTTCCTGGCGTGGTTTTGGGATGGCTGATCACATATAGTTTGCCAATCAACTTCCATAACGGTGATTAGCCTATTCGCTGATTTGACAATTTATTTCTTGAAATTATTTACATTTTCAGGACTACCACAAGGAGCGGTGATTGGCATCTCATGTGGTTTTGCTGTCCTCGCCGTTTTATTCTTGGCAGTGTGTTGGAGAGCGTAAGTAATATAGTCTTTCAGCATCCACTCCGCGGGCGCTCTTTTGAACGTTGAGAATATATCGATAATGCCCGTCAAGTCACAATGGACAGATTAGAGCTCATTGTCGAAAGTTGATGGACCGGGAGAGCACATCGTCTAATGATTCGGACCGGACGAAAAATTGAAAATATATCGTTCGCCCAGAGTCCAGGACGACACTGCTGTTTTGATTCACCGATTTTCGACAAAGGCTGCTTTGTTATGAAGCGCTTTAAACAAAGATTCTGTGCGTTATAGAGAAGTGTGCGAAGTCATTGATAAATGCCCTAATATTAAACTAGAAGAGTGAAATATTTTACCATGTTAAAAATGTATCAGATACTTATAAAACAATTCGTTCAAGTTTTCTTTAAACATGTTAAATTAACAATGGCAATAATGCTGATAACCCGTACACTATTTTTTTTTTCAAATACGCAGTACAATGCTTATAATATATGCAACATTTGTCTGCTAATCATGCATGTAGGCATCTATTTATTCATTTACTTATTCTTTCATGCATTGCATTAACCTTCTTTGCACCACAGTCTTGTTTCAATTATTGCCTGAAAAAATGATTTCATTTACAGTGCTAGTTAGTTTAGAATTATATATATATATATATATATATATATGGGTCAGAGACATTTGTTAATAAATGTAAGTATTAGTCAGATTTATAAACATGTCACAGAAGGTCAACCCGGTCTTGGTGCCTCAGAGGTATCGTTCTTATAAGCATTAAGGAGTTTTCGTATCGTGACGCAGAACAGATTCAAGAAGGCTTGTCATCACATCAGGTCATCGGTACGTCGGGCAATCGCGAAAGCCAACCTTTCTAGAAAAGAGTTTTTCAATTCCTTAAACGTCGGGTCCAATTACCCGACTATTCGAGAAAAGGGCACCCTAAATTTCTGAATGGTCGGGTCCAGTTACCGATGTTTTCGGAAAATAATAGCAAAATTATCGCATGGTCAGGTAAACTGGACACGATATTTCGGGAATGTAGGCGCCCTTTTCACGAATTGTCGGGTATACGTGACTACCCGACCAGACGCGACAACCAGATGTGATGGCACAAGGCATTCACGAATACAGTAAATATATTGCCAAATGCCCTTCATGACAAGAACAACTAAGAAGTCGTTATATCGAGAATGGGTGATTCAAAACGTGGACTCTGGCGAACGACACTTTTTCCCATTTTTCGTCAGCTCCGAAACTTACATTTATGGCAAAACTGTTGTTCTGGTTCACCAATGTTCGACCAAAAATTCCAAGCTCTTTTTTGTCATTTGAAGGGCAATTTCAATACATTTCCTGTGTTCTTGAGTCCGTCATGCGTTGCGATGCGAAAACCTCCAAATATGACGCCCGGGACGAATATAAAAGTTACCTATCCCCCTATGTCGGATGTTGTATATCACGTGTTTTGTCATATTAGCATTGTCAATGTACATCACATCATTAAAAATAATTGGAATTATTCTTATTATTACTGGGTTCCAAAAGAAGCTGATCAAACCTTACAAGGGCACTTCACATATTCAAATCAGTCAAAATGAACAATATTTTGCACAGGCTAGCTTTATTAATATTTTTTATGCGCGGGTCAATCATTTAGAGATTGGTTTAATGACAGAGACGCTATAGGCCCTCACATCAATTGCTTTCAGAATCCAAAGTCACAAAATGGCAAAAGAATGACCAATGAAAATGTGATGGGATTAAAAAAACTTCCTAGTTTATCACACATATCCTACAAGGCCACGTTTTAGTGATTGGCTCAAGCACAACGAAGCTACAGGAAATAAACATTAACATTTTTGAATGACTGTATAACAATTACACAGCGGCAACACATGAATCTCCTTAGGGATGTCCAGATAAGCGGGGGATAATCTGAACACAGTTTGTGTTGGTGCGTATCTCGCCAAGCCACACACAGAAAACACCGTGTTCATATTATCTCCCGCATACCGGGACATCATCGGGATCTGCGTGTGGGTGTGGAATTGTTCCAGTCAAATAATATTTTGATTTCAACTTCCAGTTGTTTCTTTGTGATCACGCCAACCACTTAAACATTCCTGTGAAGGACATGTCTGATAAAATTTAAAGTTTGTTTAATCTCATTTTCATTGGTCTTTATATTGCTATTTCGTGAATTTGATTTCTGAAACAACTGATGTAAGGGACTATAGCCTCTCTGTGTTTGAACGAATCTCTTAATTATTGACATGTGCTTAGAAAATATTATTTAAGCTAGCCTGTGTGAAAATATTGATCGTTTTGACAGATTGGAATTTGAGCAGTGCCCTTGTAAATTTTAATTAGTTTCTTTTGGAACCAAGTTTACTCTTGTTTCTTTTGTTGTTTACCTATTATTTTCTTTCTTCAGATATGCAAGCTCTCGTAGGACGATCCCAACTACATCGCAGAACCCCATTCCTACAGCAAGCTACCCGGGCTCTAGTACCCAGGTCCAGGGGATGCCAACGGTGATAGTGGCTCCACCAGGAGCCGTTGGAGGGGCGCCTATGGCCCCTCCCGTTCCACAAAAAGGTCAGATCCCAAGTGGACAGTTGGCCCCTGTCGAAATGCCACCTCCAGGCTACGAGTTTGTAGTATATAGTGGAAGTAATAATTAGCCTACCAAACACGTAACAATTTATTTAAAAGGACCCCCTAAATTCCCGAAATATCTGGTCTAGTTTACCCGACCAATCAATAATTTTGCTATAGTTTTCCCAAAACATCGGATAAACTGGACCCGGCCTTCCAGGATTTTGGGGTACCCTTTTCCCGAATCACTGGCGGATCCAGGGGGGGGGTCAAATCTGGGCCGTGCCCCCCCCCCCCTTTGAGAGGCACACTTGAAATTTGTAACGTAAAAATGACATTAAAATAGAAATGTGCCTTTCCCCCCTTGAAAGTGAAGACAATTTTTTTTTGTGGACGAAATGTCATTATTTTTTGGTTGAAAACCTTTTTTTTTTCCTTGTCAAATTTTTTTCTCGGTAAAATGTGCCCCCCCCCCTTGGAAAATCCCTAACCCCCTTGTCTCGAATAGTCGGGTAAATCGGACCCGACTTTTTTTGGAATTGAAAAACTCTTTTTCTGGAATGGACGTTTTTCGCGATTACCCGACCCGACGACCTGATGTGATGACACAAGCCTTCTTGAATCTTTTCTGGGTCTCGATGCGAAAACTCTTTAATGCTTTGAAGAACGATGCCTCTGAGGCTCCAATATATATGATTAAAAAATATAAAAAGAAGCTATATTATAAAAGAAAAATACCTAATATAAAAATGTTCAGCATCCGAAAATAAAGGTGGATTACAGTGAGTGTGTGTGTGAGAGAGAGAGGGTAAGTGAGGTGGTGTATGTTTGTGTATACATGTATGTTTGCGGGTGTGGGTGAACGTATGTGTGTGAGAGAAAGAGATTTCAGTCAGTCAGTCAGTTTCCAAATTTTGTTAATAGCTTTCCATGCCATTTATAGGGGTACTCCAGGCTGAAAATCTAAATGAATAGAGTAAAATAAAAATAAAAACAGAATGGAGAAAATTCCATCAAAATCTGATTACAAATAAAGAAGCTATCGAATTTTAGAGTTAAGCAATATTTTGTGAAAACAGTTACATGCACGTCGTCATGAATATTCATTAGCTGAGCTGATAATGTCCTATCCCCACTTTTCCCTTTTCTTATGTTATTACATTGAACTCATAATGGGTATGAAATAATTCCGTTATAATATAAAAAGTTGCAACAATGTATATCTAATGCAGTTTTCAATCTAATACTATAAATTCTTATATACATGTAGAGAACAAAATTCGAATGAAATAAATTTCATATAATAATATACAAAATAACAAGAGGGAATTGAAATCATAATCATAAGTTTTCTCATAAAGACATACATAAAACTGTTTCACAGAAGTACTGCAAATCTTTAAAATGTCATAGTTTTGCTATTCCTTGTCTGATTTTGATCACATTTTCAGTGTTTTGTTTGTCAGTTTTTGTTTCTCAGTTCAAATGAAGGTATTTTCAGCCTCGATTACCCCTTTAATGTTCTGTCACTCATGAATGTGGCTTATTTCCCTTTATCAACAATTATTAACCAAAAATTATAGATATGTACTTAATCTGAAGAAATAAAACCGAAAGGATATAACATTTTGTAAATCATCAATGTACTGCTCTCGTATGACGTAGGATTGTAACGCTTCTCTGAAGTTCCCGTACCATGTGGGTTGTAAATATTGCCATATCATTACCATCAAAGGATTTCCTATAACCCTAATTGTTCGTGGACAAAATTATGTCTGTGTTTCATATGATATTATGTGTATCGAAATTATATAAAGGCTTATATAAGGATTTAGCAAGAGAAGATGGAATGGAGGGGGGGGGGTAATAACAAACATAAGTTGCTGTTGCATTGTTGCCAGAAAGTATTTGCTTCCCGTAGATTTCCGTGGTTCTATCCTCCCTCATGTATAAAGACGTTGTATGCTAAATTCCTTATGTTTCTTTGGTTCTATAACAATTGCTCCGCCGACAATTGCTACACAATATACGACAACTGCTCCGCCGACAAGTGCTCCGGACAGTTGCTCCGTCGACACTTGCTCCGCCGATATTTGCTCCGTCGACACTTGCTCCGTCGACACTTGCTCCGCCGATATTTGCTCCGTCGACACTTGCTCCGTCGACACTTGCTCCGCCGATATTTGATCCGCCGATATTTGCTCCGTCGACATCTGCTCCGCCGAAAATTGCTCCGCCGGCAATTGCTCCGCCGATATCTGCTCCGATCATACGACAATTGCTCCGCGACAATCGCTCCGCCAAAAATTGCTCCGCCGAAAATTGATCCCATTATACGACAATTGCTTCGCCGATATTTACCCCGCCGACATCTGCTCCGATTATACGACAATTGCATGAACATCTTATATCTCCAAGTTGGTCTATGTCAAACGATAATAAATTCATCCTGATACAAATTGTTTTGTTGTTGTTTTGTTCTTGTTATTCGTTAATGTTTTATTTCATTCTACCTCTATCATCACTGCTTTCTCCCTGCCGCTGCCACTTGACAAACTGTAACTGAGAAGGGGGCTGACACACAGTCAGGGTGACCAGATTTCACAAAATGAAATACGGGACAATCGACAAAAAAATCAACAAAGAAGGCTACACAGTGTTACACCTGTGAAAAATTATAAAGAATTGGAAGGGAGGGTAAACGAAAGAATGAAGGAGAGAAAGAAAAGAGATGAATTGAGAAGAAAGAAAGAAAAAATTAAGGGGAAAATTAAGGGGGAAAAAAAATTAAAAAAAAAAAGGATGAAAGAAAGAATAAAAGAAAAAAAAATGTTTCCGTCATTCTTTGAATTGAATACAGAAAGAAAGAAAAATAATAGAATGGAAGAAGAATACATGTGTGAAAGACAAAATAAAGGAGAGAAAGAAAAAAAATTAAGAAAAAGGAGGAGGAATATTTTCTTCATTCTTTGAAAGAAAGAAGGAAAGCAGTAAGGGAGGAGGGAATGAAGGAAGGAATTAAGGGAGGGAGGGAGAGAAAGAATAAGGGAAAGAATTAGAAGGAAAAGTAAAATGAAGAATGAAAGAAAGGAGAAAAGAGAGGGAGGAAGAATGAAATGAGGAGGGAATGAAAACATAATGGAAGAAGAGAAAGAATTGAAAGAAAAGGAGAGGAAGGGGGGAGAAAAAAGTTTTAAAAAAGAAAAAAATATTAAAAAGGGAAATTTGATAAAGATGACGGGTAAGAAAAAAGAGGAAAGAAAGAAAAATGAACACACAGAGAGAGAAAGAAAGGATCAGGAAAGACAAATAGGAAATAAAGATAGATGGAACAAAAACGGGCAAGCAGGAAGGATAGAAGGATGAAGAAAGAAGGATAGAAACGAAAGAAAGAGGAAAAAAGTTCAAATTTCAAGCAAAAAAAAAATCCAATCATCTAACAAAAATCATAATGATATTTGGTGTTTTTCAAATATATTTTTAAAATAAAAAAAAGAAAATGTTTTAGAAATGAATAAAATTTCAAAGTTATTTTTTTTTTACTTAAATGATGATGATTAAAAGATGAAACAATATTGCGGCATCATACACAACAAGACTCAAAACGAAAGCTGAAAGAACGAGATCTAGTTATGAAAACTCAATAACTTGTTCCTCCGAGATTACATCTCCAAATCAGTAATCTGATTTCCCGCCGATTTTGTGACTATTTTGGCATGTTTGGTGGAGAGAATCTGCTTCGATCCTACATGCCTAGCTAGTAGCCTGCCACACAATGGCAGGAGGCTAGTTTGTTTGCGATGTATTGGGTTAGCAAGAAAATCACCGCAGAACTTGCAAAAGTAAATTTTATCGATTTTATTGTTGTCTCTGCTTCGTCATCTGATGGTTATTTTTGATGAAAATTCGTCCCTTTTAAATCCATCGTGTTCAATATTCTGAAATACGGGACAAATAGGCGTCCCGGGATGGGTTTGTCGGGACGCCGGGACAAAGAAGCAAAATACGGGACAATCCCGGGAAATACGGGACGTCTGGTCACCCTGGTCACACACTCCCCATTGAAATTGTGAATCTGGATTTTTGTTCATATATTATCGTTGGTTTCACTCCGGTCTTGAGCAGGGAGAGAATGGGGGGGGGGGGGTGCTGGACACAATATCTCTTCTGCTTTCCAACAACTTATACACCAGATGATTGTTATTATTATTATAATTGTTATTATTATTAGTAGTAGTATTTGTATTATATTTTATTCTCCTTCCTTTCATTCTTTTAAAATATTTCAAAATATTATATCCGTTCCAGAAATGAATCAAAAGGATATACGTATTTTGCCAATTAAATTATGGGGGAACTAAGCTGAATTTTTTTTCATAGGTTATGAAAACGGAACATTATAAAAAAAAAATCATGTTCCATATCTTACTAAATAGCGCGATATGCGAGCTGTGATCATTTATAGGCCTACCGGTCTGACGCTCACAGTGGCATAATGAACCAAAAATGGGTGTTGGAACAACAGTTCTAAAATGATGCGAGTTTGCGAAGCGAGCGAGCAAAATTTTTGACATTTTTAATACAGAACATTACGTTAAACCCCCGTTTGGAGAAAGACCGCAGTTCAGATTGCAAACTGCGGTATTATACCCCATTTTCCATTTGGATCTCAAAAAAATCATTTCCAAGCCCTTATCAACCGTGCTTGGCCAGGTAATCCCGGGGTAATCCCCGCTGTCTCAATTTCACCTCCACAGGCCAGTATATGAGCGTTGAGCAAAGGACGAAAAGATAAACAACAGCTGTGCTATTACGTAAGACTTTTCTGCCTGTAGTAGGACCTTTGGAATGAAATTATTGTATTCGATATTTAATCACGTTTTCAAAGGCATATTGTATTCAGTAATCCAATGTTAGTCAATTTTCAATTTCGAACAAAGAAAATCGACCTCGAAATAAGGAAAGTAAGCGAATAAAAATGACGGCATGCTTTGCAGGGACCGCGCTCAGCGCTGCGCATGCATCCCATCGTGTGTGGCCCCCTGCTGTGACTGTATTGCCGAGCTGTTGTGTTATCTTCTGACCGACGTCAATAAACATGTGTCTTGATACTTAAATTGCTTGATTGGGGCAGTTAGGGTTTGTCGTACTTGGAGAAGAGAATTGATGAGAAGGGAAACTGGGGTATAGTGTTCTCAAATGGAGGTTTTCGTCATGAATCGATTTAAAAAAGAGTTTGACATGATATTCAGAAAATAATATACCATTTCACCATTTCCATTTCATTTTCTTTCTTGTTCTCTTTTTTTTTCTTGTTCGTGAAAAAGTGGACGCCCATGATATTCCCTGGAACTTGGGGCGCCCCACTGCGATTTTTTGTGTAGGAGCGTCGAGGAACGTATGGTGGGATGTAGGCATGCATGCGTGTTAGACCGCGTTGCCGGGGGGGGGGGGGTCATTTTCATTACGCAGCGCGTACGTCTTACGTAAAGACAAGGCGTTGGTACAGTGTACATACACCATGGAAATAATCGAAAACATCGGGGGTGGGGGGTCAACTCGGACATGAAGGGTTTCTTTACTTAAAAAAGAATCCTACAAACAGGACAAATTCGCTGGCAGTGCGAATTTCAGCGGAGTTCCCATTGTAGTGGGGCAATTACCACAGATGGGCCACTAGCTTATGGCAACCCCAAGGGGCGTGTTGCCCATAATCACCCGCCGGATCAGTCTCGCACCGGATTGCTGTAGGTAAAGCAGGGGCGGCCCAAGATATAAACTCTGGCCCTACCACGCAGCTGATCGGAAACCACTAACTCGATGCAACGGAAGATGTAAGGCCCAACATTGGGTCCTTGGCAACGGTTGCCTGAGATGTGCAACGGCAGAGGTAATGTATAATGTTTAAGGAAAACAGCAACAACAACAACATAAGAATAACCACAACACTACCACATTCACATTCATGAAGATGGTGGTGATAAAGATGTTGATAATGATGATAATAATGATGATGCTGATGATTATAATGGTGAAAATGATAATGATAATAAGGACACACGTTTTCTTCTCATAAAGTTCATTCTTGGAAAATGCATATACGGCCATACACAGATGAAGGTATATCATTTATAGAAAAAATTGTTTGATTGATTTGTTTTATTTTTAAAACTACGTGTTAAATTATATTCTCCATCAACAACAGATTGTTACTTACATAATAACATCATAATGAATATAATTCGATTATTGGCGGACCATATGGATTTTATTTTTGGATTTTTTTAAAATAATTTAATTATCATTTTCTATCAGTGAAAAAAATCATAATCAACATAAAACACAAAAGCAACTCACTATTATATGTTATCATATTTATCTAAAACCGGCGGTGTATATGGCATGATGTGTAGACCAGAGCACTGTGTATACGAGAGTATATGGAAACCAGAGTGAAGGGGTGTGTCGAGAAGGTAACCATGGTAACACGACATGTAGCCTTTCACAAGTTGGTATTTTCGTGAATATTAATTTCTACTTACTGAATGACTTGGTCATGTTTGCGTGGGACAAAATTTCCCGACAGTAAACATTTTGCGTGACTACAGTACAGGTTTTCGACAAATAAGGTGGGGGTACCTTTAAATTTAACCTGGAGCAAATATATCCACTTCGGAGCATATTTCCCCAGAGCGATTTTGACGCCAAGAATGGGGAATATCTAGGTTTCTTTTGTACTGTCATAATAATTACATGAAAACGCATATTTACTTTTTATTTTAATCACCAGGCACGTAATAAAACTAAGTCAAATGCTCCCCTCCCCATTAATAAGAATTAGGAATATATTTCCCTCCTTTGTGCTTTAATATCTTTTTTTCCATTTCTTTCTATGTTATGTATCAGGGGCCGCAGAACCGGGAGGCTTCAGCCCCTCCCCCCTCCCCCCCCCCCCCACTTTCCTCCAAAACAAAAACGTAAAAATTATCATATATTTTTGATTTTTAGCACGGTCAGCCCCCCACTTAAAAAAAAACGTTCCGCGGCCCATGTCTACGTCATGTAATATATATAATGCAAGCAAAGTTTAATTGTCTTTGCAATATATCATAATATACAAATTTTTAAATTGACGCCTTAAGCCTGAGCTACAATTGTTATGCGCATGAAAGTACGAATAAAAAAACAATTGTCGCATTATCGGAGCAATTTACGGCGGAGCCATTTTCGGCGGAGCAGATGTCGGCGAAGCAATTGTCGTATAATCGGAGCAGATGTCGGCTGTACAATTTTCGGCGGAGCAAATATCGGCAGAGCAATTGTCGTATAATCGGAGCAATTTTCGGCGGAGCAAATATCGGCGGAGCAATTGTCGCGGAACATTTGTCATATAATTGGAGCAGATGTCGGCGGAGCAAATATCGGCGGAGCAACTGTCCGGAGCAATTGTCGGCGGAGCAGTTGTCGTAGTTTGCAGAGCAATTGTCGGCGGAGCAAATGCCGGCGGAGCAATTGTCATGGATCCCATTTTCGTAGACTGTTATGTACAATGTATGTAGTGTACACAGTAGTTAAAAATTGTATGCATTTATCTACGCTTTTATCTACTTGGATAGTTAAGATTAGACTTTTCTCTGTCAGCTACATAAAAAGGGCTGGCACATCGACGCCTACCCCTCTCAGGGGGCTGTCAAAGTCACGCCCTCTAGCTATATCATGTTGTACAGTGTGTATCAAAATAAACGCAACCACATTTAATTTCAAATTTGTGAAAAACTTGTTAGCTTTATAGTCCCTGTAAAATTACTGATTTAGGGGGTCAACCATTAACAAATTTGAACATAAATTTTTCACCGCAGTGCATTTCCTTTAAGTCCCCCAATTTTTTTGTTTAATCCATGTAGTGGAAAGACGTCTAATTTGCATAAATCCAAAATGGCGGCCATCGTAAAAATTTCCAGTCATGATTACTAGTAGTAGTACAAAAACTGGTCTGTTCATAGCACTTTTAAAAATTATGATTAAAGCATTTACGTTTCACCAGTGTTATATCTTACCATAGGCTTCGGCTTGAAATTAGGATGCAAGTCAGATTTGACCTCTGCTGACTTCTAGAGGTCAATGACCTGAAGTTCAACGACCTCAAAATATCAGAAAATGTATGTTTAGCTTTATTAGTTCATGATAAATATAGTTATAATGCAAACAAAATTATTATTCAATATTGACGTTCAAAGTAACCTGATATTGTAGAAAGTATTATAAATGTTGACTTTTGACCCAGGAGCACTGGCAAAGGTAAATAACCTTAACATATTCGAATATCGATACTTAGCATCAGTGGTTTATGATAAACAGGCCTCTCGTGAAAAAAATCATGTAGTGAAAAAAGATCTAATTTGCATAAATCCAAAATGGAGGCCATCGTGAGAATTTTTCATTTTTAAAAATAAAACACTGGTCTGATCAGAGCACTTAAAAATAATAATGATTAAAGCATTTAACTTTCACCATTGTTATATTTTACCATAGGCTTCATTTCAAAATTCCAATGCAATTTAGATTTGACATCACCTGACCTATTGAGGACAATGACCTTAAGGTCAATGACTTTGGAGTATCAGAATCTTGATGTTTGGCATCCATAGTTCTTGATTAGCATGTTCATGTTAAATTATTTTTGATATCAACTTATGTTTGAAATGTGAGGATCTCTAAAAAATTGACCTTAAAATATTGACCTTAAAATATTGGTACTCGGCGTCACTAGTTGATATAATAAATTGATGTTTTGAGGTAATTGACCTTTCACTTTCCTCAGCAGTCAAATGTTGAGATCTGCAATCTTTACCCAAATGATCTGTTAAAAATAACAAAACTATATAATCTGTATACCTGTAAATCTTTATGAAACGGACTCTAGGGGCCCGTTTCATAAAGAGTTACAACTGCTGTAACTTTGACATTATGGCAACTTCCATGGCAACAGGGTTCAGCAGCCAATCAAAAACAAAGTTACCATGGTAGTTCTCATTATGGAAACGTCAAAGCAGTTGTAACTCTTTATGAAACGGGCCCCAGGTCTTTTTTGGCTAGTACATTCCTGACTTAAGTTAGTGCATTGGGGGTTTCGACATGATATGTGAAATGCCTCAATTATTTTTTTTGCTGTAATCATCTATGTATACTCCCCGAGAGACTTGCAAGTTTTCCTATCTAGATTGTAGCCTAGTGTAGTTGCTCTTTAAAAGGTAGATGCAGCTTACCATGATGCTGGTTGACACTTCACTTTTCTCTGCCTGAGGTTGGACAGAATTAAAAATGTTTTTCCTAGATTTTAGGCTTTTTCAACTAGTTTGGCATGTCATAGATTGGATGGACGCTATGTCTTCGCTTTGCTGAGAGCTCTGTGGTATAGCTACTGATCTGCGTATATCAGATGGACATTACCTGACAGGAAATACAGACTATTCACATTTTTGGGCCTTACATCTCTTAGGGAAAAAGATAAGATGACGAAATCTCGGATCTCGTCATGCCTACATCCTGTGGGAGAGATGATCAGATGACAAGATCTTGGATCTTGTCATGTCTACATCCTGTTGGAGAGATGATCAGCTGCTGTGATATCGTCATGTCTACGTGTTTTAGAAGATATGATCAGATGGCAAGATCTGTGATCTCATCATGTCTACATCTTTTAGAAGAGATGATCAGATGACAAGATCTGGGATCTCGTCATCTGATCATCTCTCCCCCAGGATGTAAAAAATGGCGAGATTTAAGATCTTGCCATTTTATCATCTCTCTTACTGGATGTAGACATGACGATATATAAGATATTGTCATCTTATCCTTTTCCTTAAGAGATGTAGACATGACAAGATGATTAAATGGACATCTGGGCGGCACTTTTAAGCTTCCATACAATAAGCAATACGATCAAAATGTCTCATTTACTCAGAAGGACGTCACCAAAGCGTGCTGCCTTTACCTTCTTTGTTCCTTCAATGTGAATATCCAGGTGAAGTCTTCATTGGAATGGTCACATGAAAGATATTCACTTTGGTGTGGCTTGTACTGGGTTGTTGTATTCAGCAGAAGCTGGATAGTAAACTAGTTAAGTTTAATATTCTAAAATACAGAGACCCTTGAAAGTTTTAGGGTTAAAGGTCACAACTTTTGATACTCGCCAATTTTCTCATGTATCAAGGGACCTTAAAGCTAATAATGTTTATAACGAATTATTATGATGCAAAACATATTTTTATGATAATTTGACGTCAATAATCCTTTAGGTCATTGCCTCTAGACTTCAGCACAGGTCAAATCTGAATTGCATTCGATTTCTAAAATGAAACGTATGATAAAATATAACAGTGAGGAAAGTTCAATGCTTAATCATATTTTTAGTGTTATGATCAGACCAGTATTTGTACATCTACGATTAATCATTTTGGATCACTTTTGATGCAAATTAGACGCCTTTCTATCGCTTGGATTTTCTGGATTTTCGGTATGTCATATTGGAGATTTCATGGAAATGCACTGTGTTGAAATAAAGATTATTGAAATGTTTGCACTGGAGGCCTGTTCATCATAAAATAGTGATGCCTAGCGTAAAATTCCAAATTTTATTAAGGTCATTGACCTTTTCTAGCTCTCCAGAGTTCAAAGGTCAAAGATCATAACCCACCAAAGTCTTTTTAAAATATCAGGATAACTTGAAAGTAATATTGAATGATTTTATTTTCATTATTACTATTTTTATCATGGGCCAATTATGCAAAACATCAACTTTCTGATATTTAGAGGTCATTGACCTCTAGAAGTCAGCGGATGTCAAATTTGACATGCATCCTGATTTCAAAATGAAGCCTATGATAATATATAACACTGGTGAAAGTTTAACGCTTTTATCAGGATTTTTTAAAGTGCTCTGATCAGAACAATGTTTGTACTACTATCAATAATTATGAAAATTTCTCACGGTAGCCGCCATTTTGGATTTATGCAAATTGAGACATCTTTCCACTAAATGGATTTGTCTGGACTCTTAGTATGTCATTTTGGGGACTTCATATAAATGCATTTCGTTGAAAAAAAAATATGTTGAGATTTGTTTGCGGTCAAACCTTAATTTTCCTGGACTATTAGTACATGGATATGGTATGTAGATAGGTATAAGATAAAAAGAGGGGCTTGGGTGAAAAACGCCCTTATAATCATATACAGGCTTGCGTACAGCAGGCAAACGGGCCATAGCTAAAAGACGGTTGAGTAAACAAATATATCCACACAATCAATTACATTATAATTTCGGTCCTTTCTTGATAATAACGTTATTCCGATGAAACCCCGCCATTCGACCATTTTGAGCTACAAGGTCCCCAACTTATTGTTCTGTAAATGTGCGTGCGGTGAGGTAATGATAATGAGTATATGATATAATATTTATCATCATCTATGTAATCGATATAAAGGCCTGATTATAAGAATTATATTTTATTAGAATAATTCATTTGATGAGCGACTATCTCGTCATCGAATAGTCCTTCACGGTAAGGTTTTGCACCTACCAGACCTACCCCGGCTCTACCCCTCCGGATCATGGCGACATGTATTAATTGATGCATGGTATCTATCCACTACGTACCATACTTGTTAATTCTATATCATATTAGACGAACTGGTTGTAGACGAAATGAGTTTAGACTATGTGAAGTTGGTCGAACTGATAAGTAGACTGAGTGGTATTAGACCATTCGATAATTCACCTTCTGTTCTCCGTCAGCGAACGCAAGAAAATTAGGGAGGCCATTCAGGAACATTCGAATCAAATGAAACCATCCGAATCAGGCCGTATTCGAGCAGAATCGGTCCGAATTTATTCGGAATAATTCGGTTTTGGTGCAACCCTAAGGTATCACAGGCCTAATTCATTCCCCATAGACTCGTGTGTTAAATTGGCACTTTAAAAAAATCATAAAAATAAGGATGAAATTCGGGGGTCGAATGTTTACTACCAGTGGATAGGATATATATCTGGCAATCCATATCTGATTATATATAATGACTCATTTAATGGAGCCCATAAATGTACATGTTTATATGTGTTTTACACAATCCTTACTGTATCCCCATAAATGAATGCAATGTACAAGCAGATATACTTAGCAACATGGAGGTATAAAGATGAACAATTTATGATCATAACTGGGTGCTAGAGGACCCAAGGCAATGTCCTTCATCATACTTATATAATTTGCAAATGAATAATAAGAAAACAATAAAGCAATGTGTACTGTATGCATGCTTTAAACATTTGTCTTTTATTTTGCAGTTAATGTGCATTATATTAATATGGAGAGAGAATGAGGAAGAAATATGAGAGAGAGAGAGAGAGTATTAAATATTAATATATACCCCCCCCCTCACCCCATCCCCTCTTTCTCTACAATATCATATTGAAGAGAAAGAGGGGATGGGGTGAGAGAGAGAGGGGGGGTTAAACTGGATGAATGGATAGATGGATCAGTTACTTACCTGCTTACTGCCTGCTTAGCACAATTCTCCCACTTTACTGCATCTCCTGATGATTGAAATATGGATATTAGTGAAAATTAAGTATTTTTGACAAGTTTTTGTACATATTTCATCGACTTACTGAAAACTGAGATTTTCCCCTATTTTGGATTACAGGTATCACAGGCCTAATTCATTCCCCATAGACTCGTGTGTTAAATTGGCACTTTAAAAAATTCATAAAAAATAAGGATGAAATTCGGGGGTCGAATGTTTACTACCAGTGGATAGGATATATATCTGGCAATCCATATCTGACCAGAAAAGGGTCCCTCGACCGGCTCATTTTAAAAATAAATTGGCGTGTTTGAAGACACCGTCGGGGGGAGCTGATTCATCACCTCAAACAGCAAAATAGCCCTAATCCTTCCGCCAGTCAAAATATAGTCAAAAATTGGTGATATTTCTTCCCAATTTGGGAAAAGGAAGTTCAGTAATTACCAAAATTAGAATCAGTGTTAGATGGACAATCATATGCATACACTTTGTCAATCAGCCATATCAAAATAAAAAAAAATAGCAATGGGTTGGCTCGAATGAATATCGCTTGCTTTCCCAATGTTAGCCCCTAGCTATAGCCAGATCCTCGAGCGTCATTGAATATTTGTTCACTATAATACCTTGGTAATTATCTTCAAACGGATAAATGATATATGCAGATCACCCGGGCCCGTATTCCATAAACGAGATAAGCATGCTTAAGTCGAAAGTCTAAGCATTTTGTCTTATTTTCGGTCTAAGACAAAATTCTTAGCCAAAACGCGTATTCCATTAAGAATTGGCTAAGAATTTTGTCTTAGTATTTGGCTAAGAGGTTTTGCGCGACTAAGACAGATTTAGGATGAATGGCTAAGTTACTTTTCTTAAAACTGCAGAGTCTGTATTTCATAAATACAACATGGCTATACAGAATTTATCCCTAACTTTAAGACAGTTGTGAGTTGTCTTAATTGTTGTAGTTTCAAGGCAATTTCAGCCAACACAATTTTAGAATTTATACCTTTATTGCATTTCGAAATACTTCTTCAATTTTTTACCGATTTTCATGAAATTTGGAACACACATTGGTCTTAAGGTAAGGAGGTGTAAGAATTTTTTCTTTTTTTTTCTTTTTCAGAAATTGTGTTGCCATGGTAACAATATATTATGGCCAAAATTTTGCCGTTTACAATACTTCATTAGTTTTCTACCAATTCTCATGAAAGTTGGCTCACACATTGGATTTGAGGAAAAGATGTGCAAGACACATTTTTGCATGTGTCGGAAATTGTGTTGCCATCGTAATGGTATATTATGGCAAAAATTATGTATAAATCTTGCTGTTCCAACTACTTCCTCAGATTTTTAACCAATTCTCATGAAATGTGGCACACACATTAGTCTTGAGTTGAAGATGTCTAAAACATATTTTTGCCTGTATCAAAAATCGCGTTGCCATGGTAACAACATATTATTTAACGAAAATACGATGAAAATCTTGTAGTTCGAACTCCTTCATCTTTTTTCAACCAATGCTCATTAAATTTGGCACACACATTAGTCTTTAGTTGAAAATATGCAAGAATATTTTTGCATCAGAAATCGTGTTGCCAAGGTATAAACAGCATATTTTATAATGAAATTAGGTGAAAATCTTGTGGTTTGAAACCCTTTATTAGTTTTCAACCAGTTCTTATAAAAATTGGCTCACACATTGATTTTGAGGTATAGATCTGCAAGACATAGTCTATATTGGAAAATGTGTTGCCGTGGTAACAGCATATCAAATCAATAAATGTGTTAACAGCATGATGTGGATTGAACTACTTCCTATTTTACGACAATGGCCTGTATGCTCATGAAATGTAGGTTTTGAGCTAAAAATGTAAAACAATCTGCAAGACACATTTTCCCATTCATCAAAACATGTGTTTGTATGGTTACTACATATACGCCTAAATAAGATTAAGACAATGGTCAATGCTAACTTGTTTTGGTTACATAGAGAACTACATGTAGCTGTGGGCTTAGTACCCCTTTTCGGGGGGGGGGGGGGCAAAACCTCTATATCTCGAACTACAGCCCCTAGCTTTAGATCTAAGCCTAGATCAAGATCCTTTAGTCCTAGAAATAGTCCAATGCTAGATCCCTATACCACCTTTTTCAGGCCTAACGTTAGATGAGTATTAGATTATTTTCTATTTTTAGATCTAGAATCTACATTGAGATAGAGTCTACAAGTCTCTAGATGTATACCTATTACTAGACTCTATGCACACCTAGATTGATATAGATAGGGTCTAACTTTTAGTCTAAGTCATTTAGTCTAGATCTAGGCCTAGGTTAGAGATTTCTAGATCAAAGTAACAATAGACTAGATCAGCCAGTCCTAACGTTAGGGCTACCGGCTAGGCTAGAAATAGAATCTAGAATGAATATAATTAAGCACAGGCTAGGCCGCCTAGATCTAAATTCTTAATCTTATATAAATCTAGGCTCTAGTCTATACTGAGCTGTTGGTCTAGGTTTAGGCCTGTTTTCTAGTCCTGGAAACCTAGATCTAAGCAAGTACATAAAATGTATAAAACGAAAACTCCTCCAAACAAACAGATGGACCTAAAACAGGAGTAGATCTACCTGTATCTCTAGATCTACATAGATGTCTAGACTCTATGACTAGATCTAACTTTAGGCGTAGTTGTTGGCAAAAATGCATATCGATATTAGCATTGTCTAACGTTAGACATGAATAACCGTCGATTCTGGGGATGTATTTAAAGATTTCTGACATTTACTGTCATATCACATTGGTGAGACTAGGCCAACGTCGTTAGACTGTCAAGTGTCGTACCCAGTTATTCTTCAGTCATACTAGTTTAGCAGAACAACTAAAATACAGTCGGAGACTAAACCAAAGCTTGTGGTCTAACTCTAAGTCAGATCTATTCTAGACCTACATGTAGATCTAGTTAGATTTATCCCTGTCCTAAGGCTAAGCCAGGCTAAGTCCTGAATGTTCTAGGCCTAGACCAATACTAATATAGATCTAGGTCTAGATTTGTTCGCGTCAGTCTCGGTTGCTCCACTACGGCACTAGACTAACAAAGTTACGTATTGCTTCAGCCTGGCTTTAACTTAGTTAGTTCTGGAAAGCAAAAAGTCAAAACAGTGAGCTCCAAACAGACGGATATTAGTTGTAGATCTTGGGCCTAGGCTAGATCTAGGCCTAATTTTAGACCCAAGACTAGTATCAAAAGTTACAAAAGTTTTCCCTTAGGTCTACTTCAACTAAAGTTAGAATAAAGATGTCGAGAGGATTCTATTCAATTTAGATTTTGACAAGCAATAGGTATATGAAAAGTAATAAATGGGACTGATACACACAAAACTGTGCAAGTCACTCGATTTGGGATTGAAATGTTTTGGTAGTTAACAGAATTACAGAAATATGGATAATCTGAATTTTAAAAATCTTACCACATCTGGGTGATGAGTGCTCTTTTTTTACTACAATAGTTGTAATTAGTATCAATAAAATCCAAACTTTTAAGAAAAAGCAACTTCATTGACATTTTAGCAAGTTTGTTGCAGCAGTTTGGTCATCATAGAATTAAAGACTTTGGCTTAGCCATATTGTCTTAAAAATTATAGAATATCGTTAGGGAAGATTTCTTAGACAAGCAAAATCCTAAGACAAATTGCTAAGACTTAAGCAAAAAGCTTATCTCGTTTATGGAATACGGGCCCTTGAAACTTGGCCGTTCTCCTGACACTTTCAATAAGGCTGATTGAAATCATCTAAACTTTCGATGTAACAATGAGGGAAATTAGATGATTAGGATGGATACCGTTACCTTGGTTGAGAAGCGTTCGACATAAGCTTCACGTTAAATGATTAAAGTCTTCATCGAACAGTAAAAGCGTAACATAGTATTGGAAAAATCACTGCAAACTGAGTTGTATCGTATCCTTAAAATGGATAGGATGATCAGTTTAGTGATTATGCTTTTGATCCCGACTGTAATTATATCATTTGTCCTTGCCAGCCTGCCGGGCCAGACTGTTTAAAATGATCTGGGAGTCAAATGACCTGATTCATCGAACCTATAATGTTTGACAGTAAGTCACGTTTGGCTATCCTTAGTAAAAACAACTTTAGACCAGAGTTTATATTAAACCAGACTTCAGAATATGGGTCACAGTGTTTAACCAAGTCGTAAGAGAGGAATACCTAGTATCGTGGTACGTATCGATTTTTCTGTTTATAGAACACATTTACACATACTAAAACCTGGGGAGTAAACGGACATTTGTTGGCGTCCCTGGAGATTGAACATAACATCAGAAAGTGTAAAGTATCCATCAAAGGTGTCGTAAAAAAACATCCATAGGTGCATGGACCTGGGAAGCGGGGGTGCTGGGGGTGCTGAAGCACCCCCAAGATTTTCCTTGAGGGTGCTGCGTGTATTATTTCCCTAGGCTGCAACCCCAGTAATTCTGGACGGTGTGACAAAATGGAAAAATGTAACCCAAATTACTTACATTTTTTAAAACCCTTTTTTGGTCAAATTTCTCGGGACGAAAATAACCTTTATTTAGGAATGAAACCTTTTTCTTTTGCTTGTCAAATTGACATCAGCACCATGCATGGGCGGAAATCCCAGGGGGATGCGTCCCCCCACTTTTTTGAAAGGAGGAGGGGCACAATATTAAATGTCCCCCACTACTTGTAGAAAGGGCAAAGAAAACAGAGGAAGGAAAGAAAGAAAAAGAAAGGAAAACAGAGGAGAAAATTCAAAGGAAAAATAAGAGGAGGAAGACGAGTGAATAAAATAAGGTGAGGGGAAGACATTTTTTCATGTCACTATATAAAATTTTCGCTCACGCTTCGTACTTGCATTGTCTGTTTTATACATATCTTGGTCACTAGGCTGATATGGAGCTTAAAATATCAAGTTTTTAATTTATAATTATACAAAACATTTCTCAGACATGATGACAAAATAGTTTTATAATGTCCCGGTCCTAGGTCAAAATTATAATGAAAAATTATCAGCTCGCGGTTCTCGCTCTCGTCATTTATTAAATTTGATCCATATCCAATTCAGAATTTTCATACGCAGTGCTTGAAATAGTGCATAAATTCACCTTTTTCAATTCGGAATATCAAATATTTTCAGCTCGCGCTTGTCGCTCGCATTATTGATTTTAAATAAAAAATGTAAGGCTATTTAGAATGCTCATATTTGAGGTCTAAATGTAAACACGCGCATTCATATTTATTGAGATACGCATTCGTTCTTTTTTTTTAAACGTGCTTAAAATACCCACTTTCGGATCAGATTATCAAAAATAGTCTGCTCGCACTTCGCGCTCACATTATCAATGTATGAAGATACATATATTCAATTTCCCATCTTTTTCCTGATTTAAAAAACATAAATAGAGTGTCCCGTTTATAGGTGTAAACCTCAATTTTGTTTCCGCTCGCGCCTAACACTCGCATCAATTGTATAGTTATATACCTATCCTGTTCATTTATTACAAAATGTGCTTCAAATATAATGTCCAGTATTAGGTCGGGATGTCAAATAAGTTTCAGCTCGCGCTTCGCGCTCGCATTATTTAGTGGTTGAAATATATATCGTCTTCACAGGTAGCTGCAAATATACCTAAACAGCTAGGCCCCTTTTTCAATCAGGCCGGAACGCATATTAACATGTTCTGCTCTCGCTTTGCGCTGGCAGTAATTATTTGTGTCATATGAATCTTTTTCATGATCACAAACAGTGATCAATATGTTCAATTTTAATGAAAAAAATACACGATATTTCCCAAAATCTAAGCTCGCACTTCACGCTCGCATTATTTGATTGTGTATTGTCTTCATGGGTTACTGCAAACATTCCTTCGCATGTCCCTTATCGATAAGGCCAGAACGGATGTTAAAAATTTCTGCTCGCGCTTTGCGCTAGGCCATATATGCATCTTTTTCAGGATCAGAAACATTGCTCAATATCTTTAAATTTTCAGGACGAAATATATGAAATTTTGAAAAATCTTAGCTTCGCACTCGCACTTTTTGCTTATAATCATGTCTATGTTGTTTTATACGAATAAGGCTAAGACGTATACACACACACACACATCCGCCCAGGTTCAGCACCTCCAGTAAAAAAAAAGAAATCGTCCCCAGTGCCCTGCACAAGTGTTGAACTATCGCCAAGAAATTGACGCAGGAGTGTGTGATCCTCCGTGTACACTAATGAGCAGGTTTTGCTGTGTAAACTTTACTTACGTTTACATCAGGCGTTGGGAAGGTGTATTTGAGTTTGAACCAAATCATTAAAGTAATTTACTTTGAAGGGCATTGTAGTTTATGCTGTCTTTCCAGTTATCAGGTTAACAACTACAACCCTCGCATGGACCTATCCACGGAAGATTATCTATTGTTACTGGGGGTGATGTGACAATTCTCAGCACCCCCAATAACAATAGAATAATCCTCCGTGGATAGGTCCATGAACCATCGCCAATAGTAGGCCTATCTACCAATTAGTTCTTTGAAGACATTGCATACCCTACAAAGTCAAACGTTCTTGTCGTTGATTGGGTGACAGTGCGGAACACAATCCTAATAAGTATTCAGATAGATTTCTTTCATGGAGATACCGGGCGTGTCAAATCCTTGATTATTACCTGCCATGTTTTCTGCTCTTTTGCAGACTGTTTATTGACTTGCAAAAGCGTTAAATGCCCTGTAGATTCAGTTCTCCATTCGCCTTCAAATATAATGATTGGAAATAAAATCGTTTTACCATACAAAGTCAGCGATTTGTTTTCTCATGATAATTTTGAGTTAAAAGTTATCAACAAATAATAACCACGGATGCAATCGCCAGCACAAATTGTGAACCCGATGATTTGGAGTGTACAGGGTTTCAGTAACTAATATTCGTCGAGTTTTCTTTCCTGCACTTGAGAAAAAAGGACAGCGGCAAGAAGGACAAAAAGCAGCCAAGCCCCGCTGCTCTATTCTATTTCCTTTGGATGACAGCAGAAAAGGCGTAGACAAAAGCCAAATGGTGAGTCGATAAAAAAATACTTAACCTGGCCGTCACGCAGTTCATGTTTTGTAATTGGAAGATCAATTCTTTTCAGCTAGGGTAAATATTTAGTATACAATCATTGACATACTTGTCTAAATCTAATCCTAATCTAGGCCGCGAAGAGCGCGACAAGGATGGAAAATCGATAGGACATGACTGGGTTGCATATTCAAAATTTCTACAATTTGTTTCATTTTTAAAAGGATTTATATGAATTACTTTCTGTTGTTTCATGAATGAAATTTGAGTTTGGTTCCCCAATCTCAGATTCGAATAAGATGTACCTTAAAAAAAATACTTTTTTTTCACGAGAAAAAAATAAGTTGCATCAGATTTTTAAATCAAATCCTTAAAAACAAAAAGCACTATTGGTTCTGCAGGGCCATGGGAACGGTTTTTTTATGACGGGGTACTGGTTTGGAAGAACTCGTATCTTGATTTGCATGGACCTTCAAACCATTGGCGGAAATCCCAGGGGGACAGGGGGACGTAACCCCCCGACTCAAAATAGTAGGGGGACACAATATCAAATGTCCCCCCTACTATTTGTGGTCTTTTATGATGGTAAGAAGTACATCATTCAAAATCGATATAAAACATGTATTTTAGGACGAGATGACCTTACTCTTGGGATGATAACCTTTTTTCCAGCCCCTTGTCCCCCTACAATGTGAGAGAGATTTCCGCCCCTGCTTCAAACGTAACTTTAAAGTCAGATTCCAAAGAGAGACCAACCAGAAACACAAAGGCCTAAACTGCAATCGCCATGAAAAGATGATGAAATCCCCAAATTAAGGAAAAATTATGCCATCATAATTATATTATGGCCTAAAAGAGTACGTTCCCCCAATTTTGACACCATATTTTATGTGGTATAAACGCTTTTTTGCGGCTTAGATGACCAGGGAATGTAAAGTTTGATTTGCGCCAAAAATGACTGCAATGAATAAATCCAGATGCCAGTGATGTCATAATCCTACATGAGGTAGTAAACATATATCCTAAATTAAATTACTGAAAAGATGTTTTGAAATGGATTCATTGCAGTCGTGCCTTACTTTGGCGCAAATCAAAATTTATTTAATACTTTCATTAAAAACAAACATATATAAAGACATAATAACATAGACATTATATACTAGAAATAATTATGACATTAATAGTAAGCAAAACGATACAAAGAAAAACAAGAATGAAAAATTACTTTACTCGGATAGAAATGTAAGTATAAGGAGTGGCAGAAAGGCTGAGCATTATATAAAAGCCAAGCTCCAAACATGATTATAAACCAAAGTATACATAACCGATTTAAACAAAGATAACATTTAAAGGTACGTGCAGCAATCATCAACACCTATTTACAACAACAAAAAAAAAAAAAGAGCATTTCTGCGCAAACAGATTTCAGCGAGCTTTACGAAAATGGACAGTGCTCACTCAAGTGTAACATTCTGTCAAAACTTTTACTTTCATTGGATAGATGAGACCCAAGCCCAAGATTATATGTAAAAAGATTACCCACATTTTGGAATTCTCATGGCTTTTTCAAAGTGTAAACTTTATTTTGATACGCACTGTATATTGATTATGTTGATTTAAAATTGACATGCATGTTAATTTATATTTGAATCACTTATTGAATGAATATTATTTAATCAATGTTGAAATTTGTTCATGCTTTTATTTAAATTGAATCAATTTATATTGTACTTATTTGTATTATGCCGAAGAATGAAAAAAAAATTGAATTGAATATCAAAGAAAAGCTGAAATTGCCATCAAAAAGTGAACTGACATTGCAAAGAAAAATCCCTTTTTCAAAGGGGATTAGGTCCCTTTCAGTTTGGTTGCAAAAGGGGTTAGGTCCACACATAATTTGTTTGGAAAAGAATATCTAAAAAATATGAAAACGGGTAGATTTCATTTATACCCAATTTTATGTTCTCATGGTATTTAAGTATCATTCAGTTTCGCATAAAAATATTGCAATATGGGGGAATTAAAAAAATGATTTTCTTGGAGTGGACTTAACATTTTTTGCAACCAAACTGAAGAACTCATTTGTCAAAAGGGGTTAGGTCCATTTTTCAAAAATGTTATTGCTTTCTATCTCAACCTCTAAATTTTTAGTCGCTCTGATGATACTGAAGAAAATTTGAAATTCAAATGAAAACGTGAATGAAAGTGGCAAAGAAAATTTATTTTTAATAATTAATAAAATGATGCATTTCAGTTTGCTAGCAAAACGGGTTAGGTCCACAATGACATTTTTTTAATAGAAATATATAGGGAAAAAATGAAAACAGGTAGATTTATTTTATACCCAATTCTATGTTTACATGATAGGGTAGTACATCACGACAATTTAGTTTCTCATAAGAATATTGCAATCAAAGAGAATAAAAAACATGTTTTTTCTCGGAATGGTCCAAAGTGGACCTAACCCCTTTTGCAATTAAACTCTTCATATATGGTATCACGTTATTTGGGAGAACATACTCTTTCAGGCCACATTATGTGCTCATGACATATTCTTTTTTTTAATTGGGGATTGGTGAAATGGCATTTTTGTTTTACTCACACGGTATACATGATAATAATGATATGAAATTGAGGCCTGAAAAATGCTACATTACAGTGCGTTCCAGAAAAAAAAACCAAACGATTTATCATAACTTAATCACAAATACAATAGACAAATGACCTACCAATGTAAAGCTTAGAATCTCCTCCTTTATCTGGTATTACTTAGATTATTCCTCATTCACGCATGAGTGAGCAAAAACAGTTTGAAGAAAGGATACCAAAAACTCTTGGCGGGGGTATCTGAATTTCAAAAAGAAAATCACATGCCTAAAAAGTTCAATATCTGCTCTTTTATTTGATACCTTAATCACAAAAAAATGGTCAAGAAGTAAAAAAGTTATCTTCCCTTTGAAACAATGCTTGCATTTCCATAATTTCGTTAAATAAACGTGTTTTCACCGGTTTCCCACGCAAGCTATCGCATGGTTAACAAAGACTTAATGCATGGTTGATCTTAAAAAAAAAAAAAGAGTGTCGAGTGAGTTTGAACGCTAGCCTGTAGAACCTCTTCATTTTATGAAATTATTGAAATTCAAGCCTTATTTCAAATAACAAGGACTTTGTTATTTCTCGACCATTTTCTGTAATTGAGGGATCAAATTAAAGAGCAGATATTGAACTTTTTAGAAATGTGGTTTTCTTTTTGGAACCCAGATACAGCCCGCCAAATGACTTTTGGTATCCCCTCTTCAAACTGATTAATCTAGACGTAAAATGTTTCCAAGGTAATTGGTTATATACCAGCTTGGCGTTTACCAGCAAAATGCTGTCCTGCCGAGTTCCTACGGGAGTTACCACAAACAGAAACAGAAACAAACAGAAATTGTTTTTGCTCACTCCTGCGTGAATGAGAAATGACCTTAGTAGTTTCAGATGAAAGAAGAGATTATAAGCTTTACAATGGTAAGTCATTTGTCTATTGTCTAATTTGTCTTTATGATTAAGTTATGATATATCATCGATAAATCTCGGTTTCGTTTTTTTTTTGTATGACAAGGTGCAATCATTACAACAATCGGTTCTGGAAGATTAAGTAGACGTTGATCTAGTAATTACGATAAAGGCGAGTTGCTTGTCGCGAAATATAGGCCCTAGATAATATGGTATAAAATTAGAGCCCGAAAAATACTATATGGGTTCTAGATTACTCCAGACGAAAGTCAACACTCTGCGATAGCAAGGCCATAGTCTTGGGGTTTTTTTCCCGAGATTGAATGATAGATATGTATGAATAATCATGTACACAGATCTATTATGATTAATTTTCTTTATGTTCAGATTTATCTTAAGAGATGGAATAAAAATCTGTCTATAATATATAAAACAATTAATCAAAATTTAATCGTTTGCTCTCAACAAAAAATAAATCCGAACTGTTAGTCGAAATTTTCGGCATGCTAACTGCTGCCTTCTTCAGCGATGACCGAAGTGACCCGATTTGACCTTGTGACGTAAGACATTTGAGGTGTGAAAGAAGCAATGTACATCCGGGCGTTCAAACCTTCTCTCAATAGGAACGGAGGGCGATACAAGCTTTCGAGTGTCTTCGATCGCTACGTCAGGTCAAATCGGGTCCCTTCAGTCATCGCTGAAGAAGGCAGCACTTAGCAGAGGAAAATTTCGAGGTAACTCCTCGGATATTTCAACCAACACAGATGAATTTTCATGATCATATAAAACAATTAACAGGATCGACATGCTTACAAATCAACATCAAACTGAAAATGAGTTTAAACCTCTTCATACGTTTTACAGTTATTGTCATTTACAACACATCACTTCAGTGTAAACTATTGATCGAATTAAAAAGAAAATTGCCTCATCCGGTTGCCTATGTTTGTCTGTATAATTAGATCGATTGCAGATTCTCAATCAAACGAGGTAATCTAAAATGACATCAGCACAACATTTTTTTTCTGCTGGTTCTTGAAGTATTTCTAAAAAAAAACCATGATATGCTGTTTTAAAATATTATAAGTACTACATACCTATCTCCTTAAAAAAACAAGCAAAAAATGTGCCCTTTTGGGGATAGTTTCATCAACATTTCTGTCCGACAAGTCAAATTTGACACGTTTCCTTGATTTTGATTGGCTGAGAAGCACGGTTACTATGGTAACTATCATATAAAACGGGACTTGTCGGATAAAACGTCCGATAATAATCTTTTCATAAAACGCTCCCGTGATTTCTGACCCCAAAATCTCAAATATATACATACAGCACCAGTTCTCAATTCACTTCACTGTTACAGCTATTTTGCCGGCAACCATGGGGTCTGTAGATGGTGTGTGCGCTCTTCTAATTATTCACTGTCATTATCATCATCACTATTATAGTTATCATTATATCCTATATAAATTAAATCCTATGTGCTGATTGGTTTAAATATCATCATGTGACCAAACATATTCTCACTATTTTCAAACGTTCACTTAAGAAAATTTACTATTCCGTGACGTCAATGATAGAATAGTGCACTATTCCATCATTAACGTCACGGAATCGATGGGCGTTTTCGAAATCATCGCAAAATAGTGAGAATAGATTTGGTCACATGATGCTATTTAAACCAATTAGCATACATGATTTAATTGTTTGGGGGGATATAATTCCCGCTATACTCACTCAAAGCTTTGTATATTGGTATATTATTTTTAATATCATTATCATTGATATCATTTTTATCATCATCATCACCATCATCGTCATCAGTTTCATCATCATCATTATCATTATCATCAACCTCATTATCATCGTCATCATTATTGCATCCCACTACAGACATGACAGAGCTTAATCGACTTGTCCCTACAACATGTCCAAGGAATACATGTATAAATGAACTAGAAAAGTGGGAGCTAGAACCTTCCACTTCCCTGGATAAAGTAAGTTAAGTTGATGTTAGTTGACTTTCGGAAGGCATTCGACTCCGTGGAATTTGATTTTATTGAAAGCTGTTTGAGTCATTTTAATTTCGGCGAAGACTTCCGATGTTGGGTTAAACTTATGTATGAAAAAGTGGAGAGTTCGATACTAATCAATGGTTGGAGAACGCAAACATTTCAGATCTGTAGAGGCATAAGACAAGGCTGCCCCCTATCGGCAATGTTGTTTATCTTGGTGGTAGAAACCCTAGCAGAAAGAATCAGAAGAAATGACAAAATTAAAGGAATTCTATTTGGACACAACAAAAGAACAGAATTAAAAATCTTACAATATGCAGACGATACATCTGTGTTTTTGAGAGAGAAATCGTCTATGCAATATATTATGGAAGAATTAGATAAATTTGGACATGTGGCCGGGCCGGTTGTTAATAAAGACAAAACAATGCTGAAATGGTTAGGCTCTACGGAAACTTATTGGAATTTTGATAAATATGGTTTGAAGTGGACGAAAGGTTGTATTAAATATTTAGGAGTTCATATAGACCATGACCTAGATAAGGTTGTGAAATTGAACTAGGAAACCAAATTACAAAAGATACAGAGAATCGTGGACAATTGGAGGAAAAGAGATCTCACAATTATAGGAAGAGTCCTTATTATCAAGACTCTACTTGTAAGTCAAATAATTCATTTAATTATGTTTTGTCCAGTTCCTCACCAGTAAAGAAACTGGAGAAGATAATTTACCATTTTTTATGGAACGCGAAAGTTGACAAAGTTAAGAGAATGACAATTGTAAAGGAATATGAGGATGGTGGTATTAGAATGATCGACATTCAGAAATTAATACAGAGTTTCAGATTGAAATGGTTGGCGAGAATAGTTGACGATACAAGTGGTTATTGGAAAGATTTTGCTTTATTGAATTTGGAATCAGTAGGGGGTGTCAGACTAGTTCTTAACTGTACTTTGGATAATCACATGATAGAACAATGGTTTGTTAACAAATTGCCAAAATTTTATGTTGAGATTATAAAATCATGGTCACACTTGAAAGAATCCACAAAAAAGATGATTTGTTATCGAACACACAGATTCTATGGTATAATAAATATATTGTATATCATAATCAACCATTTTCCTATAGAGATTGGTACGCTAGCGAAATAATTTTTCTGAAAGATATTTGTATCGAAGGAAAATTTTTATCTCTTACGAAACTGAAAGAATATTTTGAATCCGAGAAAACAAAAGCAAGAGCCCTGTTTGATTATTCTAAACTACAAAGGGCGATACCGAAAATATGGTTGAATGATTTAACAGATGGTATTACGTTGGACATTCCAAAAATACCACCGAAGGGAAAAGACAAACAACTTAAGTTCTGTTCCAGCAAGCTATTTTACTACATTTTATTAACACATGACAAAACAAACGACGCTCCTACATATTGGGCTGACTTTGCCGATAGTCCTATAAATTGGAAGAATGTCTTTCAGAGAAATTTGAAAAATATAGGGGAAAACAAATTGAAACAATTCAATTTAAAATTGTTGTATAACTTAATTCCTACGAAGAGGGTGTTGTTTTTATGGCAATTGGACAATGATGATAAATGTGAAGTTTGTAATATCGAAGAAGATTTAATACATACTTTTTTGTATTGTAGTTTGAATAGGCATTTCTTTTATAATTTATTCATAATGATTAAAAATGTGTATGACGTAGACCTTTGTTTTCATGTCGATATTTTGTTGAAAAATTACAAAGAAAAGAAGATTGATGATATTATAACAATAGCACTTTGGAGTATTTATAAGATGTTAATATTTAGAAACTTACATAGAAAAGAAGAAAGAGAAAATAAATTATGGTTTACTTTTGTCAGAGAATTGAAATTAAGATTAGATATCAATAAGATTCTGAGGAAAAGAAGAAAGAAAGAAATGTATAATTTGCCTGTTGGAAATGTATCTATGAGTTTTGTTTAAAAACAATGTGTATATGAAATGAATTTTTGTTGAAAATAAATGCCCCTGTTATGGGTGAAAGAGAGAAAAAAAAAGTTAAGTTGATCAGTCAAATGGTTCTTCAGTAATCGCGAGAACGAGCACGGAATGAGGGGAAAAATCCAGTATCACCACAACTACCACGGTTAATCATAATATTTGGTGTACACAGCACCGTCTCGATGACAACCCCACGTTGTTTTTTCACACTCCTTAATGGAGTTTTAAAAAATGCATAGATTTGTAAGATGGTACAAAAATTCGCGTCCCCAAGAAGTCTTCAGGGGGAGGGCTGGGGTGTTCATGCAACTTCATTTAAAGCCCCAGTCACATAAAGACGGATCCTCAAGGAAATACATGGCATGATCCAGGGAGATCCAGGATAGTTTTTTTTCCTGGATTGAGCGTCTCTTGCACCACAAATTGTCGCCCTTGCACAAATTGTTGCCTCGCGACAATTTGTGCTGCACGTGCCGGTCTAAATAAGGCGCCGCTCAAAAAAAAAAAAAAAAAAGTAAAAGAAAGAAAAGGCACTGCTTGATAAAATAAAAATAAAGGAAAGATAAGAAAAGGCGCCGCTTAAAAAAATTATACACTGATATAATATTAGCAACAGTAAGGAAAGACTATCCCCAGCAAAGCAAAATCATTTCATCTTCCTTATCTTTTCTTTTAACTACCCTTTTCCCAACAGCTTCGCCGGTTAAAAATAATCAGCAGTGCGCTGCCTGCATATAACTGGCGCCAATCAAGAATAATCAGCGCCACCTTAATCTAAATCGGCGCCGGGCAAGATTAATCAGCGCCATTTGGTTATAAATCGGCGCCAGTCAAACAAAATCGGCACTGCCAGAGTCTTAACCGGCGCCGATCAAGGATAATCTGCGCCACCTAAATCTAAAGTAAATAAAAATAATAGGCGCCATCCGGTTATAAATCGGCGCCGGTAAAGAAAAATCGACGCTGCCTGAGTTCGTAACCGGCGCCGATCAAGGATAATCAGCGCCACCTTTATCTAAATCGGGGCTGGTTAAGAATAATCAGCGCCATCTGGTTAAAAATCGGCGCTGCCTGAGTCTTAACCGGCGCCGATCAAGAATATCAGCTCCACCTAAATCTAAATCGGCACCGGACGAGAATAATCAGCACCACCTGGTTAAAAATCGGCGCCTCCTGGTTCTAAATCGGCGCCAGTCGATTATGAATTGCCGCTGTCTGAATCTTACGTGACGTCGGAAAAAATAATCAGGACTACTTGTTCTAACTCGGCGCCGGTCAAGAATAATCAGCGTCCCCTGGTTCTAATAAATAGGCGCCGGTAGAATAATGAAGAAGGGCCTATTGCCAACCAAATCTAGATCGGCGCCGGTCAAGGATGATAAGCGGCACCTGGTTATACATTTTATTGTTGAATAGTCATAACAAAGCTTATCTTATGCACTTACAGAGTGGACTGGGGCGGGGCAGTTGCCCACAGATGTCATGAAATCTTTAATTTATTAAAAAAATCCCAGAATCATACAAAAGCGTAAAGCAAATCCTTTAATTTTGATCTTATTTTCCAACGCTTTAATAAAAAAAAGGTCAGTCACTTTTCTTCTTTACACATTCCACATTGTGCCACCTCTAGTGTAAGACAGCTACTATAGTGTTTATGAAGATGATTCGATATTTTAGTCCAAAACTTTGCTAAAACCCGTTGCTAGTACCGGAAGTGTAGGTTACGCAACCAGTCGTATATTGAGATGGAGCTACACAACTCGTTCTTTATTTAAAATCGTGCTCAAATTATCCGCTTCTCAGATTGGAATATAACAATTTTCAGCTCGCGCTTCGCGCACGCATCATTTCTGTAGCAAAACCCCATACTTTTCATGATTAAATAGGTGAATAGAATGTCTCGTTTTCAGATTTTAACGTAAAAAAAAACTCCCGCTGCTTTGATTTGCAATAATCTTTTGCTGGATATAATCTTGTTCTTTATTACAAACGTCCATTAAACTGTCATTTTTTTCAGATCGAAATATCAAAATTTTAAGCTCGAGCTTCGCGCTCGCATCTACTGTTTTTTAGATACCCATCTTAATCATTGGTACCAAAAATGCATAGAATATCAAGCTTTCTGGTCAGAATATAAAGAAATTTCAGCTCGCCTTCGGCACTCGCATTATTTGTGTAGTGAGATAATGTATCCTCCTCATGAGTTAGTAAAAACAGTCCTAAACAGGCACCTTTTTCCTGTTCTCAGGTCAGTATACTAAAAAAATTTAGCTCGCGCTTCGCGCTCACATTTATTTGTTGGTGAGATATGTGTCTCTATCTCATGAGTCATATAAATATATATGTATACATGTATATATATATATATATATATATATATATATATATATATATATATATATATATATGCATGTGTGTGTGTTTGTGTGAGTTTGTTTGTTTTGTGTGATATCGAGCGCCTTTGGAAAAATGATTCATGATTTTGCCCCCCAAATCTGAAAAAAGGGATCGATGCCCCTGTGTGTATATATATATATATATATATATATATATATACATATAGTAAAGAAATTGTATCTCTATTAATTAAAAAAAGTATTGGCCTCATCGCAATAAAAGGGTTAATACACGAGATTTTTAAATCGCACATAGCATGCATAATTTGTTTCTTTCTTTAATAAGTTTTCCAATCTCTCTCTATATATGTTTTAGAAAGATTATATGTTTAAATTGATGGATATTTTCTGTTATAATGAGATATGTTTAAGTGGACTTTAGGGAATGGTCGTACGCAGCAGGGGGGAAGGGGGGTGGGCAAATTCGCGATCTGCTGTTGTGAAAAACATTTTTTTCCCCTTAACATTCATGAAAACTATGAAAAATGTGCAAATGTGAGATGTGCACCAAATAATGTTCGAGTCTTGCCCCCCCCCCGGAAATATTATCTGCGTGTGGTCATGCAAAATGGCATGGCTGGAAATCCTACATTTTGAAAAGAGCATTTGACAGGGTCAGACTTTACCCCTTTTTCAACATTTTCTTTTATGGCGCCGGTGAAGTGCAAAAATATGTGCGCCGCTCGGCAGTGCCCCCCCCCCCCCCCCCCTTTCGCCAAAAGCTGCATCCGCCTATGGTGTGTACAAGTGTGTATTATTATTATTATCATTAGTTAGTATTATAATTATCTTTTTTTATTTATTTATTCTTTTTTTTTATTATTATTATTGTAATAGTTGGTCAAACTCTCTGATCGTCTAATACCATACGAGCTATAAACCAATTTGCTCTAGCAACAGTTTGGTCCAACGTCCTCTTGGTTTAATGTATAGGACTTGGTCAAATGTAATTTGTCGGGGTTTTTCTTTTTTGTCGAATAGCCAAATGGTCTAATCGCCTTTTTGTCTAAATCCCAAATAAATATTTCCAATCTGTTACAGGAATTAACCAAGTGGTGTTAGACCAATTAGATATAAGACAAAATAGAAATTAGACAAAATGGAAATTAAACGAAATGGTGAATAAGGCAAAATGACAAATAGATCAAAAGATAAACTGGTTGCGGACGAAATGGAATTAGATCGTGTATATGATGAGGCTAAGCAACGGAAATAAAAGGGCTAACCGGCCATTAGTCAAATCGGTTTCAGACCAACTGGCAATTTGTCTTTGGGGAGGCTAATAAAGAAAACAGCAGCAGAGCCCGTGGAAAATTCGGTTGTTGTACACATGGTCTAACTACAGTTTGACTAATTATCCGTTTTCCTAGTAACACATGGGCTTAACCAGTTTGGTCAACCAATAATTTTGTCTAATTTGCAATTTGTCTAATATATAATTGGTATAATTCTCATTTGGTCTAATGACCAATTCGTCTAATATTCAAAATTTTCTAATTGCGTTTTCAACTCTACATGACCTATTTTCTTTGTCTGTTAAGTGTTGAGTAAAATGGGGAGACAATTTGTTGTGTCCCCTCCTCCACAAATTGTCGCCTAAATGTAGCGACAATTTGTGCAGGGGTGACAATTTGTGGTGTCAAATTTTGCACGAATTGTCGCAGGGCTACAATTTGTGCAGGGGCAAAAATGTGGTGAAACAGGGGGGGGGGTGAGATGACCAATGTTATCATTCCCAGTCACTTTCTATGGCAAAAACAAATTGGTAACACTACTGTTAAAAATGCGAAGATACTGTTCATGAATTTTTGCCAACAAGGCAGCACACGGATGACGACGGATGTTTTGGCATCCCCAAAACTACTTCCCGGACGCTCATGGCCCTTCAACCTCAAGTATACCTAAGGCGTACAAACGGATTTCTCCTCGCATCACCCCGGATCTAACTATGAGGGGTTGTCTTAGAAAAATGATCATTGAAAGTTCAATAGGAAAACGCAAAGTTGCATGCGAAATACTTTTTTACCATGTTTACGGTCCAAAATTCTATCTTATAAGCATTACCACCCAATCAATATACTGGGATCACAGGCAAGGAGGGGTGACCGCCTAACGGGCCCTTATAGTCATACATTCATATTGCAATCAATATTTGTATATTGCACAAATTTTTAAACAGGGACTACACAAGATGCCTGTTGCATAAAACTTTTTACCTGAGAAAACTCTGGTAAAAACTGAAAACTAAGGTTAGTCTGATTTCTGCCATTGACTTTAACACAGGGCGAAAACTCCGGTAAAAACAACCCGAGTTTTCTCAGGTAAAAATTTGTATGCAACGGGCCCAAGGATGTAATCTAACGGGTGGGGGGGGGGGCTATTCAGTAGTGTAATTACACAAACACATTGTCCTTTATCATGTTTATACGATAAATTTCCTTTTTCCAATAAAATAACTCGGTATTACGTCAACGTATAACAGGTTATTATTCGGATCGTAAATACTTTCAAATTTCAGATTGTCGGATCTGCGCATGTCCGTGAAAGCGTCACGACGTTGAATCGGATATCTCCCGGAATTTTGAGCTAATTTTGTGGATTTAATCGCAATTTGGATATTTTAACTGAGTTTTGTGGTTTTGAGATACGTTTGGAAATAGCATAACAACTCTGAGCTGAAGGATATTTTGATTTTCTAGCGATAAACAATGTATTCTGACATGGCAACTCCCAACTCTGCCACGTTTACATCACCACAGGGACCTAAACCCGTATTTATACAGGCACGGGACGTACCAAGGACAGATACACACATTACAGGTGAGGAGTTGTATCTAGCATTATCTCGTTCAATTGATCATCATTTTATAACGGGGGTACAACGCATTGGTAACCTGTGGAGAATTTATGTAAACAGTCATGAAACGAGAGTGAGCCTCATATCAAGATAAGAAACACCACAATCCCAGTCTATGATACGAACCCCTATACCAAGGCCAATAATGAGAACTTGACTCGTGTGCTGATAAAGGAAATTCCTCTATCAGTGGGAGATGAACTTATCAAACCAACGCTACAAAACATGAAATGTCAAATAAGAAGTGAAATAATTCGTCAGAAACTAAGAGTGAATGGTAAACTTATTGACTGTCTGAATGGGGACCGAGTGTGTTTAATAGACCCGCCCTCCCAACCCCTCCCCAGATCTACTGTAGTTGCTAACTTATTTCGAGTCAGAGTTTTCCATATTGGACAACCTGAGAAAGTGTCAATTTGCTCAAGATGCCTCGAAAACGGGCACCATTCGTCACAATGCACCAACAGTGTGAAATGTAGAAACTGTAGACAGACCGGCCACGTAAGCAGCACTTGCACAGCAAACGTAAACACAGCCACACCCAGCGAGTTACGTAACACCACAGCTGATCGTGAACCCCGTGAGAACGCCATGAAAGCCGGACCCACATCGCGTGATCAAGCCGCGACAGCCAATGGGGCTCGCCCGAAGGAGAGAATGCATACACCACAGAGGCATACACAACAAGCTGACGCACCGTCACCTTCTCGCAAACAACGTCAACCACACATCACAGGCTTTCTTCGTACACACACACCGTCACAGTCTGATGAGCAATATAACACAACAGACGTTGCAAACGAATGCGATTCAGCAGACGAAACATCGAGCGAGGCAGACCAGTTTCAATCGCCTTTTTCACCTGAAACCCCGACACCGAAAAAATCCAACAAAAAACCTCCGAAGCGGAAAAGAAAAGAAAGATCAAACATAGGAAGATAAATAGATGGAAACGAATGAAAGAACGCCGGAAAGATATCATAGAATGTATTAGACAGCCCGGTGGCCGTGTGATTGGTATTCGATTATCTTACAGCAATAAGTTCTATTTTATTGTAAATGTTTATGCTCCGACAAAATCATCGGAAAAGTCTAAGTTTTTTAGAGGTTTACTTTCATGGCTGAAAGCACACATACATAAAGATGATTTGCTATTATTGGCTGGAGACTGGAATTCAGTTCAAAGTTCATGTATGGACACCCAAGGAATAAGTGATGCATATAAACCTAATGACCTGTTGCAAAATATATGTAAAAAGTTGAACTTAGTAGACATCTGGAGAAAATGTCACCCTTCACTCAAACAATTTACTTGGCGGCAATACTTACTTGGCTATTACTCCCGATTAGACTATTGGTTGATATCATATAATTTATGTTCATTTGTAGATTCCGCAGATATAAGACCCATTTTGAAATGTGATCACAACGCTGTGTTTCTAAAATTTACAATTTCATCTTCAGTTAAAGTGATTGGTTAACATTGGTTTGAGTTTTTAAAAATCTGAGCTAGAAGGTCACACTTGTCACCTGTGGCTGTGATATGTTACAAAAATGAAGCCCAGAAAAAATTGCGTTCGAAAATAATTATTTAGTGCTTCAAAAATTGAAATATAAAGTGACCGAAAACACCATCTTAATTTCATCCCATACACTTATGTGTACTATTTAGGCGTCTATAAGACGCCTATTTACAAAATCGGGGTTTGCCTTGTAGTTATAGCTTTTCATTCTCAATAATGGTTGTTTTCAGGGTTTATTAGTTCTAATACATGCACTTGTACACATGTTTCATCTTGGTTTGAGAATTTTTTAAATCGGCTGCTCACAAAGTTAAACAATACCTTTAAGGGCAAAGGTATATGGAAATGTAATAACTCACTTCTTAGACACTCTAGGCGACACCCCAATACTTACCCGTGCTAATAAACTGGGACTCCACTCACGCGCGTTTGGGCCTCCCTAGCTTAGAACTAAGCACTAATATCACCTTAAAAACTAAATCTACAAGGTATGTATAATCTATTTACAAACTTAATAATGTTTAATCGGTACTCACCGGTTCTTTTGTTGCATTTTCAGACCATTTCTCACAATTCTTCGTAAATATTTGCGGCAAATTTTGTCGCCATAGACAGCTTAGCGTCCATCTTTATTGATAAATGGAGCGCCCTTTACGATATAGTCCAGGATAGAAGGGGTCGAACCTTGTTTTTTTATATATACAATGTTTTTTGATGGTTTCTTGTCAATTCGAGGATGCTGATTCCGAATCTGAATGATGCCACTCCTGTAACCTTGAGCATTTTCTGCAAATTGGCAAAATCCAATATGGCCGCTAAAATATCAAAATTACCCATGAAAATCATTAAATTGTCCACACATTGGCTATAAAGTACATGCAATTGTGCTGCCGGAGTGAAATAATATCTGAAAAAATGATTTTTGTCAAAAAATGTATTTACTTGATATCAAAATGGCCGCCATCATAGACCCCTGTACAATATAAATGGGGAAAATTAATTTTTACAAAATTGAGCACTGAAATGCAAGTAATTATAATCTATGAGTGAAGCAATGTCTGAAAACATGATTGCTAACGATATATATCATTTGTTATGTCAGTAATGTGATAAATCCTGTATTTTGATATTCAAAATGGCCTCCAAAGCCCTAACACTATTATGTACAATGTGAATGGTGACAAAAAAAAATCACAAGAGTGAGCACTAAAATGCATTTTGTTAAGATAAACGAGTGGAATACTGACTAAAAACATTATTGTTAACGAAATTTATTATTTAACATGCCATGTATGTGATAAACCCTGTATTTTGATATTTAATATGGCCGCCAAAGGCCCTAGAATTATGATCTACGATGCGAGAGAGGACAAAAACAATCACAAGGTGAGCACTAAAACGCATTTTTTGTGGTAAATTAGTGGAATACTGTCTTCAAATATAATTTGCAACGAAAAATATTATTCGGGTTTCATATTTGTGTTACATTTTGCATTTTGACTTTCAAAATGGCCGCCAAAAGACATTGATTGTATTATGTACAATCGATCTGGGAAACCAATTTTCACAGGAGTCAGCACCATAACATGCATATAATTGTGATTTAAGAATAACATATTGTCTGAAAACATAATCTTTAAAAAGATATATCATTCATTCTGCCAGGTAGGTGATAAATAATGTATTTTGAAAGTCAAAATGGCCGCTACAGGCCCTAAAGGTAGGCCTATTATGTACTTTGTGAATGGGAACATATAATTTTAACAGAATTTTGCTTTGCTTGACTAAAATGGACTAAAATGAGTGAAATATCGTCTGAAAATATGATTTCTAACCAAATAGATCATTTCTTATGTTATTTAGGTGATAAATGCTATATTTAAAATTCAAAATGGCTGCAATATGTTTTTTTGTGGAAATTATCTTTCCCCATTCAAATTTTACATATTAAGATAAGGGACTATGGCGGCCATTTTTCATTTTTAAAAGGCAGCATTCATCACCTTTATGACACAAGCTATGATATTTTTAGTTAGAAATCTTTATACAATACTTAAAGGGGAATCCAACCCAAATAAAAACTTGTTTTTATGAGAAAAAGAAAAATCAGACAAGTTGATAGGTGAAAGTTTGAACAGTATTGGACAAACAACAAGAAAGTTATGAATTTTTAAAAGTTGTAGATATTGGTAATCACTATACTCATGGCGACTTCAAATTGGCCGCATATGGGATATCATAGTGATGTAAGGCAAGGACTACTCTTCCATGTGCTCCAATACATATTATGGCTAAAATGTCATTTTTCCCAAAAGTTTTATTTCAAATTATATTTTTCTTTCATGAGGACATTAAACAAAATACTACCTGGGTTATATTTAGATTACTGCCCCAGGGGAATGGGTACTTAGGAGAAAACCACAAATCCCTTATAATAAAGTACATGGCCTATGGAAAAGTTGTCCTTGCCCCTTGTCATAATTTACTTACCCAGTTGCCAATTTGAAATCTACATACTATTAGTGATCTCAGTTTTAAAGCAGCTATAACTTTCTTATTGCTTGTCCGATTTCTTTCAAACTTTCACCATCCTGTTTAATTTATTTTTCTCCTTCCCAACACAATATTTTATGGCAAAGGTTGGATTCCCCTTTAACACTTACATCAAAATTAAGCCATTTTCATAGTAAAAATTTTGTCAAAATTATCTGTCCCCAGTTACAATGTACATACTACTTTTGGCTATGGCATCAATTTTGAATTTCAAAGTAAGGCCTTTATTACCTTCTCAACCATTATGTGATGTATTTAGTCAGAAATCATGTTCAAGACCAAATTTTACCTATACATCACATAGATACGTGCGTTTTTTGGTTCTCATTCTGGTGATTAATAGTTTCCCTATACGCATGTTACAGAATTTATAAGGGCTTGTGCAGCCGTTTTGAAAGTCAAAATACAGTATTTATCACCTACATGAGAGAGGAAATGTTATATTTCATTAAAAAATCACGTTTTCAAACAATATATTCCTTATACAACAGAATTACATGGATTTCATAGTCAGGCAAATCCTAATTCTTTCAAAAGTATTTGTCCCCATTTACATTGTAGATAATACTGTAAGGGCCCATAGGGGCCATTTTGAATTTCACAATACAGCATTTATCTCATGCATGAAAAAGGAAATGATATGTTTCGCTAGAAAACATGTTTTTAGATAATATTTCACTCGTAGATTACAATTAGGCCTACATTCATTTTATTGTTTTTAATCTTGTGAAAATTAGTTTCTTCATTCGCTTTGTTCATAATACAGATAGGGCCTATGGCAGCCATTTCGAATGTCAAAATGCAGCATAATTACCGAAATTGCAAGGGAAATGATATGTTTCGTTATAAATCCTTGTCAGACAGTGTTACACCAATATTTCGCAAATATTTATTTGTCCCCTTTTATATATTGTACACAGTATAATGGGTCTATGACAGCCATTTTGAATATCATGATACAGCATTTATCACATTAGATAGTATACAAATGACATAGTTTTGTTAATAGTCATGTTTTCAGACAGTAGTCTACTCGCAGATCGCAATCACATGCAATAATAGTGCTCTTGTTTAAAAAAATATTTTTCCACATTCATATTCTACATAATAAAGTACAGGGGTTATGGCGGCCATTTTGAACATCAATAAACAAATATTTTATCAAATATCGCTTTTACAACGGGTATTTCACTTCTGCACAACAACTACATGCATTTTATAGCTAATATGTGGGCAATTTTATGATTTTCATGGGTAATTTGCATATTTTGGCGGCCATATTGGATTTTGCCAATTTGCGGAAAATGCTCAAGGTTACAAGAGTGGCATCATTCAGATTCGGAATCAGCACCCTCGAATTGACAAGAAACCATAAAAAAACATTGTATATCTAAAAAAAACAAGGTTCGACCCCTTCTCTATGGGGCCTATCCTGGACTAATAGTTGTTAATGCCGCGGAGAAATCGTTAGGCATTTTGGCCTGTATTCAAGGCGTTCTTTCTGTTTTATTTTTTATATTGAAGATTGTGCATTTGTTGAATAGCGCCGTCTACGTCAGGTATGAGATCGAGTGTATAAATACACTCTTCCAAAATAATTATGATTCCGACCTGGCGCTGTTTAACTTCAATCTCTTTCACCTAAATTAGCGATGAATGCTAGCATTATAAAATATATATTATTAACGTCTGACGAAAAGAATAACCAACCGATCAGCTGACGAGAACGCGAATCACGTGATCTTCATATCAGCTTCGATCGCGAGTCAGAAGAGAAGAGCTGCTGCCCAGAAAATCAGGAAAAAGCCGTGAAAATGTAAGTTCCCCTTCATTTCTTTCATTTTTTGTTGTTGCTAACGATGCATTTACACTATAAAATTATAATTTAAATAAGAGAAAGGAATTATAGCTTGTACTTGTGATATAATGTTTAAATATCCTGTTCTCAGAGATTTCTAACCAAAAATACTACTGATGTCGCCTATGAGGTCCATACATGTAATGTTGGACCTCATTGGTACTAGGAGTGTTCTTAGAGACGACATATTTAAAGTAACAATCAGAAATATCATAAAGAAAGTAAAACTAGAAAATAAAAACTATAAAAACTATAATGATCAAATGTTATGGGATTTATGCAAGATAAAGATCAAAGAATATGCAATGAAATACTCAAAGACAATACAGAAGGATAGAAACCAAATATATCATACCTTGCAAAGTAAACTTGAAATCCTTTCGAAAGCAAATGATGCTCACCCGAGTGACAATAATCTCACTGAACTTAACGATGTTACTAAGCAGATTGATAAATTAATTGAAGATAAATGTAAAGGTGCCTTTGTGAGATCCCGTGAAAAATGGATGGAAGAAGGCGAAAAATCATCAAAATATTTTCCCAACTTGGAAAAAAGGAACGGGATAAAGAAACATCTAGACTTTTTGAAACGGGATAAAGATGTCATTTTTGATGAAGAAGCCATTTTAAAAGAAATCTATGAATACTACCAAAATCTATATTCAAATAAGAATAATGTTCTTGTAACAGAAATATATGATTATTTGAATGATGTTGAGTTTACTACCATGTCGGAAGAAGAAGCTGACCTTTGCGAAGGTTTACTTACAGAATCCGAGTGTTACAAAGCATTGAAGTCAATGAAAGGTAACAAGACTCCAGGTAGCGATGGACTATCAGCAGAGTTTTATCAATGCTTTTGGCAAGATATAAAATATATGGTTATCAATAGTTTGAATGAAGGTTACAAAAATAATAAGTTGTCAGAATCTCAAAAGCAAGGTATTTTTATATTGTTACATAAAAAAGGTGACAGAGGTTTACTTGACAATTGACGTCCTATATCACTTCTAAACATCGATTACAAAATTGTAGCCAAAGTCATTTGTTCACGTCTTCAACGTGTTATCGATAATATCATTTCTAAGGATCAAACTGGTTATCTAAAATTGCGTTCAGCTTCAGAAAATGTTCGTTTAGTTGAAGATGTAATTGATCTTTGTTCGCACCTAAATCTTCCAGGTTATTTCATTTTTTTAGATTTCAAAAAAGCTTTTGATAATGTTAACCATCATTTTTTATTTCAGTTATTACATATATTAAAATTCAAGTATTCATTTATTAATTGGATTAAAGTTCCGTATAATGATGCTTCCGGTAGAGTGATTAATAACGGTTGGATGTCAAAAAATTTCAAAAATAGAACAAGGTATAAGACAAGGCTGCCCACTCTCAGCCTTACTGTTTTTATTAATTGCTGATGTTATGGCAAGGAAAATAAAACAAAACGATAATATTGAAGTAATCATTATTCCAGGAGATAATGGAACCCAGTGTTCAGAAAAAGAAATCAAAATATCACAGCTTGCTGATGATGCAGTAATTTTTGTGAGTTTTGTTAATTCCGGTAATATTGCGATAGAAGATATAAGGCAATTTGGAGAAATTGCAGGCCCTAAACTTAATTTAACAAAAACTCATGCAATGTCCATCTTCCCTCAAGATGAAACCTTAAGAGATATACAATGGACAAATGATCCAGTGAAATACCTTGGTATTTTTGTAGGAACAGATAAACGTAAAAAGGAAAGAATGAATTGGGATACAAAATTAGTTAAAATTCAATCTATAATGAACATCTGGAAAATGAGAAATTTAACTATATATGGCAAAATAGTAATACTTAAATCTTTGATGATATCACAAATTGTTTACCCTGCAACTGTAATACACGTGCCAAACAACCTGGCACGTGAATTAGAGAAAATGATGTACATGTTTATTTGGGGCTCGAAAAAAGAAAAGATAAAACGAAATGTTTGTATCAATTCATTTTATAAAGGAGGATTAGATATGATAGACTTAAATTCAAAATTATCTTCATTAAAACTTTCATGGATTTCAAAATATTTAAAATACGATGATCAACCATGGATGTACTTGTTTAGATTTTGGACAGCAAAGATAGGACCGATGCCCTTGTGTCTCCGTTTCAATTGTTCTAAAAAAGATATGTTAATTTTATGTATGAAAAAGCAAATTCCATCCTTTTATACAGATCTATTATGCTCTTGGTATGACATACGATTTACTGAATATCACACTATTAATAGTATAAAACACGAAATTTTATGGTATAACAGTCATATAAAATTTGAAAGAAACCTTTTATATTTCAACAGATGGTTCGATCACAAAATATTTTATGTTCACCAATTATTACGTAATCATGCCTGAAAACCTTCCGAAGAAATATTTAAAATAGTAGCATTTAAATCACTTTTAGTCGAGTTTGAATATTCAAAGCTAAAAAGAGCTGTCCCAGCAGAACGGACTAACATATGTGACACCTTATCTTCAAAGCTTCCAGAAGATCTTTTTGAAATCAGTGGAGGAGATATTGTAAATTTAAAGAACATGAAATCAAAAGATTGTTATGTTTTACTTGTAACCCAAAAAAATCTGATCCACACATTATACAATACTGGCAATCTAAATTAGGATTACCAGTAGACTTTGAATGGCAAAATGTTTTTAATTTCAAACTAAAGTATTTAAAGCATAACAAGATTCGACAATACAACTTGAAAATGCTTCACAATTTATTACCCTTTAAATTCAATTTATGTCGTTGGAAATTAGCTAATGACACATCTTGTATGTTCTGTGAAGCAGAAGAAACTTTTGTTCATATTATGTTAGAATGTAATCCTGTTGCCAATTTTTGGAAAAAGATAAATAATTCTCTGCAATTTATGCAAGAGCTTTTAATATATATTCAATTTGGTATGAGTTCAAGAAAGAGATTCAAATCCAATGTTCATTTAATTCATCTGTTTGAAGAGCTATAACGTTACAGATAAATTTCATATTTATTACATCTTAGATTAAACAGTTGATGTTTATTACATGTTTATATGTAACCTGTTTTGTAACTCACTGTGCCTCGGAAGGAATTGTTAAAATGAGAAAGGAATATGAAGAATAAAGTACCTCTGAACGAGGAAAATAAAACAAAATCAGATTGTCAAAATCAATTAAGTAGGCATATAGCTCAAAACAAAAGTTCCTAAAAGTACTCCTGGGACAATATCCATTTTTAAATCCTTGAACTGCAACTCGAATGTGATCAAACTCAATAGGAATCGTCCAAGTTTTTTCCTCTTAATTGCTCGTTTTCCAGCATATTCGTCATGTTCGTCAATTACAAGAGTCTGCTCCTTATGGACGCATCGTATCTCTATCGGCATACATCATGCTTGTGGTAGTATTGACAGGTAAGACAATTTCTCATTTGGTTTCAATGTGCATCAATGTACGTTTAATCACTGCTCTTTTCTCTTCACTTTTGCATTTAATTTCAATTAATGAACACTCTAAAAAAAACACCGTCAAAAATGACTAGATGATAGGATCAGCTGGGTGCAACTGTTAAAGGAATCGTTTAACTTTGTGAGCAGCTGATTTAAAAAATTCTCAAACTGAGACGAAACATGTGTATGAGTGCATGTATTTGTCCTCAAAAACCCTGAAACAGACCACAATATAGAATGAAAAACTCTTATTTAGATACAAGTAGCAATTTATTAGCTTACTTTGAGAACCGTCTAGTAGACAGGTTAAGCTTATGACCAGTTTACTCCAATTCAAAAAGTCCGTTGGCTATTTTGACTGCCTTCTGCTGTGTGTATCTCCTATTTACACACACACGCTATTAGCTGCACTGTACATTCAGTGTATACCTTGTACACACTGTATGTAGGCCATGCTGTGTTCATCTAGAGTTTGTGTGTTGTGGTGCACAGGTTCACTGAAACCAACTCCCAATTATTTTCAAACTTTGGTTTACATCTTGAAGGTTTTAAAATTGATCCTGTGGATATAATACTTTGAAACATTTGGGATGGTATTTTTACACTATAAGCCTAATGTTTAGCCCATTTTCAAGAACCAAAATGAGAATTTTTAAAATCAGAACAAAGTGAAATGATCACTTTAATTCTAATCATATTGAGCTAATTTCTAGTCGTATTTTACTGGAACATATGGTATTTCTGACTAGAACATATTTCAGAAATGTGGCATATCAGTTGCATCCAGCTGACTACTGGTCTAGTCAATTCGACTGATTTGTTAAGAGTGAATAATGAATTTTCTTGTTATAAATAGCACCACTGGTAATATGCGAGTGTTTTGAATTAATCAACATGAATATGCTACCATCAAAATTTATACTTACCCTTAATGAAAAGGCTCTATAAACATGTATAATGACATTTGGAATGGATTTGGTTATCTGAATGGATTGAGCGCGGAGGATTCGGATTCCGATTACCCGGGCCCGATTCCCACTTGGTGCGCTAGTGCCCTTTGGTAAAGCCATTAATCCTCATTACGAGGGCACTCGGAGATGATCTTAAGCCATCGCAACCAGAGGACCGACGCGTCGGTCCTCTGCTTGCTTGCAGACAAGTATTCATGCGTTCTTACATGTAGCAATCAGGCAAATGAAATCACTACCATTTTCCATCTGAAACTGTCTATTTCTTTAAGGGATGACTCGTACATGTATATCGAACAGACTAAGTAGTCAATGACTAAATAGTTTTTTTTCTGAAAACTATAGCATTTTAATTATATAATCTTGTCTAGAGATCTAATCCCTCTTTTTCACCTATCAAATGTACGATTTATTGCTGAAGAAAACGTAATGATTATTTTCTTGCATCAATCACGTTACGCAGATATTGTAATTGAGCGACTATCTGCATGTATATATCGAGTATGCGCTATCATGGCTATGGTACTTCTTGTTCTAGTCAAGCACCTCTAAATATTCATTGTTATTACAAAGAAAATTCTCAAAATAAGAAAAAAATGGAGATAAGGACAGACAACGGTAAAAAGGCATTGCAGTATAACGCCACTAACACACGACTTGGCAACCTGTCATTTGACCATACCCTTAAATTGATACTTAAATTAATTTTTAAAAAATGAATAAATAACTAACAAAAATCAACAAGGAAAAGGCTTGCATTGATCTTTTTTCTTATTCTACATAATAATTTCTCTAACCATTTTTTATTTGATAACGTCGTGCTCCGATATAGTACCTAAATCACACACAAAGTGTATTGTACAACCAGAGCTTTCATGCCAGAGTATAACCAGTCCCGATGGAACCGAGATACAACTACTGCCGAAACTCATTGCGGAGCCACCGGTCCCTTATCCGTGGATGAACGAGAGAGACCAGCACCTAATCTGCCGTTTACCAGGTTAGATAACTGCATTGACGCCCACAGGCGACAATGCCTTGTTGTTGTTCCGTAATCCTATTCCGTCTTTTTCTTCTGTCTGCGTCTTCTTCCACAAAATCCATTTCGTTTAACACGTAGTTTTTATTAGCTCTGCCCAGGCTCAGTTTTGGTAGACATGTTGTCCAGCATCCCTTGTTGTGCACCTACTACTTCATTTTCCAAAATTACTCATGCATGACCATCCAGGCGCCATTTTGTAAATTTCAAGTCTTTTTTGCAGATCATTCCTAATCCCGTCCTAACTCCCTTATCCTGCATGCTACAGACTTCTAAAAAATTCCTATAGATTGTACACAACAAAAAATTTAAATCCCCCCTTAAACAAACATCAATAATTTCCGAACCAATGCGAGTTATTAATATATTTTCAAGCTTCTAGTTTTTGCACACAACTATTTTTATAAAATTGCCCCGTCCTATTTACCCAATTTAGTATCATAATATTACCAGCCATCCCAAAATCTTAGATCAAGCTCAAAAGCATTATTCGTTGTTCCCTCTGTCTTTACAAAGTCATATGGTGAGCGTGCTTTTACTCATGCCTCTGCTGTCATCTGGAATGCTTTACGTAATTCAATGAGATATCAAAGTGATTAATGTAGGTTCAGGAGATCACTAAAACATATATATTCAATGCATAAAATACCAACTTTGAACTAATGGTCCAATATAAATCACTTGATTACTTTATTCTTACCTTACACTATTTATTCTTTAAGCGCATAGGGACATGCTATGCTATGTGTGATGCGCTATACAATAATTGAGCATTATTATTATTATTTGTACATGAGCGTGTAGGTAATTTTATGAGCTATCCTCTGAGTAAATGTTATGGACGTATTTTAAATCATGCTTCAGTGAGCACCGTCAAAAGGCAAAAATGTCACTTTTCAAAAGTCACAATCCAAATATCATTACTTTGATTCCATTATATTGGAACTAAATCCACATTCTCATCCTGAAAAAATAGTCAGAAGGCTTGTAAAAGATACTTTTTAAAAGACGATACATCTTTTTGGCTAAATTTCACGGTTGAATAAACACAAGTCATAATTTGCTATAATTTGATTTTTTTTAAACATTTCTATCAATAAAAATGATAGAATATGATGACAGTTATTTTTGGGAAGAGTATATTCAACAATATTCAACGTTTCACGGTTTAGTGAACATTTATTGAAAAAGAAATATGATTTTCAAATATCATAGGCATGTATTGTTTCATTTTGGTAACTGAAAATGATCTTTCCTCAATTCTTGTCATTATTTTCATGACCACTTAACCTTGCTTCAATGATTCAAAGACGTTTAATTAAACATTCACGCTTGAATGAACATGTCGAATGTGCTTAGCTCTTTTTTTCGTTATTGGAAAAAATGCAATTTGTAACTATGGATATCTCTCACAAACCTCCTTGCATAGTTCATTTGATTTGATTTTTATGAAAATCCCGATTTTTAATGCATCAGTGAGCACACAATATTCGAAAATTATGCAAATGAGAAGTTCAAGGCCTTGGCCCCACTCTGCGGCGTATCGAATGGTTATTTTGGTGTGCGCGCCTTTTGGATGGTGTTACCCTGAAGCCATGTGCGAAGTTTCATGAAATAACTGTTGGCAGATGTAACAAAAACCGTCCACGATACAAACCCTCATTTCATATTCTTTTAATTTTTGACTTCCTCTCTCATAGACTTGTGTACATTATGGGTGCATATGTTTAATAATAAGTAACCCCTTATTCAATATGGTGGAACTTTTTTTCAAGGCTGTCTTTAGCAATTTCATTTGGCAGTAATGTTTATCAATCTATGGGCAGAATTCTGTGCAAAAATGAAATCGATTTGTTTATTTCTGGATGAGTGAGCACGCATCAAAGTGGGAAAATTGGTTTGTCACAGACTCATTCTAAAGGGTAATAAAGTGAATATTGGGGGCAAACTCGGTTTCAAATGTGACTTTAATTGCTGTTGTTTTTATCATCCATCATTTCTATCACCACACACTTTCCTGGAGCGGTCGTGGAGCGGTCGAGTGCCCATGGAACGCCCACGTGCACATCCTCACTATGAAACGTTACCTTCACACCACCGAGGCTGATCCCAAATCGACCGATGGTTATGCTATTGGACATAACGGAATACCTTTGATCGGAACGGACATAACGGAATACCTTTGATATCAATTACTTCGAACGCAAAGTGCGAGCAGCCACCCCCCCCCCTGCTCCCATGGCCCCTGCAATACATTGTGCCCACTCAACCATGAAAATACGATATCAAAATTATGTGTGGAGTGGCTAAATGATGAATAGTAAAACAGCATAACACCATAAAATTCACCTAAAGACAACTTTTGCCCAACTTTGTATTTGCACAATCTGAAAAACGACTCTTGTGACTTTCAAAAATGGTCGTTTTTAATTCAATCTTTAATTATTCATGCATGACTCCACCGATCAATCATTTTTTCACCAGGGGTTGCTTAATGAGTGTAGAAAACCACCTACGAAACATCATGTCTCAAAATAACTCCGTTCAAAACTTACAGCAATTTGATTTAGGGGGACTTACTTTTTTTGTTGTGTATAGTTGCTCTTTTATAAAAAAAAAAATATGGCCTGCTCTTCAAAATGCCATTTTCATCCCCTAAATTAAAATACGTAATAGTCTACGTTCAAAAACTTCATATTTATTGAAATGCAAAGTAGGAAAATCGTAAAAACGCTATAACTTACTTGATTTTTATTCATTTCCGTCTCATATTTTCATGATTTACTAATGGTATCAACCCTCATAATTCAATTATATTTTTACGCATCAGTGACCATTAACATTAGAAGAAAAAAAAATGAGTATGTACATTCACTCTCATAGGTATTGATAAGCCTTATATAATCAATATAAGGGGGCATCAAGAATGTCATTAAAAAAGATTTAACTATATAACCTCTCAAAGTCGGTTACTGAAATATAAAGTCTTTTTTTTTCAGTATTTGCTGACAAGAAATAGCATGCTTATCTAACAGGGGGCAGTTCACACAAATTGCCACATTGTCTTCCCAAATCTGCACATTTGTAAATCAGTAACAAAATGGCTTATTGTCTATTGTTGTGAAGTGGTAGCTGTGTTCTATTTCCAACTTTTTTTTTATTTGCAGAGCTAATTTAGTTCATAACATGGGACATGGACAATACAGTGTTATAAGAACAAAAAGAGATTAAAAACGAACAAGACAGTGCAACTTTTCACTTCCCCCAAAACAAATTTAAGTTTTAATTTTTTAATTTTTTTCTTAGTTTTCTTTTCATTTTTCCCTTTCCTTTTCCTCCTTTCCTTCTCCCTTTCTTTCTCACTCCCTTTTCTCTTTTTCCCGTTTTTTATTCATATTTTCCCTTCAAGAACCAAAGTAATTGAATTGACAACAGATTTAGTGCATTAAACATTATTTGCTGCAACTAATTCATTACAAGGGAGACATCATTCACACTTGTATGAAAGAAATATTACAATATTGATTCCTTGTAATAACATAAGAAAAAGGATAATGGGGGTGTGACATCAAATACTGAATATTCATAACGACGTGCATATCAGTTTTCCAAAAAACATTGCCTAACTTCAAAATTGAAAAACCTAACTATTTGTAATCAGATTTCGATAAAATTTGTTTATTTTGATAGATGTAAATATTTTCAGCCCGGAGTACCCCCGCTTCCCAGGTCAATGCCACAATCCAAAAGATGTGACTGGTCCTACTGTTCATGCTGTTTAGCTCTGTTAGCATTTACTGAAATATCTCCCGTAAGATGAAAATTTCTAAATTTCTTGCGACTTCTACTCAGTTCTGTATTAGGAGACGTTTTTGGAGCTTACGAAAACTGGGGCGTTTCATGACGGGACAGTTCGGATATTTTATCCAATAAATACCGTTTTGTATGACAGTCATAGTTGAAGTGCTTTTCAACCAATCTAAATTAGGCAACGTAGTAAGAACCTACAACTTGTCGGACGAAAATCTTGATACAACGTTCCTTTGGAGTCGAAGACTAGCTTATTAGTTGGTAGAATACCACCCTTTGTCTATCCAAAGCTTTCCCAAATGCTACTTAACTTTTTATGTCTTGTTTCAACAGATTGCTTTATGAATCCATGTGGGAATGAAATATGCGAAGAAACCATGGACTCATTTAAGTGTCTGTCTGCACCAGGCTACACCGGCAAACACTCCGAATTCGGTAAAAAAATAAAAAATAAAAAACAGTTTACATTGATGCTTTATCTCTTGTATAATGTGAACGTAAATTTGTTTTACTTAAGTAAAACTTACAGGCAAGTTTATTGTTTATTAACCACATTGTGCCGCACTCAACCCAGGTTAGGTGAATGAGTACCTGCTATGAATTTATTCCTTGAAACTCAGCGCATGTAACAGCTGCTCTGATAAAGCAATGTAGAGCGCTCAGAGACTTCTGATAAAGTAAGCGTTAAGTGCTATACTAGCAAGTATTATCATTTCATCATTATTATCATTATCTTATTGTTATTTCCATTATTAGTATACCTTAGAGCTCTATGGTTATGTTTTCGTTCATCAAAGAGCCGATCGTAAAAATTTGCATAATATATGCCATAAAATCTAAGAGGTAGTATGATTAATTATTCCGAAATAATTAGATTTTTTATATGAATTAATAATGCTAATATACAATAAAGCTCCTAGAATGCTATTTTTGCAGTAAATGTTCTTTTTAAGCATTCCTAACGATTGTGTTTGAAAACCTTTTTTCAGACAAGCACTTTAATAATCTAAATAATCGTCTTTCCCAGCTATTTTATGGTTGATGACGTAACGTGAATAATTTTATCATTGTTTTTCTGATTTTTATCACTACTGTTGTTCAGTGGCGGCATCAAAATATTTAAGCAGGATGAGGGTGACGAAATAACATTTTTTGGATGGGGCGTCGGACAAAATTGTTTTGGCCTGTTTCAAAAAATCGAGCGCGAAGCGCGAGCTACAATATTTATAATGTAGTCCCTATTGACCTGAAACGGACCTGTTAAGGATTGTTTGCAGTGGGTCATGAAGATTATATCTCACCAATTAAATAATGCGAGCGCAAAGCTCGCATTATTATTAATATATTAACATTATGAACACGCAGCATACGTATCGCGCTAAAAATGAATGAAAACTATAATCTGGAGAAGCACATCGACTTGAACACTGGATATTTAAACCCCATCTTATCTATTGAACATACCGATTTTTTTAATTTCATATGATGATCAGATTACGATTTATATTAGTGACTAATATTGTTTGGGAACTAACAGTGAATGGACTCGGATAATGTTCAAATTTGAAGAGTGAAAAGTTGTTTTGGATCACTTTACAGCCTTTAGTAGGATGCTTATGACAGCATTTACTATACTTCTTTAAGTTTTCAAAAATTATCTGGGCAAGTGGGGGGGGGGAACGATCCTGACTGGGAGAGCAAATGCCCCCCCCCCATTGGTGCCGCCACTGCTGTTGTTAATAAAACAATATTGTCGAACATCTATATTCGAAGAGCAATATGTTGTAGGTAGGCCTAACACTTTTTATGAGAAAATGCTCTTGATTTTCATTTGCCTCCCCCTTCGAAATTTTGTGCATTTTTACTATCCTCGTACCCTCTCTCCGCTCCAGGTTTAGACCAGGGTCACGTTTCACAAACACTTGTTATGGTAACAAATACTCAATTTCTATAACAGATTTACGATCATCCAAGCAGATTGAAGGCTTTTTAGTAGCTTTTAACCGCTATGGCAAATTTGTTATTTTAACAACTTTTATTAAACGAACCCCGATGTCCACCACTAACGAAACAAACCCCCCCCCCAACAAAAAAAAAAAAAAAATCCGAACCTTAATCGTTTGTTACAGCATTGGGTGCAAAGATGTTTGTGACACCATACACCCTAGACAATGATGACAGTCCCGGTTTATTTGTTGCTGATCTACAAGAAGAGTTACGCTTTTCTTCAATACCAGCCACTCGAGAACCGTCTAACATTGCTTACGACTCACAGCAGAAGAAGATTTACTGGACCGACAAAGATGTCCATAAAGTGTTTCGTGCTAACGCCAGTGGTGGTACACAGAGGGAAGAAGTCTCCTACGAAAATAATGGTAGACTCCTAACAGCTCTCCTTCCAATTACCAATCCCTCTCCACCCCCCCCCCCCCCCCGAACACAAAAGTTTGGTTACTAAAGGCCTGGACCCACTGGCCGACGACGCAAAACGTATTCACAACGGATACAGCAGAGAACAGCATTTCGTGGTGGCTCCATCCATTTTCATCCGCTCCAGACAATGGACATTATGGGTGAACAATGAAATCACAGTGGACGGATGCTCGGTGGATGTAGAGCGTATGAGACACGTGTGCGAAGAGTACACATTCAACGGATACATAACGTTTTCCAACGGATAACAAGATTCTTTTTCGTTTTACATCCTCTCTGCATCTGTAAGTGCACTTACGGATGCAGAGAAGATATAAAACGGAATGTAAAACGTGTTTCATACGCTCTATATCCATCTACAATCCGTCCACTGTGATTTAATATTGTTCGCCCATTTTTTCCCCATTGTCTGGTATGTCTGGAGCGGATGAAGACGGATGGAGCCACCCCTAATATTATTTGCTTTTTCCGCTTTATCCGTTATGAATACGTTTGTGTCCGTCGACCAGTGGCTCCAGGCCTTAGTTTTAGGATACACCCTGCTGATATTTAAAAAAAAAGTGTTAAATTTGATAATTTGATGCATTTTATGCTGCTTTCACACCAGGCTACGATCGCCGCACCAAGCGACCGATCGAAAGTGCTTTCACGCCGCCATGAAAATTTGGTCAGGCCACTGATCTGAATACTACCTGATTTGCTATTCAGAAATGAAGTCACCGATGCGAAGCGGCGGCCATCTTGGGACCACAAAATACACGTCTGTTTTTGCACTAGAAGGCCTGCCCTTCCAATTTACTTTCACTAATACTATGAAATTCGGAGAGTTTTTTTTTTCAACTTAATTTTGCGTTTAAACTTGCATTAGACTCTTGGTTTATTCGTATACTGTCTACTCATAAGTTTTGATGATAACGATACATGAAAACCGGACTGAAAACTGGTGCTTTTTTGACGAGATATATTCCCAGCTACTTTCGTTTCAGCGCGTGCCACTTTTTTCAAGCCTCGGGGACGCGGCATAAGGGTCCCGTAACACAAAAGTTAATGATCAATCGTTCACTCGATTGTTAAGATTGATTGTAAATTATATTCAATGGAATCAATCGTGGAAAACTGTTCTACAATCATTGCTAAGCTTTGTGTTACGGGCTCTAGATCTGCGTTTCGTGTTCAAAATTCTTTCATGTGACACCATGCATGCCATTCGCAAATTGTGAGAGCTTTCTTGTGCGTACGAGTGCTCATCGAGCATGCCCCGGGACTCCGGCCGCCGCTTCGCTAGGCTGGAGATTTCATTATAAATTGAACCATGGTGTATTATGACATGGAGAAGAGGGTGATGTTTTAAACAAATCGAGTACATATCAAGTGAGAAAAAACTTACTGAATTAAGGCCTAAGTATCATTGCAGTCCATCGAATCGATATGGCATCTATAAATGTGGATTATTGGTGGATCGCTGGCAATTAAGTCTGTTGGTCACATTCACCTCTCTAGCTAAACCATTTCGCATGCGTTACCTGCATGCACATCAAATTCTTCCAAAAATAATCCGGATATTTGTTTTCTTTTGCTGGCTCCTCCTACACAAACGGCAAGCCATCTCGCACACAATGTGGAGAAAATCATGCCCGTGTGCATGGTGGGCATTATGTACTACTTTCCCCCGAAATGGAGGGTTAGATATCTTATTCACGGGGGACTGCTTCCATTGACGAGTGGATACCACTTTACGTTTCGAAAAGCACCCAATTACGTTACATACGTAACGTGCCCACTGTTGAAAAGGAAGTCCTTTTTTACGCGTGGTCGTGCCTCATTGGTATCCACTCGTCAATGATAGTGGCACCCCCGGGCGGCTTCCTCGAGCTCTGGGAGGAACTAAATGTGGCTCTGAAGCTCACCATAAATCAGATATGTCGCTGTTGCCATATCATTATTTTTGCACACAAATCGCAGATTGAATGTTTCCGTTGTGGATGCGAAAAATAAACAAATTCTCATGTCACACAACTTGCATTGCAGGACAGTCTTTTACAGCGGGCCCAAAGTTCTCTTCCAAAATCAACTACCGTCGTAAGCATGCGTTCGCGTTCTCCAGCGAAAGGTCGGGAATGCTCCGGAGAGGATACTCCACGTGTCACCAGTCATGGCAAACCCTTAAAAAAGTCACCAGGGGTGAATTTTCAATTCATTAGCCTTATTGAAATGAGTGATTCTTAGCTTTAATTTTTTTTTTATTTAAGTCACTAAAATGCAAAGAGGTGAACGTTTACTACCTATGGATCCAAGTTAACATGTCTATTGAAGAACATTGCCTCTCACAATTGTACATAGGTGACAAAAAAGAGGATTACATATCATTAAATGTTTAAGGGGTCTTTTAATTAGTTCAAAACTTGTTACATTAATCATATCCTGTTCATTTTACAGAAATGAAGAAACATAGAGCTGCATTCTTAAGCTTACCAATTAAAATGAAACGGTGTTCAAAATAAGGACAATACTTCGGTTCAAATGGAGAAGAACAAATTGTGTCTAATTAAAACGTAAAAAAAATAAGAGGAAATGTTTGTTTGGAGGAAAGGGAATTGTGCGTTTATATCCCCATAATTAATAATCAAATAAATCAACATCAAATTAAAATTTAAAAAAATATCAGAAAAAGCTGCAACAATAACAATATTTATGAAGATAGTAACATCTTTGAAAATAACGGAAAATTAAAGTGTAAGGGTCTAATGGTAGAATGATTAAAAGTATGTACTTAAAAGTATAATGACTATCTGTGATTATAATTATAGAAAACAATAATTGTGTTTTTATCCGTCGTTCAACTTCAGTTATAAAAACAAGTGTTGGTAAAATGTACATGCCTTTGCTTTCAAGGAAAGAACAAACTTAATGAATCAAAATTCAAATAGAACATGATGAAATAGATATATATTTCAACCACTGCAGCTCATAAATGGATTTTTTTTAAAGGTTAGAGCAAAGAGGAGGGGTTGAGAATTGAGAAAGAAAATCAACGTGAAGAGCATGGGGGGAAAGGGAGCGAGTAAGAAATGACCGAGAGTAAAACATGTTCATGATTAAGGCTTATACAACAAATCAAAACTATTTTAGCAATAAAAAGTACGAGAATGGAGAAGGGCTATTAGCCTCGTTAATACACGGGAAAATGCATTAATTCCGTCCTCTATGTGCACAACAAACTTAACGGCTTTGTTCGCTGTGTCAAAAAGGATATGAATAGGGCATTTACATCAGTCGCAGAGCACGATGTGCTTTCACATCAAGCTTGCATCGGTCGCTGAAGTACCTCTCCGACCGTACTCAGCGACCGATCGTTTTTGACAAAGGATGGATAGGGCATTTCAATCGGTCGCTGATAACGATGTGCTTTCACATCATGATTTCATCGGTCGCTGGGTGCGATCTCTGCGACCGTAGCCAACGATCATATACCTTCGTGTGAAAGCAGCATAAAGTCACCGGGTAATAACTATGCCTTTGCGCGAATGTTTACCACACTGTAAAAACTGTGGTGTTAAAACTGACACCAGTTGGTGTTAATAGAGGACCACACCCTGAGGTGTTAAAATTACACCCTACAGATTGAACATAACACCAAATAGTGTAAATATAACAACCAAAGGTGTCGTAATAACACCTATAGGTGTTAAACTAACACTGTCAATTTAACACCGGAGTAAAATGACTGGTGTGGTCCTCTATGTACACGGGTTAACATCACAGTTTTTGATGTGCAGGCTCTTAAGGTACAATGTCAAGATCCTATTACAAAGAATAAGTTAATAAACCGTTATTATAATACAATATGAAAAAAAAAAAACATAAACTGTAAATGGTTATTATGTGTGATCTAGTTTCCGATGTTGATAAATTTTGCGCACGGAGAAATCGTGAAATGATTGAATTTCATTTGATTTTAATCCATCACAGATAGGTCGCATATTTCGATTGCTGAGTCACTGGGCCTTTTGTTCATCGGTTACTTGAGCGGAAAGAAAGTAACAACTACCGACATTAAACCAGGAAACACATTCCCACAGACGGAAACGGATTTTAAAACTGGATTAGAGGCCGGGCTTTCGAGTATGGCTGTTGATGAAGGAGAGGGGTATGTATTATGACGAGTAGGATTACCCGTTATAGTAAATTTTAAGGACTTTCCTTTCGTAACAGCAAATTATTTCAAAAGAAATTGAATTTTATGAATGAATTGGTAAATAGACCGAAACATGTTATTATATACGGATATAATTAGCCAATTTCATGTCCATTTGATGGTAAATGTTTATTTATACCATGCAACAATGAACACCTCATATGAGAAAACACTGTGCCTGTAACTCCTCATTTCCTCTTACTCTCTTCTACTCTTTCTCTCTGTCACGCAATTATAAAAAAATAAGACAAATGTCACACATAGTATTACAGTATTACTATAATTACTTTAATTACAAATAAATAAACGGTTTCATTTAATTAATTTATACAGATATATACCATAATGAGACATAATCAAAAGTACACATGTATTAATTCCACTCCCAACTGGTCAAAGCGGAAAAAAATTCACCAGATTGTGATCACTGATCAAAGCGGAAAGAAATTTACCGGATTTTGATCACTGGTCAAAGCGGAAATTTTTTTTACCGGATTGTGATCACTGGTCAAAGCAGAAAGAAATTTACCAGTTTGTGATCACTGGTCAATGCGGAAAAAATATTTTCCCGATTGTGACCACTGGTCAAAGCGGAAAGAAATTTACCGGATTTTGACCACCGGTCAAAGCGGAAAGAAATTTTACCGAATTGTGACCACTGGTCAAAGTGGAAAGAAATTTACCGGATTTTGATCACTGGCCAAAGCACCGGATTTTGATCGCTGGTCAAAGCGGAAAGAAATTTACCAGATTTTGACCACTGGTCAAAACGGAAAGAAATTTACTGGATTGTGACCACTGGTCAAAGCGGAAAGAAATTTACCGGATTTTGACCATTGGTTAAAGCACAAATAAATTTACTGGATTTTGACCACTGGTCAAAGCGGAAAGTAATTTACCGGATTGTGTACACTGGTCAAAGCAGAAAGAACTTTACCGGTTTGTGATCACAACGCAGAAAGAAATTTACTAGTTTGTGATCACTGGTCAAAGCGGAAAGAAATTTACCAGTTTGTGATCACTGTTCAAAGAGTCGAACGTTTACAGTATATATACCGGTTGTCGTAGATATTTGCAAAAAGCAGTCGGATGTCGGACGATAACACTTAAAGATAAATTTAATTTCTGCATACAAAAAAAAATAAGACTGGATGGATCCTGAATTAGCGATGATTCGATCGATAAAAAGCTGCATGAGATGATTATGATAAAGCGAGCGAGCGAGGCAGTAATAAATTTCGCGCACTTTTTCAGTTTTGGCGCCGGGCGCCGCCTGTGTGCTGCGCGTGCGGTGCACGCTATATCGCACGTGTACCGGGCCGAGGGGCGGTAGATCCGGTGTGCCCCCCACCCCCGGCCCCTCGCCCAATACCCTGCACACACGTATATTCACACACGCTCAATCGGCCCTCCTGGATCACGTGCACTTCCGAGTCCACTTAACCACCAGCCGATCATCGTTTAGTTGTATTACGTAATGTATCTCTTGCTAGGTGTGTACATCGATCTATATGGTGTGTGTGGATGTGTGTTTGAGTGTGGTCATTGGGCTCAGCGTGGTGCGATGCCCGCTATATATCGTACTTCGAAGCGGATCTAGGGCCGGTATCATAGGCGATTTGGACCGGCCAGTCGATCGGGGCCGGAGTGATGCGATCGTCATAGTCGATTTGTTCCAATACGCTGTGCACCATTTTCACCCCTACAGCAAGAATGTGATATTCCAGTCGTCCTGTTCAACCAATTGGCTTCTCCAAGTCAACCACACCCACAAAACAGATACAGTTGCCGATTTGAGAATCTCAAGTTATTTTATAGGGAGTTGTATACCTTTTTTAAGCAAACTTCCAATTAATTAAACATCCGGGGACGGCTGCTGTGTGGAGCCATGAAGCCATATTCACACTGCGTGCTCCCTTTGTGCGCCTGTGCTATTCGGGGTGTGGACTTCGATATATCCACCAATATGGCTGGTTTGTCTTGGTCTTCATTTCATAACCAAGTAAGAAATAGGATGGGATTGGCGACTATGGGGGGGGGGGGTAACACTGCTGCATGCTCTTCGAACCCCAAAAGTAACCAAGTAGAAATCAAAATGAATGTACCAATACAAGAAAACTGAGTCCAACAATAAGGCTGCCAAAAACACAGGCAACTCTCAGTGACACCTCATTGAGACACATGTCCCTTTTTTTTGGGGGGGGGGTTGGTTCACGGGACCCGGGTAGTCGAAAAAAGAGGAAATATATGAAAATAAAAGGGAGAGAAAAAAACGCAGGAAGAAGAGATTGCAAAAAAATGAGGAAAAGTATATGAGAAAAGGAAAAAAGGAAGAGGGAATAAAGGGGGGGGGGGAAATGAAGGGGGAAAAGAGGGGGAGATGAAATAATAATAATAAAAGAGCGTGCATGGGCGCGCCCGCAATTTGAGGTTTGACCTAGCGAGAAGCAGAAATGATGCTCGGCCTTTGGGGTACCAATTTGATGTTTGAGCGGGAGCGCATTCATGTGTCACATGGAGGAGGGGGGGTGGGCAAATTGAACTTAAACTTAGGGGGCATCAACTTGACCCGTTATGAGGGGGCACCAAACTGACATTTAGCTCGAGGGAGAGGGTGTTTTGGCGCGGATCCGGGTGGGGGGTACACCCGGCTCATGCCTCCCCCCCCCCCCCTTGAGAGCCACAAAAAAGTGGTCGAAAGCACCGTGTGTGTGCAAGTGCTAACCCTTTTTTTAATTTTTGCTTGTCAAATTTTTCTGGACAAAAGTGCCCCCTGGAAATTCCTGGATCCGCACCTGGCTGGCATTTAATAACACACATGTAGGCCCTATATATATATATATATATATTTATATTATTTCGAAG